>NC_142139.1:43273473-44473473 GCF_024610735.1 Ursus americanus | reverse complement strand
ATTCCACTTACATGGCAGATGTAAAGTAGTCAAACTCAGAAGCAGAAAGTAGAATGATAGCTTCCAAGGCTGGAAGAGCAAGTTGCTGTTCAATGGGTATAAAATTTCAGTTATGCAAGATGAAAAAAATGCTTGAGAACTTCTGTACAACGTTGTTTCTCTAGTTAACAATACTTTTAAAAATGTGTTGAGAGTGTTGATTCCATGTTTTGTTTTTTCACTATAAAAAAAGACTTAAGGGCAAGTGGAAAAGGTTAGCTTCCTTCTCATATTTGGTTCCTCTTTTTAAGGGAAGTACAATTTCCTCTACTAGGACTCGAGTGTGTCTGCCATGTGATGCTGGTTGAGTCTAAATGCCATACAGTGACTGTTTACTCTTGGATAATCAAATATGTATAACTGCGGTACTTACGACAATATAAAGCGATTTGGTTGTTAATATAAACACATTAGTCACACTCTGCGGTTGCAACTACTGTTAGTATGGAATTAACGTAGCTATAAAGAATGACAAAGTTAAAATCTTCCTGTTATCTGAAGCCTGGAGTAATTCACAATGAATCCAAATATCAGTTTGATGTTTATCGGTGTCACGGTCCAGTCACATAATATGATAATAATGGATGTTTTACTTTGTAGTTGAACTTTAATCAGTCTTAAAAATTTGTTGGTAAAAAAGCACATGAATAGATACTATTTAATCTAATTATCCTAATAGAACATTTAAGAACAATCAATCTTGTTTAGAAAATAAGACCGCATAAAAATGCATACCAAGTTGTTTCAGGCTTAATGTTGAAAACGAAAATTCTAATCATCAGCAATTTCTTGCTTTTTCCTAAGCATATAGATAACCAATACTTTCTTACATTCCAAAGACTGTAAGAACAGTCTCACTAGTTGGAGTGAGGACAGTAATAGTCTTTGTCTCCAGGAACTGCTTCTTGGATGACAAGACTGTTATCTGCATGGCAAACACAAGATACTTTTGAAGAAAGAAAAGGAGTATAGACATTGATATTACAATTTAGTTATAAAAATTGACCTTGGGGGGCGCCTGGGTGGCACAGCGGTTAAGCGTCTGCCTTCGGCTCAGGGCGTGATCCCGGCGATCTGGGATCGAGCCCCACATCAGGCTCTTCTGCTATGAGCCTGCTTCTCCCTCTCCCACTCCCCCTGCTTGTGTTCCCTCTCTCGCTGGCTGTCTGTATAAAAAAAAAAAAAAAAAAAAAAAAAAAAAATTGACCTTGGATTTAGACCTGACCTAGCAACACATGAACAGGCTTTTTCTTCTTGTAATCTTAAAAGAGGAGAAGGGAGAAGAAGAAAGGGAAGGTAGAAAGGGGATGCAATTTTCTTAGTACCGAAAATTGAAAAAGAGAGGGGTTACTTCAGTGAACAACAATTACAATGCAAAAGATTCTTTCTTTTTGAGTTGCATGACAGGGCATCGATGGGGTGATTAAAAAAAAAAACTAAAGCAGCAAAATCACAGACTACTAGGACATTCTCAGCAATTGTTGAAAAAAAAAAAACAGACAAGAATATGACACTAGGTTTGAATTTCAACATAACGTTCTACTAGCTGTGTGACCTGGGACACATTACTTAACTGTTATAAATTTGAGAGGTTTTTTTTTTTTTATCCACAATATGGGATAATAATAGCACGGACTAAATTGTGATCATTAAATGAGAAAGTGCATGCAAAGCACAGAGTAGAGGCTCAATAAATCTCAGCTTTTATGATATGATAATATTTCTATTAGCTTAGGTCTCAAACTCAAAAATGAAGATTAATATGAATACTGTGCTTCCTATCCACAGCCCAGTTAATAATATCAATGAGCTTATTTATGTATATATTCTCTCTTTTTATAAGATTAAGGTGCTATTATTGCGATTTTGTACAAGTTGGATAGGTTTTAAAAACATAATGGCAAAGACTGTGGGAATAGTAAGATAATTTAAATCTTCAACAAAATGCTTTTATGAATGCTTACCCACTTTTTACAGAACATGGTGAAATCAAAACTTAATTAATTACTACACTCTGGTGTTTGGACAAAGGAAGCTATGAAAATAGACCTTTGCAATACTATTAATAGAAGCCATTCTCTTTTCTTCATTTGGATTTATGTCTAAACTTTGAAATGCTGCAGGGTCCTCCTTGGGTACAATCCATCTACTAGCCCACAAACTAAGGCAAATAGGCCTGATGCTGGATTAGACCTTTAGAACAAAGATCCCCCTGGCTCATTCTCTCTCTCTCTATGCCACTTCTACTCTTGGAGGCAAACTGACACATGAAATTTTACTTGGCTTTCTGTTTCACAAACAAAAAACTCCCAATCCTTTGTTTATCATGTCCTATACCAGGATGCATAACCATCTGGCTTTCTATAGAAATAAATCCCTGTGATGTACTTTATTCAATTAAAAATATTTAATGAGTATTTGCTATGGGCCTGTACTTTGCATTCTATGCTGCAGATAACCTAGTTGGACACTAGGTGAAGCTTCTGACTACAAAAAGTTTGCATTATGGTGTGTGAATGATGTAGCCCAATACAATAATGTAAATACAGGGGGTACAGAATCATACAAAGCAAAGCCCAGCCTAAATTTAGGACTAAAGACAGTGATCATTGAGAATTATTCAAGGAAGTCATTTCTGAGCTGATGTTTGAAGAATGAGTCAGCATGACTCAGATAAGAGGTAGTGTGGATGTGTTTTAGGACGGAGAGTGTTCCAGGTCAAGGAAACAGCATGTGTGGAGTCCCAGAGTTGAGAGGACATGGTGTATTCAAGGAACCGAAAGAACTAGTTTAGGAGAAGCAGAGAAGGCAGAGGGGAAGAAGGGATCAAGACAAGACAAAAGGCTGAAGAGAACAGGTATCAGATCATAAAGGGTATTGTGTGCAATGTATAATTTGAATTTTATCATGCAAGCAAGGGGGATAGGCTTTGTAAGATTCTATGTACCAGGGTAAAATAATCGGACTTGTATTTTAGAATCTTCAAGTAGCACAATGAAAAAAATTAACTGTAGTGGGTCACAGCTAAGGCAGGAAGCCCCATGAGGAGGAGCTAGGGTAATTCACCTGGGCTAAACTCGGACCCTGAGCTAGGACAGAGGCCATGGCGCAGAAAGAGCAAGCAGGTGTGACAGGCAACCAGAGGCTCAGTTGGAATCAGCAATTATTGGGTCTGGTCTGGGAAGAGGAATCTATAAATTCTAGCATGAGCTAGACACAGCAGAATGCTTTCTGGATAACCATGTCCTTAGCATTCAACCAGTGCTCTCCTTACTCTGAAAATCTGTCAAGGCAGACAGATGTACTTGAAAGTTCTAGCTTGTCCTGTCATTCTTGCATTAGCCTTGGTACAGTCTACCAGCTTTATTGAGAGCTTACTAGGTGGAGGGATGGTGTCAGAACGATTGAGATCCCTTTCTCACAAAGCTAATCATTTTCTGGGAGCTTCTGACGAGTAAGTCAGCAGTAGAACAGGATAAGAACCACAAATGAAGCATCCTTGGGATTTCAGACAGACACTTAGCGTGTAAGGAAGAGAGCCTGGCCTCAGCTATCTCATGCACCTGCCGCGTTCCATCAAGCACATCTCCCAAAACTTGAACTGGAGTTGGTGTCCTCCTCCAACTCCATCTCTCCGCTGTCACCCTGCACATTCTTGGCTTTGCTTCTTTCTGTGTGTCTGGAAGACTACTCCCTCTATCCTAAAATGCACTTATTATTTCTTCTTCTTCTTCTTCTTCTTCTTCTTCTTCTTCTTCTTCTTCTTCTTCTTCTTCTTCTTCTTCTTCTTCTTCTTCTTCTTCTTCTTCTTTTTCTTCTTCTTCAAAACTTTGGCTTATTGTGGCCCATCAAAGCCTTTCTCTCCAAACTTCTTATACTTAAAATTATAAACAAGAGTCTGATAGTCCCATCTAAATGTCTTTACATTGGGAACATCAAAGACCTATGCTTTTGCTGCCCTAGGGCCCTCTGCTCACTTCTGGCCTAATTATGAGACTTGGTTAAATAAAAGCCCATTGTGGCCATGTGGTCCAGAAATTGGCCACAAAGGACTGGGGCTATTTGCACGAGATGGAAGTATGTGTGTAGCAGGCTTCCTCAGGGTCAACTTATTCAATATATAGCATACAGAATTGCAGCAGAGCAGTGGGCATCCAATGCAAAGTAGATGTGTGTCGGGGGGGAGTATGTGGAGACGAGGAGGCTGACAGAAGGAAAAATGTCTCAGGGTAGATGATATTTAGGTTGATTCTTGAACAAAAAGAAGGATAGAGAGGGATAAAGAAAGGAAACACCCTTTTTAGTGATCGTTTCCATTGCAAAGGCATGAAGGAGTGAGAAGCCAGGCACCTTCAGGAAATAGAGAAGTCAACATGGCTGATTGCTCCCACTTTCAATCAGCTAAGGAAATGTAAACACTTGGTTGTAGCAGGGTTTTCTAAACAGGACTCTGGGGCTCTCAGGGAAGTGGTTCAGTTGTTGCAATGGAGCCACAGACACTAGCAAGTTTTCACCTCCTTTTCTTCGTGTTCAAATAAAGAGAAAATAAAAAAAGATACAGCATTTTCTCTTTTGTATTTAGTGTCCTGGGGCTGACGTAACGAAGTACCACAAACTGGGTGGCTTAAAACAGCAGAAACCTATTTTCACAGTTCTCAAGGTTCAAAGTCAAGGTGTTGGGGGCACCTGGATGGCTCAGTTGGTTAAGGAGCCGACTCGACTCTTGATTTCAGTTCGGGTCATGATCTCAGGGTTCTGTGTTCAAGTCCCTGCTGGGGCTCTGGGCTGGGCATGGAACCTGTTTAAGATCCTCTCTCTCCCTCTGCCCTTCCCCTTCTTGCACTCTCTCTTGCTCTCTCTCTCTCTCTCAAATAAACAAACAAAAAAAAAGTCAAGGTGTTGCCAAAGTTGGTTCCTGCTGGAGGCTATAAGGGAGAAACTGTTCCAGGCTTCTCTGTTAGCTTCCGGTGGCTGCTTGCAATGCTTGGAATTCCTTGGACTGCAGCTGAATCACTCCAATTTCTGCCTCTATCTTCACATGATCTTCTAATAAGGACACCCGTCATGAGATTTATGGCCCACTCTAATCCAGGATGACCGCATCTTAACTTGATTACATATGCAAAGACCCTATTTCCAAAAAAGCTTACATTCACAAGTGACGGGTGGTGGGACGTCAACAAATATTCCTGAGGGTCACAAATCAAACTAGGACATGCAATGCTTCTTAAATGAGAGTCTATGACTCTCCAGGGAGTGATTCGATTGTTGCAATGGATTCATGGAGACAACCAAGTTGTAACCTTCTTTGCTTTTAAGGGAAAAGAAAAGGGAAGGGGTAT
Source organism: Ursus americanus (assembly GCF_024610735.1). Taxonomy (NCBI): domain Eukaryota; kingdom Metazoa; phylum Chordata; class Mammalia; order Carnivora; family Ursidae; genus Ursus; species Ursus americanus. The sequence goes on along the minus strand of NC_142139.1, from coordinate 44,468,092 downwards.
AGCGGGCACTGTATGTACGTATGTATGTGTTGTTACTGAATACTTTTGATTTCCTTCGGCCTTCAGACGTGTTTATTTTGATGGCTGCAATAGGAATTAAAGTGGCAAGTCGGCCTGAGGATGTGCCTTATATAGACTCCCCTATTTTGTTGCAGCCGGCTATGCCAGCCAGGTCATTCACAGGAGAGGCATGAATGAAACCATGAGAACAACATAAGCACTGTGTCAAGTGAAAGGAGAACAGTTGTAAACATCGAATGTCGAGGAATGCTTCCGAAGCATATTGCCTTGGCGCTTCCAGCCCTCTGACGTAACTGCTGACAGCGAGGCTGCAAATGGAAGACAAATCATAGCAGTGTGTGGCTATATGAAGAGAGGGAGCTCAAGTCCAGGAATGGTCTCCAATGAAAACAAAGGCCCTCCAAGACACATTAAGTTTGAGAAGTACAGTCACAGAAGTCATGGACCTATGAGCAGTTTCTACAAAATGCAATCTTAGGCTAGCATACGGAGATTAGGAGGGACGTCCGGGGCCTGGTCCCATCTGAATTTCCAGAAAGCGTACACCATCTGAGCAGTAGCTCTGTGCCATTAAGGCTTTTCCCTCTGAGGGCTGCTCACAGAGCAAGTCATAGCATAAATACCAAATTGGATGACAGTAATCCTCGTTGACATGCAAAGTGTGCCAGTCTTACATTTGGCACTCGGCAACACAACATCAATTCTCCTATCTCTGAAGGGGATTAATCTGCTTTTCTAGTTCATAAAGATGTTTTTAATAGATATTTTGGCTCTCAGAAAAGAATATGTCTCAAAAAGTCAGGCAACCAACTTCTGTTGGTTGCCTCCCCGAAGTGGAAGAGATCATGACACTTTATTTCTAAGCATAGTTCTGTATATAATATTCTTATGATGGCCATCCAACTACAGGCTTTTACTGAAAAATCCTCAGTCTCATCAATAGCATTTTGATAATTTTATAGCAGGATACGTGAGTGCCATTCTGGGAAGACAAAAGGGGGCGAGGAGGAAGCCTCTCGTATCCAATTCCCTGTGTGACATTCTCACTTGGACGGGCAATAGCCATCTCAAATGTAACATTTCTAACACTGACAAATTTCCTACAGAAGGGCTCCTTCTGTAATTTTGCAAACTCTGTCTTCCATTTTCTCAGGCCATCAATCTTGGAGTCATCCTTGACTCCTCTCTTTCCATTAAACTCGTGTATAATCCATCAACTCCTTTCAGCTCTCTAGTTTTGTTTCTTTTTGGTTTCAGAGTGGAAGCAGAATCCAGCACTAACAGCCCTATTCTAAACCACCGTTTTCTTCACCTAAACTCTTGAAACCTTCTGGTGGCTTTCCCTGCTTCTATACATGACCGGGGCAGTCTTTCTGGCGCCGGAAGCCAGAGTCCTTTTCTAGCCTAGGTCAGATTGTGTCGCTCCTGTGCTCAGAATCGTCCGCTGACATTTCGTCTCACTCAAAGTACATTTCAAATTCTCCTTGTGGCCTCTGGGGTCCAGTTGAATTCCACTGTTGTCTCTTCCACTGGTACCTCTCTGGTCCCATCAGCCTCTGCCCCCACCCCCCAGCCCACTCTGCCCCATTCACCTCTACTTCTTGTTTTTCTGCTTTGTTTCGGATACTCCAAAGCATGTGCTTTCCTCAGCTCTTTAGTATGCTCACTGTTTGGGTCTCATTGTCACATGCCTGACTCCCTCACCTCCTTAGATCTCTGTGCATATGTCTCATCTAAGGCCTTCACTGCTCACATGTAATGGAACAGCAATTCCTTCCCTTCCCTTTATGTTGAGTTTCCTTCACCCTATTTTATGTCACTTCTTAGCATTTATTGTCACCTTAACATTTTCAATATATGTGTTTTTTTGTCCATTCATTTCCTGTCTACTCACTAGAATGTAAGCTCTGTTTCAGCAGGGTCTTGATTTTGTTCATCGCTGTATCTCATTCTTTAGTAACTACAATAGTAATTGGCAAAGAGTAGAAACTCAGGTTTCTCAAAAAAAATGGATAAGTGGCTTATTGGTTAAGTAAATAAATATATAAAAGGGAATTTCATACATGTACTAAAATTGACTATTTTCCCCCACTATTTTAGTGCAACAGAGACATCTAAAGGTGTAAAGAAGACTAAAAAGGCAAGGCAAACTTGAGAATATAATAAAGGTTAATGTGATATGTGTTAGAAAATACCTATGAATCTACGAGCCCTCAAAAGATTTCAGCTGGTTGAGGTGACAAAACCTAAAACGTAAAGTAATCCAGAAACAGCCCATCTGAATATCACAATGAAAATAACACAAAGAAAAATTAAACCAATATATTCTAAGGAGTTGTCAAAGAAAGAAGTTATCAGATATCTTGGGTGCGTTTTGAGTCCCCCAAACCAAGGCACACATAACAGAGTAGTATGTGAGAGTACATACAGAGTAGGGAGGAAAACAGTGGCTGCACTGATTCAGTAAGCATTTGCGGAGTACTCGCTGATACCAACCATATGCTAGACACTCGGTAAGAAAACCAAAATACACCTGTGTCCCCAGTCTATGGTGAAACCCACCTCACTCAGTGCTTTCATAGCAATGGGAAGTATTCTGTGGTTGGCATCTGACCGAAGTACTATGGGAGCACAACAGAGGGCAAATCGCCGCCACCTGAAGACCAGGCCAGAACGTCACTGCAGCCGAGACTTGCAGGATGAATAGAAGCTGGCAAGAAAATAAGATGTGTGAGTGTGAATGTGAGTGTGTGCACGGGCATTCCAAGAAGAGGGACAGCAGTACTTAGGTGATGAGGCAAGAAGGAAGTATCGTGTGGGGGAAGCTAGGGAGAGCTGGGTGCTGCCGAAACATCTCGACAGAGATCAGAAAAAAGAAGAGTCACAGGCCAGATTAGGACAGCCTTTGTTAATATTTCTGGAGAGAATATTCCTTTTTAGTTTTTCTTTTTCTCTCTTTTTTCCCCTCTCCTTCTCTTTCTCTCTCTCTCTTATCATTTTAACCATTGTTGATTGTACAATTTAGTGTCATTCAATACACTGACGATGTTGTGTAACCATCACCATTAGTTATTTCCAGAACATTTTTATCATCCCAAACAGAAACTTGGTATCCGTAAAACAGTTGCTCCTCCTCCCAGGCCTTATTTTTAGAAATTGAAGTGATATATGGACTATAAATTAGGATAGGAGAGGTAAATTAGAATAATGTTGCAGATCTGATTTCAGTGGTTACATTTTTAAGTTGTGTTTTTAAGCTTTTTTTAAGGAAAAATCATTCTGATGTTAACCTTTATTCAATGAAATTGTAAGAAAAGTACCATTTTAAGCTAATATGAGCAGAAAGTCATATTTAAAAGCTTGTTTTTATGCAAACGTATTCTTCAACTTGCTTTCCCCTAAGGAATTATTGCTTTTTAAAATAAACTCAGCTAGTTTAGTGGAAAAGCATTTTATAAGTTTTTGAAAAGAAACATATCTCATCTTGTAATTAAGAGACTGCATTTCTGCCAGATTTTATTTGATATAAACTCATGTTTACAATCAGTTTTGATTAAAAATTCAGTTACCCAGTCTTGTTTTCAGAGTATAACAGTGGTTAAGCTGGTTTAATTGAAAATTCATATTTATAAGCTCTATTTATGAAAACTCATGTTTTCTGAATTTTCTGATACAAATTTTAGAATTTTCTTTGTTTAGAAAAACTAAAGTTCTAAACCATCTCTAATTAAAATTTATTTCCACAAGGTATTTGTATTAGAATGCATATATCCAATCACATTTGATAAAACTTACTTTATTTCAAACATATATCTAAAAATAGTTGGTGATTAAGGAGATATAGAATGGGCAGGACAGAAGTTAACTTAGGATTATAAGTAAAATAATCACTTCTATTAAAATGCAATTCTTAGTGTCATAAATAATATACCATAATATTATCATGAAAATTTAGACTGGAATGTTCTTCATGACTTCCATGAGTTTTTCATTTTTTCCTAACTTATCTTCCATTTTCTGTCTTATTCACAGATTTCTCCCTCCTGTTGCTTCTTGGACAGTCCCTAAGTTTCAATCGTTATTTTTCCTCTTATTTTTCTCTATTCTCTTTTCCGCAAAAGCTAGACTTCACTCTGATGGATTTGAGTATCTATCTCAGGTTACCTTGTAGTCAACAAGGTAAGGTTTCCTTGATGTCCAACTTTGTATTTTTGACTCTGCTGGACATCTTCATCAGAGCCCCCATGAATGACCCTGAGAATCTGTGCAAACAATGTGTCAGAATTCTCTCCCATTATCTTCTGAGGCTCTCCTTCTTTTGAGTTCTCTTTTCCATCACCACCTCCATTGTGTGGTTCCCAATAAGGTACTAAGTCCAAAGAGCCTCTGTGATGTCTTTCATAATAATTCCCTCTTTTACTTCCCTACCAAATCTCTGTAGGCCACGGTCTCAGTATTCATGAACTGAGCTCTGCTTTCTTACTTTTCTCTATTCCTTTCCTGAATTTGTCCCACAAGATCTATTTTATTCACTATAGCTGGAGTGGTCTTTGTAAAGTATGAAATTTTTTCATCCCACTCTGCAGGTAGGAGAACCAAGGCACCAAACTGGACTCATACCTTAGTTCAAAACTAGTTCTTTCTCCTGCATCCCGCACTTCATGAGATGGCGTCCCCAACAGAACATACATAGCTACAAACTTGTTTTTTTCCTTATCCTTACCTCCTAGAATAGTAATTGTCATCTACAGGCACAAAGTGAGAATTTTTTAATGAATTTTGACATCATCTCCCATCTCTAATCAATCAAGCTTTATATATTTTATATTCCCCAAATGCTTCTACTTTTCCTTTCTATGCTTTCTACCACCAATCTGCTCAGCTGTCCTTATGACTTCCTGGGGTTATATGTCAGTAGCCTTCTTACTGATGACTGTTTTATCTCATGAGTAGATAAAACCATGTCATTTTTCTGTTTAGAACTCATCAGTGGTCCCCTGAGATCAGATCCCAGACTTAGCCTTGAATCAAAACTCCATGATCCAGCATGTGCCTCATTCAGAAAAGGATTGTATTTTCCCACCACCTGCCTTATCTTCATATTCTGACTAAATGAAACTTGTAGCCTCCCTCTGCCCATTCCTCCCAACCAACTGTCTCAATTTGTCCAGGACTGAGGGGGTTCCCAGGACACAGAATTTTCAGTGATAAAATTGGGAAAGTCCGGGGAAAACCAGGACCACCCCAAAACACTCGGGGCAGTTTCTAGCCTCTGTACCTTTAGGCCATAAGTCAACTCTCCCTGGAATTCGATTTCTTCCCCTCTTTGTCTAAGCCTCACTGATCTTTGAAAATTGTGCCAGGCAATGCTATAGTAAGCCCCCCGTTAGCCCTGGGCCAGAGAAACTAGGCAATGACTTCCCAAAACTCAAGAACTGTCATGTTTCTCTTTAAAGTCCTAGAAACTTTTGAAATGCTCAATTTTAAATAGCAATTAATAAATATGCATTAAATGAGTAAATAACCTTCCAACAGAATAAATTCTAAAACCTACAGTTTGACTTTCAAGACATCCATGAATAAGCCCTATTTTAACAATTAATTCCTTTCAATTCTTTCTATTAGACTTGATGTAATTATTCAATTCATATAAGATTTATTGAGTGTCTACAATTTTCAAGGCTTAATTCTCCTCTGTATTACTTTCTATTATTTATTCCCAATTGATCATTTTTTAAAGTTCTTTCTTTCTTTCTTTCTTTCTTTCTTTCTTTCTTTCTTTCTTTCTTTCTTTCTTTCTTTCCTTCCTTCCTTCCTTCCTTCCTTCCTTCCTTCCTTCCTTCCTTCCTTCTCACTTTTATTGTAAGACCATCCTCAAAATATACTTATCTGTATCTTTACCTCTCCAAATTCATTTTATTTGCAGAGGTTCAGATTAGTGGCAATTGCCTCCTTGAACACTGATTTGATTAGCAGTCCAAAGTAATTTCCATAATCTTGGGCTGTACCTTGCTTGGGTTTTTTTTTTACATTCCTTGATACTTTTTGAGTTGTGCTATATTGTTTGTATTCTTTGTCTTTTCTTTCTTACTAGATTGGAAGCACTCATCTCTGTATCTTCATCATTGTGTAATTCAATGTCTTGTGTAATCAATGAATTAAATATTAATTTGTGGTTTAAGATTATAATTTAAGAATGTGGCATGATTTTTGAAATCCAAATGAATAGTGAAAATGTATATGCCCGCTGAACATGGAAATTATTATGCTCCAGACCATCTGGTGAGAGGTAGGCAGATTTTAAAGCATTTTAAATTCATTTTTCTAACTATGAATTAGGACTTTTTTTTCTATAGGTCACTAAGTGTAACCTTGACAACAAGCTTTCCCGTATTTATGTCAAAAAATAATTTATACAGGAAGATTTTTTTTTTTATTTTTTAGCAACTCAAAGTCAAACACCCTTCCTTTGAATTTAAAATTGCCTCAACTTATTAAGTTTCTGTATCTTTTTTATATACGGTTGCCATGGAAACAGTGTTTCAGATGTTTTGTCTTCCCTCAAATTTCACATCTGCTATCATGCTATATATATACCACACACACACACGCACACACACACGCACACACAAGAAATAGACATCTTTGCTGCTTGTGAAGATCAAGGTTAATGCTTTATAGTGTGAATGCATAACCCTTTACACTAGTGGCTACATTTGGAAAATAACTGGGGAACAGTAGAACATTCTTGATTTTAAAATATTTAATAGAGGTTAATAATTTATAAACCGAAAAACAAAATGATTTTTGTTTTACTGAAATATTATTTTCAAGCACATTGCCATAGAGTTCTGTTACTTTGAAGTGCTTTGTGAACTTGCCCTTGCCTTTTAGATTTACTCCTGTAAGTAATTGCCCCTTCAAGTCATGTCAGTTCTATTAACGGCCTTCATTCCTCCCTCCCTGAATTCCTCCTGTAGCCTTTGTACCTTTCTCACCCACACAATGCGATGGCAGAATCTATCCTTTCCCCTCAGTACTGCCATATAATTAATGCTCTTAATCCCTTTCATAAAGACATTGATTTGGCTGTTTATTTTTCTTTTCGACAAAGAATATGTCACCATCACTAGGTAAAATGCATAGAAGAAAGAGCCAAAGATTAGATGTGAAGAATCCTGACTGGTAGCTGTTGTGTTGAAATATGAGTTTTCAGCATACAGAGAAATCAGCAAGGATTAATATCTGTAAGGCTTTTTCTTTAAAATCAATTATGTGACCAACAGCACAGATTCATATCCTCCACCTGGGTCAGCAAATCTGTTATCATGCAAAATCTTACCTCTTACCTGGTTTGTGCCCTGGAGTGAATCTCAGGAATGTGAGTACTGCACCTTTCCCCAGAGCTAATTCCTACTGCAGGGTCGCTATGGTCATAAATATTTTCAAAAAGACTACGTATGTAAATTTTCTCAAAATTAACTATTTCTTCTATGAATGGCTTTCTGAGTAAACTGAATTAACTTAATTGTTCAATTCATTTACTCAGATAACAGACATAATCTGAATACCTTCCGGGAATAGTGCTATGTTAGGAAACCATGATATTGAATTTAAGGAGTTTTTAGCATAGCAGGGTATGAAAGATGGAACCAAATAGCATAGTAAATCAAAACTTGATAAGCATCACAAAAGTAGTAAAAACATTCTTAGGAATTCAGTGGCTCACTTCTGACTGGGAGGATCATGGGATAGTATGAGCAAGGACAGGGAGGTAGGACAATGCAGAGCCTTGAGGCTTGACAGAGTATTGGTGCCAATTACAGACATGACAAGTGAGGACGACTTTCTGGTTAAGAGGATATCCTTTCAGATATCCTTTTGGACATGTTAAGTTTGATTTTCTATGAGACATCCAGGGAGATCTCTCTAGCGTGCAGTTACAAAAGCAAAGCTGAAGTTTAAGGAAGAGATTAGACGACGTTATATAAATATGATGGTCAACAGCACTGACAGGTTGGTTGAAGTTTTAGAGACCATTGACTTATGAGAAAAATGACGGTGTTAAGATTCATAAGAAGATAGTATAGAGCTTGCTAAGGAAATAGAGAGCAACAAGCAAACCGACAAAACCAAACCAAACCAAACCAGACCAAAGCAGAAAACCAACCAACCAAACAAAAAAACAAACCTACCAAAACCTTGGGCATGTTTAAAAAGAATTAGAAAAAATCAGGACAAAAATCATGAGAATAGGGGCAGCTGGGTGGTGCAGTTGACGAAGCGTCTAACTCTTGGTTTCTGCTCGGGTCACGATCTCAGGGTCCTGCGATGGAGCCCTGCTTCAGGCTCTGTGGTCAAGGGGGAGTCTGCTTCAGGATTCTCTCTCTCTCTCCTTCTGGCCCTCCCTCTGCTCATGCACAGGGGCTCGCTCTCTCTCTCTCTCAAAAATAAATAAATATATCTTAAAAAAAAAAAAGAAAAGAAAAACATGAGAATATAGTATGGTGGGAATCAACAAAAGTTGTGGAAAACATACAGAAAGGAAAGGGTTTGTCACCCCTTCAGTTGGAGGATAAGAGTGAAGAAGTGACACTTGGTTATATTTTAGATATCAGATTTGCTGAACTACGGGGGAAAGAAGATTCTACAGGCTAAATGAAGGAGCAAGTATACACTATCATTTGGAAAAGTGTCAATGAAGAGAGAAAAATGTACTAGACTTGTGTGAGCAGCAGAAATTGGAAGACCACAGAGTTTTGTAATGATCAATTGAAAATATAGAATTATACTCTCACATTCTTAAAATTCTGATTTCTTTCCTGGCTGTAATGTAGCAATAAGGTGCTGCTTGACTTTTTGTATGAGTTGTGCCATTCTGTCATGCTTATTATTATTATTTTGTGTGTGTGTGTGTGTGTGTGTGTGTGTGTGTGTGTGCATGTGTGAAGGTACAGTTTACATTATCTCATAAAATGGCCTATTTCCAGGATGACCCCTACAGATCCTAAACCCCGGCCAACGTACCAGCTAGTAGACTGCAAAGAGAGGCAAGGTCTCCATGTTTATGTAATATAAGAAATTGTAATGACCTTAACTGGCCAAGAGTTGACAGCATTCCCTCTGCACTTCAATATTATTTATTTATTTTGAAGTATTTCTTTAATGAATTCATTTTTTTTACCCTTTATTCATTTGATACACACCTTTTCATTTTAAGAATTCCAGATTTTCTTTTTTCAATGAGAATCCAAAAAGTATTTTTATTCCACCCATAAAGAGATTATCTGTGTTAAGACATCTATGCAATCTGGGCATAAAAATGACATTCATGAAAGATAAGGAAAGGCTGAGAAAGAAAGGAAAACATTCTGTCATATTTCCCTCATTTTGCTCATAGAGTATATAAGGTTTTAACGAAAATCAATTAAAATTTTTCTCCCAGGCTTCCGGCACCTGAGAAAATCATGGAAGTCTTTAGAACTCTGGTGAAAGATTTTTAAAAGCTTAGAAAATGGCTTTATTAAGTCAGCTCATCCTCTGCAAGGGGCTCTTTGAAGCTTCCATCAGGCACCCTGCCAGGTGCGACACAGACCTCATTCCTCGAGCTGAGATCCTCTTGCATTGTGTTTGCCCTTCAGGGCATGTTTCAAAACTGATAGATCAAATTCTTGGTTCAGCCAGTCTTTAAAAAACAGGCAATTTATAAATGAGCTATTTTAGCCCTGAGAAAGAGGTATTTGTTGGATCATTACTTATGGAATGTTCTGATCTTTAATTCTCTGCATAACATATTTTGTATAGTCCCTGAATCCTGAATTATCAAGTGGATTTTAGAGAGAAAGAAAGAGAATGAGCGAGGAGTTCAAAATTTTTGTTTTGATTTTTTTTTCAGTCTGTCAAAGCAAATATTGGAGACCTTTAAAAATCTATTTTGGAGAAAAGGCTTTAAAAAGTGTAAATTTGAAAATCCGTGCTGTAATTACATATGGTATAAATTCTGACAGCCCTCCATGGTGTGTGACTTGAGAGGAAAGAAGGCCATGGTAGAAAATATTCTATGCTATTTCTTCTTCTTTTTTTTCTTCTCAATGTAATAAAAAGCAGGTTCCAGGAATGTGTTTAAAAGTTAAAAATGTTCATAAATTTAAAAATCAAAGAAAAGAAAATGAACCTTGAAAAGAATTTTCTAATATTTTGTTTGGAGTATCTTTAAAATAGAAAACAAATAAAAACTATTTTTTTTTCTTTAAAAGGAATGAAATGAGGTGGAAACACCTTGGACCATTTATAGGAAGAAGTAGGTGCATCAAAGCCTAAATCCTACCGAGTTTCGCTAACTCTCTTGGATTTTGGAATTCTAGGATAGCTTTAAAATTTTGGTTACTTTGCCTAATACACGTGCTGTGAGAAACAGAGATTTGTCTGCTTCAAGAGACCAATGTGTTCTTAATTTTTTTACAAGTCTATTTTACTGTAATATTACTTATAACTGTGAAAATCTGTTTTATTTTTATGTAGGGACAAGATCTCCAACCTAGTATGGAACTTCAAGAATAATTTTTTATAATAGATTCAATATATTATTCAGAACATTCATTTTTGCTTTTAATTTTTAAACAGTGTCTGGGGCACCTGGGTGGCTCAGCCAGTTAAGCACCTGCCTTCACTGAGGTCATAATCCCGGGGTCCTGAGATCGAGTCCCCATCGTGTTCTCTTTCTCTCTTTCTCAAATAAATAAATAAAATCCTTAGGGAAAAAAAATTAAATAGTGTCATTGTCGCAGTTGAGTTGCTCCTGTCACTTTCGAGCAGTAAATTTACAACATTCGGTTGTGAGTCATTTCCCATCACATAAATGTGTATTATGAGGCAGGGTCTTGTCAATACAATAAAGAGTTATTCAAATGCAAATATTTTCAAGGAAAACCAAAAGTATTTTTTTTTCAAATACATCGAAATTTATTGAAGGAATCTTCTATAGCCTCTATCACTACTTGCTCTTTATCCTCATCAGCTTCTCATTGTACTTGGAACTTGCAGAACTTTTGAACTGAGACATGATATTTTTATTCCAGTCACTGGAAGCTTAGTCATGAATATTATTTGGGGAATTCATCTAAGATTAGTTATAAAGTTTTAAGATTCTAAATAAATTCCTGACCCCTAAACAGCACAGGTTTTCTTGGCAGCAAGTCTAATTAAAGGCCTATACAAGGAAATAAATTAAAGCAGAAAGAGGACATTTGCATATTTTTAATGTTTAGTCTCTCTCGGTAATATTGAAAAACTTGGGCCAGCACATTTCCAGTAACATTTAAAAAGAAAAAGTGTTTTTTTCCTCACTTATAAACTTTCTTTTTTTTAATGTTACAACATCTTTTGCCTTTTAGATATTTTCTTTTTCATAGAATCTTTCAATTAATTTGTTCATTACATTTCTTCTTTGATTCTTAACCAATTTTCATGTGATTTAAGTTCATCGAGAGTTTTCAGTGCTTACTTAATTAAATATATACCAATTTTGTTACCTAAACTTTCTGAAACTATTTAAATGTCTGTGTTACCTAAATTCCAGATTTGAATATCAAAACTTGAGTGGATAAAGTAGATTTATAAGTTCAACAATCATTAACTGGATCACTACTGTGTTCCAGCTTTTTAGTTTAATACCACAGGTACAAATAGAAAAATAGTTACACAAGAACTTATGAGGGATGTAGCTGGAATATTGTATCTGAAATACAGTTAGAATAAACTGACTGCCATCATATAAGGGTTTTAAATTGTTGAGAGGGTTAGAAAATACAAATCCGAAGGAGGTGAAATTTGAACCGGTGGTCTTTAAGGATAAGTAGAATTGACATGATGTCTGGTGGGGAGAAAGAGGTAGCAGGATTCCTGAGAAAGGATGAAGCGTAAGTAATGTCTCCAAAGAAGAAAATGGTAGGGACGCACTTACAGCTTCCATAGCTGGATTATTGAATATTCATGGGGGATCAGTGGGCTATAAAGCAGGGAAAGGAGGTAGAGGCCACCTTGTAGAGGACTCTAATATCTGATTGCATGGCCCCAAAGAGGTAATCGAGTGTCCTTAAAAAGAGACCTGGTAACTTAAAAAAATAATAATTGGACATGGGCATTTTCAGTGGATTAGAGCAGAAAGGCCTTCAGGCGAGAAAGCAATTTATGCGAATTTGCAATAAACATTGTGGTTTAAGTGGGATTGAAAGGCATCATGGACATGGACTTTACAGGCTTTTCAATTGTGTGAACATGACCCCAGATGTTATAAATGATCAAAGGTCTTGCCTTGGTGAATAGAAGCAAATAGAAGCATCTCAGAAAGAGATAGGTCAGAAGAAGGAGTTAGTTCTGAGGAAGAAAGTGTAGTTTTCTTTGTTCCTACTAACTTTGTGGTTGCAGTGGAAGCATCCAACAGACAAATGTCTAACACTCTTTTGTAACCACAGGCCTTGAGCTTGGGAAAGAGATCACAGGGACTGGAGATACACAAGAGAGAGACATTTACATAAACAAGATTGCTAAAGACCCTGAGATGAGAACAGAGATGTGTAGTCTGAGGGACAGAGAACTGAGGGGAAAGACATGCATACTCACAGAACAAACCTTGACAAATATATTTAAATGGGGGTGGGGAGAAAGTAAGTGGAGTTGCAGAGCAATTAAAAAAGAAGTAGGAAAATTTTACGGGGGGGGGGGGTGGAAATCAAATGAATCTGTCACGGAGGCGTGGAATGAAACTGTGGGGAGAATAAGGATGAAAACCACTGGGAAAACTCTCTGGCCTTGGAGATGAGGAGGCCATGGATACCTTAGTAAGAGGAGTTTCACTAGACAGGCAGAAGGGAAGACAGACCACAGGAAGGGAATGGAAAGAGTGGGGGGGGGGGTGGTGCCAACAGTCTTCCATATAGACACATTTCAGGTGATTGGACTTCTGGAGAACAGAAGATCCTCAGGGGCAGCTTGAAGGAAAAGCAGAGTTGAAGGATCATACAAATCCGTTTATTGGATGAGGATATCTCTGCATGTGGGAAGGCAGTCGAGAAGAAACCCACAGAATTAGAAGATGGGAGAAAGAGTATAATTGAATAACCAAGTACTTAAAGAGGGAGGGATCTAGAGTATAGGCAGCTGAACTGTATATCAGAGCACCATTTCTTTTTCAGGAAAAAAAAGTGACTGGGAAGAGGTGTGTGTGTGTGTGTGTGTGTGTGTGTGTGTGTGTGTGTGTGTGTGTATCAATGGGTGTTTTTTCTCTCCAGTTGCTGGCCCAATACAGAAGATCTCAATCTCAGCAAAGTAGGGCATAAGGTCCTGCTGAGATTGATAAGATCTGGATGAGGTTAAGGATTTGTGTGAAAGGTTTTTAAGGGTGTTATAAGAAGCACTAATCTAGGACTAGACTGAAGGTATATGTTACTTCTTGACTTTGATCATTATTATTTTTCCACTTAATTTTTGCTAGAGACTTCTGATTATGCTCAAAATAGAAATAATCAATTATGTTTTTTAGTGAGTCTTAACAGTGAAAAGATTATGTAAATTTACTAATAAAACTTCTGTTTTTGTTTTTTTTTTCATTTTGGTAACTGTGGCTAGACTTCAAAAATAACTTTCACCTCAGTTTACTCTGTAGATATGTTCTCTTAGTGCTTATTTAATTCTTAAAATGGATGAAGTCACATATTAGCAATATTAAAGCAATTAGCCATATTTACGATTATCCATTTAATTATGTGGTCCATGTATATGTATATCCATATGCTATATAACTTTGTATATAAAAAATCATATACCATAATTATCAATTTAAATTCTATATACACTGTATAATTATTTTTTCCTTGAAAATCAGTTAACTGCTGTGATCGAAACTATCACGATTTATCAGGTATTCGCAAGGAAATGCTGCTAGATAAGTTAGAGTAGAGAGATTCTACTAAGAAGGTTTTCTAATTTGAACATCTGGAATTGCTATACACACTCACACACAGAGACACCCACAGTGTCTTAAAATTTTATGAGAAACCATATTAAACCAGACCTAAAAATAATTTTATTTCTTGACCTTTGAGTTGCAAATGCTTTGTCACTCTTGCACTTTTCAAAGACAACATTTAAACTTGAAAGTAATGACCAATGGAACCATACTCGAAAGGGTCAAAACAAACACTTTTTGTTCATGTTCACAACTCTCCAGGTCTCTTCAACTTCCTCGCTGACAATATTCTGCATTGCTTGGTCTTCCTCGTATCTAGGTGGAACAATGTGATACAGTTTTGGCCCATGTTACACGAGGAAAACTAACAGACTCCTACGTTTCCAGGCTCAGCCATAAAACATCCTGTGTCCAATGTGTCATAAGAGACCAGACTCCTGTTTCTACCCAAACCATGATGGGAAAGAGCAATTCACACGCTCACTTCTGGAGAAGAAGTTGCAGGCTCCCTGAATATGTGTCCCCACGGGAATCCTATCTTCCTTTAGTACTTGCTACATTGGCCTAAACAAAACTGCACAACATCATGGGGAGGGCTGTGCCACTCTCCTGCTTTGTCACTGTGGAAACTAAGGGTTAGGTGTGGTACTTGCCTCCGCATCCTGTGACTTCATGTCTGGAGCACACGGCCGTGTGCTGTGCTCTCAACTTTCCACCTTCCTTCATGATCGTTGCCTATGTGTAGAACGCCCTGATTCTTCTGAGCAACCATATTCTACCCATCCTCCAGACCTGATTCAAGCCCCGCCTCCACTCCCAGTCTCTCTGACCTGCCCCTTCTCTGAGCCTCTCTACAATATCATTTCGTCACCCCACCCTGGCCATTCCTTCCTCCCATCCCTTCATTCCCTCCACCGCTACCCCTTGATAAGCACTTTGGCTTTCTTGTAGTGCTTCAAACCCAGCAGGCACATTTGAACCTCTAGGGCCTGTCCTTTGATCGTTCCTCTGCCTGGGACCATGTCCATCTGACTTAGCTCCTTCAAATAGTTCCCCTGCCCGTCTCTGTTTAGAGTATTAACTCATCACTCTCACCCTTGGAACTCCTATCTGCTTTGCACATAGAGATCATTATTCAGCATACTTACCACCATCTGATGCACCAAAGGTTTTACATATTGACTTATCGTCTGTCTCTGCCCAGTAGAAGCGAAGTTCAATGAGGCCAAGGACTTTTGTCTTTCTAGTCATTGCTCCCTGAGGGTCTGGTGCACAGTAGGTGCTCAAAATTATATTTTTGAATTGATGAGCTCCTACATATTACACAGAATCCAGCACATAGCTGAAACTTTGTATTTTTATGATATGTTCTGCAATGTGTTATGATACGTTCTCTCTTTAGTCAGCTGGGCTTGAAAGCAAAGGTCTCTTAAGATGTTGGTATTTGGAAGGACACCAAATACCTCATCCATATCTTGGAAGAGAGCTTCCTAAAAGAGACCCTGGATGAAGGTCATTGACTTTGAATTTTATGCTAATAAGAAATATACATTTGACCAGCTAAGCCTCTGTAATTTTAGGTCGCATATGAGAGCAGCTAGGATTACTTATCCTAATTCAGAATAGCTCAGTAAATTAATTCAGCTTCTCGCAAAAAAGAACTTCAGTATTCTTGTACATTGGTAATTCACTTCTAATAATGCTTACCCCTAAATAAATCTGAAAATTATGGGAGAGCAAAGTTAAACATGTTTCTTTACTGTATGGCTTCTTGGACTCTGTCATTGTAAATATTTAAGAAGGAAATATGTCAAAATTCCTAATCATATTTGCCTAACAGAGCACTTCGATTAAAGTTACCTTTGTTAACATCGACGAGACAATATTTCCCCCCAAAATAGTCAGCACTTTAAAAATGGCAATAAATGAATTTTACTACACAAGATCATCAAAAGATTAACTGTTTACAATGGAACATAATTTTTAATTACACTGAAATACACCGTTTTGACATTATTTTAGAAATAATAAAATTTCTACTGAAAGCATTTTTATTATGCCTATAAATGATACATAATACTCAAATATGAAAAGTTCCCTTTAAATAAGCAGTATACAGTGCATATCAATGATACAGTCTAAACATAACTCAATAATAAGAAGAAATGAAGAAGCAAGCTATAATCCAAAGGTGAGATAAGCAGTCAGAGCTGATGACCTCCACGCAATGGCCAGTCACGTTGCTATGTGTGTCCTGCATTATTCAGAACACTTCCAGGGTTAAATAATCTTATTTCTCCATGACTATATAGAGGAACAGAGGAAAAGATAATGCAACCACATTTTCTATTTGTCATTCTGTGAATTAACTGAACTTTCTTTTGGACAGCAAGAGTAATGCCAGTTTATGCTTAATTCTGTGCCTCTGAATGTAACCCACTGCCACCTTCTAACGTGTTAGTAAGAGAAAGAAAACCAATTGCTCAGACCATGAGAAGGTATAATTCAATGGTATGATTTTCTCCATGCCATTTACAAGCCAAGCAGAATTTTATTGGAAATAGTTGAGAAACAGGCAAATTCATTTTACATCTTCATGCCCACCAACTCTCAGAGAACAACAGCAAAAATACGTGTTTTGCAAACTTCTTCCAATGCAACGGTTTCTTAGTTAACAATTAGGAGAAAAATATTTCATACATATATATTTATATATGTTTATATATAATTTTAATTGAATATAATTTAATTGAAATAATTTAATAATTTAGTATTTAAATACTTCAATGATTATTTAATCCTAAATAATTTAATAATTTAGTAATTTAAATAATTTAGATTAATTAATTATATATAAATTTCTAACTTAAAATTTTTTAGCTTAAAAATAACCTTCTTGACTTTTCCTTTTAAGAGAACATGTTTCTTCTATTTTATTGCTTTTTCTGGGCCTTTCTTTTTTGTGAAAAAATTTTAAGTCTAGTATCTTTGAATCCATTTAAGCTGAAATTCCTGAAAATAAACACTTTCTAAACTTTTCAGTACTTTGTTGTGAGGAAAGAGGAGAAAGATATGGTAGGAGTGAGGGAGAGAGAAACTCTAAGAATACTAACCACAGGTAGCTGTCTTGTACATACACAATTATTGTATCACACAATAATTTCATCAATATTATTCAAGAATATATAGTCTTGGAAGTTACAATAAGGTGCACTGATAGATATTGCAAAGAATGCTGCTCCAGGAGCTAGCTGGAGGACAAGGTCAGTACAAAGTCTTATTATAATCAATGCTGTTATATGTAGCTTTGCTTGATTGGGAAGTGGATGATGAGATAGCAATTTCTCATCACTTACACATCAAAGATTTGCACATCTTCTGCACAGTTTGCTTTTAAAAAGTCATATCGCATTTTAATACTGAAACCATTTTAAATACTGAGACCAAGCACACACTGCTCTCAATTGGTCACAAGGGTACCATAAACTGTTGTAAATACCAAAGTTGGCATCCAAATACTTTGCTTTTTAGACTGTGTCAGAAACACTTTTTTTGAAAACGGATTAAACATTGCACTGGAAAGATGGCAAGTATAAGTCAAGTAATAGAAATATTTTAAATGTTATTAATAGAGGATTTTAGTAGTATTCGGTCTAGAAATTAAAATTTAGTTAAAAAAACGTGGTAAAGACCTTTATGATTAAGAAAATTGATAACTTAAATCTCACCAGGTAATGAAGTCAGAGAATATTGACTGGAATAGAGACTTGAGTGCTCAGTCTCCTAGTTAGTAATTGAATCTATGTTTCGACAGGTGGTCAGAGGAACTCCTTTGATACCTGAAGATTTACTCCATAGGGAGAGGAACAGCCTGCCAAAATAGCTTATTTCCCTGGGGGGCTGCTACATTTGTTTAAAAAAAAATTCCTTTTGTTGAATCTAAATTTGCCTTAATTTTACACCATATAATAATTTCAATTCTGACTTCAGGAACAACTGAGGGGGAAATTTGATTCACCTTTCCTATGCAACTGTTAGCATGTCTGAAGACATGCTACATTGTGTCATTAAGTCTTCTGTTCTCCAGGTTCAGTAGCTCCTATCTTTGAACCTATTTCTCTTGTAATATAATCCCAGTTATCCCACCATTCTGCTATGTCTCTCCTATTTGCAAGGCACCGTGCAAGTGGAAGTTTCTAGAATTTGATGCAAAACTCCGAGTGTGGTTTGACCCAGGCAAAGTTTTATTTGGTGGTCTCTGGACACTGCTATAGACATAGTACTGTCTATCTTGGAAAGTATATTAAATGGAGGAACACTGAGCTTTTGATCAACTTAAACCTGTACTGTTAAGCCATGTCTTTACCTTCTAATACTGATGAAATTGAATTGTTAGCTTGGAATGCAAAATATTATATCTATTAAATTTCAATTGCATAGATTTAGCCAGTTGTACCAGACTGTTGATTATTTTTGCTCCATCTCTGACTATTAATAAACGGGTCATCAAACTTTGGCTGGTGAGCCAAATCCAGCTCAGTGCCTTTTCTATAAATAATGTTTCATTGTAAAAGACCCATGTTGTCCTTCTTTTTTAAAAATGCATGGTCTATGGCTGTTTTTATGCTGTAAGTGACAGCAGAGTTGAATACTTAGGACAAAGACTATATGGTCCATGGAATGTAAAACATTTACTATTTTGTCATTTATAGGAAAACTTTCCCATCCCAGAACTAGTATGTCGGTTGTCCTTTCTGCTTTCTTGCAGGTTCAGTGAGAATGCATCTATGTCCTCAGGAAGACTGGATTAAAGGGTTGGATGGAGTAGGAATATCAGAACCAAAAATCCAACTGGACATAGATAATCATTATTTTTGTATTAACTAATTTAACCTGATGTGTTTCCAAGTAATGAAACTCACTCAGCCCATGTTTCTTGCTCTCACAATGGAATGCCTTGCTGACATTCAGGTATTCCCTCTCTGCTACACTCTTGAGCGTATCAGCTCAGAAACACTCAAAAACTGGAAACAGCTTACCTGAAAGGACTTCTTAAGAACCCATGTTTGCTCTTAGAACTCATTATTTTTCTAAGTGCCAGCACCAACCCATTTTTCCCCCCTCAAATGTATTTCTCAGAAAACTAGTCCTTGTAGGACCTTGAATAAAGGATTCCAAAGCCAAATAATTTGATAAAATCATGTATTCTATACCCTTTTCTCTGGAGTCTCAATACACATTAACATGTTAAAGGGTATGAAACTTCTACAAGAAATGTATCTGGTTAAGAGGAGTCAATACTTTGCTTCCCCACATTACTTAGCTACAACACGCTCTTTTCTTCTTATAGCATTTATCCAGAAACTTTGGTGGAAGAAACTTTAGAAAAATTTATAAATTCCCTTGAGGAAGAATGTAAATTCAGTGAGCCTTGGATGTTGAAAGCTATTTCCTGAGGGCATTAGAAGTGGGAGGAAAATAAGCAGGAATAGTTTGGAGTATGAAAATAACTCAGAACTTTAAAAATAATAATATAACTCTATTTTAAGAATGAATGTTGATTTTGCTGTTTTGCCTGAATTTACTAGGCTGAAGTGATAGTAGTTGAGTTGATGTAAGAGTAAAGAATACCCTTGATTTTATAAAAACAGCTAATTATTAATTATCATAGAAATAGCAATGGCATGGACAAAAAGAGTAAATCATATCAGAAGTGTGAAAACCTTCCATGAAGACTGGAGTTATTTCTTCCTTACTAGTAAACCCACAGCTCATTACCTTGCAAATAGTAGGTACTTACCTAATTGTTGTTGAGTAAGTTTGCCAATAAATAAAAGCCGAAATTATATAATATTATGGTTGTACCAAATGCCATGTAATAGAGATATTTGTGGTAAGGCAGGAAAAATTCACTATTTTTAATTGTTTTTTTCTACCAAAATATACATAAAAACCAGGTATCCCCAAATAAAAAATGAAAGAAATATGAGTTTAGCCATTCTACAAATGAAAAGTAAACAAACAAAAAAGTTTTGATTCAATCAAAGCAGTCATGCTCAGTATTTCTGTATTCATGGCCATAGAGTCAGAGCCCAAGGATCAATAACCATCAAGCTGTCTGATTTCTGAGTTTGAAATTTAACATACACATTAATGCAGACCATAAAATTCAGTAACATAAATGTGCAAATGTTGCAGATAAGGACCTGCAGATTCCCCCTTAAAAATACGTTGGGACTATAATTTTAGTACTTCTTTTTTAAACACTTGAGTGCACTATTTTTCAATGCATATTTAAACATAATGTTTTAAAATATTTATTAATCACAGTGATATCATTTAGGAAACCACCGTCCTAGAAAAACCTACTGAGTCTCCCTCCAAAAGAAAACTCCAATATTTTAGCTCTTTATGACACAAACTTTTCAAACCACCTCTATACATTTTCAGTGTCATATTCAAATTTTATAAATTCATATATTCAAATTTATTTCCTTGAATCTGAATTATTTAGTGGGGAGAAATACATATTGTTAGTAGGTTTTGTTTGTTTCTATTTTAGAAACTGGATGTCCTAGAGACTGCTAAAAGAAGGTCACCCTTTCCGGCTGGCTGTGACATCCGACACTCCACTGATCATTAGGATTAGTTTGACTAACTTGCTTGGTTAAATCAAAATACATGTGGTTTATATCACATAATCCTGCTAGGGCCACTTATTTAAAAAAAAATGTTGGCTTCCAGGTTTTCCCATTTTGGGGGAAGAATTATTAGGTAACTCTTATTTTACTTTTTATGATTATCTATCATAATATGCCTCTCACACACACACACACTGTTGGGTTTTGTCATTTTCTACAGAAAGGTTTTTTTTCTCATTGTTAAATTTTATGTCAATTATATCTCAATAAGAAATTACTTTAAACTCTTTTTGTCAGATTGATTAGTTTCTGATCAGTTGGTTAAAACACATTACATTATTAACCCTATGTCGGCTTCTCCACTCGATTCTAATCTCTTTCAGCTCAGATACCACGCTTTATTGATCTCAGGAATTCCCACAGCATCTGGCAAATAGTAGTTTTTCAAAAATATGTTTTAATGATTCAGGAATGACACATACACATAAAACCTCTTGTGGTAGAATGTAGCATGCAGTAGACACTCAAAGAATATTTCACTGGAAAAAGGATACCGTCAGAGTTTCTCAACGAGTCACTGCTTTGTCTGAAGCCCTGAGTGCTTGTTAGTCATGGCCCAAGAATGTCAAGATTTGTCTTCAAATACATCAGCATTGCTGTTCACGTACCTCCATGCATGTTCCGAAGCATGCGCCCTGGAACCCCGCTGTGGTTCACATCTTACTGCCTCCTCCTATCCGCTGTAGAGCTTTGGCAAGTCATTGAACCTATCTGACCTAAATATTCTGATCTATAAAATAACATTCAGGATTTTGTGTGAATTAAATGATCAAAAAGCCTAATGCATGTGATAATAACTCAATTCTTCAAGAAGCTAACATTCTTTAAAGATTTTATTATTTATTTGAGAGAGAGAGAAAAAGAGTGAGAGTGAGAAAGAAAGGGAGAGAGAGAGAGAGCGCACAAGCGCACGAGCAGGGGAAAGGACAGAAGAAGAAACACACTCTCTGCTGAGCAGGGAGCCCAAAGTAGGGGTTCAATCCCAGGACCCTGAGATCATGACCTGAGCCAAAGGCAGACGCTTAACTGACTGAGCCACTCAAGCACCCAAGAAGCTACTATTATAACTTATCATCCAAACTTTAAATTGTTAATCGGATTCACACTCCATAAAGATTGAACATTTAAACACCATTACTGATCATATTTTTGGTAAGTAGCACAATTCCTCAAAATCCTAGCTGTCAATGGAAATAGCCTTTCATGTTACGGATTCTGACTCTGAAAGTCCCTGCCATTGAGACGTTTCCCCAGGAAGAGTTTCTTTTTCTATTCTTTATCTTTATTATTCTATCCATCAAACTTTTGGTATTTTCCTTTTTATCTGCTCCTCAGATCTTAAAACAGGCATCCATACTCCCACTTCCCAGAATATACACATCAATATTTTGCTCTCTGTTTCACAGACATCACCAAAACCTATTTGACTGCTCCATTCTTAACCTCACCTTTCCACCGTCTGTCTTAAGTTAGGGTATAGTCTTCTGTTTTGATTTCTGTGTGTATTCCATAAGACATAATTAGCATTGTTTTGACTGTGATGTTTTTTAAGTTAGGTGAATGAAATCAAAACTGTATACATCTTCTGTGTGCTTACTGTCTCCCTCTCTCAATGTATGTCCCAGAGATTTCCCCATGGGTTGCATAGCTAGTACTCCTCATGTTTATATCTATACCGACAGTGAAGCTGTGACTATTGATTTGGATGCCCACATCACTATCATAATCAATATTATACCATGGAACTGTTTTGTAATATTTCATCTTATTAGTAAATTTCACTTCATATAAAACCTTTCATTTATTTACAGACTATTAGGTCGTTTACAATTTTATACTTTTACTAAGAATATTGTAATACAATAATTGTCCCTGGCACACCTACATGAGAGTTTCTCTAGGCCCATAATACACATTTGAGTAGAATCTCCTGAAAAAAATTTTCAAGATGATGATCCTATTCCTAGTGGTTGGATCCCTTTTGGTATAGGTTACTTTCCTATATTTCCACATGCCTCAAACCAAAATCAGTTCTCAATCATTTTTGTATCCTCTGTAGTAGTGTCTGGCACAAAAAAGTTTCATTCAGTTTTCTTTTTAATTTCTTGGGGTTGGTGAATAGAATTCAAGGGGACAAATGTGTTGCATAGAAAAAATGATATCTGTACTTTTCCTAACCTCTAAGTAAAGTTGATCTTTGATTTCAATCATAAATATACGCTAACAAAAAAAAAAAAAGTAATATTAGCAGGACCTGTGATTTTTTTCACCAACGGAAAGAAAGATATTTTCATATCACATTATAGCTATTGCAGATGTGTCAAAATATCTCTTATATTTACCACTACTCTAAAATTATGGTAGTTATCAGATCCATCCCAATATCTTCTTATTTAATGTCTTACTAAAGAAACATGCTTATTAGAACATCAACATTTAAAAATATTTTTCTATTACTGTATTTCGATATACTTGATTCTTTTATAATCCTCTGCGTTTTTAGACATTATCCTGATAAGGAGATTACGGGATACACAAGAGGTTCATGGCACAACGAAGGCTAAGACTCCATTAAATGTTAGTTCTTAAACCTTCCCTTTGCTCTTTTCACTCCCCGACAGGCCTTACTGGAACCTCTCAATGTACTGAGAAATGTCAAGTCCTGAGAGACAATTTGTTAATTGAAAACGAAGCAACGCCACTTAGCTGTTAGCCTGATGTTCAACTCTCTGTTTTTGGTGAAGCCTGGATCTCCTTGGGGATCACACTTGTTCATGTGTGAATAGCACCGCCACTGAATTCAAAGCATCACGCTATGGCTCTCACCTCGAAGCAGAAATAGAAGGAAAACTCCAAAGGATTTAGAAAGATGTATTGTTCAGTTTCCTTAGTAACAGCCCACTTCAGAAACTGAGCTCTCATCTTTACCTCTATTTCCCCACTTAAGGTCTTTAATCTCTCTTTATTTCTGATTACTTTGGGTGGGTGTTATGTTCCTGAGATCGTCTACGGTTTAGGCTTTTAAATTAAACTGCATCTGTGCTCCTAATTGCGGTGATTCCATTTTTTTTCATTTATTTTTTATTGAATACATTTTTCATGTGACACTGTGTAAGCTTAAGGTGTACAGCACGTTACTCCGGTACATTTATATACTGTTGTATATCTGCCATTGTAGTGACGTTTCTCACGTTAGACACACTTAGAGCACCATATTATTGTTTATATTCATTCTGCTGTGCATTAGATCTCTATGGCTTATTTACTACTCATTACAAGTGGCAATTCCATTTTAAAGGATGTATTTCCCTCCCATTCACCACG
Source organism: Ursus americanus (assembly GCF_024610735.1). Taxonomy (NCBI): domain Eukaryota; kingdom Metazoa; phylum Chordata; class Mammalia; order Carnivora; family Ursidae; genus Ursus; species Ursus americanus. The sequence goes on along the minus strand of NC_142139.1, from coordinate 44,444,080 downwards.
GGAGATATTGGGCCTTCTCACGCCAGCCAGGCCACTGCTATTTCCACTGTTGATGTTAGACAACCAAGATTGTGTCAGCTACCTTTGGAAGGAGACAGCATGGGGGAAACTAGCTCATCCTTTCAGCAACTCCTAAGTAGAAGTTTTACTATTTCCTGTTGAAAGCTCTGGCAAAGAGTAAACTTTGATAATTTAGGAGACCTTACTCTGCAATGGAGAACGTGTGCTTTGTGAGTTTAGAAACTTGCCGAAAGTCAGTCTCATGATGCCCCTCATTTTGGGGTACTCATTTTCATTACTATGCTGCTTTCTTCAATGTCTATTTCACTGTTCATTTCACTGATAACATCTTCCCATTTGTATTAGGTCTAGGATCTCCAGAGGGTCAATTGAAAAAAAAAAAAATATATATATATATATAAACCATGTGAGCTAATTCCTTATAATTAATCATACTATTTAGTAAGTCATAATAAGTCATATTATAATATGATTATTTTATATGATAAATCATTATATATAAACCACAATAAATCGTATTATATTTTATTATAATGAATTCCATTATATATAATAAATAAATCACATCATAATAATATCATATCATACATGATTTATTATAGATAATTGGCTCACAGGATTATGGAGTCTGAGAAGTCTCATGAGAACTGAGAAGTTTGCCAGTACTTGGCAAACTGGAGATCTATGACAGCCGATGGTATATTTCCAATCCAAGTCTGAATCCAAAGGCAGGAGGTGATGATGTCCCAGCTGAAAATGGTCAGAGAGAGTGAATTCTCCTTTTCTCAGGCTTTTGTTCTATTCAGGCCTTCAATAGATTAGAAGAGGGCCACCCACATTAGAAGGGCAATCTGTTTTACTCAAATTCAATTCAAATGTTAATATTATTTAAAACCACCTTCATAAATACATCTAAAATGTTTACCCACATATCCAAGCACTCCATCCCTTCTCCCCATGACCCAGCCAAGTTGACACATAAACTTAATCTTCACACCAAAAATCGGTGTTTATTATTCCCTTTATGCTAGGTTCACTGTTAGCAAACAGTTCTATGACTTTAGTTTCTTTCCCCAGAGAATACTCAAGAACCCCCTCCCCCATCTACTTTTTTTCTATTTTAAAGCCTAGAGATCATCCAGTTTCTAGAACTTGCCCTTAAAGCTCATTCAAATCAAGGGTGTTGAAACTTCACAAAGCACAGCAGAAATACAGATACTCTTCTAGCTCTCCATTGAGAATTCTATTATTTTTCCATCCTTTCTTCTTTGAGGTTCTTATCATTAGATATTATACTTCTAGCCCATCTAGGGCTGTCATTTACCAACTTTACTCTCCCCATTCATTTAGGAATTTGGTTTCTAGAGTATGTTCTTTTCCGTTCTCACATCCATTTTAGTGACTTCAATGTCTTTGTATATAAGTAATCCTACCTCCAAATTTACTGTGCTTTTTGAGTCTAAAATTTTGCTCATAGTCAATCCTAACCCACACTTGTAGTAGGTCCTGAAACTTGTTGTTAGTTCAATTGATCAATTTATGAAGTTTTCAACTTTAATACATCAATATTTCATCATATTCTTCTGTCATTCCAGATGTCCTTCTTATATTCCTTTGACACCTGTTCTTTGTTTTCTATTTCCCTGAACCTTTCTTTTTCTCTACTATCATTAGTAGGCTTCCTTTCATGACTCTGATCCAGCTGATACTGTCTAGATCATTGATTCAATCTCTTTATTGTCAAGATCTTTAATGCTTTCACCCTCTAGATTTCCAGAACATTTTTTTTCTGAAAACTCCTAAACTCAAATCATTCCAACCACTTATAGTCTTTATCTCTATATGTAGGGTGTTGAGTGATATTTAAGAAAATCATATTTTGGATGTGGATTGGTGTCTCTACAAACATAGAATCTGAATTGGCTAAAGAATAAAGGTCAACCTCTCAGCAAAGCATAAGAAGAATCTGTGATGTGACCCCGTTTACCTCCTTCTCTAGGCATATTGTTCAGTAAATCCCTCTTTGCTTTCCCGTCAAGAGCTGTGTAACTAAGATCAGAAACTTCGCCCTAACTGTAAGCTAACAAGGTACCCTACCACAATTTCATGGATGTTGGCAGAAAACACAAGACCTCTGGAGTAGAGTGTGTAGTAAAGAATTTAACCTTGCCCAAAGAGAAGTCTTGTCTTGTCTTGTCTTGTCTTGTCTTGTCTTTTCTTTTCTTTTCTTTTCTTTTCTTTTCTTTTCTTTTCTTTTCTTTTTTTCCTTCAGTTCCTGGGGATACTCTCTAATCCCTTGAAATGTATTGCTTGAAAAAAGTTTCTTCGTTTACCTGGGAGCCTTGAGCCATGCTAGATAGTGTGGCAGCATGATTTATAACGGGGGTTTTAGGTCATGATGCATGACTAGATCTCTGAAGGGGATGGAGTCTAAACCTGACCACATGAGCAGTCAACATTATCCGTAAGACAGAGCCCTTTAAAGACTGGATATCAAGACCCAGGTAAGCTTCCCTGGTGGGAATACTCAGTGTGTATTATCACACACCACTACTGAGGAGAGAATAGACATATGACTCCACTGGGAGAAGGAAACTAGAAGCTCTTTTGGACCTTTTTGAAGATTTTTTTATTTACTTATTTAAGAAAGAGAGAAAGAGAGTGGGGGGGGGAGAGGGATAGAGAGAATCCTCAAGCAGACACCCTACAGAGTGGGGAGCCCAATGTGGAGCTTGATCCCAGGACCCTGAGGTCATGACCTGAGCTGAAACTAGGTTTTGGCCACTTAACTGACTGAGCCATCGAGGTGCCCAGGACTCTTTTGGACTCTGCCCCTTGTATCTTTTCCCTTGGGTGAGTTTAATCTGTATCCTTTTGCTTTAGTAAACCATAACTGTGAATGTATCAGCTTTCAGTGAGTTCTGTGAGGTCTTTCAGCAAATTGTCAAAACTGAGAGTGGTCCGAGGGACTCTTAAATTGTGTAGTTGGTATCAGAAGTGATGGTGGTCATGTGGCCTGTCCGTTAACTTTACAGTGATACAAAGGACTTTATCAGAAGTCATGACACAGTAAAGAATATGAGTTTCAAGTATGTCTAGGTTTCCCTTGTCCTCCCAATTTCCGTGGAGACACTTGGAGTGGTCCAAGTGGATGCTACACACAGAATGGGTTTGAAGCATAGCTAAGGAACCCCGAACTTGGGGAATTTATAATATATATATTTATATATTTATATATATATAAATATATATATTATACTGGATATAAACCTGCCTACCCAGGAGAGATAACCTTTATCTTCCAAGGCTGTACATAAACTCACCCTTTGCTCTAGAAGGAGTCACTATCTCTATCTTCCAAGGTTATTTGCTTTTGAAGGATCTTTAAAAAGGTAGTTTGGAACAACAGGGCAGTTGATGTCCTTTTTTGCATGATGTATAAAAATATTTGAGACTTATGGAGAACTGTCTTCCAACAATTCTGTGCTTCAGTCACACCAAGCTACCTACGCTTGTCCTAAAGTATTTTCCTATATCTGTTTTGTTTGTATTTCCATTCTACCTGAAATACACTGATCACTGTGACAAATATTATTCCTCTTTCAGATTCTTCTCAAGGGTATCATATCCAAAAATCGCTTTTCAATATGCCTTTTACCTGCCCCTAATCATTAACCACCCCTCTTTGAGCCCTAATTTATCCTCCTCAAGTTTCCAGCACAATGATGACATCTCTCCTCTGTCCTTGTTTGTTTAAGTGATTTTTTTTTCTCTGCTAAAAACATATAGGGAATACTTCTGATTTCTCCTTTATCCCCTGGGTAGCATTGTTCTGATGCATGGTGTCTGCTGGAAAATTTGTTGAAATGGAGAACTATCCCATATTCTGATAAAACATTATTTCTGTTTTATTCAGAAAGTTTAATGTTTAAGATAAGGACAGAGCACAAATAAAGTTGGTTCTGATGTTTCCAACTACATTCATGCTATTGATCAGGAAAATAGAATTATTTAGTAACCCAAGACTTCACTTTGTGTCTATAATGGTCCTCTTCATGGTACCCAAAGAACAGAATTCATACATTTTTTTCCCCATAACCACTTATTTCCTAGAATCTAGCTATTTCTCACCCTCTTCATTTCTATCACCTGCGTTTAAGACACTACTTTCCACCTACTTTACTTAATAGCTTCCAGTGTGTCATCCTTCTACATTTGCCCTCTGGAGTCACATTACAGCAGTTGGAGTGTTAATTTTAAAATATAAATCCTGCCCCCCCCCCCCACCACCACTTAAAACCCTCCAACAGTTTTCTCTTATCCTCATAGTAAAAGCTAAATTCTGTATGATGACTTCCTTAGGGCTATTGTACAGATTATTTTCCCTGCCTCAAATGCTCTTCCACCAGCTAATTCATGTGAATAACCATTAACCTTAGGTATCACCTACTTAATGAGTACCTTTTTAAAGATGATTGTCCTAAACTCACTACTGGAATTACAAACTGTGGCCACACCCCAAGCATTCTTAATTTTACTCTTGACAACTTTTGCTTTTTTTTTCAGTAACAGTTATAACTTTCTACCATGCTCTATATCATTTGCTCTTTTTCTTTGCTTGTTGTTTGCTGTAGACTTTTTCCAGAATGTAAGCTCCATGAGAGCGGAGATATTTGTCTGTTTTTCCACTGATGATATCAATGCACATGGAGCAGTGTCTGGAGCAGGGTAGTTTGTTGATAGATATTTTTTCTGTGAATCAATTAATGGATAACTTAGGCACACTTAAACAATTGTTATTACTATTTATGTCATTACCAATTACAAGAGGGGACGCTCAGGGTTGGAGTGAGAATAATAATAAGAATACATTGGGAAGACTGAATTTAAGGCACATTCTGGACAATGTGAGTCTATAGACACTCAGAATCGACCCACCCACTCCCCCTCTGAGGCCCTCTAACGTGGTGTATGTTAACATGGCACCACCTATGTGCACCTACGTGAACTGTCCATATGGTGTGTGGCTATCTCTTTTAGAGTAGGAGGAAGGAATGATTTTTAAGCCTATGAAGTATGCATTTAATCTAATATTATAATATTAGCAGTGTTCCTATCCTTCAGTTACATGTATAGTCTATTAATTTACATTTTATTTTATTATTTAGATAATAATTTATCATTTCATTTAATTTTTTATTCATTTTTTTCTGTAAGGTAGGTCATCTATTTCCCACAATATACAAATCTGTCACTTTCCTTTCCTTGGAAATCATATAGTCTGGTACTAATTTTTGCTTTGATAACTGTAGGAGAAACCAGAACAGAAATATGTCTCAAGTGAAGCAACGCATGAACAGGGTGTGGTTTCTTCTGTATTAGATAATTATGCCTTCGGGGTATTACAAATCAGGAAGCGTAACTCTGAGATCTTGATTTTGGGGGCATGTGGTTTTCCATGGATAACACACTGGAAAGATGTAGGTGTGTGGTTATGAGGATGACACATATGATTGACCCTTAGAAATTTATTTTTACTGTAATAGGTAACTAACTACTTGTGAATCATTGAGCTAGAATATAGAGGATATTTTATCATGTTTTATAATAGCTAGATTTATAAATATTTCCTCTGTAAGATCGACTCAATTCATTTTTTTCAGTTCTTTTCCTCGTCTTTCTTCAAGCAAGAAGTCTGATTCTAGGCATTTTCTTAAAAATAAGTTATCCTTTCCTCCCATAAAATGCAATTTTAATATAATCTTTTAAGTGTTTTTTTAGTTTCATTAACAAGACTTTTATTTATCTTCCCACAATTAACTAAGAGTTTGTAAATAAGTAAATTGTTGATTTTTTTTTTTTTTGCCTATAGCTTTCCAGTGTCCTATTCTTAAAGGCAAGTTACCAAGCTTCAGTGCACTGTGCATATCCATATATTGAATTAATATCTATCAAGGATAAAGCTGAGAGACAATATTTTAAGCAATCCCCGATGTAAGAGCAGACAGAAACTATGATCCGCAGTGTCAGGAACAAGTCGTTGCATGAACATGTTCTGCAAACAACTAGGTATTTAGATCTAATGAATATTTCCTACTTGGAAAATAAATTGCTGATGTGCTTCCTGACACTGTCTTCCTACTGCCAGAACACATCATGTTTTTCTTTTGAAAGATCTTTCATAAAAAGAGCTCTACCTTCAATCAATTTGAGCTAATCCTTACATGCTGTGTTCCGTTATTGCACACTAGGGAAAAATAAACACTGAGTTTCATATTATGAAAATAAACCCATGTTCTCTCTGTTGTCGAATGTTTCTCTCGCTTTCTCTCTACTTCCTTCCCTTCCCCTCTCCCCTCCCTCTTCTCCTTCTTCCCCACTCCATCCCCCTGTCCCTCTCTTCTCCCTCCTCTCCTTGCTCTTTTCTGTCCTCCGTCCCTCTCCTTCTCTCCCTTCCTCCCTCCCAATCTCCCTCTCACCCTGTCTCTTTCCCTCTGTGTTTCTTCCTTATTTCTGTATTTGAAAGAGTCAGAAATCCTCCTTCTTGTTCTGTTCTTCCTATAATTTCTAATGGGCAGGGTGATTTTATATACAATTAGAAGTCCCTGCCCCTTCAACAGAGTAGTGTGCTGTGCATAATAATACCAATTTGTGTTTGTGGCTATACCTACAAGGACTCAAAAGTACTAAGTCAGTATGGTAAAACATGCTGGTAAACGTTCTGTCATCTTATTGTTTATCATTAGTTGCATAGGATAACCATCGATTTAGATACAGGCAATGGGAATTAGACTCCAAGGGGTTGAAGTAGAATCTCTCAATACGTGTCCTGAGAATTCATTTCCAAGAAAAACATGAGGGATCTTTTGTTGTTATTCTTGTTATTACTTAAAAACTTCTTGTTAATTTTTATAGTGACCTCAAAAGTCAAAATGTTCTAGGTTCAGTGCCAATTATTTTAAAATAATAATATATTTGATAAAATTTTGGGTGACTAGTAGTAAAACTTGTAAGTTGTGCAGTAGAATACAAATATCCTGTGATTTTATGGGTATAACCTCAGGTGATCATCATAATAGTCTGGTGAGGACAAATAATTATTATTTTTGTCAAAAAATGTCAAAAAATATTATTTTCCCCACATCAGAGAATTCCCCAGTGGCAAAATGAAACTCTGGGTCATCTGACCGAGAGTTGGGCATGTCATGTGTAGACTTAGGGTCTTCTAGGAGGATCTTCAGTTCAACGAAATGATCGCTTCCAAGCCACCTCAGTCTCCATAATTTATTATAATCGGGAATGCAACAAATATATAGGAATTCATCACATATAAAAGAATTCATTCCACTTTTAGAAAGCACTAGCTTTCAGTTATTTGTGAAGTTGTGAAGTGCAATTTGCTTGCCGAAAAAATATTCAACTACATTAAGCTCCCAACTATATACTCCATGCACTTTGAACTTATCTCAGTGTGAGATATTTTTTATAATTTTCACCATCATTGCCTTTGACTTGAGCTTGAAACCAAGTAGATTTGAATCACTTAATTCCACTCAACTTGAATTTCTGAAATTGAATCCCTTGAAAGATGGGGCAGTTAAGTCAGACCAATGTTTTCCAACCCGCACTGCACTGCAATGTAATTATCAATGATATTAAGTGAGAGGGAGTAGGGGGAAGACAGCCAAGGAGGAAGTGAAGGAAGATTTGGGTAAAGGTGGTAATATTTGAACTTGGCTGGCCTTAGATCAGAGGGAGGACCACTTATAGTCATAAAAGTTGGTGATTTTGTAAACTCTACCTTGAGTTCTTTTGAAATGGTTTTGGTGGTTTATATGGTATCGAGATATTTGTATGGAAAATAAACTTCTCAGTATTTCAATTTCAACTTCAAACAAAAGGCAGGTAAAGGTAAAGATTCATCTGTCTTTAGAGGTGGCAAATATTAAAATACACATCTTTATTTTGAATTTTCTCTTTCCTCTTAGAAACTTCTATTACTTCAAAAATTGTTTTTTGGGGGCGATGATGAGTTTGTCCCAAAAGCTTAGAAAATTATTCAACATTAGATAACTCATACTAAAGAAATGCCACCGAAGACAGTGACTGTTCATTATTAAATTACTGATTTCTTTTATAAAAGTATGTCACTACCATCCACATTTACTTGTCCCTTCCTAACTTCAAAATTCAACTTACGATTTTTACTATTACCTAGATATACAACCAAAATATAAAAAAAAATCACCAGAGACTCTAAAAGCAGTAGGATGTGACTCATTTAAGAAAATTTTAAATGAATAATCCTTTTATAAAAAGAAAAAAAAGGCAAAGCAAAGCTTTTTAAATCCCAAAGTTTCAAGGGGAGAGGAAGTGAACAATGTCAATGAGTTTTGGATAGGGGTGAAGTGGAACAAACTAAAGGGAATTATAGAAAATGTCTAATTTTGCTCATTGTAGTAAATATTTGTTTCATTTTTGTTGTTGTTTATTTGTTTGTGTTTTCCTGCTTCTGAATACCCTTACTATATTTGAGGACTACTTTTCTGCATTAGTCTTGTTGGACAGGTTTCATGTCTGCTACAGAAGCTGAAAATCCCAGCCTGGTGCCCCCTATCTTACCACCTGTTTAGACACTTGACTTAGTCTTAGCTAATCACATGTTCCCATATACACATTTGAATCGAGAGGAAATGAGCTCAGACTGAGGGCAGAGCAGTGACATCAATGTTTGGTTTCCAAAGGTAGTAACAGAATTAGGGTATCAGCTGAACCATGTCACATGCCCGCAGAGGCGGTTACCACTAGTTGTACTGAGAGAGCAGGGCCCCCAGCAAAGTGACCTCAAATAGGTTCTTCACATGAGCAGATTTTGGCTTGACAGTTTCTGCCTATATTTTTTTAAACTTTTTGTTTTGTTTTTTGTTTGTTTGTTTGTTTTTTAGTCTTCCCAGTGATTCAGTAAACTATCCAGCTTCTTTTCAAAATCTCTTTCAATTAACAGAGTCTGTTTCTATTGAATACAAGTAAGAATCACGATTCAGTCACTATCAAAGAAATTCTAGGTAAATTTAGGTATCATTTTATTGTTCCTAAAATACTAGCAAATATATATACATGTGTATGTGTGTGTATATATACATATCACCATATATTTTATATATATCTATGTATTTAAATCTATATATGTATATAAATTGCTTATAAGATTGCATTAAACCTATATCAATAATCTGTGGCTGGCATTGCAAATTGATATGTAAATAAAAGAATGATAGATGTCTAAACTATTTTGATCTTAATAGTTTTTCTCAGTTAAAATAATTTCAACTTCTCAATATAAAATCATGATATTTCAAAACAGAGAGATGTTTGCAAAATCATAGGCTAGAATGTTTTATTTACTCAATGAAGAGTCAATTGCCTATACTCTAAGACACTGCTAGGAATAGGGATGCCAAGATGATTAACAAGTGGTTCCTAGGCGAATAAAACAGAGACATTTATTTACTATAATTGGAAGGTAATATGGTGATATGTATTGGATTATTATAATATTCATGTTCTTGATCCAGTAATTCCACTACTGGGAATTCGTACTAAAGAAATAATAATAGAAAAAATGCTTATGAAAATATTCATTGTAACACTCCCTAAAATTGTAAAAAGATTGAAAACAAATTCAAGTCTAAAAATAGGTGAGATAGTTATTAGCACTGTTCAAACAACATGTTTTTTTTTCTTCTTTTCCGGCACATGGTGAAATTGCATTTTCTTGTGCCCTTGAAGTTAGGAAGGGACAAGTAAATGTGAATGGCAGTGACATACTTCACTTCCAGGCAGAAGCTCTACACCTGGGTGCAAGTCTTCTTCCCCCTGGATCCTTTCCCAGCTGGCCTCTCCAAGTAACAAGTCCTGGAGATGAGCCCCAGGGAACCTACAATGGGCTGGTGGAGTGAGTGAGAAATAATCCTTTGTGATTACAAACTGTTAACGTTTTGGGGTTGAATGTTACCATATCATAATCTAGGCTATTCAGAGAGAATGAATGTGTTAAATAAATAATGATCTTTAATGATATAAGTAAAAGAAGCAAAATATCAGCAAATTATGTGTACCTATGGACAAAGACCTAATAATATGAAAAAATGGAAATAATTTTGGTATGGCAGATGGGAATGTGAATTATTTTTTTTTGTACTCTTAAACTTCTACATGATAACTTAAGTTTGTAAGCTACCCAGTGTCCTTTCAAAATATTTCACAGGTAAATTTAATTTTTTTTACATGGGTTGAATTAATATTACAATTGAATAATTAATTTAAAAACAAAATTTTACATATCCTTTAAAGTTTGCATATCATGATTTTAATTCATATCTTGATAATCTATTCCTTACCTAATTCTATGCATATATTCAGTACAACCTCAGCTGATACAACCAGCCTTCTTCAAGACGCTCAGACATTTTGTGCTTCCTCCTTCCATGAGGACATTATGCAGACTGATTTCTCTGCTTAGGTAATTTTCCTTCCATTTTTTTTCCTCAGATAATTTCTAGTTTTCCTTCTGCTTTGACCTCAAGACAGACTTTTTGTTTAGATCAAAGTCCCATTTGTAGCCCTGTGCACCAACTCTTTATAATCTATCACAATTATGAGTCTACATTGGTCTGTGACTATCTAACTAAAATCTCTCTCCACTTAGGCAACAGCACCACAATGGAGGGTGTCTTCCCCTCTGTGTTGCTGGTGACTGACAGAGTGTCTCACCCCTGATAGGTGCTCAATAAACATTCATTCAGTGAATGTGTGAACAGTAATAAGTAAAATTGCTAAAACATGGAATGACTAAGTTGAATTCATAAATTTCTTATAATTGATTTTTCAATATTAATCACATAATATAATATAATGTTACAACGGAATCATATTAAAGATATATTCTAATATCATATTACAGGTATCATAGTAAGGTGTCATTAACCCTATAAATATTAGACTATATCTTCACCATTGTGGATCTAGATTATTGTCAATCTTAGTTTCTCAGTTTTGCCTTTTAATGTTAAAAAGGAATTTTTTTCCTGTCTCTTTTTCAACCAAGGACCCAAGGAAATAAGAGCCAACCACCGCAGCATTATAGAGGAGGCAGTGGACTGCCGAGCACATCTGAAATAGAGATGCCAAACCAGTTTTGTGAAATTTGCCTAACATGCATCTTCAAGTTATACAAGCGAAGACCAAAAATTCAGTCAGAAAATTGAAGAATAGACATTTTTAGGGAAAATTGTCAGTGTGCCATGGGCAGATACAGAGCAACTGGAAAGTTTGGAGTAAAATAAGAATAGTATGATTTCACAGAAGGCAAGGAAAGCGGGGTCTATCAAAAAGATGACAATGGGTGGCACTGAATGCTGTTCAAATTGAATATAATAACTTCTGAAATGTATCTCTCAGATTATTAACATCGAGGTCTTATCAAGAACTAGTTTGGTATAGTAATGAGGATAGAAATCAGATTATAAAGAATGGAAAGAAAAGAAATGAAGGGACATTTGCTGCAACATGGACAGCACTGGAGGAGATAATGCTAAGTGAAATAAGTCAAGCAGAGAAAGACAATTATAATATGATTTCTCTCATCTATGGAACATAAGAACTAGGAAGATCGGTAGGGGAAGAAAGGGATAAAGAAAGGGGGGGTAATCAGAAGCGGGAATGAAGCAGGAGAGACTATGGACTCTGAGAAACAGACTGAGGGCCTCAGAGGGGAGTGGGGTGGGGGAATGGGATAGACCAGTGATGGGTAGTAAGGAGGGCACGTATTGCATGGTGCACTGGGTGTTATACGCAACTAATGAATCATCGAGCCTTACATCGGAAACCGGGGATGTACTGTATGGTGACTAACATAATATAAAAAAAAATCATTAAAAAAAAAGAAAGAAAAGAAAAGAAATGAAGGGAGAACTTACTTCATGAAACAGGGTTGTGATCCTCTTGCAACAACCTCTTCTCTCATCCCTCAGATCCACTACCTTGTGCTTATTTACCCTCACCTTCAGACTCTCTCCAGTTGGTTATTGCCCTCCCCCACCCTCCGCCTTAAACTGTAGATTCCCAGGCCCCAGTCGGTACTCCGCGGATACTCTGCAAGGCATAAAACAGAGAGGGATGCTCCACTCTTTTGTTCTGGGTGTTCTAGAGGTACTGGATCTTCACATTAACATTTTTTTTTAAGATTTTATTTATTTATTTGACAGAGAGAGACAGCCAGCGAGAGAGGGAACACAAGCTGGGGGAGTGGGAGAGGAAGAAGCAGGCTCCCAGCGGAAGAGCCTGACATGGGGCTCGATCCCAGAACTCTGGGATCACGTCCGGGATCACGCCCTGAGCCGAAGGCAGATGCTTAACGACTGAGCCACCCAGGCGCCCCCACATTAACATTTTTGACTAGTGTTCTGTACTACTGACTCATTTTTAACTTAAAGTTAACTGAATGGTACAGATTTCCTTTTCTTTTTCTCCAACCATTCTTTTTTCCTTCCCTTCTTTTTTTAGGTAAATATTGTTCTTACACAGGGTCATTCTAATATTTAATTTGTCCAGTTGTCCTTTGTTCTATTCCTGTGCACTTCTTTCAGTATATACTTGTTCATGATATTTTTTGGTAACTATGGCCCCCATTCAGCGGAGCCACAGAGTTTTGATGCCTCTGTAATATGTATAGCATGCAGCCAGAGCACATCCAGCCTGTGGGGACATGTCATCCACATAATTGATATCTATGATGATACCTTCTATTTTACTGCGATATAATGGATATATAACATTATATTAATTTTAAGGAGGCAACATAAGGATTCTACATTTCTATATATTGTGAAATCACCACAATAAATCTAGTTAACATCTGTCACCACACAGAGTGACACATTTCTTGAAGAGTGATAAAAACCTCAAATAGGCAGAAGACAGTGGGGTTTGAGGACAGGCTCTGGCATGACTCTAAATAATCCCCTTCACATCAAATGTTAAAGAAAATAGATGAAAAAATGTATAAAACAAAATATACTCATATTTATACCTCCCTGGACAACTAATATTAACACTTTATATTATATTCTTCCAAATGTAGTCACTCATATAAAAAGCATATGCCTTTACCCTTACAAGCTAGAGACAATACCTATGTTTTGGATTCCAGTTAGAGGCTGTATCTTCACATCATTCAATATACATGTCTAAGTGCAGTTTAGTATTACTATTTCATAATTGTATAGCATCCTTCGGCCTGTATTTCTGCATGTTTACTTCTGGTAATATTTGTTTTCATTTAGCTAAATTTTCATGGTTCTGATATTTTCCGTTTTATCATAACCCACCTCAAATGTTTTATAGATAAGAGCAGGACACAGTTATATAAAGTAGTTGGCTGGGAACATGTAATAGTTTAAAACAAGTAACTCCGTAAGTATTTACTGAGTGATTGTTAATTAAGAAAGTCATACATCTCATTGTTTCTACTTTTTAGTGAGACCTGAGTCTGCCTAAATCCCAGGTCTACTCAGATTCACGTCTGATCTTCTACAGACATCACAGTTACTCATTACTCTCAGTGGTAAGAGTGTCTGGCTAGTGAACACTCAAGAAATGTTGGTTTTCATGTCTCTTGTCTTATAGCAAAGACTACATTATCCCCCTCTTTAGATTTCTGTATTTTGAACTTATTTCAAAGACAATCACACCATCTGTGACTTCTCGGATATTGTGACCATTTATTTCCATTTTTCTAAAGATTTCTAAGATAGTCTTTAAATCTATTTAAGATTTTTAATGCTATTTTTTAATTGCTATTTAACATTTCCTGTACATTTTCCCCCTGACAATTAGAGCTGTTGACAGGGAAAAAAAATTCTGAAGTAGAAGAGAAAAATAAATAGCTATTTCAAGCTATCTGAAGATGTGCTATTCAAATCCTTTGTGCAGTTAAGCACCTGGCATTTACTGTCTAACTTGGAGCTTGGAGAGCTTAATTTCTTTTCATCAAAGCATATTATAAAGTAGCAGCTCAAGGAATAGTCCCAGAAATTCTTAGAGATAAAAGAATACAGAGAAGGAAGGATAGAAAGGAAGGGGAAGGAGCAAAAGAGTTGACTGAAGGGCTCTGGTGCTGTCTATGGCAAGGAGGTCAGTGAAAACAGTACCATCTGGTTTTTGGAAAAGGGGCAACTGAGCTGAGATTTCAAGTGGGTTGTATTGTTGCTGTCTACCTTGCCCCTGCCCCTTTAAATTTTAGTAAAGTCTTTTCTTGATTGATACTTCTTGTGTGTTTATGTATATGTGGATCAAATAAAGGACTTGAATTCTATGTGGAATTTTCCTTGGTACCTAAAAGGGAGTTTTCAGGGGATCTGCATAATCCAAATCATCCTTTCTCTGAAACAGGAGTCCTGGAATGTTATCATCAGACTGTGAGTCTCTGGGGGCTGGACTTCCTGCAAAGCACACCCTAAAGTTTTAATCCATTGTTTCAATGGTATCTTGTTCTTTAATGAGAAGTGTGAACCAGCAGACATTTGGCTTGCATTAGGAAGTAGCTTCACTTGTTCAAAAATAAGTATATTCCAGCAATCAACCGTCACTCAGAAAGCATTTAGTGAATAACCATTAGCTTCCTAATACTGTGGCTGAACCCTCAGAGATCCTAAGGCTCCTCGCCTTTAAGGACCACAGAAAACAGTTCTGGCAAGATCAACGATTCCCAAGAAGCAATTTGAGGATAATTCAGTGCCAAACGGTCTTATGTTCCTGCAAGTATAAGGAAAGCCAGCAGCAATTTTGTTCACAATGCCTCTCATAAAGTTTGACTCTAGTATTTGTTCTATATTCTATCTCAAATATTTGGCCAAAGGTTTGATATGATGGCCAGAGGGAGATACTTTCCATGTGAATATGTTGACAACATCTCTTGCATTTCAAAATTCTTTTAATAGATGATGAACTAAAAAAGGAAAGTGCAGAAGGGTGGAAAAGAAAAACCCATTGAGAATGCAAACACAAATGGAACAGGAGATGTTTTTGAATTTGAAATTCCGGCTGACTTAAAGTCTTACATTAATAGTTTTAAAAAGAATCAGAGATAATCAATTTATGGTGCCAGAATCCTCTTAGTTTTATAACTGACAGTATCCAACCTCACAGCAGCACTTGGGAGAGAAAGAGGGCTGAAATGTGTGGGTGATGGGGAAGATAGTACTTTTTGAAATAGCCCCAACAGAAGACAACTAGTAGTATTTGAAGAGATGGCCAGGAAAAACATTACTGGGTCAGTCTAGGTAAGCCAGATCTATGGTTTTGGAATCAAAACACAGTAGAATCATTTTTGGATCATTCATTGTGGGTTCCAGCAGAGTTTTCATCCAGTTCATGGCAGCAAATTTGGCTCTATGGATTGCTTTCTTAAATCTTCTAAAAAATATATTTGTGGATTTCTAAATTTCAGTGGTATTCAAGAAATAAAATTTAACAAGTGTGGCAATAATGGGGAAAGTTTGTTCAGGACGCTATCACATAAAAAATATACTTACCTGGGGATGACCGGAACATTCCACTGGGCTCAGACACCAGAGCACAACTGCTTCTGACTAACTCCAGCAACAAAGGCAGCTATATCTTTCCCTGTTCCAAATGTCTTCTTTCTTCCTTTATCACAGCTGTTATTAGCATCACCTTCTATCATGCCTGTTTTTCCTCTTTGCTTCTTTTTCTTGGTCCCATATGTATATTGACAAACGAGAGTGTAGGTGACAACTTGTTGATATAAAAATGATAGGAAAGAAAAGTGGTACCATTTCTTTATTCTTGTCTATTTTTTTCTTGCTCTCTAGTTCTTATAATAGAAGAAAGGGGGTGTGGACAGAACGTGGTAGAATTATTCAAGATATCTAAGTAAAAATGTATGAGGTAGTATCTTTTCATAATCATCAATGCTAATAATTCTAATTGCTATTTCATTGCCAAATTTTTATAAAGTAGAAGTGTGAAGGTGTCACGCAATTTCAAGAAAGCTATATTCTACTAGAGATAACAATATTAACACATTAAAATTGTTAAAATAATGTTAGAAATTCCCGAAGTTATATGGATTTCATGCTGTTTGTGCAAATGACAGGGTTGGAATTAATGTGAAAGTTTTGGTTTTCTTTTTTTAAAAGATTTTTTTTAACAATAATTTTTATTTTTATTTTTGTATTAGTTACCATACAGTACATACCCAGTTTTTGGTGCAGTGTTCCATGATTCATTATTTGCATATAACACCCAGTGTACCATGTAATACGTGCCCTCCTTAATACCCATCACCGGCCTATCCCAATCCCCCACCCACCTCCCCTCTGAAGCCCTCAGTTTGTTTCTCAGAGTCCACAGTCTCTCATGGTTCATTTCCCCTTCTGTTTACCCCCCCTTCATTCTTCTGTTCCTTCTCCTACTGATCTTTATTTATTTGACAGAGAGAGCGCACAAGCAAGTGGAGCAGGAGGCAGAGGGAGAGGGAGAGGGGAAGAAGCAGGCTCACCAAGCAGGGAGTCCGATGCGGGGCTCGATCCCACGACGCTGAGATCATGACCTGAGCTGAAGGCAGACGCTTAATGACTGAGCCACTCAGGTGCCCCAAAGTCTTGGTTTTCTTGATGAAAGAAGAAAGTCTGTAGAGTTTTCAGAGGAAGAGGCTTCTGGGCAGGTTATGTGTGTTTTGTTGTGTTTTGTTTTAACTTGTTTCCTATTGTCATGAGGTGATCCCATGGAATTGCAACACACGGCGAACAAAACTAGGGATGACTTGCTATAAAAACCTCAGTCCTTCTCCTTTTCTCAGAGGCCAGTTGATTATAAAATGGTAAACACCGTTTCCAATAAATGCCTTTTGTTTTAGAGGCAGAGTTGTGCCACCAGAGAAATAACACAAGTCTGGATCTACCAGTACATATCCTGGCTGGATGTGAATAGGAAGCATGTGTCTCATGTCATTTCCTACAGAAGAAAATGCTTTCTATTCAAAAGAAGTGTGCCTGCTAACTTCTGAGCTACCATGTTCAAAAACACTCATCAGCAGATTTGTGTTGCCGAAATCGCTGCTCCTGAACCCCCACATTTACCAAGGATAGGGCAGAAAGAATAAAAGAGAGAAGATTCCCCATCATGGCCACATTTATTAAATTCCAAAATCTCTATTCAGAACAAGGTACAGCTTTCCACATTCTCTGATTGTCTTTCAAATTCTTGCTACTATACACATTTTAGGGGCCACTTGGCAGGTAACGTGGAGATTTGGAAACAGTTGTGTTAAACACTAAAATCAATGATACTGCATTCTTAGACTTAAAGGTATGTACATTTCTTTAATGCATGTATTGTTTTTACCCTGTGAAAGTAAATAGCAGATGGTAGCAAGTCATAGGCGGCATTTAAGAAATGAAATCACAGGGGCGCCTGGGTGGCACAGTGGTTAAGCGTCTGCCTTCGGCTCAGGGCATGATCCCGGCGTTATGGAATCGAGCCCCACATCAGGCTCCTCCTCTATGAGCCTGCTTCTTCCTCTCCCACTCCCCCTGCTTGTGTTCCCTCTCTCGCTGGCTGTCTCTCTCTCTGTCAAATAAATAAATAAATTTAAAAGAAAATCTTAAAAAAAAAAAGAAATGAAATCACACATATTGGTTATGTCATCAAAGGAAAGGCCTTACAAATGAACCTCATAGGAAAAATGATGCAGAGTTGAAAAGCATTGCAAAGTTGCCTTTGCAGAGAAAAACCAATTAAGAATACGATGTATCAAACTGTAGGGAAGTGGAAAATGTGGCTCAAAGATACTGTTTAATGACTGTCCCAGGGCACACAGTGGCTACAAGAGAAAACATAATTTTAAGAGTAATTCAATAGTGTTGAAGTTATAAAATTGTACTAAAAAAATCATCTGCCTGCCAAAAGCACAAAATACTTAAACTCTCCTGGGAAACATAATGATTTATTTATAAAGGAAAAACCAGGTTAATTCATTTCCAAATTTTGCATTGTGTATACACATTAGCTAGCTACCAGAAGAAAATGAATTTTTCCCCCCAGTGGCAATTGATACTTTTTCAATATTTTTATTGATTATATTATAGCATCTTTTAGACATGTGACTCTATTTAGATTTTTTTTTCTTTTTACCCTGGTTAATTTAGAATTTCCAGAAGAAAAAGCAAAGATTGGTAGGTGAGAATGTATTTAAGAAGATTGCAACTCTAAACTTTGGGAGGGCCAAATATTCTGAAACGCTGTATTCATTAGGGAGTTTGAAGGATAAAGATATTTAATCTAGTTCATTTTCTGATAATAGATTTTAGGAAAATCAAACACATGGACATGTGTTTGCACAAACACACATCCCTCTATCCTGATAGAACACTATGGATTAGCAGCTTCTTTGAAAATACAGGGCTTTTTTTTTTTTCAAGTTTTTATTTAAATTCCACTTAGTTAACATAGAGTTTAACATTAGTTTCAGGTATAGAATTCAGTGATTCCTCACTTACATACAACAGCGGTGCCCAACACAACCAGTGTCATCCTCAATCCCCATCACCTATTTAAACCATGCCCCTGCCCACCTCCCCTCCAGCTACTCTCAGTTTGTTCTCTATAGTAAAGACTCTGTTTTCGAGGGGGGGAGGGTAATCTGTTTTCTGGTTTGCCTCTCTCTCTCTTTTTTTCCTCATATGCTCATTTGTTTTGTTTCTTAAATTCCACATATGAGTGAAATCATATGATATTTGTCTTTCTCTGACTGACTTATTTTGCTTAGCATAATACTCTCCAGCTCCAACCACGTTGTTGCAAATGCCATGGTTTCATTCTATGAAATGGCTGAGTAATATTCCATTTTAGATATAGATAGATAGATAGATAGATAGATAGATAGATAGATATCTCACATCTTTATCCATTCATCTGTTGATGCACATCTGGGCTTTTTCCATAGTTTGGTTATTGTGGACATTGCTGCTATGAACATTGGGGTTCAGGTGCCCCTTTGGATCACTACTTTTGTATCTTTGGAGTATATACCTAGTAGTGCAATTGCTGGGTTGTAGGGTAGCTCAATTTTTAACTTTTTCAGGAACCTCCATACTGTTTTCCAGAGTGGCATTTCTACCAACAGTGAAAGAGGACTTGAAAATAGGGACAGTTTTGTATATCATTATACTCCTCCCATCACCTATCACAGGGCTAGGTTCTTAATAAACATTTGTGTAATGAATAAATCAGTTATTTACCATAAGATGTGGCTATAAAAGTCAAGTATAGTGACACATCACACAATAATTTTCTTTCATTTTGATTTTGCTATTACCAGGAATTAGAAGACCTCTATTACACTAATTTTATTTACTTGTACAGAAGAAAATTAACTTTTTGAAGATTCAGCTTCACTAAGATGAGACAATTTTGAAGAGATGTAATGATGTACTACATGTTTGAAATTAAAACAACAAATAATATAAGTGAATGCCATTTGTTCTTCTTAAGCTTAGAATGCTTTGAAAAATGTAGGACTGCTTTTATGAGTGATCAATAAATGGAAAAATTGATTTCACAAGTTTTATTGCATTAAATTCTGAAGACTTTAAGTAAACTTACAGTGAAATTTAACAAGGAGACAATTTCATGAGTATTGGTGTCTATTTTTGTCTGAGCTTGGAATTATCTGGCATTTGGGAAGCCATTACTTCTTGCCAGGTGAGAGTTAGACAATTCACAGTTTCTACACTGAGTCAGAATTCCCCTGAAATGAGTTGAGAAAACATTTGGCTGAAGAATGAGTGTTTGTCTCTTCAGTGGTTGAGCCATGGAAGCCTTGTACAAATTTGCTTCCAACAATTCAAAAGTCAAACATTCATCTAAAGAATAACATTCAATGTGGGACATAACGTATCTTTGTAGCCTTGAGAGATCAGAGGTGGGACTGAGTCTTACAACATTGCGTAACCTGGGCTAGGATGGAAAAAAAAATAACTGTTTTCACAGGTCATTTGAAAATTCATTCAGTGAACATTGCTTTTGTTCAACACTAGGGTGTCTGCTACGTAGGGTTTTTGAGTTTATGTGCTCAAAGAGTAGGGTTTTTGAGGTTATGTGCTCAAAGAAGACAAAATAAAGGCTCCCTGGAAATAGGGGCCGGGAGGATTGCTACTGGAAACTAACTTAATCTATTTTAAAAGTTCAATGTGAATAAGCATTTTTGTATATCTTTTCTAGTCGTACATACAATTTCGATTTGATATTTTAGTAAGATGTTTTATTTTAATCTTTATCAACTCATTCTGAGAGTCATTTTAGAGATTTACTGCCCCAATTCTGTAGATTTTCAAAGGGAATTTGGACATTTTTTAAAAAGATTTATTTATTTAGGAGAGAGAGAGAGAGAGAGAAAGAATGAGGGGGGAGGGGCAGAGGGAGAGGGAGAGAGAGAAAGAAGCAGACTCCCTACCCAGCATGCAGGGAGCCTGATGTGTATCTCCATCTCAGGAGCCTGAGATCATTTTCTGAGCAGAAATCGAGAGTCAGACTCAACTGACTGAGCCACTCAGGTGTCCAGGAGTTTGGACATTTTACTAACAGGGAGAACATCTTGATGACTATAGGCAACTAATTGTTACTGAGGAGAGACTTTCCCGGTGTAATTTACTTTAATCATTACATTGAGGCCACCATTCTAAAGAATTTCTGCTTGTCCTGTTGCTACACTGACTATTTTATGTAGCAGGATCTTCACTGTCAACAGTCTGATATTTACAAAATGCAAATTTAATCATATTATTTTTCTTTTTCAAAAAAAGATTTATTTATTTATTTTAGAGAGAAAGGGAGAGGGCAGGCAAGGGGCAGAGGGAGAGGGAGAGAAAGAATCTCAAGCGGACTCCCTGCTGAGCACAGAGACTAACATGGGACTTAATCTCAGGACCCTGAGATCATGACCCTGAGCCGAAATCAAGAGTTGGATGCTTGACCAACTGAACCACCCAGGCACCTCTCATTAGTTTTCTTAAATCTGGCAGTGGATTTCTCTTCTTAGAGTTCAAAATCCCAAACTGCTTGGGATACCACGTTAAAATCTTCCTCATCTGGCCACTGAGGCCTCTACATTTCCTTTGTGGTCATTCTCCCAAGAGGCAGTCTCTACAGCTTTCTCAAGATACCTACTGCTCTCCAACACTCTATTAAATGTAAAAACCCATGCATTTATTAAAAGCAAAAACAGATATAAAATGTACTTTGCCATTATTATCTTCCCATGTACTAAAATCACTTTCCCTGGATGTGTTTTGTGGGGGTTAAAAAAAAATAAATTAAATGTAACCACTCGCATTTGTCGAGTGCTTAGTATTTTCCATGCATATATTAACTAAATCAATCCCTATAATAACTCAATGAGGTTAGTGCTTTTTCAATTATTCTTGTTTTATAGATGAGGAAACTAAAACTCAGAGTAAATGACTTGCCGAAGGACACAGAGTGAGAAAGCGATTAGATTATAGTTCAAAACCAGAAAGTCTGATTGGAGAATCTATGCTTTTCTTTTCCCCCCATTGCAAAAGAATATCGCAATA
Organism: Ursus americanus; assembly: GCF_024610735.1. NCBI lineage: Eukaryota > Metazoa > Chordata > Mammalia > Carnivora > Ursidae > Ursus > Ursus americanus. Next base: position 44,422,403 of record NC_142139.1, on the reverse strand, counting down.
TACTTCTTAGGAAAATTTTGCCTAGAGCACAATATTTTTAAAGAATAATATTAAAAACTTGCCTTTCAAAGGCTATGTTGTTTTAAGTAAAGACAATTAAACAGTAACATTGGTTAGTGAGATATCTTTAATAGCTAAGCTACTCAATTTTATTTCAGATCCTATCAAATAGTACCAGATTCTAATATGGACTTTCAAAATGTTTTATTCACTGCTTAAAAACTCCCTTATTTCCAAAAGGATTAGAGAAGATTTATTGTAAAAAGAGATAAAAATAATAGATTCACTACATCAATGGTAGAGAAAAGTAAGGAATTTGGATGGGGATAACTCAAGATATGGTAAACCATTGTACATGAAAACTTCAAGATTCCCTAGAAAGCAAAGTACAAAGAAGGAAAACCACTGAGCATGTAAACAAGGGAGACCTCTACTCCTGGCTGCGCTATCCTTCATGAGCTAAGTGCTGGATCTCATTCATCTTTTTGTGCTGCTATCATCAGCGTGAGTTTGGTGTTATGACCATGGCCATGAGAGATGTGCAGAATTCAACCTGATAGCATGTAGTGTCCATAAAACTTGTGGCCTGCCAGACAGGGAAATATGAAAAGAATACAAAATACAGAATTCTGCTTACCCAAATCAGGCAATAAATTTAAAAGAGGCTATTAAAGGATGACATAAGTGTATGAAAGATCCAGTGGAATGGCATTAAAGTGTTTTTAGAGCCAGACAAGAAAGCACTCAAATGTATTAGGGGAGCCAAAGATTTGCAATATTCAGTCAAGCATGAAGCCCTGAGTTACCATATCCATGTGGCTATAGAATTCTTTAGCAGAAGAAAAGATGAGGTAAGTAAGGTAAGAATAAGAGTAAGGCAGTGACTATTTTGAACCCTCTGAAGGTCAGAGTCCTTGCTATGATTTATAAAAAGGGGCTCTCTCTTTGGTGGGGGTTCTCAACAGCATCAAAGCTCATGTATTAAGCACACATCTCTAATATATAACATAAAGTATACTTATTTCCTTGATGGGTCTTTCAATACCATGAAAAGTTAGAATTATATGTTTTTTTAAAGGGTGAAGTAAATTAAGCTTTAAAAAGCCTTTTGTGTGGATTTTGGGAATGACTTGTGCATCTCTGTTATTTGGTATGATGAATTGTTGGAAAGCATTTAGAATATTAGACTTGCTAACTCTAAATTTAGAGTATGATTGGAAATCTGAATATAGACCTGAGAAACAATGCTAAAAAAATAAATAAAACGGGCACCTGGGTGGCTCAGTCAGTTAAGCATCTACCTTCAGCTCAGGTCATGATCCCAGGGTCCTGGGATCGAGCCCCATGTCCAACTCCTTGCTCAGTGGGGACTCTGCTTCTCCCTCTCCTTCTGCTTCTCTCCTTGCTTATGTGCTCTCCCTCTTTGTCAAATAAATAAATACATACATACATACGTAAATCTTTTTAAAAATTAAATAACTATTAATTTTATGAAAAACATTAAAGTGTGTAAAATACATATATTTGTTAAAGTCATAGAAATGGCTTATATATTTGAAAAGGTTTTGTTTGTTTTGTAGTGGAGTACAAGAAGTAAATAGAAACAATTTTAAAAAATTGATTAATCATTAGTTAAAGGCCTTGTTGAATGTTATTGTTTATTCATTAGATTTATAAAGTAAAAAATAGATTTATAAAGTGTAAAAAAACTTTATAGTTGGACTTAATGGCTTAGAAAAACTATAATCTTGAATTTAGATTTTTTTTGAATTGAGTATTAATTCTAAAAAGTCCTTACTAACTGTAAGGTCTTGAAAATCCCTTGACGCATGTACCTAGCATGTACTCTATGACTGTCTGTTGGTCAAAACAGGGAGGAGAAGTGAGAGTGAGCAAATGCACGTGAAGACATGAGATTCTTCCAGGCAATAATTTCTTTGGAAAGGAGTAAATCACAGCCCCTTTGGAAGAGTTTGGCACTTGCCTAGAAAACTAAACTTACTCCCACTGTGCTGTCCTGCAGTCACACTCCCTGGTATTTACCCAAAAGAGGTGAAAACTTGGGTCCTCCCAAAAATCTGCAAACAGACATTACAGCAGCTTTCTTCGTGATTACCAAAACTTGGAAGCAACCAAGATGTCCTTCAGTAGGTGACTGGATGATAATCTAGTACATTCAGACAACGGAATATTATCCAGCGTTAAAAAGAAAGGAGCTATCAAGCCATGAAAAGACATGGAGGAACCCTATATGCATATCACTGAGTCGAGAAGCGAATCTTAAAAGACTACATACTGCACGATTCCACAAAATACGGAAAAGGCAACACTCTGGAGACACTAAAAAGCTCTGTGGTTGCCAGAAGTTAGGTGTGGGGAGGGACGAATAGGCAGAGCATAGAGGATTTTTAGGACAGTGAAATACTGTGTGTGATAGTAGCGCCGTGGATATATGCCATTATACATTTATCCAAGCCCACTGAGTGTGCAACAGAAAGAGTGAACTGTAGACTTTGAGTCATTAAGATGTGTCACTGTAGGTTTCTCATTTGTCACAAACGTACCACGCTAGTGGGGAATGTCAATAATGGGGGAGGCCGTGCATGTGTGGGGCCAGAGGGTATATGGGAAATCTCTGTATTTGCCTCTCAATTTTGCTCTGAACTTAAAACTTCTCTAAAAAGAGTCTTAAAAAAAAAGATTTCAACAATTTTGTTCAGAAGAATTTTTTAGGCAGGCATTTATATATGAAGAATTGTGGAACAGATATAGGGACAGAGTCTTCAATGGCAATTTATAAAAGATGCAGACACAATTTCCATATGTCGTTTTCTATGGTGGTCCTCAAAACAACGTAAGGTCATGTTGCTAATTCTTAGCATGACTGTGGTGAATTAAAAAACAAGTACATTTCACTCTAGTGGCTCACAGAGAATTTAAAAGAATAAAAAGTTAAAATTTCTCATTATCTATACTCCAGCCAGACTTTTGGAAGAACCTTGACAGTAAATACTTAATATTGAACTCTCTGGCCATCACTCAAAGTGTGGAACTTCTGTAACTGAGGAAGCCAAGTTGATATTTTGTTGCAAAGTTGAAGATACTGAAACCTATTACTGACTCATTTGAATACTATATATGTTTCATGAAAGGGACCTGTGGCCTTTGTGTGGATAGTGTCAGATAATTTGGTCAAAGTTGTTTTGCATCTCTTCAAATTACCAAATAAGTGCTTGATTTAAACCCAATATTTTATGTTAATATATTGGAATAGCCTGGAGGATTTTGAAAGTAGGGATATTCAATTGTCTTTATGTATTGTAAAAGCACCTTACTAAAGCTTGTATAAAAGTTTTTATTTTGAACAGATTTGGTCTGGCAAGAAAAGTTAGCTCAAAAGTGTCTCCTCAGGTAAATAAATTGCTTAATAGGTTGTGCTTAGATTTTTGGTATATTCCATCTGAATGGTAAAGACAATCTTCCAGGGGCACCTGGGTAGCTCAGTTGGTTAAGCGTCTGCCTTTGGCTCAGGTCGTGATTTTAGGGTCCTGGGATTGAGTCCCACTTTGGGCTCCCTGCTCAGTGGGGCTCCTGCTTCTCCCTCTCCCTCTGCCTGCCACTCTGCCTATTGTGCGTGTACAGTTCCTCTGTCTCTATCTGTCAAATAAATAAATAATACCTCAACAAAATAAAGACAATCTTCCAGAATTTACAGTTGTTGTTGTTGCTGTTGTTGTTGTTGTTGTTTTTGTTTTGGCATAGTTGGTGGTGAGTTACTTTTATTTTTTCTGACAGTAAGTGAACAATGGATTCTGTACTTTCCTTAAGACCATCACTAGGGTACAATATTGACACTATTCAATATTGAAATATTGAAATATGGCATCAATGCAGAAAAAAACTAATCATGCTACTCTCTCCCCCCATCATCTTCTGCTACAAGACTTAGTGAAAATGTAGATACAGTAGAAACAGTGATAGTCTAGGAAAGGAAAGAAGGAAATCTAGTCCCACTGTCTTCATCCCCAGTGAACTGTTGAAGGAAGAGACCACAGGGGTAACATATCTTCTGCGCTTCAAGCCCTAGGAATGAGGAGTGTATTGAAGTGTGGGAAACAAACAGACCACCTTCCAAGCTGCCTCCTACTAACTAGTGGAAGTCACAACAAAATAAACTCAGTGGAATTTTATTGTTAAGCTGATAGGAGTTTTTGCTTCCTGTATAATAAGGATGGAACAAGAATTCTTCTCTTGCTTCTACAGGGCATGGGAATGCTGAGTCTAAATGATGGTTGTTGTCAGAGGGCATTGTTGAAGCAGGACAATGTTTTCTCAAAATTCTGTCCTCAAAATTGGGGAACCCCATGTAGGCCACTGCCAGAGAAATTATCTGGCAGAGAGGTCACAGACCTAAGAGGTGTTTTTAGGAACAGTACTTGCCAACGTGGGGTATGTCACTGGAGAGAACCAAGCAATGTTGTCTCCACTGACAGACCAATGACTGTAAATAACAAGGGACATTAAGTCATACTGGAGTTGTTACCAGCAGATTGCTGCAGAATCTTTTGGGACAAAGCCAATCATCCCTCAGTTCAATGGTTACCAGTCTAGGAAGCATCCTCAGCTGCTACTGCATGGCAAATACCAGCAGGATCCACAGGGGGTCACGTGGATCCAAGAAACACATCTCTTTTCTGTAACCATAAGGTCCCATAAAACAACTGCAACCTTATATACTAAGAGGCCACCTCATGCTATCATGAGAGACTGACAGTTTTGTTTTGTGCATTTTTTTAAGATTTATTTATTATTTTAGAGGGAGAGAGAGAGAGAAAGCACGTGCACGTGAGTGGGGGAAAGGGCAAAGGGAGAGGGAGAGAGAAAATCCTCAAGCAGACTCCCCACTGAGCACAGAGCCTGACAGGGGGCTCAATCCCAGGACCCTGAGATCATGCCCTGAGTCAAAATCAAGAGTTGGATCTCAATCGACTGAGCCACCCAGGGGCCCCAAGACTGAGGGTTTTTATCTGAATTCTCCAAACAGAAATACCCAAGGAGACAGTTTCAGTGGTTGGATTGATCTTAAATTATCTGTTGGACAAAATACAAGTTTATTTCCTCTGCAACTCTGAAGGAAGGTCAGATGGGTTTCTAGAAATTCTCTGTTCTTTTGAATGCAGTGTGAGTAGTAAGTTTCCCCTGCCACATATAGGAAGGTTGTTTGGCATATTTAAGGATCTCTGGGAGCACATCACTGTACCCAAAGCTGACAACCAATCTGTAGTGTAAATCAGAGAGCGAAGGTACCTTGAGTTCACAGGTAAATCCTGAAACAGAAAAAGGATGACAGAGTGAGATACAAGATTCTCAACAAAGAGAGGAAAGAAAGGTGGAGTCTTGAACAATTTCTATTAAATTTCCTTCTGACATTTTATATAGGGTATCCTAGCTTTAGCAACGGCAAGTCAAGCCATATACACAGTAGCTGGGGATGTATTTGGAAAGCATGAGTCCTGGAGAAGGGTAGACTCCAGAATCAAGCCTAAACAAGAGCTTCGAGTTGGGAATGCCTACGTTAGGGACAGGTTTGGAGGTCTGTTCTCAGAAGGACTGATACACATTTCCCTCTCAAGCCAAATATCTGAGGCCAGATATCAGCAGTGATTTAGGGACTAGGATGAAATCTCTTTTATGGGGTACCAGCCCACACTTCTGCCTGCCTTTCAAAGAGCCAAATGCTCTCCCTGAAGCTTAAATCCACTCAGTGCTTCCCTGTGATCACAGTTGAACTCTAAATGGGTTCAGGGCCAATGCAAGGGGAGCTGGGTCTCCAGAAGGACCTAGTAGTCACTTATTGTGGGTTGTGAAACTTCCACTTGGCCTGCAGCGTTGCCGATTAGATCAGTGGGTAAACGGGGAAACCATTTTGGATAAAGACCTAGCTCTCATGTTTTTGGAAGGAGAAAAGCTCCAGGATCAGAGTCCCTGCTCATTATAGCACCACATTGATTTACCAAAGGTAGCATATAATTGTGGAGCAATGTTTTAAAACGTTCTATGTTAGTGTGTGTTTCTCATTTGCGTTTAGGTGTACTTTACCTTGTTTTTGCCAAAATAAATGAATAAATAAATAATAAAATTGAGATATCCATCCACCTCAGTGGAAGTTTCATTGTTAAACAGGAACATAAAGAGAAAGAATAAGCTATTAATCATTATTAAATTGGCTTGATTCAGAAAACAGAAATGTATGTTTTTAGAACATAATTTCAGTACTAAGTACAGATGCTCTAAATCCCATGTGCCATGTCAAGAGGACATGCATCCTCATTATTTGAAATTCTTTATCTGATTATTTTAATAGAGAAGCAGAAGGAGAAAAGCTATGATACCATTCTGCACAGGAATTTGCTTTGCCAAAGGCCTGATTCCCAGCATTCTGACCCTGACATAGTGCTGTGATAAGATTTCTGAATATGCATTAGAATTGATGCTTTCATCAAGATTATACTGCTGATCCTGGGGGATGGCGATTGCCCACATGTTAATCACTGAAAATGAATTGAAAATGTTTGGCAAATCTTAAATCACAAGCATTTTCTCAATTGAATGAAGCATTGTGGCAATGATTAAACATAAAATAGTTCTTTCCAAAGTTGTTTTGTTCCTCAAAGGTGGTAGTAGAATAGTATTATTATTCAATTTATGGGGATTTGAAAGAAATAGCTGGTCTGTCATTTTGGGGAACTGGATGGATACACACAGAAGGAACTATACTGAGGCATTGAAAGGCATACATACTATGCAATGACTGGGGTCTTCTACCTCAAATGGGATTTCAGCAGTTTGGGTGGCAGCTGGTAATGCTTTCGAGTCTTTTATAACTTTAGACTTTAAGTGGTGTGACTGAATTCTAGAAAGATTGGTTTCTAAGGTTTCTAAAGAATGGTATTAAAGTTTGGGGAAAAAAATCTCATGCATATATCCCTGAAATTGATATATTTCAAATCCCAGTTACCTAGCCACACCATGATTTTCAATCTTGAGTATTATGTAGCCAATAAATGTTGATGAAGAGCTCATAATAATATGGAAATCTTATGTTATAATATTAAGTGAACAAAACCTCCAAGATAGATTATTCTGTGTGTATTATTAACACAGGTGTGTGAGCAGACAGACAAAAGAGAACTTTAGAGGAACTGAAAAAACAGAAACACAACATAGCAATGCAGCTTGAACTTGGGACATGAAAATATTCTTGGTTTGATTTTTCAGTTTTCTGTACCTTCCAAATTTTCTATAAGTTTAAAATTTAACAGCAATCAAGTAACTTCATGTATTGAAATTTGAAATATCTGTTTTGAGAAGCAAGCATATCAGAACCTTTTTTCTTTTCTTCCGGATATTCCTGATGGCCAAAGCAATATCTAATAGCTAAGAATCTTTTGGAGCAAATTGTTGACATTCTTCAATGATCTCTGAATCCACAACCCTATCTCTCCCTTCACATCTGTCTGTCCTTGGTGGTAGGCTTTGAGGCTTTAGGCCTCAAAATAAATACTTTTTTTCCCACTTACACATTAAAAACTCTCACTTCAAGAGTGTTCTTCTCAGTTGTCTTGATGATAAAGTCTACTAAATTTACGATGTTATGACTGAAACAATAAATACATTATTATCTTAGGTGTGTTCGTACGTTTGAAAACATTGTCAGGCAAAACAAATTTTGAGCATGCTGTTTTTCTTTCTTTCCTAATCTTTTTTTTTTTTTAACTGTACGTACAAATGCTGTGTGTGTCAATGGAGCGGTTGAGGGTATTTTATGAATATGGATGAAATTCCGAGACCTGTGAAGCCCCCTTACCCTTCTCCCAGGAAGTTGGTTCAGAGACCTGTCAATCCATTTAAAGTGACATTCATTGACCTAGTTGTTGAACAGCTAACACAAGAGTTTCTAAGTACTTTTAAAATGCATGCTATTGAAAGTAGTCTTGTCAAGGTTTAAAAGCAAAAGATGAATATGTTGAAAGAAAGAAAACAAAAGGTCATTACATTCTAAACACCAGGAACTTGAAAGCCTCAGTTCTATTTCTATTGATAGAATGCAAGAAATGTATGTCCATGGTGTGAGAGGCAACGGGCTGATGAGGAAAGAGAAGATATGACGGGATCATTGTTATTAAGGATTCCTGAGAAGGGATCTGAAACCGAGTGCCAAAGTGGGAAATGCTAGCAAGCCTCAGATTCAAGAACTGAGAAGATTTGTGGCCCACTTCCTTCCTGGAACCCTGGGATTAACAGCCACATAGACCTACTCTACAATGATGTGGGATCATCAAATCATGAATGGAAACGTGGTTTGTTTGTTCATGAGAGGACCTAAGGAAGTATCCTCCTTCCTGTGACTCTGAGTTTCCTTTGGTTTTTATGCCTACTACTGCATCCCCTATCCCCACACATGGAAACAGTCTGCAGATCTGGGAGCTTGGCAGTCAATACTGGTTAATAAAAAATAATGGCAGATCTCAGACATCAACAGAATCTTCAAAAGAAAAAAAAAAGGGGGGGACCAAGATTGAGTGTCAGGTGGAAATTTTCCATCCCAGCAGGTGCCAGGGCAGAACTGTGAAGGGTGAGGTGCCTTCCCCCCATGCTGCGATGGCATGTAAGTCCATCCTCTTACACATTACCACAATTGAGATGGCAACCTGGTGACAAATTATAGGAGGGAGGAATCCATGAATTAGACTAAGTTTGAATCAGAATGAGAAAATACTGAATTCATCTGCGTTTACCTGGAGGTATCTAGATTACTTATTCTGTTATTAAGGAGAAATGGGGGCTCAAGATTATTTCATGCAGTAATTCAACAGAGATTTTTGATCACCTGTGAATCCGTGATTTGTCTAGGCATTGGGATGTAGTTGTGGAAAAGAGACAAAGTCGAAACCAGGGCTCATGGAGTTTTGATTCTAGACTGGGAGAAGAAACATAGAAAATACACAAATAAAAATAGAACAATAGTCAGGGAGTAAGTGCTATGGGCAATAATGAATCGGAATAAGGGAGGAATAGCTAAGTGGGGGTCCTTTTCCACAGGTTAGGCAAAGAAGGCTTTCTGTGGAGTTCGTCTTTCAGCAGAGATGAGAAGGAAGTGAGGGGGAACACCTTGTGGTGTTCTGAGGGAAGAACATTCTAGGTAAAGGAACAATAAGTGAATAGGATTAAATAAGGAGTTACATATTTGTTTCTGATTTGACAATTATAGAGCCTAATTACAGTTTTCAAGAGACTTTCTTAATAAGGATAATACTGAATTAAATTTTGTTACATAATGGAAGACATAGGATTTTAGGAGTTTGGTTACCAAAAGAATTTTGCTTAACTATATACAGGTTAATTGGTAAACAGCAGCAACATCAACAAAACTCATGGCTCCTGAATTAAGTGTGGACAAGACAACCAGAAAGATTGGGGGGAAATATAAAAGCCTATACTCCTATTGCTTTAAAAATATCTCATGTTCTTATTCCAATATAAAGAAAATAAAACTAGAAATTGCTGGCTATTCAGTCAGAAACTTGTACCTGAATAAAACCTTGGCACATCAATAAAAGATTTTGAATGAATTGACTTTGATGTTTTAAGATAAAATGTAGTATTAAAAGCATATGCACATTGTATCTTTTTTCTGTCTGCATTACCAGATAATTTTTTTTCTACAAATTGGCAAAAATAGTGGTCTTATATATTGATAACCTACCCCAAACAGGGAAGAATGTGGGGTTTATATATTATATAAATATTTTTATATATTTAATATATCTATAAATATAATATAGTCTATGTAATATATACTTTAACATAAATATTATATATAATTTTTATATAATATAAATATTATTTATATATTATTTAATGAAATAAATAAATACACACACACTTCAATAAAGAGTAAAATATGATTTTTCTCTATTTAGCCATTCTGCTGTGATGTAAATTTCCTCTGTAAGTTCATTTAGGTGAATGAAATTATTGGAGATAAGAAATCATGACAAAATATTATACACTATTTTTTTTTTAATTTTCAAATGAAATCTTTCAAATACAAGAAGAGAAAGGATAAAAACAACAAGGAAAAGAGAGTGAATGATATCTGAAATCTGTGGAATGGCTAGAGTTAAAACTCTAAATTCCTAAATTCTTTCTGAGACTGTTTGGCTATTACGTGTATGTACGTGGGAGTAAGACGGACTTGTAAATATGAACAACACATTCTACAGTCTACAGATTTTTCTATTAAGCTTACATCTAAGGGAAAAAAAGAAGTTTTAATGCAAAAAGAGAGTGAGATCAGCATTTTCAAAGCTAATTATATAGGAATGAAGAATTACATTGGGTCAGACACAGACTATCAAGCCTACATTTCTTAGCCAAAAGAAACTTCATGGGACATGCTCCTGAAGGCCTGCTCATTCTGTCTGAAATCAGTTTTCAGGCTTAATGTATTCTGGTATATTTTTTAGAAGTTGTTCAATACTGTTATTCAAAAGTCTATTCAAATGGATTTCATTCCTCCTTCACATTTTTGATCAGTAGCAACCTTTTAGAAGAGTAGGATTCTTGGGGCACCTGGGTGGCACAGCGGTTAAGCGTCTGCCTTCGGCTCGGGGCGTGATCCTGGCGTTCTGGGATCGAGCCCCACATCAGGCTCTTCCGCTGTGAGCCTGATTCTTCCTCTCCCACTCCCCCTGCTTGTGTTCCCTCTCTCGCTGGCTGTCTGTCAAATAAATAAATAAAATCTTTAAAAAAAAAAAAAAGAAGAGTAGGATTCTTTTCAAAACCACCTTTTATATTGCTTATTTTACTTTTTTATTTTTTAAAGATTTTATTTATTTATTTGACAGAGAAAGAGAGTGAGAGAGCACAAGCAGGGTGAGCAGCAGGCAGAGAAGCAGACTCCCCGCTGAGCAGGGAACCCTACTCTGGACTCCATCCCAGGACCCTGATCATGACCTGAGCCGAAGGCAGATGCTTAACTGACTGAGCCACTCAGGCACCCCTAAATTGCTTATTTTAATATCTTGTTTAACTTCAGGGGCATTTCATTATTTATGCAACATGTCTCTATGCTCAGTATTTTTGCTTCTGTAGATTTTTGTCGTATTTTCCTGAACTTTACTTTTAAAGCTGCAAAAAAAAATTGTCATTAAATCTCTTTTTATAGGGGCACCTGGGTGGCTCAGTCGGTTAAGTGTCTGCCTTCAGCTCAGGTCATGATCTTGGGGCCCTGGGATCGAGCCCCATGCCGGGCTCCCTGCTCAGTGGGGACTCTGCCTCTGCCTCTCCCCCAGCTCATGCTCTTTCTTGCTCTCTCTCTTGCAAAAATAAATAAATACGATCTTCAAAACAAATCTCTTTTTATATTGATCTCTCCCATCCCTTTGTGTTTCATTTCCCTTCTTGTAGTTTAGTTTAAGGGTGTGTGTGTGTGTGTGTGTGTGTGTATTCATAGCAGGAAAATACCCCACAAAATCATACATAGAGCAGGCTGGAATGCTAAACAAATAGAGGAGAGTCACCCTGTAGAAATATACAAACGCAAGGTAGACTGCACACAAATAAGCAATAAACAATCCCCCTAAGATTTTTGGAATTGTTTGTTACCCAGCATGATCTAATATCTGATATTGACATATTCCTGTTGAAGGTAGATAATAATATGCTAAATGAAAAAATCAATAGCTTAAACTGTACATAATAATCACCTATATCAGCTTAAGGACTTTGGGTAAATTATTCACACAAAGTGCAATTCAGAATATTATTGAGAGCAGAGAGCAGAGATAAAAAGATACATTTGCTAAAATCACAGCCTTTGTAGCAAGTTAAATTCTGTCAGCCTCATTTTCCTTATGTGTATAAAGAAGACGTGTCTTATGAACTCATTGCAAGAATTAATACGGGTTATCATAGCATTTATTACATAAGAAATCCATTAATGTTATTTAAAAAATGTACCAGCTCACAAACCAAATAAATATCTTAGAAATCCTTCAGGTTTGTTCTTTTTTTTAATATATAATGGAAACACATTCTTGAGTGGAAAAGAAAACATTCACACCATATATGCAGTTCTTGAAGTCCAGTAAAATAAAGTTCAATCTAAAGAAAGAGATTGCTGTTAGGGAAATAGTTCTTTTTTCCTTTTAATTTCAGAGTTCCAAGGTATATAATATTGTAAACAAGGAATGTACAATATGCTTGGTAACCAAATGTGTTATGCTTGAAAATATATCCAACCTAACATTAGAAGCAAACTCAACAGCAGCTGGACCATTTTAAAGACTAATCCACTAGAACTTTTCAGATATATCTTTTGAAACTCCCTATAATTATGGCTCTTTGTAACATGTCATTTTTCTGTTTTATTAGGAACACAACAGTATAGTTAAGTCACATATAATTTTTTCCTCCAAAACTGTTTTTAAAGCACGTTACTGTAAATGAATACAAAACAGAAAAAAAGATTCAACCATTTCCTAAAATAGAATATTCAAGTGTAAGTGTCTTTGTATTTCAGAAACTAAACATGTTTTTTTTAACACATTTTAGTTTCCCTTCTTAATTTTCAAAAAATCTTGTACATGTTCAAACTAAACTTTATTCTATATGATTTCATCTTTAGAAGAGTAATGTGATATACATGTGTAAATTTATTCATATAAATTTATGGTTCCTATTCTGGAAATACAATCCAAATTTCATACTATTTCAAAATCATTTACCCTTGGATAATGTTTAGTAGTGAAAATCAAAAATGAAAAAGTACATCTCCAAAACAAAATTTATTGGTTTGCAGTTTTCAGTTGATATGTAATGGGAAAACACACATTAAGGACTTTTCGGGGGAACAATTCTATTTTTATACATGGTTATCTTTAAATAGGCAAAAATGTAGTAATTAAAATAATATAAGTAATGATAGGAATTATATGAAGTTTTCATTCTGTCTTGTTTTGTTTATATTTAATGAAATATATTGTTATTAAAAAAAAAACCTGAAAAATATTCTGAGCGCAGTCATTGTATTATTAGTTTCTGTTGCTGCTGTAACAAGGGACCATAAATCTAGGAGCTTAAAACAACACACATGTATAATCTCTTTCCAAAAGTCAGAAACCAAAAATAAGTCTCATAAGGGGTGCTTGGGTGGCTCAGTCGGTTAAGTGTTTGACTCCGATTTCAGCTCAGGTCATGATCTCAGGGTGATGAGAGCACACATGTGCTCTCTCTCTCTCTCTCTCTCAAAAAAAAAAAAAAAAAGTCTCATGAGCTAAAACCAGGGTGTTAAAAGAGGTTCATTCTTCTGGAAGCTCTCGAGCAGAATTATTTCCTTGCTGTTTAGGTTTTACTGGCTGCCTGCATTCCTTGGCTTTTGACTTTACCCCTCCATCTTCAAAGCCAGCAGCACAGAATCATCCAAACTTTCTCTCTAACTTTGCTTCCATTATTGCCTTACCTTCTCTAATTCTAATTCTACAGCCTTCCTCTTTTAGGTATCCTTGTGAGTACACTGGGCCCATCTGGATAGTCTGGAATAATCTTCCCATCTCAAGATCTCTTATTTAACCACATCTGCAAAGGCCCTTAGCCACCTATAATAACACGTTCACAGGTTTTAAATATTGGGGGATGGAAATTTTCCGGAGGCATTATTCACTTACCACAGCTATGCTTGATTTTTCTGAAATGCCTAGGTATGTCAAGAAGTAGGGCTTTTATCAATTAAATATGATTGTATTTTAAAAACTCAAAAATTCAAAAAAAATATGATTGAAATTTTAAAACTATTCTCACTAATTTATCAAAAACTCCAAATGGGAGAGTGATTGTTTTTTAACTTAATAATCACGGGGCCTGTAATTTTTCCATTTCTCTCTGAGAGAAACTCCTCGCTTGATTTGTGGGAATGATCCCTCCCTGTTCCCCTCAGCCTCAGAGCTGTCATAGGCAACTCATTCAAAGATAATCAACGCGTTAGAAGACCTGCAGCTTATACGCTAACCTCGCAAAAGTTCTCTGTCCAAATTTAGTCTAGAATAATAATATTATTCTTGCTCTTTAGAATTTGCATGAACAAATATAAAGCAAATTAGGCAGCTTGCAAAGACAAGTGAAATGAAAACAGAGGTAAGATTGCCAGAAAAAAAAAAAAAGCAGTATAGTCAATTAAATTTGAATTTCAGATAAATAATTTCATTTCCTAGTATTGTACGTCCTGAATATTGCATGAAACATTCTTGAACTAAAAATTGTGGGTTGCTTTCCTGAAATTTAAATTTAATTAGGTGCCTTATAATTTTATTTGCTAAACTGGCAATCTTACAGAGAGAGTATAATGGGTCCTAAGTGGCCATGAACTAGCTGAAGTTACAAGGAGATTGACAATTTTGAGGAAGCAAAAGCTGTGAGATAGAGTACAGTTTGAAGGTAAGCAGAGGTCCTTAATTTCTCCATATTAAATAAACAGGAAGGTGAGTTGCAAAATTCAGAAAAACAAGAGCTCTTACAAATTTTTCAGAAGAGACAACCACTACAGTAGCACTGGCCAAATGACATCATAGGCAATTCATAGAAATAGACCATAACCATATGAAAAATATGTTCAGTTGTCTTGGTAATTGAAGAAATGTCAGCACAATAAGATTTTTAAAGCAAGTTTTATAAGCAAAGAGAGAAAAGATTGGCAGTGCTGAAAGTGATCAAGAATGTGGGGAGGGGCGCCTGGGTAGCGCAGTCGTTAAAGCGTCTGCCTTCGGCTCAGGGCGTGATCCTGGCGTTCTGGGATCGAGTCCCACATCAGGCTCCTCCGCTATGAGCCTGCTTCTTCCTCTCCCACTCCCCGTGCTGTGTTCCCTCTCTCGCTGGCTGTCTCTATCTCTGTCAAATAAATAAATAAAATCTTAAAAAAAAAAAAAATGTGGGGAAATTGGGACTTCCACACACTTTTTGTGAAAGTCTTAATTGGTATAATAATTTTTGGAGGAGAGTCTGGTGATACATACCTAAACATATGCATGAGTCATTAAAATACGGGATGGTAATGTCAGGAAATCTTACTTTCACTTTCCTTGGGGTGATGATTAAGGTTCTAGGCTCTTGAGTCAAGTTCCTTTGTAGGATGATGTCTCACCAGCCCTCGAGGAGATGAAATCAAAGATATGTCTCCATGTGGAATCTCTACACAGAAAAGGGATTCCCTTTTGCATGTCTGAAGTCCATCCTTTTCTTTCCATTTTTAACTTGTATTTTTTCTAATCTAAGCTCTCATCATCTAGCTCTGAACTAGTTTCCCTAGAATTACGTTTGCCTCATCTTTTCCAAAGTGCAACTCTGATCCTGAAATAGTCACCTCCCTCCCCTCCCCTCCAGTTACTCTTGCTTAGAACCTTTCTTTGGCTTCCTTTTGCTTTGAGGATGAAGACCAGAGATGAAAGAGCAAATCCTTGACATGACTTACTGACCACCGGCTCGGGCCTCTTGCACCATATTTGCTGCTCTGCCCAGGTTCAGTGACCCAAACCTCCCTCAGTTCCTGGAGCTCACCAGGCCATCTTCCTGGCGGGGCTTCACACCTGACCTCTCTTTGGTAACTATTACTCACTGATCACACTCTCGCTTTGCCTGCCTTAGGCAGGATATCCTTTTCTGAGCTCTATGCCTGGGTAAAATGCCCAATTACACGAGCATTTGTGGCACGGTGGTGTACTTCTCCTTCTGAGCTCTAACCACGTTGTAACGTTATGCCTTGTGTGGTGATTTGGTTCATGTCTCTCTCACCCACTAAAGGCTAACGGAACGAGAACAAGAATCACGTCTAGTTTTGTCTCTGTGATGGCAAGGTATCTCAAAAAAGCTTGCTGAATGAGAGAAGCAAACATGTATCTGTTTTCTACGCACGGTGCACCGGTGTGTAAGCAATACAAGTAAGCACGAGGGAGTTTCCATCTCAAGTTTCTGACGAAGGCTTAAGTCTCCCTAAAGTACCAGTGACCAGAGAAGGAAGTGGCACGGTCTCAGGCTAATATTACCTCTTATTAACCCTAATTTGTCCCTGTTTAAATGATCCCAGGGGTATTTCTAAGCCATTTTTACCGTGTTTCCTTATGATGGTTAAAGCGACCCTTTTTCAGACTAAAGAATTGCATCAAATAAGGGAGAAGACAACGTGGGCGCCTCAATGTCAGGTTTAAACTGATCTGGGAAAGACTGTCATTTCAGAATCTGTGTTAAATGCGGTCTGAAAGGATTTACAGATTCACCATAATTTAGCTACATTAGCCGTACGAGGATTTTACTTGAAACAGGAACTGGCGCGACAAAGTCTAATAGTTTGATAAAATAAACGGAAAAAAAATTTAAAGGGAAAAAATGCTCTTATAAATACAGATCTTAGTTAGCTTTCTTGCTTTTCCTTGTAACTCTCTCTGAATATAAGAGTGCAGGAGCTGCTGTGTATTTCTCTCACTATATTCCTAGGGCAAGCAATGACTAATTCACTAAGGTTGAGTCAACTCCAGAAATTTCAGTTTGAGGTTCTCATATTTTATTCTATAGATAAAATAATTTGAAATTAAAAAGAAGAGCTGGGAAAATATCTAATGTTGTACTTTGCTGAATATAACAATTAAGCATTAAATTTGGGTAAGAGTTGGGAGTTCTCACCATGTATTCAATATACTGAATATGCTTTGGGCTTTGGTGTTTGGTAGCTACTGCCAGAGTATTGCTTCCAGACAGGCTAATCTGTACTACTAGAATGACACCCTGTGGCTGGACATATCCATAGCAGAATGCTCTCTTGTCACTGTCTTCTTTTTCTTTTTGAAAAAGTAGTCATTATAGAATGTGGTTTATGTACAACCAACAGACAAAATCACTTTGCAAGCTTGAAATAGATTGAGTGGTGTTATCAAGCATAAAGAAAATATTTCAGGGTTTGGATCTTAATTTTTGTAGATCACGGTACATAGCTACAATTCGCTGATCCAGAAGGGAGAAATATTTCTCTTAAAAAATCGGTCATAACGTTTCATTGTGTTTACAACTCCAGTGCACAGTCATCTCTGACATCTCAATGGAGACTCTGGACAGCGGCAGTCATGTCCGGTAGTTGTGTTAGTATCTCTGTTTTACAGTTACAGAAACCTTCTGTTTCTAAGGGTTAAAAAATTTTTTTCAAGTCATCTGGCTAGTAAAATGCTGGTCATAAGCTCTGCATTGAGGTCTTTTGGATTTAAAATGTATTACTTTTCCCAGGAAACCCAGCTGTAATGAAATCAACTAGTAATTACACATTCCAGCTTTGAAGATTTGATCATTTGTAGTATCTCTTCTGTTTAAGACAGAACAAAACGTTCTGCTGCCAGAGATGGGATATTGGATTACTAGCATTTTCTAGTATTTTCGCCCTTTCCTATCTGTCTATATAAATCTTCCTGGCCTCTAAGGCTGGTCAACACCTACCCGGCCTGTGCCTTCATTCATTGTAAACTCTTGTGAACCTCTGACCTTCTGAACATTTATTGAATTACCCTCTGTGAAGCTTATTTGTCACTGAGTCATTGTGATGTCAAGCAATATCATGTTTTTCTGGAACACACTTAAATATTTCCTGTCATTTAAATTTCCACCTGTTCATCTTCTAAGTGAATACCTTGAGAATGAGACCGCGTTGCTTGCTGTTCCTCGTCTGTACAGGACTCAAAACAATACTCTGTGCGTAGATGTGCTCTGTTAATTTGATCCTAAATTATTCAGAAAGGAGAACTGAAATAATTATAACCTGGCTGTGTACCTATGCGCTCATATTTAACATCTGTATGTTTAAGATACAACTGGTGTTTTTATTCTGAATACATAATTCCCTTATAATTTAAATATGTATTTACATTTCAATATGATAACAAAGCAGGATAAAATTTTTTGTTGGTTTTTAGCCTAATGTGAATGCATTCAATGTATTTTACACACATTTTATGCATGTTACAGAAAGAATATCCATGGGCTTTAATGCATTTTAATGGATTAAACTAGAAAGAGGCAGATACCCTCTGTTAGAAATCATTCTTTACTGTCCCATGCTTTCCCTCACTGCATTCTTTTCAATCGGGATATGAGAAAACCCACATTTCCTTTCTTTCCTCATGGATCCCGAGTGCTTACCTCAGGTCACTTGAAGGAGCCTCTTAAAGAAGGAAGTCTATATGACGTGCACTCTCCTGCTTTGCTAGAATCTGCTACTGCCTGGGAGTGGTGTGGAGGATGAGGGGGGATGGAAGTGAGACAGTGGGAGGAACAGAGGAGATCAAAGCGGTGAGGGAGTGGTATGCCTCTCAAACTTCAAACTGTAAGCAAGCTCTGTCTTCTTAATTATCTTGAGTTCCATGTGCATTCAAAGCTAGAACTTCACCCTTTCTCCTCTAAAGCAAACATTTTAATCCAATCACTGGGTTATATTATCCAGATGTTAGAGACCTTGAAAAGTTACTCGTGTATTTGCTTTAAAATTTAACACGATTCTCTCAAATCGCACTTTGAATGCAGACTGAGCGCCCGTCTAAAGGGCTTCCATGACCAGTCTAACTTCAGAGTTAGTTAAATGTTTAATTTTTACAAGTGACACGCCTTGTCCACAGTACTGATAAGGCTTTTGAAAAACTGATAAAACTACCACCACCACCAAAAAAATCATTGTAAAGAAAGAAGGTAATAGGATATGTAAGTTATATAGCTGCCCAATTAGCCCTCATATTGTCCTCGAACATTTTGCTCTCTCATGATAGTTTACAAAGTGAAAAATGGAGCAGGCGGTCCATATCAAACCTGGAAAAATACATTCAGCCACATAAAATGATTCAGACTTCAGGGTTTCAACCTGAACATAGAGGTCTTCAGTGACAGCTAAATTTCACACAAAACCTAACAGCCAAAGTAGTCTCACGATCAATTTTTAAGAAGTTTTCCAAATAAAGAGCTCAGCAACAGAAAGCATGACCTCTCGAAGTCTTAAGCTGAAAACTGAAGGCTGCCAAGAGATGAGCCGAACTATGAGACTAGGTGAATGCACATGACTAATTCTCGCCAAGTAAAGGAGACAGAGCAAAGATAGCACTGTTAGGCAGAAGAGAGGATTTTAAACTTGATCATGGCAGCTGCTGACAACCATGGGAGTTCACTTTGGTTTGGAATTTCACTTTGGAATGACTAGAGTTTAAATTGCCAGCTACCCTTGACTCATGCTTATCCTAACTATACGAATCCCAATTGTGGCTCAATTGCTGTAGGGGTGAAAACCACACAAAATAAGGTAAAATAAGGTATGAAATATGTTTCCTAACCATGGGGAAAATAATCTTGTCAACTACAGGATTTAATTCACTGTAGCCTCGTCATCTGTAATATACGATGACATCCTGGCTCAGCTGCCAGCTACTGATATTAATTACTCGGACTTGATTGGGGTTAACTGCTTTTGCTGAAGGTTTCAGAATTCTCTAATTTCAGCTGTCTCCATGATTCAGGGCTCTAAATGCTTATTAGAAATGACGGGATGTGCTAAATATGACTCCAGAAAAACTCAAGGTGTTTTATTAGATAGAATCATCTTTTCCAGTATATCGACATATGGGATTCCCTTAAATTTATATTTGAAGTACTTCGTCTCATTTGTTCCCAATATATATCTGTGCTTATGTAAAGGCAATAGATTTCCTATATTTTTGAAGCTATATTATCAGTTACAGAATGTAATGTAACAGCTTCCCCTGCATGCTGATGGGTAGCGCAGATAAGATGACATGATTATTATTAAGAAAACACTCTATCACAATGTTTTAATATAGCTCTTACATGTCTGAAATATAATATATATAACAAATGTCTGAAATATTCATAAATTCAGTACAGATCACTACAATTTTTCTTTTCACCACCACAACACATCATACTGTCTGAGTTCAGAGAATAGCAAACAAGTAAATAAAGGTAAAAGTAAAAAGCTACTTACTGAGAATTTCCTCATTACATAGAAAAGACAGCGAATTTTTTTTAACTTTTTTTTTAATTTTTATTTATTTGACAGAGAGAGAGCACAAGCACAAGCATGGGGAGCGGCAGAGGCAGAGGAGAAGCAGGCTCCCCACTGAGCAGGGAGCCTGATGCGGGGCTCAATCCCAGGACCCTGGGATCATGACCTGAACCGAAGGCAGACGCTTAACTGACTGAGTCACCCAGGCACCCCAAAACAGCAAATTTTTAAAGTATGTTTAGTTGCTCTTTGAGTATAAACTTATATATGTATTAAATCACATATTAAAAATCACAGGTGTTTTGATTTTGACAGAACAGTCTTAGGTACAGTCTTATTGAAGAAATCTTTAAGAATGAATTAATTCAACTACACCTTTTCAGTTAAAACCAAAACTTCAAAACAAATCATAAATTTATCTGTTTCCACAGTCCGTAGATTCGTCTTCTAAAAATGCTTCAAAAATCTCAAAATGATAAAAAATGTTTGGCTTCAATACAATCAAGCATATAAAACAAACCCAAACCCATAAAGATAGACCACTCATGTTATCATAAACATGAAGTATTTTTTGTCACAAAAAATATTTTTGTTTCCCAAAGTTGACTAATGTTTTCTTCCTTTGAAAATAACATGGCTTCATTTAAAAACACTTGAGGGAAACAATTATTTTCCTAAGATGCTGAATTCCTTTAACTGATTTATATTCCTGTTCTCTATTGTTAAGTAAGCATGCCATGTGACATATTTGTTATACAGACGGACTGAAGGTGACCCCTTATGTATTGTTCTATGTTGTTTACTTCACAGCAGTCTGGGAGCCATTAGCTCAAAGCTCCCTGGTGTCAAACTCAACACATCCAATTGGTTTAAGTATAGTCCCAATACCAATAATTTTAGCCATTGAGAGCCTGTCTGCTCTACCTCACAAAACTATGTCCAACATCCGCTAGCCACAGAGAAGGTAAACCTGAGCTATAAAAGACCCCAAGCCTCATTGCCTCTGACCTCTGACCTCTGATCTGTGGGAGCTCTCTGACCCACAGACGCCACATCTTGCTGTTGAGGGCATCACCCAAATATGTAAGACCGCTTTCTGATCTCCCTCTTCCTCATGAGTCTCTTGCCCTCTTCCTTTCCTTCTTTATATTTTTATCTTTTTGTTTTTAATTAAAGTATAGTTGACATCTAATATTATTTTACTTTGAGGTGTACGACAGTGACTTGATGGTTGTATACATTATAAAATGCTCACCACGATAAGTGTAGTCACCATCTGTCACCATATAAAGTTATTATGTTATTATTATTGATTATATTCTCTATGCTGTACTCTTCATCCTTGTGTCTTATTTATTTTACAATAGAAGCTTCATACCTCTTAATCCTCTATACCTATTTCTCCTGTTCCCCCGCCCACCTCCCTTCTGGCAAACACTGTTTTGCACTCCGTGAGTTTGTTTTTGCTTTTGTTGTTTATTTGTTTGTTCCTGTCTTTTGTTTTTCAGATTCTACATGTAAGTACAATCATATGACATTTGTCTTTCTATGTCTGATTTATTTCACTTAGCATAATACCCTCTAGGTATATCCATTTTGTTGTGAATAGCAAGATTTCATTTTTTAAGGCTGATTAATATTCTTTCCCTCTCTCTCTCTCTCGCTATATATATAGAGAGAGAGAGAGAGAGAATGTGCTATATATTATATGTATGTATATGTATGCACATGCCACATCTTCTTTCCCTCTCTCTCTCTCTCTATATATATATATATATATAGAGAGAGAGAGAGAGAGAGAGAATGTACTATATATTATATGTATGTATATGTATGCACATGCCACATCTTCTTTATCCATTCATCTATCAATGAATACTTAGGTTTTTTCTACATCTTGGCTATTATAAAAAATTCTATGATAAAAAATGGGGGCACAAATATTTTTTTGAAGTAGCGTTTTCATTCTCTTCAGGTAAATACCCAGAAATGGAATTGTTGGGTCATACAGTATTTCTATTTTTAATTATTTGATGAATTTTTATACTATTTTCATAGTGGCTTCACCAATTTACATTCCTACCGACAGTGCACAAGATTTTCCTTTCTTCCACACTCTTGCCAACACTTGTTATTTCTTGTCTTTTTGATTCTAATCATTCTGACAGGTTTAAGGTGGTATCTCATTTTGGCTTTGATTTGCATTTCCCTGATGATTAATGATGTTGAGTATCTTTAAATGTGTCTGTTGGCCATCTGTATGTCTTTGGAGAAATGTCTATTCATGTCTTCTGCACATTTTTAATTGGATTATTCATTTTTCTGGTGCAAAGTTATATAAGTTCTTTATATATTTTGGTTATTAGCCTTTTATTGGCTATATCATTCGCAACTGCCTTTTCCAATCAGTAGGTTGTCTTTTCATTTTATTAATGGTTTTCTTCATGTGCAAAAGCTTTTCAGTTTGATGTAGTCCCAGTAGATTATTTTGTTTTAGTTTCCTTTGCCTGGTGAGACATATCCTGAAAAATACTGTCTTGTTTTTCCAACACCATTTATTTAATTTGAAGTCAATGTTCATTGGCTGTTCTGAAAATCCTAGGGCCTTTATGAATCTATTCTACTTGCACTCTATCAATGGAACAACAAGGCCTGGATGACAGTACCTCTGTTTACAATAGGGTTTACAGAATTTTAAACCCACTGTTGCAACCTGCTTCTCAGAAGAAAAGATTCCATTCAAAATATGACTGTTCATTGACAATGCACTGGTCACCCAAGAGCTCTGATGGAGATGGGCAATGAGATGAATGTTGTTTTCATGCCTGCTAACACAACTTCCATTATGTAGTCCATGGATCAAAGAGTAATTCTGAGTTTCAAGTCTTATTATTCGAGAAACACATTTTGTAATGCTATAGCTGCCATAGGTAGTGATCTCTCTGAAGAATCTGGGCAAAGTAAATTGAAAAGCTCTGTAAAGGAGTCACCCTTAGACGCCATGAAAAACATTTGTGACTCATTGGAAAAGGTGAAATATCAACATCAGCAGAAGTTTGGAAGAAGTTGAACTTAACCCCCATGGATGACCTTGAGGGGTTCAAGACTTCAGTGAAGGAAGTAACCACACATGTGGTGGAAATAGCAAAAGAACCAGAATTAGAAGTGGAACCCATAAAGGGGACTGAATGGCTGTAATCTCATGATCAAACTTTAATGGATGAGAAGTTGCTTCTCATGGATGAGCAAAGAAAGTAGCTCCTTGGGATGGAATCTACTCCTGGTGAAAATTGCTGAAATGATAACAAAGAACTTAGAATTTTACATAAACTTAGTTGATAGAGCAGGGATACAGTTTGAGAGGATCGACTTCAATTTTGAAGGAAGTTCTCCTGTGAGTAATTTGCCATCAAACAGCATGACATGACACAGAGAAGTCATTCGTGGAAGGAAGAGTCAATGGATGTGGTAAAATTCATTGTTGTTTCATTTTCAGAAAATACTACAGCCACCCCAACCTTCAGTAACCACCACCTATCAGCATCGAGGCAAGACTTTACACAAGCAAAAAGATTACCGCTCACTGAATGCTAAGATAATGGTTAGCATTTTTTAACAATAAAGTAATGTTTACACATAACGATTTTTTTAGACATAATGCTATTGCACACTTAGTAGACTCCAGCATAGTGTAAACATACCTTTTATATGTGCTGGGAAACTAAAAATCTCATGTGACCCCTCATTGTGACATTCACTTTATTGTGGTGGTCTGGACATGAACCCACGATATCTCTGAGGTATTCCTGTATGCTAATATATATCTTTTTCCTCCATGGGCGTGGGTTTTTTTTCCTAACCAGCTTTTCTCCACAGTTTTGAAGAGAAAGGCAAACATTTATTTTTGTCTATATAATTCTTCCCCATTGGCTCTCATTAATATTGCAGGAAATGTTATATACTTAAATGACAGGCTGAAGTAAAATCTCCGTGTGAGTTATTTTGCGTTTTTCACTATAGCTAAAGTATTTCATAGAGAATTTCAGTTTTTGTTCCAAAATACAAGTTTAAATCATTTTCTATTGTGGTAAAAATAAAATAACATAAAACTGACCATCTTAGCCATTTTTAAGATTACAGTACCATAGTGTTAACAATATGCACATTGATACATAGCCTATCTCTAGATTTCTTTCATCTTTCAAAACAGAAACTCTGTACCCACTAAACAAAAATTCCCCTTTTTCCTCCTCCCCTGCCCCTGGCAACCACAATTGTACTTTTCTAAGGGTTTGACTACCTTAGATACCTTACATAAATGGAATTCTGCAGTATTTGCTTAACATCATATCCTTGACTCATGAATGTTGCAGTACCTGACAGAATTTCTTTCTTTTTTTAAAAGATGAACAATATAGTATTCCACTATATAGATGCATGTAGTATGTAATACATATACATATAAAATAATTATATAATCATTTGTATAACATATATATACATGTACATACATATACATACATAGCATATGCATATACACACACACATATATAGCATATAATTATATGTGAAATATGTAATATAGATCATTTTCAAAAAATCTATTCATCCATCAAGGACATTTAGGATATTTCCACCTCTTAGTTATAAATAATGCTGCAATGAACATGAGAATACAAATATCTCTTCAAGATGCTATTTCAATTGTTTTGTTAAATATCTTAAAGTGGTATTGCTGAAACGTGTTAGTTCTATTTTTAGTTTTTCTGAGGAAGCATACACTGTTTTACATAATAGGCTGAACCATTTTACATTCCCACCAACACTTCCAATTTCTCCACATACACACCAATATTTGTTATTTTTAAATTTAAATTTATTTTTAATTTTTATAATGGCCATCCTAATGGGTGTGAGGTGATATCTTATTGTTCTTTTGATTTGTATATCCTTGATCATGAATGGTATTGAACATCTTCTCATATGCTTGTTAGCCATTTGTATATCATCTTTGGAAAAATATTTATTCAGGTCTTTTGCATATGTTTTAATTAGGTCATTTGTTTTATTGCTATTGAGCTGTAGGAGTTCTGTATACAGTCTGGATACTAACCCCTTATCAGATATATCATTTGAAAATATTTTTCCCCATTCTGTAGGTTACCTTTTCACTCTGTCGAAAGTTTCTTTTACTGTGCTGAAGCTTTTTAGTTTAGTGCAGATGGAGTCCTACTTACCTATTTTTGCTTTCATTGCTCATGTATGGTGTTATATCCAAGAAAGCATTGTCAAATCTAATGTAGTGAAATTTTCTCCTGTTTCCTTCTAGGAGTTTTGTAATTTGAGGTCTTAATATTTAGGTCTTTAATCCATTTGACTTTGTTTTTTTTTTTTTTTTTTTTGTATATACTGTAATGTAAGGTTCAACTTCCTGCTTTTGCTTGTGGATATCCAGTTTTCCCAACACCATTTATTGAAGACTATTCTTTTCTCCATTGTGTGGCCTTGGCACACCTGTGAAAGTTCAGTTGATCACATACACGAGGATTTATGTCTGGGCTTTCTATTCTGTTTCATTGGTCTATATGCTTGGCTTTATGCCAGTACAGTACTGTTTTTATTACTGTAGCTTTGTAATGTGTTTTAAAATCAGGAACTGTAAAGCCTCCAACTTTGTTTTTCTTTCTCAAGATTGTTTTGGCTATTTGAGGTCTTTACAATTCCATATGAATTTTAGAATGATTTTCTGTTTGTTCAAAATATGCTATTGGGATTTTGAGAGGGATTGCATTGTATCCATAGATTGCTTTGAGTAGTATGGGCACTTTAAACAGTATTAAATATTCCAATCCATAAACACACGATGCCTTTTCCTTTATTTGTGTCTTTAATATCTTTCAGCATTGTTTACATACTCGGTATGTCCTGCTTAAGTTTATTCTTCAGTATTCTACCCTTTTTGATGCTGTTATAAATGGGATTTTTTTTCCTACTTTCCTTTTCATGTTGTTCATTGTTAATGAATAAAAATACAAGATCTTTGTGTGTTGATTTTTGTATTCTACAACTCTGCTATATTTATTAGGTCTACGTTTTTGTTTTTTTTTTTTCCTTGTGGAATCTTCAGAGTTTTCTACATATAAAATTATGTCATCTGTAAAGAGATAACTTTACTTCTTCCTTTCCAACCTGGATGTCTTCCATTTCTTTTTCTTATCTGTTTGTTTAGGCTAGGACTTCTGGTACAAGTTTAGAAATTTGAAGAGCAGCTAATGTTCTTCTGTTACAGAGTGAAGATATTACTCTCACCTGCTAGTGGGTATGAGGTTGAGTTACTTTTCCATTTTGAGGGATTCATAGTCATTGATCAGTGACAAACTAACCAGGTCCCTTTGGGTCTAAAGATAAGAATATTATTAATTCACTGTTTTTATTCATAGATTACCACTCTTTCTGTAATTTCACTTGTCTCAGTGACCTGACTTTTCAAAATTGGAGTATTCCTGTTTTTTGTGTTTCCATAACTGACTGAAAATAATTGTGCCAAAGCAATTAACAAGGCTTCTGCTCTTGCTAAAAATGGAAATAAAATGTAAAATAGAAACCTTAGTTATCTTCTGCAAATATAAAAACAGAGCTATGAGACTCACTCTAACTTCATCCCCAAGAAACTTTTATAAATCCAGTTTTGGAAAGATCTTTGTTAAAGTCGTATTTCAGATTAACTATTAATGCAAAGTTCTTGAATATCCCACAGCTCTCATGTTCAATATGCAAATCACATAAAAATTAATCTTAGAATAACTTTGAGTGATAGAGTGACCTTGTTCGACAGTCCTCCAAAGAGAAATATAGTTTTTGTTACTGGAAAAATTTTTTCACTTTTCATCATGGTTCATCAGATCTGGCTTGACATGTAATGAAATTCCTGTAGGTTTGGATGCTGTTGTTGTTGTTGTTGTTGTTGTTTTCCTCCTCCATATAGATTTGTCCATTTAAGATGATTTAAAAATGCCGGATTTGCAGTAATTTCTTTGACATCAGCCATAGAAACATTTTTCTGGATATGTCTCCTAAGGCAAGGGAAACAAAAGCAAAATAAATGACTGGGACCAAAACAAAATTAAAAGATTTTGCACAGCAAAAGAAATCGCCAACAAAACAAAAAGACAACCTACTGATTGGAAGAAGATATTTGCAAACGATATATCCAATAAGGTGTTAATATCCAAATCATATAAAGAACAACTCAATACCAAAAAACTTAAACAAATAAACTCACTAAAAAATGGACAGAGGACCTAAGAGACATTTTTCCAGAGAAGAC
Organism: Ursus americanus; assembly: GCF_024610735.1. Lineage (NCBI taxonomy): Eukaryota > Metazoa > Chordata > Mammalia > Carnivora > Ursidae > Ursus > Ursus americanus. The sequence goes on along the minus strand of NC_142139.1, from coordinate 44,394,981 downwards.
ATACAGATGACCAATGGACAAATAAAAGATGCTCAAATCATTAATCATCAGGGAGATGCAAATTAAAACCACAGCGAGGGATCACTTTACACATGTCACAATGGCTAGAATCAAAAAGCCCAGAAATAACAAGTGTTGGAAAGAATGTGAAGAAAAAGGAACCCTCCCTGCACTGTTGATGGGAATGCAAATTGGTGCAGCCACTGTAGAAAACAGTATGGAGCTTCCTCAAAAAATTAAAAATAGAAATAAAATATGATTCAATAATTCCTGGGTACTTACACAAAGAAAATGAAAACTGTTTCTTTTTTTAAAGATTTATTTATTTATTATAGAGAGAGAGCGCAGGAGGAGCAGAGGGAGAAGGAGAAGGAGAAGCCGACTCCCTGCTGAGCAGGGAGCCTGACGCTGGCTGGGATGGATGCCAGTACCTGGAGATCCTGACCTGAACCAACGGCAGATGTTCAACAACTGAGCCACCCAGGCACCCTTGAAAACACGGGTTTTTGAATCAGGTTATTTTGAAAAGATTAATGCACCCCTGTGTTTACTGCAGCATTATTTACATTAGTCAAGACATGGAAGCAATCAAAGTGTACATTATTCATTTAGAAGGATAAAGAAGATGTGGTATATATACACAATGGAATATTACTCAGCCATAAGAAAGAATGAAATTTGACCATTTGCAACCAGATGGATGGGGCTAGATGGTGTAATGCTAAGTGAAATAAATCAGACAGAGAACGACATGCCATATGATCTCACTAATATATGGAATTTAAAAAAACCAAAGCAAACAAGAAAGGAGACCAACAACAACAAAAACAGAATCTTAAATACAGAAAACAAACTGGTGTAGCCAGAAGGGAGGTAAGTTGGGGTGAGGTGGGGTGGGTGAAATAGATAAAAGGGATTAAAAGATACAACTTCCAGTAACAAAATCAGTAAGTCATGGAGCTGAAAAGTAGAGCACAGATATGAATATAGTCAATAAGATTGTAATGATGTTGTTTGGTGACAGATGGTGACTATACTTACCATGATGAGCACTGAGTAATATATAGAATTAATTGAATCATTATGTTGCACGCCTGAAACTAATGTAACATTGTATGTTAATAATGCTTCACTTAAAAAACAAAGAAAAAATAAAAATGCCTAATTTGTACGTAATACCATATAAGCTAAATTAACTTATCTTTTTTAAGTAAACCCCTTATCTAATAAATGTATTGAAATGACTCATTTTTCAATCATTTTTGCAGTTACTGCTGTTATTGATTTATTCATTCAAACAAAATTCATTGGAGATTTCTTGGATGGAGAACATTGAGCTGAGCACTGAAATAAAAAAAAAAATGCGAATACAAAGACCCAATAACCAAGTCTGGAAACAGAACATCAACCTTGAATAAAATACATTGTCAAAACACATATAATGAGAGGCTGGATGTCTTCATTTTCTCTCACTGTCTTTCAGTTCGCACATCCTCTTTCAGCTCTATGAAATGTTCTTTGCCATCATTCGTCATTACACTCACTCTAACTTATCCTTTGAAATTCTGCTCAGATGAAATTTCCATTAGGCAGCTTTTATGCCTCTTTTGAAAGTGAAGATAAAAAAGGAGAGTGCTCCTACAGCATCTTGTTGTCACATATCATAGCACTACTCAAATTAGTTTTACTGTGTGTTTGTTTTACCACTCAACTAAATTTTTTTAATGGGGGTTGTAACATTTCTTTGTGTATCCTCAACTTAACCTGACCATAGAAGGTACTTAAAGAAGCTTAAGCCCATCCTTGGAACAAGAAGTCTGAGAGGGCATGGGAACACAAAAGCAAAAAGAGTTAATTCTTCTGTTGGAAGTGGCATGGTGACAAGTCAGGAAGGCTTCCTGGAAGTGATGACATTTGAGCGAGATCTTTTAGAGAAGGAAGTAGAAAGAAAAGGGCATGTCTGGGAAAAAGAACTTTTGGATCAGTTACACAGATTAGGAATTACAGAGTTAGAGGAATCTGCCTGCACTGTTTTAAATCACGTTTAAATTATTCTAACTTCCCTCTAAAATCTTTTTTGTGCTTTTTGGATATATTTACATACTGTATTTTTAAAATCCACTAGACAATTTGACTCAAAATGCTTCCTTTCTTTTTCTCTTCTACTCACTTTCTGATTTACAGTGAAAGGGAATTTGTAATAGGCTTGGCAAAATAATTTGCTGCCATTTAAAACGACCTAGAAAATGGTTCATAGTTAGAAATAGTTAGACACTAGGGGAATTTCATAGTGGAACTCTTGGCATCCTCATTTACTGACCCTGGATGCTGGTTTCCTCTCCATGTTCCTTCGCATCGAGCTGTCATGGGCATAGATTTTTAACTTGCTACTTCAAAGAGAAACTATTTTGGCCTAAATTGAACAGCACTCTAGCCGCTAATATATGCATGGCATTCTTCAGAATTACCACCAAAAGCTAAAACTGTAACTCTCCCTAACCCCCTTTAAGTGCAGCCAGTATAGTTTCAGGAGGATACGGTCTCATATAGAGCTGTCGGTGGGAATTTATTCAGAGATATTTGCGACGAAGTGGAAGGAGTTTTGATGGGCTCAGGGTAGTCACAGTACTGGTGGGCTCCATAGAACCCTTAACTTCACATGGCATCCTTGCCACATTAATCCAGAATTTTTCCTGGTAGAGTTTTGAACAGGAGCATGATGATAAACTGGGCTGCTGTGAGTTGCTTGTATGTCTATTGGGTGGAGATAGGAGGGAGTACGGAGGAGGGTGAGTGGGAGGACAAGTAAGTTGGAAAAAGATTGAAATAAATGTCAGGAAATTTTCGGTTCCTCAGTGCCGAAGGGAGGGGTTGCCCCTGACCTCATAAGTCTTGAGCCTTTTCATTCTCTGTAATTTTTCCTATTTTATTTTGCTAGACTAAGCTGTTACTTTTAATTTATTCGTATCTTATGAAGAATTTAGTGAACCTATCAACAAACTTAATATAATATTCATTTAACATATTATTGTTATATTTGTTATTGGTCAGGATGAGAACAGGAAAAATATTTGTATCTGGAATTTTCACACACATTAATTATTTGTATTTGTGACAGTACATGTTTTTTTGAATAGCTTTTCTAGACGTGGAAAAAATGACACTCTATATGAATGAAGCCTCCTCAACATGGAAGGCACAACCCAATTTTTCATGCCTCATTCCAGTTACGAGTTAATTTTGATGGTGCTTCCTTTTTTGTTGGCATGGGGGCTGCAGATGGTTTGGATTCCAGGGATGCTGGGGCAATTTCTGGGTCCAGCAATAGTAACAGTCCTGGCAGTTGGACTGAAGTCCAGATCTCAACATGGGGTGTACAGGGGCTCGAGTGTCAACCTTCTCTTTGGATCAGTCCTTGGCATGGTTTAGGTGTTGTTCCTGAAAGCTGGACCTGAAGTCCATCTCTGCATCCTTTCCTAAGATTGTGTTACCAAACATGTCCTGGGAAATCTTTGTTATGTTTAAAGTGGTCAGAAAGGTTTCCATGGCCACTCCCAAACTATTAGAAGTTATAGAGCAATTCAGTAACGTGGCGGGATACAAAATCAATGCTCAGAAATCAGTTGCATTTCTATACACGAATAACGAGACCAAAGAAAGAGAAATTAGGGAATCCATCCCATTTACAATAGCACCAAAAACCATACGTTACCTTGGAATTAACTTAACCAGAGACGTAAAGGACCTATATTCTAGAAACTATAAATCACTCTTGAAAGACATTGAGGAAGACATAAAAAGATGGAAAGATATTCCATGCTCATGGATCGGAAGAATTAACATAGTTAAAATGTCCATGCTACCCAGAGCAATCTACACTTTCAATGCTATCCCGATCAAAATACCGAGGTCATTTTTCAAAGAACTGGAACAAATAGTCCTTAAATTTGTATGGAAACAGAAAAGGCCCCGAATCTCAAAGAACTGTTGAAAAGGAAAAACAAAGCTGGGGGCATCACAATGCCAGATTTCGAGCTGTACTACAAAGCTGTGATCACAAAGACAGCATGGTACTGGCACAAAAACAGACACATAGACCAATGGAACAGAATAGAGAACCCAGAAATGGACCCTCGGCTCTTTGGGCAACTAATATTTGATAAAGCAGGAAAAAACATCCAGTGGGAAAAAGACAGTCTCTTCAATAAATGGTGCTGGGAAAATTGGACAGCTACATGCAAAAGAATGAAACTTGACCACTATCTCACACCATACACAAAAATAAACTCCAAATGGATGAGAGACCTCAATGTGATACTGGAATCCTTCAAAATTCTAGAGGAGAACATAGGCAGCAACCTCTACGACATCAGCCAAAGCAACCTTTTTCATGATACATCCCCAAAGGCAAGAGAAACAAAAAATAAAATGAATTTATGGGACTTCATCAAGATTAAAAGTTTCTGCACAGCCAAGGAAACAGTCAGAAAAACTAAGAGGCAGCCCACGCAATGGGAGAATATATTTGCAAATGACACTACAGATAAAGGACTGGTATCCAAGATCTACAAAGAACTTCTCAAACTCAATACACGAGAAACAAATAAACAAATCAAAAAACGGGCAGAAGATATGAACACTTTTCCAATGAAGACATACAAATGGCTAACAGACACATGAAAAAATGTTCAAAATTATTAGCCATCAGGGAAATTCAAATCAAAACCACACTGAGATACCACCTTATGCCAGTTAGAATGGCAAAAATAGACAAGGCAAGAAACAACAATTGTTGGAGAGGATGTGGAGAAAGGGGATCCCTCCTACATTGTTGGTGGGAATGCAAGTTGGTACAGCCACTCTGGAAAACAGTGTGGAGGTCCCTTAAAAAGTTAAAAATTGAGCTACCCTATGATCCAGCCATTGCACTACTGGGTGTTTACCCCAAAGATACAGACGTAGTGAAGAGAAGGGCCATATGCACCCCAATGTTCATAGCAGCAATGTCCACAATAGCTAAATCGTGGAAGGAGCCAAGATGCCCTTCAACAGATGACTGGATTAAGAAGTTGTGGTCCATATATACAATGGAATATTACTCAGCTATCAGAAAGAACGAGTTCTCAACATTTGCTGCGACATGGACGGCACTGGAGGAGATAATGCTAAGTGAAATAAGTCAAGCAGAGAAAGACAACTATCATATGATTTCTCTCATCTATGGAACATAAGAACTAGGATGATCGGTAGGGGAAGAAAGGGATAAAGAAAGGGGGGTAATCAGAAGGGGGAATGAGCCATGAGAGACTATGGACTATGAGAAACAAACTGAGGACCTCAGAGGGGAGGGGGGTGGGGGAATGGGATAGACCGGTGATGGGTAGTAAGGAGGGCACGTATTGCATGGTGCACTGGGTGTTACACGCAACTAATGAATCATCGAGCCTTACATCGGAAACCGGGGATGTACTGTATGGTGACTAACATAATATAATAAAAAATCATTAAAAAAAAAAAAAGAAGAAGAGAAAAAAAAAAAAAAAAAAGAAAGGTTTCCATGGTTTCCAACTGAGAATTTGCCCAGTACAGGTACTTTAAAAAATAGACTCGGTCCCTCTGAGCTAAAAAGAATGTTAGTATTTCTTATACGTTGGAGGTGTGTGTGTTTGTTTGTTTTATGGATTTAAGGATCAGATTTTTTTTTAATGTTTTAGATTAAACTCACAGTTATTTAAAACATTGTCACCCCATCCCATTGATGATTTTAGCTTTCTTTCTCTGGAAAACTTCTGATCCCTATTATCTATTTTGTGGATGTAAATACACATGCGTAGTGCAGGGAGAAAGTTTGTTGGTACTTGCTTCTAGTTTCGAACGCATTTCCAAATGCATATTTATTGCTATACTTTTTCTCATAGAAGTGACTCTATATTTATTCCAATTCTACAGGGAATAATTAGCATCACTGATTGAGTCACTCCAAGAGGAAAGCTCTTTATGATGCCCCTTAATCGCAGACTAAAAAACCTTTGGAAAGAAATGTACTTGCCACCAAACTGATGACAGAAGCAGAGAGCAACTCATTGTCTCCTAGCACTAGATTGGGCTCTCCATCATGAAAGAATACTATGAAAATATTTAAATGAATTCAAATGTTAGGAGCTATTGCCAGAGATAGGTCTATGATCTACTCTTAGGGTGTAAAAACAAAGCTTGCAGGAAGAAACTAAAATAATAATAGTATTATCTTTAAAGTTCATCTTTAAAAAACTTTTTGTTGTTTTTGGAAAACGTAATTTTAATCTCTTCTAGAAACTATACAGAGAAAATTATAAGATGTGTCCGTGGCAATGTGATATATATGTCATGCCAGGTAGTTTGCAAAATATTCGGGAAAAAATGGAAGACGCCCTAATCCTCAAATCAATGAACTGGGACCATGTGGTGGAAGGAACCAACAGGTTTTCACATCTTCAAAAGCCTTGCTTAGTTTTCTAGGACTGCTGTAACAAAGTACCACAAACCAAGCGGCTGAAACGAGAGACATGTATTCTCTCGTGGTTCTGGATGCTGGAAGTCCAAAATGAAGGTGCCGGCAGGACTATGTTCTCTCTGAGAGTCTGGGTACGATTCTCGCTTGCCTGTTCTGAGCTGCTCGTGGTGCAGTGTCTCTCTGACCTTCTTTGGCTGGTAGCTGCATCGATTCAGTCTCGGCCTCTGTCTGCACATGACACTTTTATTGTGTGTTTCTGTCCATACATGGTGTTTCTCTCTTCTTATAAAGACACCAGGCATATGGAATGAGGGGCCATCTCAATGGCCTCATCTTAATTTGATTACATCTGCAAAGATCCTATTTCCAAAAAAGGTCACATTCACAGGTACCAAGGATTAGGATCTATCTTTTGGGGGACACGATTCAATCCAAAGAGGAACTCAGAGCAACACAGTGTCATGTCACCAAATCATCATTAGCTGATTGGAATATTAGCATATTAGAGCTTGAAGAGCTCTTACGAATCATCTCACCCAATCTCCAGAACTGACAGAAATTCTGTCAGAGGGAAGAAATGACAAGGCTGGTACAACATGGTGAATTCATGCAGAATGAGGGGCAGGCTCATGTTTATATTTATTTAATCAGCGAATTTCTACCTCACAATACAGGTATTATGAGATTATTACACTTTGTAGTTTATTTAGGAGAAGGCAAATGCATGCTACTACTAATTTAGAAACGTTCTCCTAAAAAGTAATATGAAATACATGCTTGATGTGCTAAGTGTTTATATGTATTTTACTCAACTCTGACAATAACCTCGTAAGATTGTTTTGCTCTCATTTCAAGGATAAGGAAGCTAAAAGTCAAAATAAATATTTGCCTGAATTGCTTGAGGTTGCACAGCTAGTAAATGACTAAATTGGGATCACGAGCCCATCTACCTGTTGCCAAAGTTCATGCTATTTTCAGGACAACACGAGGCCACTTAGTAAAATAAGAACTTTAAAAAATATCTGGGGCACTTAACACTGTAAGCTTTAACTAAAGCAAATGAATTTACAATGGACAATTTCTTTTCTTAGCAATATTGTTATTGGAAACCAGATAAACTTGTTAAAGATTCTCTGAGTAATTTCTTTTGGCGTCAATAAATGTAGAAGGTTGAAAGACACAATTTCCGAGATTTTTTTTTATAATACTAAAAATATATTACATATAGTTCTGAAGGACATTTACTTATCCAGAATATTCTATTTCCTGGCTGTATTCAATAGCAACGTATTTTGTTTTTCTTTTAAGTAAATTACTGAAAATGTTATAAATATATTACCATACTCAGGAACTTCTTTAATGATAGTAGTCAAAACCTTATTCTCATGTGCGTATGCACGCACGCACACACGCCCCCCCCACACACAAGAAAATAAATAAGAAAAATAAATTCTTAATTGCTAAGTTAAATCTCTTATTAGCTTCCATTTTAATATTTACAAAGCTGAAATTAGAGGCTTATGAAAGATTTTCTTTACTTTTTAATTGAATAATTAATCTAAATATTATTGGATATTTAGCCACGTATACAGGCTTTATTAAATCCACTAGTAAATTTAGACTAGTTTACATTAGTTCATTGAGCAAAGAAATTGTTTTAATTGTCTTTGAATTACAAAAATCCAATGATGTCCTGAGACAAAAGTATGTACTTAATATTTGTTGAATGAGTGAATAAATTAATGAGAAAAAGAAATCCCCTGAAATGACAAGCTATACATGCACGTAACTGAAAGAACAAGACAAATTAATAGAAAACATTAATATTTTGTTTTGGTTACTATTTATTTTCTGTCGTTCACTCTTGGCCCTGGATTACACAGGTGTACCTCATCTTATGGCATGTTGCTTTCTTGTGCTCCACACATACTGTGATTTTTACAAATTGAAGGTTTGTGGCAATCCCTGTTGAGCAGGTCTATTGCTGTCATTTTTTCAACAGTATTTGCTCACCGCATGTCTCTGTGTCACATTTCAGTAATTCTTGCAATATTTCAAATCTTTTCACTATTATTATATTTTTTATTGTGATCTGTGACCAGTGATCATTGTTGTTACCATTGTTACGGTTTTAGGGCACCACGAACCATGCCCATTTAAGATGACAAACTGAATCAGTAAATGCTGTGTGTGCTCTGACTCCTCCGCTGACTGGCTGTTTCCTCATCTCTGAGCCTCTCCTTAGGCCTCCCTGTTCCCTGAGACACAACAATATTGAAATTAGGCCAATTAAAAACCTATAATAGCCTCTAAGTGTTCAAGTGAACAGAAGAGTCCAGTGTCTATCACTTTCAATCAAAAGCTAGAAATGATTAAGCTAAGTGAGGAAGGCATGGTGAAAACTGAAATAGACCAAAAGCTAGGTCTCTTGTTCCAAACAGTTAGTCAAGCTGTGAAGTCAAAGGAAAAGTTCTTGAAGGAGATGAAAAGTGCACTCTAGTGAACACACAAATGATAAGAAAGTGAAAGTCTTTTTTTTTTTAAGATTTTATTTATTTATGTGACAGAGAGACAGCCAGCGAGAGAGGGAACACAGCAGGGGAGTGGGAGAGGAAGAAGCAGGCTCCCAGAGGGGGAGCCCAGTGTGGGACTCGATCCCGGAATGCCGGGATCACGCCCTGAGCCGAAGGCAGACGCTTAACAACTGCGCTACCCAGGCGCCCTGAAAGTGAAACCGTCTAATTGTTGATATGGAGAAAGTTGGAGTGGTCTGGATAGAAGATCAAACCAGCCACAACATTCCCTTAAGCCAAAGCCTAATCCGGAGCAAGGCCCTAACTCTCTTCAATTCTCTGAAGGCTGGGAGAGGTGTGAGGGAGCTGCAGGAAAAGGGCCGGGAGCTAGCAGAAGTTGGTTCATGAGGCTTAGGGAAAGAAACCATATCCATAATATCAAAGTGCAATATGAAGCAGCAAGTACTGATGGAGAAGCTGCAGCAAGTTCTCCAGAAGATCCAGCTCAGATAATTAAGAAGGTGACTACACTGAACAACAGATTTCCAATGTCGATAAAAGAGCATTATATTGGAAGGTGATGTCATCAATGACTTTCATAGCTAGAGAGGAGAAGTCAGTGCCTGGTTTCAAAGATTCAAAGAACAGTTTGACTCATTTGTTAGAGGCTAATGAAGCTGGTGACTTTAAGTTGAAGCCAATGCCATTCTGAAAATCCTAGTGCCCTTAAGAATCACTCTGAATCTACTCTGCTTGTGCTTTACAAATGTGCTCAACAAAGCCTGGATGACAGCATATTTGTTTACAACCTGGTTAACTGAATATTTTAAGCCCACTGTTGAGGACTATTTCTCAAAAAAAAAAAAAAAAAGAGAGAGAGAGAGAGACAGAGAGACAGAGAGACAGAGGCAGAGAGAAAGAGAGATTTCCTCAAAATGTGACTGCTCATTGACAATGCACCTGGTCACCCAAGAGCTCTGATGGAAATGGACAATGAAATGAATGTTGTTTTCATGCCTGCTAACACAACATCTACTGTAGCCCATGAATCAAGGAGTCATTTCAAGAGCTATTATTATGAAATACATATTGTAAGGCTATAGCTGCCATAGATAACGTTTCTTCTGATGGACTTGGGCAAAATAAATTGAAAAGCTTCTGGAAAGGATTCACTATTCTAGATGCCATTAAGAATGTTTTGTAACTCAGGAGAGGTCAAATATCAACATTAACAGAAGTTTGAAGAAGTTGATTTCAGCCTTCATGGAGGACTTTATGGGACTCAAGACTTCAGTGGAGGAAGTAACTGCAGATGTGGTAGGAATAGTGAGAGAGCTAGAATTCGAAGTGGAGCCTGGAGATGGGACTGAATTCCTGTGGTCTCATGATCAAACTAACAGATGAAGAGTTGCTTCTTATGGATAAACAAAGAAAGTGCTTTCTTAAGGTGGAATCTGCTAAATCTGGTGAGATGTTATGAAGATTATTGAAATGACAACCAAAGATTTAGAATATTACATAAACTTAGTCAGTGAAGCAGCAGCAGGGTTTGAGAGGATTGACTCCAAGTTTGAAAGAAATTCTACTGTGGGTAAAATGCTATCAAACAGCACCACACACTATAGAGAAATAATTTGTGAAAGGAAGAGTCAATGGAAGTGGCAAACATCATTCATTATTGTCTTATTTTAAGACAGCCATCCCAGCCTTCAGTAACCACCATCTATCACCACTGAGGCAAGATCTTCCACCACTGTCTCAAGTGTTTTTCATAGAGAACTAACATGAGATGTTACTGGGTATATACATTGGCCCTGTCAAATCCCCTAGAGAAATCAGTAATAAAACTAGTTAACCTGATTTGTTGTATTTCTGTAGCAAAATTTAGCCGGTCAAGTACAGATGGGCGTAAGGAGGATATTTGGATAAACCAAGATTATGGATTTTCCAGGCAATTATATTGAGGGGTGAAAAAGGTGAGATAAATAGTGTCAACTTTCAGAGATTGCAGTGATTGACCATGGTGTTTTCACTGGGTAGGGAGTAATAGTGAAGTGGGGATGGCTAGTGAAAACACTGTGAAGGTAATAGCTGGGAGTTCCCGATTTGGTTGGAGAATTGTTGATGTGGGGATGATAGAATAATTAAGTTGAAAAAAGTGATGGTCAATGAGAAATATGCTTAAAATTGAGACATCTGAGGTACCATGGCTTTGACAATGTCATGGATCTGACCAAGAGACTATGTGGTGGAAGGTGGTACTGAACTATCTAGTAGTTTAAAAACATGTTTATCAGGCATATATGTACACCACATGCAAATACTCACCCACGCATGGGCAAGAACATGTACGCTAACAAATAAATTTGAAATAATTTTATATTTTAAATGTTTATTTCAAAATATTAATAAAATCCTAATTTTCTTGGAATTTTTGTTTGTTTTATGATTGTTTTCATTTTTAATTATATAAGAGTTAGGCACCCTAGTCTTTTCTGGGTAAGAACATTTAAAACCTGGCCCAAAATAAGAAGGGATGGAAAAGGATGATTGGAAATTAGTGGTCAAAGAACTGAAAGAATTGAGTTTTTGATGTATCACCTACAAGATGATACACATTTCTTATAAAAAATGCTATGAAGAATTTCAAAGAGAGATCACTGTGGATAGATGAATTCTGAGATGATTAAGCAAAGTGTTTACTAGAGCTGAGTCCTGAGGGTTGTGTAGCATATTTATAAGTTCATATTGTTATTTTTCCTGGGTATAACTAATGTACAAAGTAAAAATTATGATAAATAAAAAAAGAGCAATGAAAATAAAATGTAATTTGCCTAAATAGCTGATGATCTGAAAAACACTACCCCTGTGCTCTTGTTCTCCCACAATCTTCCATCATTAAAAAAATCATATCCAACTCTTTATACTGCTTAATAACTTTTTTACTCAACAATATACCATGTGCTTTTTCCCATGTCAATAAATATTATGCAAAAACAAGAATTATAATTTATTTAAAATGCACAGTCACAGAAGAAGGGACTGCAGAGCAAAACTTATTCAAGAAACAGAAGGAGAGTGAGCAAAGGAGCTGAGAGAAGACTTTTATTCTGTGTAGAAGGAGAGAGAAGAGCTGATGTGGCTTGAAGGGGTAGTCTGTGTTGTAAAATATTCCACCTGAGATAGTAAAAGAGATACCCATTTTTAGAATTCTCTGACTAACCATCTGAGGAATTTGAAACTGTTTCCTTTGGCATAGGGATTTGTTGAAAGGGATTTGTTAGGGAAATAAATTTGATTATACTTTGCAGCACATATGATGTGTTGGAAGGATTCACCAGACGCTGGAAACTGTGCAAGCACTGCAAGGGGCTTAAAGTTTGAGTTGTACTAGTAGCTACCATAATTAAAGATTGAAGCTGGTTCAAGAAACAATTTGAGGGAAGAAACATCAAAATTTAGATGCAGGAATAGTGATTTAAGAGTTAAGATTAGGTCAGAAATAATGATACTTAGAATGTAGTTTGCTCTGAAAGAACATTTATAAGGGAGTCCAAGTGTTAGCAGCAGGGGTTACCAGATAAAAAATACAACACAGACACAATAAAAGACACACACACACACACACACACACACACACACACACACACACAAATACCAGAATTACTGACCTTGCAGTTATTCTATTCTAGGTGGGAAGAAAATAGCAATTTGCTCAGATGATATTTTCAGATCTCAAAGGCTTTGACCTACTTTCAGACATCAGTACTGTAAAAAATCAGTGATAGAGTTATTTGTTTTTAGGGCGTCAGTGACTTACAGGAAATATTCAAGATGCACCTGTTTTAGAGACTAAAGCCAGGTAGAACCAGCTTTTTGTTCTTTTGTTTGTTCACATATGTGTGTGTGTTCTAATTACTGGCTATAAGCCAATTACCAAAAATAGAAACACAGCTTTGCTTCCTCAAATATCGAACAAAATTGTCTACAATAAAAGTCTGTCAACTGTTCTGGAGTTATTGTTGTTGTTATTTTTCTGTTGTTTTAACATAAAATTTGTTACCAGCACTTAATATAAGATTTTTAAAAATGTATTTATTCATTTTTAGAGAAAGTACATTTGTGTGCATTCGTGAGAGAATGGGGGAGGGGCAAAAGGAAGAGGGGGAGAGAGAATCTTAAGCAGGATCCACACCCAGTGAGGAGCCAGAAGCAGGGCACCCCATATACTTTTTTTAATTGGTAGCACTAAGCGTTTGTAATCATAAGTGGGCAATAGCCTGATGCTAGGTTAAGAAGAGGCTCCTGTCTCTACTAGGCTGTGTACCTTCAAATGCTAGTCAGTATCACTCTGTGTTGTCTGAATCCAGTCTGCTTCCATTTTCTGCCTAGTTATAGCAGATATTCAAATTTGGAGCTTCTGCACCAACATTCTCACCTTTAGTGAGCTTGGGTGACTAACAATAAATAAGGACGCCAAAAGAGAAAGTCCTTTTGGAGATGACCCTGCTTTGCAAGGTGGGAGGAGGAAGGAAAGATAATGAAATGCCTTTGGGGGGTTAATGTGAGGTTACAATGTGCCAAATATGTGAGAGAGAGAGATGACAGCTGCACTTGGGCTTGAGGTATCTTACCTGAGGGGCATTCATTTCGTGGAAAGAGGTTAATGTCATGGGAATGAGTTAATTCTCTGCAAATGTTATAATGGACAAAGAGAAAAGGGCTTCTGATTGAGCCTTGGGGATTATCATAGTTAGATGTCAAGGGGAATTTGATTGGATATTACTGAAAGGAAGATGTAGAGAGTAAATGAGTCAATCTTCTAGAAAAAAGGAGGAAAATGTATCATAATCATTTCATTTTTTTTCACTTTGTTGAGAGAATTCACAAGTATTCTGATGGTGAATTTTGAGAAAGCACTTTCACATATTTTAAATGATTTGCTATTTTAAGAAATTCATGCTGTTTTTGTCAAAATGACTGGTAGAAATATCCTGATAAAAATGATAGATGATTTACAAATGTAGAAATTTGCAGCTGTATTATTTACTACTCTAAGGTTTTGATACATATGCCCTAGTAGTTTCAGTATCAATTCAGTAGAAATGTGTCTTATTAAATTACTGTTTTATGACAAAACATTGGCATTTTGTAGGATTTCTAAGAGAGGTCAGCACATAATTTAGTTTCCCAAGGCATCATGAAAATTCAATGAATTATGCAAGCTGAGAATGATAACTGTAAATGAAAAAGTCTAACCTCACTCAAAAAAAAAAAAAACCTGAATTCTTGATTTTATAGGTAATACATAAATTCAGTCTCCATATTAAATAAACTTTACAAGAATATTTAAATGTCTCTTTGACCACAAAGTTTAATCACCTCCCTTTACCTAGAGGTAATCATCATTTTCAGTTTGTTGTATATCCTTCTGGAAATTTCTTTATCATTTAAATATTTACTCATGTTGAGGTGAACCTATATGTACTAACATGGAACAGTCTTCAAAGTCTTTTATTGAGTGAAAAAAAGATCAGATTGCATACTAATACATTTATTATGAAACATTTTTACAAAATAAACATACACATTGAAAACAGTACTACATATTTTCTGTACGTTCCCTTTATCACTACTTCTTCCTCCTCTTCCTCCTCCTTCAACTACTGTTAGAGTGGTAACCCTCACCTGTATTTCAGGTTTAGATCTCTCCTTCTGCATTACTAACCCACACTTCTAACTGCTTAATAAACATCTTACTCTAGTCTTTCACAGACTTCCTAGATGAACAATACAAGCTGAATGCATTACCTTCCCATATTTACCTTCTCCACCTTCTATTGTCCCTGTTTTTGTTAATCTCACTACAATCTCACAGTCACCTAGCCTCCCATTTCTCAGCCTCCAAATCCAATCGTTTACTATCTTGTATCCCTAACTCACTTAGCTTTACTATCATATCTACTTTTTGTACATTCCTATTACCATATGACTTATTTCAGACCTGCACGTTTCATTTAGACTATTGCAATGTTTCTGAGTACTCTTTCTGCTTCTATTCTAGTAGTTCACGAATTTATTGGATCACACATTACCTGGGGGAGATGTTCAAACCACAGATGCGCTCTTCATTTTCATTGCTGAGAAAGCTAGCTTGGGAAAGTAACTCAAAGTCACAGAGTTAATGGAGAAGTCTTCATTCTCTCAATTCAAAATCCTTCCCATACTAGACTATGGCAGTCCTGTGAGTTTAGATCAATTTAGTTTTCTGTTTTCTGGGGTACTGAAATTAGGATTATAGCTATAAATGTTTAAATATTGCTTGCTTAGGGGTTATTGAAGAGTTCCATGATCTTCAGGGTGAGCCTTCCCGGAACCCTAAATGTCTATATGCAGTCTTTTCACTTATTGCGTAAATTACCATTATATTGTGTTTCTGATACAAACATCTTTTAACATTACATTACGACAAGAATAATTTTCTAATATTTTAGCTAATCTACAGGAGAATTTTTGATGAGGAACATGTCATCACCAATATTTAAAAAAATATTGGTATGGAAAATTCATGCAAGATTTTAAGACTTCTAATGCTCTTATAGGATTATGATGATATGATATCAAGGAACAAAGAAGACTTTTCCAGTAGTTATAATTACACTAATAAAAGATATTTTCTTTCTTAAACAAAACCACTTCAAAAGGATGTTATCCTTGTTCATTGCTCTTATTTTAAAACAAATCCTTCTTTACAGAGGTCTCAGAGATTATTAGTTACAAATGAGGAAACTAATCTGATTACTTATGCTAAAAGGATATTCTCCTTTATTTTCCTGTTTTTCTGATTTTTTTCCTACTTACAGCAGATTGATTTGATCATTTTTTCTGCCCACACAATCCATTTCTTATTGTTTTGTAATAGCTGAGGATTCCTAGAAACAAGGATTTTGGTGGTGGGAGTTGGTCTGTGTAACCCACTAAAACAGGATTAAAAGAGCAATGTTGACTATTGGAACCAACCTGATTGGTTTAAGACTCTGTAGGGACTGATTGCTTTGTCCTATAATAATTTTGAGTTTATAATGTGCAGTTCCATGGTAATTATTAAATTATTAGTTTAAATGTAAAAATATTTATTGTCAAGATCTCTAGAGTAATAGAACCAATGGGAGATGGATGGATTGATCTATCATCTTCTATCATCTCTTCTTTTTTTCTTTCTATCTCTATCTATCATCTATCTATCTATCTATCTATCTATCTATCTATCTATCTATCATCATCTATCTATCTATCATCATCATCTATCTATATCTCTCTATCATCTATCTATCTATCTATCTATCTATCTATCTATCTATCTATCTATCATCTATCTATCATCATCATCTATCTATATCTCTCTATCATCTATCTATCTATCTATCTATCTATCTATCTATCTATCTATCATCTATCATCATCATCTATCTATATCTCTCTATCATCTATCTATCTATCTATCTATCTATCTATCTATCTATCTATCCTTTATCATCATCATTTATCTATGCAGAAAGATTTGTTTTAAGGAATTGACTCATGTGATGTGGGCTCTAGTAATCCAAAATCTGGGCAGGTCAACACGCTGGAAATTTAGGTCATGTTGCAGTCTTGAGGAGAATTCCTTCTTCAGGAAACTTCAGTCTTTGCTCTTTATTATCCTTTCTCTTTCCCTACCCTCAACTATTTTTTTCTTTTCTCTTCCTTCCTTCCTTTCTTCCTTTCCTCCTCCTTGTCTTCCTTCCTTCCTCCCTCTGTTTTTTCTTCCTTGATTTATTTTTAATGAATTTATTCATCATTCATTCATTCATTCATTCATTTACAAATGAATTGTGTATCTTTACCCCACACCATGACTCATTTTCTCTAGTAAAAGTGATAAAATCTTCATGGAATTTGTAATACATAACATGGCAAATAAAAGTAACATATATTGCCCAACTACAAATAAAATGATGTGATTGATATATAGTTATTGTAATTGAAGAAAGAACAAAAAAACTTTATATTACATAAATCTTTTAGTAGGAACTTGAGATTTAAAATTACAGTAACATGTTTTCTCAGTATTTCAGACTTTTTAAATTATCTTCTCCTTGGATTGGAACATTTTCAATTTTGAGAGTTATATGTAAGGTAGTGTCTGTTGCCAAAAGATATTTGTAAAGGATTTTTATATAGTTCCCAAATATTTTAATGTCTAGTATTATCAGGCCATCTATCAATAAAATGGCCTTTCACCTAAAAGCTTATATCAACTATTTTAAAAGCTTTAAAAGGTATCCAAGATAAATGTGGAAATTTTACTTATCTATATCTAACCACATTTCCAAGTTACTGCCCAATATTCCATTGTGAAATCATATAGCTCATTAGCAAGAGAACTTTTATCTCTTCACCAAACCTAGAACTTCATGCCTGGCAAGCTCATTATATTTTAATTTCCAAATGCAGTAGTGGATTCTTTTGACCTCAATTGGAGAATATTTGTTAATTTCAATGTTTGCATTTGATTGTTTATTATTAATGACCATTGTTACTGCAATATGTTAAAAAAATGTGATATCATTAGTTTGCTTTGAAATTTACTAAGGTGTAATTGTTACATTGAACAAAAAAATATCCTGTATGATGTCATCAGAAAATGTAGTTCTTCTGTCTTTCTACCTGTTCAAACCTCTTCTAGTTTTTCTTTCTCCTTAGATAAAATATAAGGTTACCGTGACTTTTCTGGTCATTTTCAGCGAATAAAATTTTCCATTGTCTTGGTCTTTCCCCAAATCTCAGCTTGAGAATTGAAGTGTCTTGTCCCATATGGTCAAAACTTCCAAATTCATGTAAACATAAAAAATTTCCCGAATATCCAAGGAGCTATCAAAACATACACATAAGACTATCATTGTCCTTTCCCTACTCTAAAGCACAATTGCCCTTGCTGCAACAACCCAGTGCATACTGTATGTTAATTCAGGGTTGCAGGACTTTATCTTTATCATCAACACAAAAACATAAATATATTGCAAAATTTCAGTATGTCTTATATTCAAACTCTTAATATTGTTTCTTTTTATTTGGAAATGAAAGTTTTTGAATAAACCAGGCAATAAGAGTTATTTTTATAAAGATTTATGCTACTGTTCTCTTGGATTTAGTAGAAAAACATCAGTAAAATTATTATGTGTAGTCAGGGACCATTTATTATTTCCCAGATGAGTCCTTAGATTTCTTCTTTTACTTTGGAATATTCATCTCTCTATTTTGATTTCTTCTCTAACTTCTCATCTTTATCTCTTCATGCCTGTATGCAGTTCTTTTTTTTCTCCTCCATACTTTCACTCTTTCATTGAAGAATTTTATTTTAATAGAGAAAAGAAAAGGAAGTAAAAGCATTTCATTTTTAAGTATATGTAATTTTTTTTAAAGATTTTATTTATTTATTTGACAGAGACAGCCAGCGAGAGAGGAAACACAAGCAGGGGGAGTGGGAGAGGAAGAAGCAGGCTCCTAGCGGAGGAGCCTAATGTGGGGCTCGATCCCAGAACGCTGGGATCACGCCCCGAGCCAAAGGCAGATGCTTAACGACTGTGCCACCCAGGCGCCCCAAGTATATGTAATTTTATTTTAAACCTCTCTTCTGTTTGAACCCTCCCTGTGAATCCTGTCCTTTCGAGTTCATGTGCTTATTAAAAAAACAAAACAAAACAACAACCTTGAAAACAGTCTAGGAAAAAGAGAAAAAAAAAACCCATTTGTCTAAAGAGTATTGAGGGACCTCACATAAAACTTGCACAGCTACAGGAAGCTTCACTCAGCTACAAAATCACTTGTTGCTTTATAGAGTGTGATTCTATTTACGTTACTCAAAAAGCCAAGATTATTTTAAACCTGATTTGCCTATTGAGAGCAATGCAATATTTAACCAGCCTTTGCTTCCTGATCCTTTCCCTCCGTTGCTCCTGAAGCTTCCCGGACTTATACATGGTGTGCACTCACATCCTGTTACCAACATTAATATATTTCACCCTTGCAAGCGGTCCTTCGTGACTATTCCTACATCTACTATTGCAGACTTCTCTATTATGATGTAATCTTGGCTACTGTAAGTTTACATTAGTTCAAATTATGTCTTTCATTTTCTTTCTTTCTTTCTTTCTTTTTTTTTTTTTTTTTTTTAGATGAAGTGCAAGCACCTTGTCCTTCAGCTTTCAAGAAGGCTGTCATATAACCCTGGAGGAAGTTGGCAACTTTATATGAAACACATGTTGAGCCCCCAACATCCACCAATTGATGGCTGGGGTGCAAAGCAATGTAAACAAGAAGGGAAGTATGCTCCGGTGTCTAAAGGAAAACAAAACAAAATAAAACAGCAAGAGTAAGATTATGTGGTTTGAAGTCAAAAGGATAATTTTTCAAAGCTTAAGCAAGTGATTTGTAAAGAATAATTACACTTTCCTTAAAAGTGAAAACCTCTGAAAGATGAGACCAAGAAATTTGGAAGTGGACTGTGGACGGCAGGGGAATTGTTGTGCTACTGAGAGCATATATAAGGCACCAACATTTTTACTTCCTTCCCAGCAATAAATAAAGAGATTATTTGTGCAAAGGTAGATTTGGATACGAATTACGATTTTTGGAGAGAAAATTATAAAAGCATAATCCATTGGTACTGAAAGAACACAGAGGCCAATCATTCAAATACTTTAATCTTACAAAAGAGAACAATGAGATATTCATTATTGAAAGAACAACTCTCTTAGGATATCTCTTAATTCTTTTTCTGTTCCTAACCTTTACTATTTGGCACATACATTCTTTTTGTTCTAGAACATGTAAACTATGCTTACAAAGACAAGGGCCTACAGAGAATAAAAATGACTTCAGAAACTCTGCCTCCCTTTCAAACTTCTCAATGTAAAATTTCCCAAATTGAGAAAAAATTATAATTTAGAAAAATATCTAATTAGGGTTGGCTGGGTGGCTCAGTTGGTTAAACATCTGACTCTTGATTTCAGCCCAGGTTATGATCTCAGGGTCCTGAGTTCGAGCCCTGCACTGGGCTCCACACTGGGCTTGGAGCATGCTTAAGATTCTCTCTCTCTCCCTCCCTCTGTCCCTTCCCTCCTTGTGCACATGTGCTCTCTCTCTCTCTCTCTCAAAAGAAAAAAAAATCTAATTATTCATTTCAATAAAGCTATAAATCTGGTTTTCCAGGCTATTTTATCCTGAAGCAATTCTAAAATTTTAGTTTTTTTCTAATTCAAAATTATCATATATATATATATAATTTGCAAAAGACAAAAGGCTTATGAAAAGAAGTAAAAGAAAAATAATCAGATACCTGATAGTACATTTTGAGACAGTTTCCCCTTTTTATTCTTATGTTTGTTGAAATAATTTTCTTTTCCTTTTTTTTTTTAACATGGAACACTTCATGAATTTGGGTGACATCCTTGCACGGGGATCATCCTAATCTTCTCTGTATCACTCCAATTTTAGTATATGTGCTGCTATTGGGAGCACTATTAAAGACTTTATTTATTTATTTATTTGAGACAGAAAGAAAGAGAGAGAGACAGAGGGAAAGCATGAGTGGGGGGGTGGAGCAGATGAGGAGGGCTTGGGCGAGAGAATCTCTCAAGCAGACTCCATACTGAGCACAGAGCCTGATGTAGGACTTGATCTCATGACCCTGAGGAACACGATCTGAGCTGAAACCAAGAGTCTGACACTTAACTGACTGAGCCACCCTGGCACCTCAGAAGTGAGCACTGTTGAAATAATTTTCTATATACAGAGTTGTGATCTACTCTATCATTTTAACACTATTTTAGGACATTTTTTTCTATGCCTTTAAATGTTTCTATGGCTTTCAATGTTCAACAGGTGCATAAAATTTTATCATGTGGATACACCATTGTGTGTGTGTTTGTGTGTGTGTATGTGTGACCTCCACCAGCATCATTTATTCTAGTAATTTTTATATATTTAAAAGATAAGTTTTAAACATTTTTACATAAAGTCTTTTCCCTAAATTTTAATGAATTATTTCTTTAAGAGAGATTCCTTGAAGTGTTTAAAATACTAACATTTGTAAGATCAATTCATTTTCTATAAATCTTTCCTTAATTTATACTCTCCCACTAGAGTAAGATTGCCTGCCTCACTTCAAGTTTGGCAGCAATGAGTTCTATAGACCAAATTATTTGACAACATCAGGCTGGAAAAGTCGTCAGTTAATTTAAAAAGCCAGTTAAAGTAGGAAGCACAAAAATTTCTTCAGAAATTTTATATAAACTTGAAGTGTGTATACGTGTGCTAACCTGCTTCTGTTGATTTAGACCCAAAGACTTTGATTGTTTACCTCTCTGCTGTCATCTTTCTTGCACAAACTACATCCGTCTTGCATCACTATGCTTTTCGGGTGTGTGGGGTTTTTTGTTTGTTTGTTTGTTTGTTGTTTTTGTTTATTTTTTTAGAATGAAGCAAGAAATCAAGGATACTTATGAATAGGAATACAGAAATCTTCAGACCTTTAAAGAAAAAATTTGCCTCTGTTTTTATGTTGTTTCATCCAAATTGGTTTTGACATAAATTGTTTTAGGCAGTTTACTTTTTCCAAAGCATATAGTGGAATGGATTAGTTGTGTGTAAAGGGGAGGGTAAATACAGCTCTGTGGTCTTCATAATATTTTATTTGGTGCTGAACATTCCCTATATCCCATTATTTTTGGGGTAGAAACTCATATGGTAAAGTACGGTAAGATAAAGTTTAAAGATGATATCTAGTAGATCTCTTGTCTTTATATTATTGTGCACACAGCAGTCTGGACTTGGACAGATGACTATTTTAATAACTTTGACTTTGTACATACTGCAAGAAATTTTCTCTTACTTTTCGTCGCTTGTAAATACATAAAAAGCTAACTGAATACTATCATTTACTGTAAAAATGCTCTCTGATACAAAATGCTATGCATAGTAATGTATATTAAAAGATACGCTCCCCACTTATATTTCATTGTGAAAGTCTAGTAAAAGAGCAACAATTCATTGCACTTGTATATTTATATGTAAATATGTATATATAATATATAATGTACATACACATAGAGAGTACACAGCCATAAAAAGGATGAGATCATGAGATCTGTGACAATGTAGATGGATCTAGAGAGTATTATCCTAAGTCAAATAAGTTAGACTCAGAAAGATAAATACCATATGAGTTCATTCACATGTGGACTCTAAAAAAACAAAATAAATGCGTAAAGAAGCAAACAAACAAAAAGCAGAATCATGCCTCTGTTTACAGAGAACAAACTGATGGTTGCCAGAGGGAAGGGGGATGGGGCATTGGGCAAAAGAGGTGAATGGGAAGAGACACAGCTTCTGGTTATGGAATAAATAAATCACAGGTATAAAAAGCACAACATAAGAAATATAGTCAATAATATTCTAATAGCATTTTACGATGACCAAATGTAGCTAGACTTGTGGTGAGCATAGCATAATGTATGGAGAAGTTGAATCACTATGTTGTACAGCTGAAAATAATGTAACATTGTGTGTCAACTATGCTAAAATTAATTTTATGTATATATTATATATAATATACATTATATATAAAATACATAATTATATTTACAATTTATATATGCATAAATTATATATAAAATACATAATGTATGTTATATATACAATATACATAATATATATAATGCTTACAGGGGTTAATTTTTCAAATACTGGCAGATTAATGTAATGAATAAGGCATATGTTATATAAAGAAACAATTATAAAATTACTTAGATGGTTAATTATTACCAGGAGATATGAGAAACTATTTCAAAAAACTCTTTTTACTATAATCAGAAATTTTAGCTTTTAAGAGTACTTAAAACCTAAAAAACAAACAAGCAAAGAGTACTTAAAACCTTCTATATTTTACTGCTTGAGCCTGAATCATTCACTTTTTTAAATTAAAATCCCATATTTTTAATTCTTATATTATTGGTTAAGGTTACCTTTTAGTGACCAGGATATAAAATGAAGAGAAACCTAACTTTTAGTGTTCTATGGATCCAAAATTTTAATTAAAAAAAAATGTTCCCCACTTGTGCTTTATTTGTGCACAATGTTGAATGAATAATTGCAATTATTTTCTCAACAAGATCTTCTTTTAAATATTTTTAGTAATTCATTTAACTACAAAAGAAAGCTAAGTAGTGAAACTATTGCTTCTTAGGCACTTATAAATTTCATTAATAATTCAGAGTACTTTCTCTTTTTTTTAAGATTTTATTTATTTATTTATTTGAGAGAGAGACAGAGATAGCAAGAGAGAGCACGAATGGGCAGGAGAGGGAGAAGCGGGCCCCCCGGTGAGCAAGGAGCCCGATGCGAGACTCAATCTCAGGACCCCAGGATCATGAACTGAGCCGAAGGCAGACGCTTAATCAGCTGAGCCACCCAGGAACCCCCAGAGTACTTTCTTATAAAATTTTTCAGAAGTGAAATATATCATCCAGATCTTTCAGAACCTGAAGGGCTGATCAATTTTCCATTGTCTTATATTTATAGTCTTTTTACAAAAGGACACTCTCGAGAATTATTTATTTTTGTGCATCCTATGGTCCCTATCAGCCTTTTCCCCCCAGTTATCTGTATGTTAAATATAAATACCTGAGTAAAATGAGAAAAAGGTCTTAGTGCTGAGCTGGAATCAGGATACCTCATCACTCCCCTGCAAGAAGTTCCTGTAGTCTGAGAAAGGACACAGTGGGCAAAGGGCCTGGGCAGCAAAAGAGAAATTCTACCAGCGCCCCCCCCCCGCCCCCCGCCCCCCGCCCCCGGCAGCAAGCCACAGAGATCTGAGTGCTACAACCACGCTTCCAGCTCTGCATCCTACTTTATCCCTAATGGTGACCATGGCGATGGTGACGATGATGATGACTGTGACAGTTGGCACTGAGGGACTGAGCTAAAGTCTCTCTACAACATTACACCGTTGAAGTCCTCACAATGACTCTGTGGAGAAGACACGAGTGAGGAAATGCATGATTGGAAGTGCCTTCCCCAGTGTCTCACATGGAGCTGTCACAGAATCAGAACTCCGGTTGATTTTTGAGATCACGCTCTTCTAGTTTTCCACTCTCTGTGTCTTCCACCCCATCGTCCTCCTCTGCCAGACCTTAGAAGCTGCAATTCCTCCAGTCTTGGTCCACCCCCCTTTTTCTCACTCTGTGTCTCCATCAAGAGAGCTTTAGTGATTGGCCATGGACTAAGAACTTCAAAGTGCAAAAGTCTCCATAGACTTTATCTTTTTAGCTCTGAGTACATATATCCCATGATTACTGTGAAGAAAAAAGAGAAATTCCCTGAACTTGTGAATATGTTGCCTTACTATGACAAAAAAGCATTTACATTTCTGATTAAATTAAGGATTTTGAGAAGGGGAGATTATTCTGGGTTACCTGGTATGCCCGTTGTAATCCTGATTCCTGATATGAGGAAAGCAAGTGTGTCAAATCAGAGATAGATGATGGGATGAGGGAGGGAGAACTTGGAACGAAGTGTTTGAAGATGAAGGAAGGAACCCCAACCAAGGGGTATAGCACGGCTCTAGAAGCTGGAAAAGGCAAGGAGGTGAATTTTCTCCGAAGTCTCCAAAAGGAACACACCCTGCCAATACTTTGATTTTAGCTCAGTGACACCCATATTGGACTGCTTTGTGTTGTTTTAGACCACTAAGTTTATGGTAATTTGTCACTGCAGCAATAGGAAACTAATATAGTCTTTAAAAAAAAAGATTTAATTAACTTATTTATTTGAGAGAAAGAGAGAGAGAGAGAATGGGGGTGGGGGTGGGGAGGAGCATCAGGACAGAGACAGGCAGACTCCACGCTGAGTGCAGAGCCTGCCGCGGGGCTCAATCCCAGGACCCTAAGATCACCACCTGAGCTGAAACCAAGAGTTGGATGCTTAACCAACTGAGCCATCCAGGCGCCCTGGAAAGCAATATAATCTTATACATGATGCTTTTACTTACATGCTTCAGTCACGTACTATGTAATAAGTTAAACTAATACCAGTCAGTAACTGTCGTACGGTAAGGAATAGTTCTTATGTCTCAGTTTTGTAAACTCTTTATTATGCTTCTTCTCATGACATTGGTCAACACATATCCTTTTTTTTTTTTTTTTGCGTGTCTTAAATTTTATTTTTTAAAAGGACATTGACTTATGAAAAGTTAATAACTACAGTCTTAAAGGATTGTAGAATAGTTCTATGAATTAAACTGCCTACATTTCAAAATAATTCAAGGGGAAATGAGATCTTACAGAGGTATTTGTTTGTCAGAACAGGTTTTAATTATAACTAGAATATGAATAGTGAGCAGATTCTCTAGCATATTTAAAAATCAAATATTCTTTTACTTGAACGAGAATAAGAAACAGGAGAACTTTAAGATGTGAAGAATTTTACAGGGAAGATAGTGATGGTGAGAAATTATTAAGAAAAATATTCAAACCCAGAAGAGTCAACACAATATTGAACAACAAGAACAAAATTGGAGAACCGATGTTAGCTGATTTCAAGACTTACTATAAAGCCATAGTAATCAAGACAGTGTGGTACTGGTGGGGAAAAAAAAAAAAAAACAGACAAACTGGTCAATGGAACACAACAGAGAGCCCAGACATATATCCACATATATGCAGTTAACTGCTCTTTGGCATAGGAGCCAATGGCCGCACAACAGAGCAAAGATAGTTTTCTTAACAAATGGTACTGGAGCAACTGGACATCCACATAGAAAAAAAAAAAATCTAGATACATACTATGTATTCACAAAAGTTAAATCAAAATGTATCATACACTTAAATAGGAAATACAAAGCTATAAAACTACAAAGTATGACATAGGAGAAAACTTAAATGACATTAGGTATGGTAACGACTTTTTATAGACAATACCAAAGGCATAACTAACTCATGAAAAAACTAATGGATAAGCTGGACTTATTTAAACCAAAACCTCTGCTCTGCTACAGACAGTGTCAAGAGAATGAGAAGACAAACCACAGACTGTGAGAAAATATTTGCAACAGACACATCTGATAAAGAAATTTTTGTCCGAAATCTACAAGAAACACTTAAAGCTCAACAATGAGAAAGCAAGCATTCCAATGAAAAAACTGGGCCAAAACCTTAACAGACATTTTAGCAAAGAAAATGCAGTAATGGCAAGTAAGTATCTAAAAGGGTGTTTTACATCTTATGTAAATTAAAGAAAAAAACACTGAGATACTGATACACACCTACTAGAATGACCCAACTCCAGAACACCGACAATGCCCAATCCCGGTGACGATGTGGAGCAACAAGCATTCTCATACATTGCTGGTGGGGATGCTAATAACACAGCCACCTTGGAGAACAGTGTGGTGATTTCTTATAAAACTAAGCTTACTACACGATCCTGTAATCGTGCGCCTTGGTATTTACCCAGAGAAGTTGAAAACGTTAGTCCATACAAATATCTGTGCGTGGATGTTTACAGCACTTTAGTCCATAATTCCCAAAATTTGAAAGCAACTAAGATGTCCTTCAATAGGTGACTAGATAAATAAACTGGTGCATCCAGACAGTGGAATATCATTGAGTGCTAAAAAGAAATGAGCTATCAAGGAATCAAAAGACATGGAAAACCGTAACTGCATATTACTAAGTGAAATAAGCCAATCTGAAATGGGTACATGCTATATGATTCCAACTATATGACATTTTGGAAAGGGTAACATTATGGAAACAATAAAAAGATTAGTGGCTGCCCAAAGTGTGTGTCTAGGGAGAGAGACGAATAGAGCAGAGAGAATTTTTACAGCAGTGCAAATACTCTGTGTGACATTGCAATGATGGTATATGTCACTATACATATTTCAAAACCCATTGAATATACATTCAGAGTGAACTTTGGGTAAGCCATGGGCTTCAGATGATTATGATGTGTCAAGGTAGCTTCATTGTTGGTTACAATGTACCATTCTGGTGAGTGATGTTGAGGATCAATCAGGAAGGCTATGCATGTGTGGGGGCAGGGACTATATGGAAAATCTCTGTACTTCCCTCCCAATTTTATTTTAAACCTAAAACTGTTCTTAAAAAATAAAATAAAGAAAAAATGTTCAAGGGAGAATATATATTTAAAAATCTTTTAAAATAATTGTCCAGGAAAATTTTTAAATATTTCCTGTTTTCATCCTCTAGAAGGAATTGAGCTATTTTTTGAAGTAGTTGAATTGTAGCTCTATCTGTACAAGAAACAGTATGACATAACCCAGAGGTTTACTTCTAGCCCTAGGATTAGGTTCGATTTACATAAAAAGGAGATTTTGCATCAATTAACACCTAGTGAAGAGTAAGAACAATTTAAACTTGATCTCCATTCTGTGGATAATTTTAAAAGCAGAGTAATTTGGGGAGGGGGGTGAGGGACTGGGATAGGCCAGTGACGGCTATTAAGGAGGGCACGTATTGCGTGGTGCACTGGGTGTTAAACGCAAATAATGAATCATAGAACACTACATCAAAAACTAAGGATATACTGTATGGTGACTAATATAACATAATAAAAATTATTATTAAAAAAATAAATAAAAGCAGAGTAATTTAAAAGTTACAATCAATTGTTGGTATTACTTAGCTTCTTAAACATCATGTGATAGGTAGTGGCTTTATAATAAAAACATATAAAATAAAAGTGACCAGATACATGAGTTTTTAAAGTTGCTGGTATACAAAATTGCTGGCTCTTGTATACACGTTAGTTAAAATTATTTGTCTGATATTTGATTCATTAGTGGTATTTACTGAATTATATATTATGGTGATTTAACAGGGAAAAATCATTTGTTACAATGGGAAAATTCTTTCTCATCTTTGTTGACTAAATACACTAAAGTACTGAAAACATCTGAGTACTTTAAATAATGGATTTAATTGTTTTGCAATGGTATTAAATATGAATGGGCTTCTGTTTCTAAAATAGCATATATTACTGTTACATTTCTCCATTTACATCGAACATGTTTGGGTTAAAACAACTTACTGCTGAGAAGTAATGGCTTTGAAGACAATCTGTTAATAGCCTTTTTAAATTAAATATGAATTTTCAGCAGGAACAAATTAAATAGGCAGGATATTGATTCCTGATTAAATAGATATGATTGTTTAATAGATATGATATTAAATTTTACTTCTAAATTTCTATTCTTCATTAAAAAGTATGTGAAAAACCAGGGCACCTAGGTGCCTCAGTCAGTTGAGCAGCACACTCTTGATTTTGGCTGTAGGTCATGATCTCAGGGTCCTGGGATAGAGCCCTGTGTTGGGCTCTGCACTCAGTGGGGAGTCTGCTTAGCCTTCTCCCTCTCCCTCTGCCCCTCCCCCACTCATGCTAGCTCTCCCTCTTTCTCTCTAAAATAAATAAGTAAATCTTTAAAATTTTTTTTTAAAAAGTATGTGAAAAATTGCTAACATAAAAATGAAAAACATCTGTACATGAGAACTTGAATTTTTATTTATACACACGTAGATTTGTATATACCAAATTTATGTATATAGCTACATAAATATGTCTGTGTGTAAATGTGCAAAGAGGAAGACTGATTGAAATGTCTGAGGAAAAAAGCATGGAAATGTAATTAATCTTATGTTTGCTTCTTTCTTTTTTTTTTTTTTTTAAGATTTTATTTATTTATCCGACAGAGATAGAGACAGCCAGCGAGAGAGGGAACACAGGCAGGGGGAGTGGGAGAGGAAGAAGCAGGCTCATAGCGGAGGAGCCTGATGTGGGGCTCGATCTGCTTCTTTCTTATTTACATTAACAAAGTTAATCACACCTTCAGATTTAAACTTTGTTGCCACAGGTTCAGAATTATTTCCCATGCATTATTGTGCCAGAAATTACATGGGAAAATTTCTCTCCCATAATTTATTTTTGGGAGATTTAAAATGACAGAGTAACTACATCCTGATAGAGGTATTTGTGAATGTGTTACCAGAATCATTTTGTTTTTTGCATTTCCCCATAGGAGTATGTTAGAGGAGGAACAAGGTAGAAATACGAATCTAAATAATCTACCTTAGAAGGATCTACTTAAAAAATGGTAATCACGGTAAAAATGTTCCTATCCAAGGGTCTCAGCATCACTAACCACCACCATAGTTCCATGTTTAGGATATCGGAAATGTTATATGAGGTGTGGTGTGGAGGGAAGCACTCTTTGGATGCATGCCTGTTTCCTGGGAGTTACCCTGCATCAGCTATGAAAAGTGATCCAAATGTTGAGGTTTATTTGAAGATATAACAACTTTGGCTGACATCTGGTCCAGTTATTTGTGGTCAAAGTACATAATTTCTCTTCTCTTCTCCTCCCCTTCTTCCCTTCTTTCCTTCTTTCTTTCTTTCTTTCTTTCTTTCTTTCTTTCTTTCTTTCTTTCTTTCTTTCTTTCTCTTTCTTTTTCTTCTCTCTCTCTCCTCTCTTCCCTCTTCCTCCCTTTCTTCCCTCCTGCCTTTCCTTTTCTTATTTTTATTAAAATTTTAGATTGAAATATGAGGTTGGTAATAGCATCTTTTTGAGGCATTTTTATAAAAGGGTAATTTGGAGGCTGTGATACAGTCTAATGAACCAGACATTTTAATGTCTTATTAACTTTTATTTTTGCTGTAAAGTTCTAGCTGGTAATAAAAAAAAAAAACACTTTGATATGTCATCGTATTATATTACTTTCCATGTGCAGTAAAGGTGTTAATTTCTCATTTATCAGCATCTTGACCTGTTGATGTGATAATAATACTAAAAGTTAAAGTTGAAAATTGAAATTATAGCTCTAAAAGGGAGAAAATGCTGGAGCTAATAGAAAAGTACTCAAAGTCTATGATTTGTCATTGATCTTATAACTCCTTTACATTTTGGTCAAAATTTTAGCCAATTTATACCACTATTATTTGGTAAAGAAAATAACATTTTTTTTCTTTCAGTTGTTATTGTATTATTTTTAGTGGTGCTGAATAATATTTCCAAAGTTGCTAACATTTATGATTCTTGGAGAAAAAAAATTACAGTATTTGAGGGCTGGCCTTTTAAGTGATGTAATTTTCACTCCACACTTTTGATTCTACATTTCACAATCCACCTTCTTATTAACAGATATCTGCATGTCTTTTAAATATTTCATGACTCCACTACTATTGACTGATTTATTGCTGAATGTCTAAAACAGCTCTATTGAGAAATTTATTTTGTATTTGTTTTCTAGTTTCCTATATCAAGGTATTCTATTAGAAACTCTTCAGAACTCCTATTTTTATAACCCCAAACCATGCATAACGTATCATAGAACCTATTAAACTGGAATAATGATTTTATCATAAGATACTCTTTGACTCTCAGGACTATACATTGGATACACATAGGATTTTAGTGTAAAGAGAGGCTAGTTCTCAGTTATTTGATTGACATTTTAATTTAATTTTGGATTATTAAAAGTGGCATCTAGGTTAGAATAATTTTTGAGAGCATATGTATTTCTATTTTGAAAGGGTTTTTTGGACAAATTTAGTAGAAATTAAAATTAAATCCTGCAACTAGGAGGAACATGCTCAAAAGTAGACTAAGATGTTTTCCCTTGACTATGAAGTGTTTGATTCATAAGATATGAAACTACCAATCATGTTGAACAAAAATGAAAAAAACTTCCTAAAACCCAAGGTATTACTTAAACCCAAATTCCATTTTATTCTTACATTTAGTTTTAGATTTTGATAGCTAAAACTAAAATAGGTGTTCAATTATCTGAACATCAACATTTTTATCATTGGTTTTTGTAATAATTAAATATGTAAGAAATTACTTTGGAAAGTTGAAGAATCCACAGCACCTGCGACTCTTCTAAAACCTCACACCAACTATATAGCAGGTCGGTTATCATGTGTAATTGTTCCTAAGTATTCCTAAATATTCATTGTGAAGTCAGCTTTCATTGAGGAAAGTTTCATGGCAACAGGAGGAATAAAAACGCCTCTGCTTCACTGGTTCTTAGCTCTTCATAAAATATTGTTTCATTATGCTTTCAGAAATCCACGTAAGAAAAATAATTCCCATTTAAAAAAATGATAGACTAATGTGCATTAAGAATGGGTCTGTTGTGCTGATACAAACCATTTCATATTTACATAATGCACAGGTTTCCTGTTTTCTATAAGACTGTCCATTTGTCAATCTTCCCCCAGATTTTCTTCTATAACCTGTCTTCGCTAGTCTACATTCATTGCTTCCTTCATCTTAGCTCAATTCAATATTACATGATTATCTCCCTAAATACTGAAAAAGCTTTAGACAGATTCAATATACATTCATGATGAAAACTATAAAGAAGACAGGAATGGAGAGATACTTTCTTAACATGATTATATATCTCCACTACTATTTGGCATTGTGTAGAAATATTATTAGACAAGACAATTAAATAAGAAAAATCAAAGACATAAAAATGGGCAATTTAAGGAGTAAAATGGTGTCTATTTGCAGATAATATGATAGAATGCCTAGAAACTCCAGAAAATTGATACTAAAATTAACTCAGTGATTAATAAATTGAGTGAGTTGGCCAAGATATGAAATTATCATATAAAATCAACAGTCTTCATATGCACAAATAATAAACAGAGGATATAACAGTAAAGATAATCCCATTTAAGGTTGCAACAAAGAAGATTAAATATAAAGGCATAAATTTAACAAGAAATGTGTAAGATCTATATGAGGAAAAAAGTTAAAACTTTTTAAATGTATATGAATAGATAAATAGAATAGATACAATAGAAAGTCCAAAATTAGACTCAAATACACATGGAAAATTAATATATAATAAACTGGTATTTCAGTTTACTGGGGTAAAGACTGACTTGTTAATAGATGGTGATAGGACAACTAGGTAGCCATATGGAAAAAGTTAAAATTCAATTTATCTCATACCATACAAGAGATTACTATGGATGGATTAGGTATCTAAATATAAAAAATAAAGCCATGGATCTACTACAAAGAAACATTCATGAATTTCTCTTTAGTTTCAGTATAAGGAAGGCTTTGTAAGTGTGATATGAAGTCCAAAGTCATTAAAAGAAAAGATTATTGTATTTGACAACATAAAATAAAAATGATTGTATAAAAAAAAATCTTAAAAAAATATAACTGACTTAACTTGTAGAGAACAATTGCAACATATAAAACTGACCAGGGATGCCTGGGTGGCTCAGTCAGTTACACGTTTGCCTTCAGCTCAGGTCATGATCCCAGGGTCCTGGGATCCAGTCCCCCACATCTGGCTCTGTGCTCAGCAGGGAGTCTGCTTCTCCCTCTGCCCACCATTCCCTCTGCTTGTGCTCTTTCTCTGTCTCTCTGACAAGTAAATAAATAAAATTGTAACAAAACAAAACAAAACAAAAAACAGACCAAGGGAAAATGTCCTTTTTAAAATGAAGGGACAAAGGTACAAAACTCTGATAGAAAAATGAGAAAAAAAGAATTTAAAAATTAGAAATAATTAGAAATATTCACAAAAAATAGGAAAAAAGTTCTTAAAATATTCAAATTGTAATTAGAGAAATAACAATTTAAAAATGCTGAGATCCTATTTACCATTTATCTGATGTATGAAAATTATGTATGTAAATATTGAAATTTTGTCAGTGAGGTTGTGTGGAAACAAACTCTCATATATTGTTACTGTGACAGTAAATTGGTAAAACCCATTTTTGACAAAATTTTGCAACACTTAACAAAACTCGGTGTGCCTGGGTGGCTCAGTAGATTAAGCGTCTGCCTTCGGCTGAGGTCATGATCCCAGGGTCCTGGGATCGAGCTCTGTAGCGGGCTCCCTGCTCAGAGTCTGTTTCTCCCTCTCCCTGTGCCCCTCTTCTGCTCATGCTTGTTCACTCTCTCTCTCTCTCTCAAGTAAATAAATAAAATATTTTTTTAAAAAAACCTACCTATGCACTTACTCCTTAATCCAGAAACCTTTAAAAACACACACTAAAGATACACCTTCAATAATAAGAATACATATGTGTACAGGGTTATTCATTACAGCATTATTTGTAATTCCAAAATATTGGAAACAACTTATTCTTCACATATAGGGAAGAAATTAGATAAAATATGGTCCATCCAAACAATGGAATACTATGCAACTGCACAAAAGAATAAAGGAAGATTTGTATGAATTGATATGGAGTGATTTGTAGGACATATTTTTATGTGAGAAAAGCAAAGTACAAAAGAAATGATAGTGTACTATCTTTCATATAAGAAATGCGGGGATATGAGAAAATACACACCTACTTGCCCATTTGTGTGAAATAAGCACAGGAATGATAAACCAGAAAGTAAAGATATTGCTTATCTCTAGAAAGTGGATGAGAAATGGTTGGAAAGGAGAAGTGAGTATGAACAGAGATAAGGAGAGAGGAACACTCCCCTGAATATATCTTGTATATTTCTGATTCTTTGACATACAGGAATGCTTCATAGATACCTCAACTACTCAAAAGTCAGCCAAATACACTGCTATGTGGGGGAAACTTATGTGACATGCAAACACTAACAAATGAACCAAACTGAGTTACAAATGAATAACCTAATCACATTGAAGGAATACAGAAAAAACACCTAACCTGGTAACTAACCAAACTTTGATTGCTTACCATAAGGCATAAGTTTTGCCTTTTAAGGCAAACAAGAACAAGAAAAATAGCTGAAGTTCACAACTGCTCCAATCTAGCTAGTAAATGGGTTTTGTATAGAGTACAGTTTAACAATTTTGAAACTATGTAATGTGCAAAGTAGAACTAAAAAAAAAAAAAAGGAAAAATATCGATTGCATCCAACTAGAGCTGGAATTCTCACTTTTGGAGAAAGAAATTGAATAATAAAGAAAGGGGAAAAGCTAAATAAACACCGAGGTGTTTGGACTCAGTTATCGGTGGAAACTCATTGTTTTCACAGTTATACAAATAGATCTAGAAATACAGATGTCAGTGTACACATGGGTTACCATGTATACATTTATTTCTCCCTCCATTGGTTGTGGCTGAAGGCACCATAAGTAATGACACCCAGAAGCAATGAACACCTATAATCTGGATCTTAGAAGCACTTAATAAAAGATGTGAGCTTGTTTTAAAAAATGTAGAAGCCGTCTGGAAGGAGTTTGAAGGGCCAAAGCTGAAACAATTTGAGAGGAAAAAAATAAAAGATAAGTATATTGGTTTTTAATCCATATAATAAAATAAATACCTTAGAGTCTATTTTGATATGAGCAACTAATTAAATAATTACATAAATGGGGGATAAGGAATATTTTTTTTCCTTACAGAAGAATTTCAATTAATAAATGCAGGAGAAGAGAACAAAATAGAAAATCACCGTTGGGCAAAAATTTGAAGAGAAGCAGTATCCTTACAGGGTGCAAAAGATATCTCTCCAGAAGTGTTTATAAGGAAAAAGAAATAGTAGCTTTTCCGAGGAGAAACCCTACAGACACCACTTTAGCCCAACCAGCAAAATTAACATCACCAGTACTGAGAAATATTGACATTTTGACCCCTATTGCATGCTGGCCTGAGAGGCACACAGCATCATGTTTACGCTAGTCTTGCCAAAATAATACATAATTCACTTTTGTCATGAGAGAGCATCAGAAAAACCTAAATGGAGGGACATTCTACAAAAGAACTCACCTTTGTTCTTGAAAACGTCAAGGATCTTAGACATAAGGGAAGAGGGTATAACTGTTGCCGACTGGAGGACATGAAGGGCAAATAGCAGGAAAATCAAATGTCTGCTCCTGCAGATGATCCTAGGCCAGAAGCACATCACTGGGGAAATAGCTGAAGTTCACATAAAGTGAGGTCTGAACTTCAGTTAATGGTAATGTCTCAGCGTTAATTTCCTGGTTTTCATAATCACAGTATGACAATGAAAAACGCTCACCTGAGGAGAAGCTAGTTGAGAGGTATGTGACAACTCCCTGTACTATTTTACAACTTTTCTATTAAGTGTAAAATTAGTTTAAAATAAAAAGTTAAGGGTGCCTGGGTGGCTCAGTTGTTTAAGGGTCTGTCTTCGGCTCAGGTCATGATTCCAAGGTCCTGGGATCAAGTTCCACATCGGGCTCCCAGCTCAGCAGGGAGCCTGCTTCTCCCTCTGCCCACTGCTCCCCCTGCTTGTACTCTCTCTGTGTCTCTCTCTTTCACTCAAATAAATGAATAAAATCTTAAAAAAAACAAATAAAATAAAAAGTTGAAAAATTTCTAAAACATCTTCAAATCACATTATTGAATAAATTATTGAAATTTTTTCTTTTTGTTTTTTTTTTTTTTGAGAGTTTTTTTTTCTTGATGCTACCTTGTTTACAGTAATGGAATTTGTGAAATTCATCTCAGAGGATTCTCTTTTTTTCTGAAAAATACCAGTGTTTTCCTTTTGGCTCCTCTCTTCTAGAATCCCTCAGTTCTTCATCTCAGTCCACACAGAAAACTTCTCTCTGCAGTTTACACTGAAGTCCTTGCAACTTATCTAACAGCTTTATCTGCCATTCCCTTAGTATCCTCCATATTATAAAATGCTATTTTCTTAACAATCCTTTTTCCAAAATCAAAGTTTTTGTTTGTTGCCTTATGTAAGTTTTTATTTTAACCATTCAAATCACTTTCCTATATAAATGAGCTAATAGAAGGATATGGATTTTGGGCCATATACGTATTCCTCTTTAGGATTTCACTGAATTTAATAAAATAACTGGTATCTACACTATAATGTCTACTTATCTCACATCCATTAAGGCATTTGCCATCACTATTTCCATATATATTGTGTGTCTTACATCAGCTTTAGGCCTTCTTTGCTTATTGTCTCTTTCAAAAGGTTGTTAGTACAAGAATTAGAGATGCCATGGGGCTTACCTGCAGCCAAACTGCTTACTAGATTATGGAAATTCATGGCTCTGTTTCCTTAAGACTTACTAAACTCATGTATGTTATTCATGTGATCCATGGAATTTCAAAGACAAGAAGAAAATACTCTCTTGCCAGATCCTCTGTCAGTTGTTCTGTAAATTCCTTATCTTGGCTATTTCTTCCCACTAACTACCAGATTTAATGGCAGATTCTTAATTCTGTTCTTGAATACTTCACATACTTTCATACTTGGTTCACACTGGCATATGGTGACCAAAAGTAAACAATAATTTTTGTATACTTCTTCTGAAGCTATTTTTCTTTTGGTCCTAGATCATTAATTCCCTTCATTTCACAATAAGAAAATCTTGATCACATGCATTCCTGGACACCAAAAACAGGGCTAATAGCACAGTTTCCAGAAAATAGTTGTATTTCCAGTAAATGTTTGTTAAATTAGTGGACAAATAACATATCTGCTTTCCAGGTTCAGTGATTATCACCACTAATCCTAGCTTTATTCCCTGTTGTAATAGAAATAATCTTTCAGTAGAGTGATTAGATTTTGCTAGGTTACGTTGCAGTAATAAAGTGTATAAGAATCTCGTTGTGGTACAAGAATATAGGTTTGATTCTCACGGCTGTTATATATTGGCTAACAGCCGCCTTCTGTTCTACTTTACATCTCTCCACTTAAAACCCGGGCGAGATGAATAGCCACTATATAGGACAGTCTTGACTCAATTGGAAAGAACAATGGCAGAACCACTTGACATTTCATAAAACTTCTCAGAAAGAGTCCACATCATTTTTACTAGTATTTCTTGGCCCCAAACTGCTACTTGGCTCAGCCTGACATCCTGGAAGGATGGACTCAGTAGGAGAGGGGATACGTTGACACTAATATAATCTATTACAGTTGCCTTCTTAATTAAACATATTTGCTTTTCTTTCCACACACATAAAATATACTCAACCCTTTCCCAAAGGTCAACCCAACTCAAAGGTCCCAGTTTCAGGATATTGTGATAATCTTCACATTGTCTCTATGTGGATCCTCTTTATCTGTAGACCCATTAAGTATAAAGACAAATTTTTCTGTCTCCCTTCACACACACAAAAAAAAACAAGGGTTAAACAAATCCAGAAAACCACAATAAACACTCCTTTTCAGAAAGATCAGGGGAGGCACGGGGCCATACTTAGAACATAGCAATGCTGTAGTCCCATTTTGAAAACATGAGGGCCCTACCCTAAGGTTGGGCAACGTTTCTTGGTTAAGCTCCAGTGCTGCTCCCTGGGACTAGCTCCCAAATTCATGGTTCTCTATGGCTCTTGACTCCAACTTCTGAAAGATATTATTCCTCTTAAGCACAGATGAGAAGACATTAGAGAATATGCTATTTCAGAAGAATGCAGAGATCTTTTAATCTGCCTCCTGTTTATAGAAGTTTGGGAGCAGGGGCATTCCAAAAGCTATTTTAAGTCTTGGACAGGACAGTCTCTTGGTTCAGCCAAGTGGTTCTTTTGACAGTGATACCTTCTCAAAAACTGAGTTGGATTTTTATCTATGTGATTCCAGTCAGTTCTATGTATCAATAACATCACAATTCTTTTTTGTTTGTTTGTTTTTAAGATTTTATTTATTCATCTGAGAGAGAAAGAGAGAGAGAGTGAATATGAGCGGGGGGGGGGGAGAGGCAGACAGAGAAGCAGACTCCCCACTGAGCCAGGAGTCCGAAGTGGGACTCAATCCCAGGACCCGGAGATCATGACCTGAGCCAAAGGTAGACACTCAACCATCTGAGCTACCCAGGTTCCCCAGTAACCACACAATTCTTCACAAGGTATGACTCGATTATAGGTTTATTAGGTTTTTCAATTTATAGATGGTCTCATGTATTGCTTTTCTTACTCTGGGTGTTGATGCTTTATTTTTTAGTTACAATCTCCATTTGGTATCATGTAACTATAATACTGAATTACAGAATTTAACACTAATTACACATCTTATGTTAAAGAATATAGGAATGGCGAGAAGAGAGAACAAATTGGTAAATAGATACAAATAAATACTTGTCCAAGTAAAGGAGGATGTGCATCCTCCTTAGTTCTCATTTCTGCAGCCAGTCACATGGTTGTTGTTGGTATTTACAACATTCCTCTTCCATCAACCATCTTGCTCATACTCTAGCCTCAGTCAGTGTCTTATCCAGTGAAGTGATCTAAATCTCATTACCTGCTCAGGTGGTTCAAATTTTTTTTTAACTTTTTATTTTGATATAATGCAAATTTACAGAGAAGTTGCAAGAATTGTAGGAAAAAAACTCCAATATATCTTTTATCCAGATTCATATTTTTGTCTCATTTACTTTTTCATTGTTTTTCTATTTATATGTATGCATATTACATTTTTGCAAACCATTCAAGAGTTCAGCTGGAGACTTTATGCCCTTTTATCACTAAATATTTTAGCACATACTTTCTCAGAACAAAGACATTCTCTTGGCACAATTATCAAAATTTATATATGTATCATTGATGAAAGACTATTAGGTGATCCAAATTTTCCATCCTCAAGTTCCTGTGTCAGTATTGGTCTTGCTTCTTTGGCTTTCTGTATTTTACCACTACCTTTTACCATGACATTTGCAAGTATTATTATGTGCCCTAGAGAATTTCCTGGGTTGTAGACACCAGTCAGTAGCCTAACCCTTCTCATTGCTTGTTGGCAAAACTACTAATAGAGGTTACCTCTCTGTGATGAGAAGATAGTTGACATACTTTGCTTGTGTGTGGATGTGTGTGATTTCACATGTCTAATTTTTTTCCATTGAACATGTAGTTTCAATAGAATTACAGAAAAACATTTTAGAATAATACTCTGCTATAGAACAGTTCATGAGCCAAATGTGAAGAGAACACCACATTGCAAGTATAGACTTTTATCACTCCAGCTCATTTCCACTGTAGCTATCCCCTCCCAAACTATGTCTTTTCACTCCCACCATGCTCCCTTTGGGTCAGGGGTCCCACCACCTGTCTCCTTTGTCCTCTTTCCCCACTCAGTCCCAGCCCCCACCCAGATTTCTCAGACATAGCCATTTATCAAGTGGCATTTTACTTTTTCCATTCAGAAACAATATTAGTCTGGATTTTACAAAGTTAGTTTACTATGCATTCAAGTTTGATCAAGTGACAAGTACTTAAGGAAAATGAATTAAGCAAATATGTGTTTTTCTTTCATAATGAGGCTCATAAATGGCAGAGAAGAAATATCTAACTTATAAATAAGTGAAAAATATCAAAAAACTGCAACACTGCTGTAACTTAATTGGGTTAATTAGATTATATTATACCCATAGAACCAGATCCTGGCTTCTATACTCACCATCTACATACGTGACCCGGGGCAAGTTGCTTAACTTTTGTGCCTCAATTTTATTTTTCATGAAAATGGAATCACAATTATACCTACCAAATGGAGGATTAAAAAAAAAAAAAAGAATGTGTGAGATAGCTATTGCTAGGTTTGATGATCAAACTCAAACCTGAGTCTTTTTGGAACTGTAAATTGGTTTGCTCAGGGCTTACTAGTACTCTTAATTACAACACTGTTTTCTTTGGATAAGACGTCTCAACATGTTCAAGGAGGAACAATTTGAGAATTACTTTAAAGGAGCACATGATGAAATACTTCAGAAGTGGGAGACAGTGTTCTGGGAAATTGACTTCGAATGCACAGTGGTTTAAGAGAATGACAACCTCCCCTTCTCCCTCCCTGGTCTCCTTCATTGGATGGGATGGAGCTTGGGCACTGAGCTGCGCAGAATCAGAGGGACATGAGCGACAGATGACATCTGTTTTGACTTCCCACGCGCCACCATCTCTGGGACTGGATCTAAGCTTTATTTTGGGAGGCTGGAGCACTTTGTAGACTCCGACTAGTTAATGTGCAAGTCCTTTGGGATTTAGATTGTGCACTTGGAGGACTAGAGGTATGTGAAGGTCAAGGACGGGGCCAAGGTTTAGTTGTGACTCAGTTTATTGGGCTACTTAACTTTATCAGAGAGATTACAAAATAAATTGTTCCTATCAGCTATCACTGGGAACAGGAGACACAGAAGGATTAGTTCTAAAAATATTTTGTTTTCTCTCTTGAGATGAGCTTGACTCAGGCAATTCTATCATGTAATATACTTCATTACCACCCTTCAGATGAAAAGAAACTTAATTTACAGGTCTTTTTAAATTTTTGATTTGAAATCATTCTTCAACTACCCCTATCCTTTGATCCTCAGTAATCACCCAGCCTTTCCTCTTTACAACCTCAGCAGCCTCACTTTGCTTGTTTGTGGCATTCCAGAGTGACACATCCCAGTCTCCTCGGAACAGTGTATCTGTGGCCAGAGGGCGGCTACTCCTTTTGTTCAAACAATGTCAGAAACATTTATTTCAAGATCCAGTTAAAATTCTTCTCTTTTAAAAACCCTTTAGGGAACAGTTGCTCTCTGGAACTTGTTTACTAAATTCCTTTCCTACAAGTCCCCTCATTTGTTTGAATTTTATTTCCAACCTGCCTTTCTGGGGGCTGTCAAAGCAAAGAGAAGAGCATTTATTGGTAGTTTCTGCTGTATCAAGCAGCTTTCTCTCATTTCCTTAATGTGTCAATTTTCCGGCTCAGGACATAAAACCAAAGTAAAACAATATTTTCTTCTGTTCTTTTAATTAGTTTATTTTTCTTCAAATAGTATCAGATCCAAGCCCTTATATTACAGTTAATATCTTCACCATAAGAGTGATGATAGTGTAACGGGCAAGAAGTAGAAAATAAAAAGGAAGTACGATTAAAAAATTAAAAGTTTTAGAGGAGAAGAAGAAAAAGCAGGAAGAGAGAAAGGGGGATATCCTCAATACTTCCCTAAGGAAAAAATAATAATAATAAAAAGATACTTCCTTACAAACGGACTTAATAACAAATAGATCAAAGTTGCTACCAATAGCTACACCAAAGTGAAGTGGAAACAAAATGGCAACTTTAGGACTATTTTCAAACTAATATTAATAGTTGCTTTCACAAAGCCAGAGTAGAGTGGGAAATAAAATCCAGAATTACTTCGATTAATTAGTAGTATTTCCATTTAAGGCACATATAAAGAATGATGGAAATAAGAGTCATATTTTGGCATATATCACAGGATAACTTCTGCAGAAAGAACCATTGACGAATGCCAACATTTGTGAGCAAAAGTATGAGAAACAGGATATCTACATGTATCTAAGTGTTTCCCCACAAAATGGTTTATAATTATAAAAAGAAAATAACTATAATAAACTAATAGTAATTAGTATATTATAATGAGACACATAAAATGCCATGTACCGCTTAATATCATGCAGGGAGGAGGGCACAGAAACACTTCAGTGGCATTTTTGCAAGAAAATGCAACTTAAATATAAACATGAGAAGATATCAGAAAAACCCAAATGAGGGACAATACACAAAATGACCAGCCAATATTATTCCAAAGTGTCAAGGTCATGAAAGACAAGAAGGCTGGGAATTGCCACAGACTTGGAGGACCTTAAGGAGAGCTGACAAGTAAATAAAATATGTCATCCTGATTGATTCCTGGACCAGGGAAAAGGACATTAATGAGAGAAATAATACATCGAAATAAGGCATACAGATTAGTTAATATCTTATTGTTAACTTTCTGGGTCTTGATAACTGTAATATGGTTTTATAAAGACATTAGTATTTGGAGAAACTGGGTAAAGAATATATGGAAATTATTTGTAATATTTTTAACTCTTTTGTAAGTTTGAAATTATTTCAAAATGAAGTGTTTTTTTTTAAAGGGCTAATGGAGAGATAGCCTTTATAAGTACATGTGATCTCCAGTAAAAATTGGAAAGTTCAAAGATAAATTCAAGATATCCAAATAAAACTTTCAGAAAGGGCCCCTTTCTTATTTTATTACTTATAAAATAGTAAAGTAGATGTTCAGCCAGCAAAGAATGAACCCTTTTGGTGTGTATTTAGCTAAAGAAGATTATATAGTTTATGAATGTCCATGGAGGTATAATGGTCTTGGATGACACTTGGTAAGTCTTCTGTGTTTATTTTGTTTTCTGCCTAACATCAAATTAGAAGTTAAAAATTTTATTTTCATTCCAGAAGAAGAGAAAATATTGAATTTCTTCTAATTAACAATTAACCAATGTGGGCCCACTTACCTGTCCCTTTACTCTAATCTCTTCCTAAAATAGAAAACACACGTACAGACCCCAACATGTAGTTGCTTGGTGTTCAGACCACATTGTGAAAGGCGTGAAGCTAGAATGTTTCACTCAGAAGGACTCAAAGGAAGATACTAAATTATTAGCCCTCAAAAAAACACTCTAACACTATAACTATAGTATTAAAAGTTGGTAATTGCTCCCAGAGCTTAAATTTAAATTGTAAAAAAATCTACAGTGTAGTGACAACCATAACTCAGTTCCTTGTAAGTAATCTGTATCTAGAAAAACCTTCCAGGGTCTTTCTTAAACCTGATTTTTTTTTTCAATTTGACCAAAGTGATACAGATTTTAGGGGAAGTACAGTAACCCTGAAAACTGAAAACGGTATTGCCTGAAGTGGCAGATTTTAGACGGTCACTCCTTCTTTGACAGTCCCCTGTCATAAGGTAGTATCTATAGCCCATACCCCCTCTCTTGCATCTCAAGGGATGTTGTGCCAGTTTCAAGGCCTAATTACTAAGAGCCTGGCAGCTTCCACTTCCTTTTTCACAGAATACTCACACTTGAAGTCTAAGCTACCATGTAGGACAGCAACTCCCCACTGGAGAGATAATGTAAAGAAATCATGAGGGGGGCCTGGGTGGCTCAGTTGGTTAAGCGACTGCCTTTGGCTCAGGTCGTGATCCTGAAGTCCCAGGATCGAGTCCCACATCCAGCTACCTACTCAGCAGGGTGTCTGCTTCTCCCTCTGACCCTTCCCCCTCATGCTCTCTCTCTCTCAAATAAATAAAAATCTTAAAAAAAAAAAAAAAGAAAGAAATCATGAGATTGCATGAAGAAGGAAAGTGGACCAACACAGCCCAACCTTCAGATCACGCCCACCAAGTGTCAGGCCTCCAGACTAGCCCAGGGGCCGCCTGAATAAACGAGTGACCCCAGTTGATTCCTGGAGCAGAAAAATCACTCAGATGAGCCCTACCCCTACTCTTGCC
This sequence comes from Ursus americanus, assembly GCF_024610735.1. Taxonomy (NCBI): domain Eukaryota; kingdom Metazoa; phylum Chordata; class Mammalia; order Carnivora; family Ursidae; genus Ursus; species Ursus americanus. The sequence continues at coordinate 44,351,671 of NC_142139.1, read as the reverse complement.
CCATAGATTTTTGAATAGAAAGAATTATTGCTTTAATCCAGTGATTTGGGGATGGTTTATTATATAGCAATACATAACCAGAAGACATGGATGTGAGGATGTTTTTTCGTGCCTAAGATGGCAACTGTATGTCCCATTTTCATCCCATCTTTAAAATATGGATCCTTAATGTATTGTGCCAATATGCCTGGTATAAGGGCTATAATTCCCAGACCCCCTTGAAGATCTATGTGGTCGAGTGACAAGTTCCTCACCAATACAAGTGGAAACACTCCTTGTACACTTTAGAAAATATCCTTAAATCATCTCTACTTCTTCCTTCTTTGGATTAGTATATGATGTAATTATTTGTGTTACAACCATCATCTTGGACCATGAAGAGGAGGACTTTACCATCAAGGGGTTAGGGATTAGTGCCGTAAGGATAGTAAAACTTTGTGATTTCAAGCAGCTAGTGAACTTATTTTCTCATGAGGGAAGACACATATTATATTGTTTATTACTTTATAATTCTTGATAAATGAAGCTGAGACTAACCAGTGCAGCAGGTAATTAAACAAAGTAAGAAAATAGAAAAGGCAATAATCTAGTTCAAAGAATGGTAACGAGTTTAAAATGTCTATATTGGCTGGGTCTCAAGATTCTCATATTCAATTATCATATAGAAGAATCCTTCATTTATCCATCTCCATCATTAGTCAAGGTCCAGAAGTTAGTTGCATGACACATCCTAGCATATGTTCACCAATTCTTACATGTTTAATTTATCTATTATATGAAAAGTATAGAATAATATAATAAATGATAATATATAATATTAATCAATTAGTATATAATATATTAATATTATGATATAATAAATGATAATATAGCCAACCGAACCAAAGAAATGATAATCACAAATGCAACTGAAACATTTTGTATACTTCTCCCCCTTTCCATTGCATTTCTTCCCAGTAACCACTATTGTGAATTTGGATTATTTACATAAGCTAATTTTATTCTATATGCATTCTCATTAATAGGCAAATACTTTTGATTTCCATGGCTTTAAATTTCATAAAAATATTGTCATGCTGTATGTATACTTCTGCAACTTTTATTTTTCTTTCTTTTTTTTTTAAGATTTTATTTATTTACTTAAGGGGTGCCTGGGTGGCTCAGTCGGTGAAGCATCTGCCTTCAGCTCAGGTCATGATCTTGGGGTTCTGGGATCAAGCCCCCTACCGGGCTCCTTAATCAGCAGAGAGTCTGCTTCTCTCTCTGCCCCTATCTTCCCCACTCGTGCTCTCTCTCTCACTCAAGTAAATAAAGAAAATCTTTTATTTTATTTTTTAATTTTTTAAAAGATTTTATTTATTTATTTGAGAGAGAGAGCATAAGCGGTATGGAGGGGCAGAGGAACAGGGAGTGCACTGTGAGGCTTGATCCCAGGACTCCAGGATCATGACCTGAACCCAAGGCAGATGTTTCACAACTTAGTCACCCAGGCACGCCAACTTTTATTTTTCTGACATCACATTTTGGAGTTTAGTCATAGATACATGGAGCTAGTAAACTTATGTTTTCACTGCTCTCTAGTATTTCCCTGCAAAAATATCCTAAAGTGTATTATTTCATTTTATCACTAATTAATATTTAGATTTCAGATTTGTGACTATTTCAAACTCTAACAGCACCCCTGTATAAGTGTGCTGCACACTACGGGCATTTACTACTCAATGACGCCTGTCATTTCCTGCAGCCCCAGGGATTCTCAATTTGATTCTTGAGGTCTTAGAAGCAGTTGGAGAGAATTTGTAGGAATGGTGATTTCAGGATTTCGGTCTTCTATTGCTGAATTTGACAGAAAAGAGCAATCCAATTCAGGACAAAACCCAAGAAATCTAGTACCTGGAATAAAAACTTTAAACCTGTTTTGTGTGGAGTATTCAAAATATCATTTCACCTTGTCTTAGTTTAGATTTTCTAATCACCCAAAATCCAAGAATGAGAAAAGGGGAAGAAGAACAGTCAACGGATTCCTATAATGATTGTGAATTCCTTGTTCAGAAGATGTATTTTCTGATTGCTCAATTACATGGAATCAACTCAATTTTCCTGTCATTTTTATGGAATGGTCTTTTACCTTCTTACCGTTAGTGGTTTCGAAAACTGAATGGCGATTAGGAAGTTTTAGTGTAATATTTAGATGGTTTTGAAGATGGGAAAACATTTGTCATTTTTTCCATATCACCTGAATGAAAAACTAGACTTTCAGATTGTGGGGAGTGCTGATGTGGGTCCCTGTGATGCAAATCCGTATTTAATTTACCTTGTAAAAACCCCTTCAGCTTTATGTCTGTGCTGCTTTTACTTTTCCATACTTATCTTCTTTGGTAGTAGAATTGCTTTGTGTCTCCTTTTATTGAATTCAATTCTTACATCAAACATTTGTTCTTTTGTTCCAGATTTACCTGGAGAAAGTATAGGAAGTGTTGTGTCCATGAGTAAGGGATAAAAACCTAAGAATTCAAAAAAAAAAAAAAATGCAGCAACCGTGGAGCTATTGCTAGGCTTTTCTTAAGGTTCAATGCCATTTGCTGAATGAAAGATCTCAATTAATTCTTGAAAATTCAAAACTTTGTCAGCACCTGGCTGTAATAGGTATGAATGCCCTCTGAAGAAAAAAGGAGAAGACACCCTGGGGAAGGGAACTAGATGGAAATAGGGGTTTTGCTTTATCCTGAAGATACAGAAGAAAAAAACAAACTTTTAGGGTCCTACTCATTTGATTTTTAGTTTCGTGTTCTTGAGATTCTTTGAATATTGCAATTTTACTTTCTTTTTATTCTTCTGCAAGTTTGGTGCTGGCTGTAGAACAGATGGTGAATAGACAAGAGAAGTAACTCCAGCCTGTCTCAGGGTCCGTTCCGCCATACTATCTCATTTAAGATCGATATCGCTCCTCCACGATGAGTTTTAACTTCTTTGTGAAGTCAGTAAGTGTCCTGATTTTTGATTTTTAAAAAAAATTTTGGTTTTTTGTTTTATTTTATTTTTAGATCTTATTGATTCATTTGAAAGACAGAGAAACAGAGTACAAGCAGGGGGAGAGGCAAAGGGAGAGGGGGAAGCAGGATCCCTGCTGAGCAGGGAGCCAGATGCAGGGCTTAATCCCAGGACCTGGAGATCATGACCTGAGCCGAAGGCAGACACTTAAACAACTAAGCCACCCCGGCGTCCCTAGTGTCCTGATTCTTAAACAGGAATAATAAAATCCTAACTTAGAAGAATACAGCATATAAGAAATATTTCCTGCATGTTCATGGGGACTTTTAAACTCCTATTCTCAAGAGGAGGTTCGATATATAAGTAGAAAAAATTTTAAAAGCCTTCACGAAAGCCTCCGTACACTAACCCATAGGAGAATACAGAGTGCCCCCGAAAGAAAATTTGTACACAGGTGCACATGCACACATACTTCTGACTTTTATTTTGATAGATAAGCCACCAAGAAAGTGGGCCATTTTAAATATAATCATAATTCTCAATGTATTTTGTATGTTTTCTCACTGTATCTACCGTGTTCTTACCATGTAGGGAAATTTTATGGATCCAGTAAAAACATGCGTATTGAGAGGCACTTGGGTGGCTGAGTTGGTTAAGCGTCTGCCTTTGCTCAGGTCATGATCCCCGGTCCTGGGATTTAGCCCAGCATCGTATGGGGCTCCCTGCTCAGCAGAAGTCTGCTTGTCCCTCTCCCTTTCCCCCTCCCCTACTCATGTTCTTTCACTTTTGCTCCGCGCTCTCTCTCAAATAAATAAATAAACAAAATTTTAAAAAATGTGTATCGAATATGAATTTTCAAATACCGTGTTTCTCCGGTGTTGAACCGTGCCGTTGGGAATCAAGAGAGTAGAGTTTGATATATAAAATTGTCTTCAGAAATCTCAGGTGTTAGTTTTCAAGATGGAAAGACCGCCATATGTCTCTGATGCTTTGCGTTTCAAAGGAATGCAGAGGAAATGGAAAATGTGAATGAAGTTAATAGGATACAGGCATGAGGCAGTCTCTAAGATGGACGATTTGATGATGCACCAGGGACCCTTCCCGAAGCCTAATAGCACACATTTTTCTCACCCTCCCACAATGCTGTTGTCCCTACATTATTCAATAAACTGAATCATCAGGATAATTTGATATAATTCAAATTAACAATTGCATTAAATCAATGTAAATATTTGTAATGAGCTGAAGTCAGTGCTTGGCAAATAGTAAGCCATATGTAAGCGTTTATAAATCAAATAATAAAATTAGATCCAGAGATCAGTAAAATTAGACCCAGAGACAAAGCAATTAGTTTTGTGTGACAGTCTGAAGTTGTTTTATTGACAGAAGGTTCTTTCTTCCAGCTAATATACGTTAAAATGCCTAAAATAGTGTTTGGCCTTTAAGGCATACTCATACAATGGAAGAGTATTAACTGTAAAATATTTCACGAAACCTATTATTTTCAGTACTTTGCATATATTTTTTATTCCTGGAATTTATATAAATTTTTCTATTAGTTCCTTTATGGCAGGAGTTATGGCTTATCTATATTTCTGGATCCTCGATAAGTTAGAAAAATAGTCAATGCTCAATACAAATAGCCTTGTATGTTATAATGTTAAAGCTGCTTTGGGAGCTTACAAATAGATTCATTTTAATTTATATTTTTAAAAGTTTTAGTAATTGCATAAGTATGGGGTTAATTGCAATTTGCATTATTAATTTTTAAAAAGCCTCATTTCCTTAGTAATATGGTGAGTTCCTTATTCAGGAGCAATGCTGTGTGGAGTAACATGGTGGTATGTAAAGCATTTGTAAATCAGTGGGACTCGTTGTGGTCAGAGAAGGCAATTCCATACGCAGAATAAATACCTATTCCAGTGAGAACAAAATGCAATCCCTTCCAAGGTAGAGGTGGTTCAGCTCTACAATCAGGTATCACTCAGTTCCTTATGGGTAACTCAGATCACATGGGAACTTGGTGGCTCACAGTCAAGTGTTCAGTCTTTGCTAAGGCCTAGTAGCACCCCTGAGCTATTTTTCAAAATGAGAAGAGTTATTTATAAAAGATGGCAGAGCATTATTCAGAAATCTTCAGATTTTGCTATGATTCACCTGTAGGAGCGTGCTAATGACTCCACACGTTACCATCTACCACATATACTTGAAGCATCATTGGAGCTGTGATTCATATGGCCCAAATGTTGGAGCAAACTGCATGGCAGCCTGGATATGCCGCATATTTTTCTCTTGTTCACGACACCACTCAAAACTGGTGGCTTTTGGAGTCAGTAAATGGATTGGAGTGAATGTTCAAATGAGGTATATGTCTCCTTCAAAATCCAAGCAAGCCTACTAGATATTGTTCTTCTTTGTTAGTGGTAGGAAAGATGCGATCCTTCATTTTCAAGGATATCTCAACTTGCCCTAGATCGCTGAACTTCTAATAGTTCACTAAGGTAACAGCTTCCTGTAGTCTTGTGGAATTTGTTTCCTACCCTTTGATTTGAATGTGTCTTAACAACATGTCAAAAACATCTGCTACTTTCTCATCACCAAGTCCAATTATCACACTATTGCCAGTGTAATAATCCAATGTGTTGCCTATGGAATGGAGAGGAAATATTCTAGAGAAGTAGAACATGACAAAGGACTGTAGATCTGTGGAAGTCCTGAGGTAAGAGAGTGAAGATATATCACTGGTTCTGGCAGCTGAAGAGAACCATTTCCAATGGTCTTTATTAAGAGGTACAGAATAAACAAAACATTCACTGGATGAGATTTTATCAAACTTGGCAGTATCGACATTTTAGTTCAGATAATTCTTTCTTGTGGGGCTGCCCTGTGCACTGTAGGGTTTTAGCAGCTTCTCTGGCCTCCAACAGTAGCAACCCTTGTCAGTTGTGACAACCCAAAGTATCTCCAGACATTGCTCAACTTTACCCAGTTTCACTACTGGGAACATCTTACGACAAAGCTATGGTATATTTGTCTAAACAAAGAAATTAACTTTGGTATAATACTGTTAACTAACCTGGAGGCTTTATTCAGATTTCACCAATTTTGACTCCCATGTCCTTTTTCTGTTCCAGGACTCAATCGAGAATGCCATGTTGCATTTAGCTGCCATGTAATAGTCTCCTCCAATCTGTGAAAGTTTCTTGGTCTTCTCAATCATATTTGAAAATTTTGAGGAGCAATGGTCATGTATTTTGTAGAATGGCCCTCAACTTGACTGTTTTCTGATGATTAGAGTGGGGTTTATGGATTTTGGGAAATAATACCCAAGAGGTGAAGTGTTTGTTCCACTGCATCATGTCAGGAGGGATAAGGAATCAACAAAACTTATTACTGGTTGTGTTAATCTTGATTAAGTGGCTAAGCGATGTCTGCCAACTCTCCTGTACTTACTATTTTTCCCTTTTATACTATATTCTTCAAAAGCAAGTCACTCTGGGAAGGCAGCTAAAGTTCCACTTCCTAGAGATAGGCTTATCAAAAAAATTTTGAACTTGTATTAAAAACCACCACAGTGAATAACAAAAATTTGGAGGGACTTACTGTAAGGTTAAGCAAATATTTTCTCTATCAATATTTTACTCATTAATTTTAACATTCATCAATGAAGCTTGCTAGTAGCAGTTATTACTGTGTTGTTTTAATAATAATTTTCAAATTTCCTCTTTCTCTTCTGTATTTATTACTTAAATGTCTTCTCCAGGGAACACTTGTGTCTTTCCCAGTTACTTATATATGCCATCATTTATATCAATATGGATTCATGGATATATGTTTTTTTCTTTGGACTGTAAACCAGTACAATAATTATTTATTTCATTGCACAAATTGTGCCAACTTCAGTCATTTGGAGCTCTTTCTGCTTGGCTCCAGTGTTTTTTTTTTTTTTTATATTCTCCCTTCTTACTGGTCAGTATGTGTCCAGGGGGAAAAGGGTCATTCCTGTGCTTTCTGGCACTACAAGGTGATCCAGACTCACTTTCTCTTTTCCTTGCTTCAACTCTAAAATCAGATATGTTTTGGGGCGCCTGGGTGGCTCAGTCGTTAAGCGTCTGCCTTCGGCTCAGGGCGTGATCCTGGGGTTCTGGGATCGAGCCCCACATCAGGCTCCTCTGCTGGGAGCCTGCTTCTTCCTCTCCCACTCCCCCTGCTTGTGTTCCCTCTCTCACTGGCTGTCTCTCTCTCTCTGTCAAATAAATAAATAAATAAAATCTTTAAAAAAAAAATAAAATAAAATAAAATAAAATCAGATATGTTTTAAAGGAGGCTGATTTCTGTTATTAGAGAATAATATTTAGAAAACAAGATCTAGATACATGGTATGCTCATTGCTACTGTATTGTAATTTCCTGTAGACATTCTCACTGGACAGAACTAGGAAATACATGTATGTATATTCAGCTGTATATACACATATATCTATATTTATTTTGTGTATATTTTCCCCTTTATATATTATAATAAACATAGATTCATACTGGTATCTTTGACTAATTCAGTTCCACAAGATATTTAATCTTCTCCTACACACACATACACATACTTTATTTGTGACTTTATACTGTGACAATTAGAAACATGGATCCCATTGCCTATAATTTATTTAAGAATTTGTTTAACCCTAGATACATGTAGTTTCAGAATTGTTAACTCATATTGCTGTAAGAAATAAAATCACCGAATAGGAATAGAATTGCTGTTTATGCACTGTTCCTTTTGTCTTCTGGCCTTAGGATATCCTGTCAAAACACTGCTGACTTGAGGTCAGGCTTTTTATTCTAATCCCTATTAATGAGATTATGCCAAACATTAATAATACAGTCATATCCATTTGTTTCCATCCCATTCAGGTATCTCATAACATTCCACATGATTATTGTGTAATTTGTCTACAATAAAGCTTAATCTTTTTGTTATATAATTTTATGGATTTTGACAAAGTTGTGCGCTCATTATCAGCGATACCACACAAAACAATATTATCACCCTAAAAAACTGCTCCTGTGATCTTATTTGTTGTCAAGCCCCCAAAGCACAAAATATAGATCTTTTCTCCATCTCTATAGTGTACGTTTTCCAAGATGCCATTTAAATAGGATCATACAATATGCAGCCTTTTGTATCTGACTTCTTTTACTTAGCAAATTGCAATTAATAGTAATCCATATCATTAGGTGAATACTAGTTTACTTTTTATTGCTGAGTGATATTCCATTGCATGGATATACCACTGTTTATTTATCCATTCATCTGCTGAGTTACTTCTTGATGGCTTCATTTATGGTAATTATGAATAAAACTGCTATAAACACTCATGTGCAGGTTTTCTGTACTCACATATTTTTATTGTTATGTATTTTTAATTCACTTGGTTAATACTTAGCTGTAGGCTTGCTGGGCTGTAGGGTAAGTGTATGTGTTACTTTATTAAAAAAAAAAAAGAGAGAACCTGCAGTGGCCTCCTCATTTTGTATTCCCACCCCGAATTAATTAATTTCCTTTTGCTCTCATCCTCCCTAGAATTTGCTATTGTCCATTTATTCCTTGTTGTTGTTGTTGTTGTTGTTTTGCCATGTATGAAGTGTTATCTCACTGCAATTTTAATTTGCATTTTTACAATGACTAATGATGTTGTATATCTTTTCATATTCTCATTCATCTTCCATATGTTATTTTTGGGGAATTGTCTGTTTATATATTTTGCCCCTTTTGAGTTCTTTATTTTTTTTAAATTTCTGTGTTCTAAATGATGTTTTAGTATATTCTGGATATGTGTTCTTTATCTGATATGTGATTTGCAAATATTTTCTACCATTCTATGGTTTGCTTTGATTTTCTTAATAGTGCCCTGCACACACAGAACAAATGGTGGTGGTGGTGGTTTTTTTTTAATTTTTAGAAAGTCCAATTCCTCAGTGGTTTTTCATGAATCATGTTTTCAGTGTCATATTTAAAAACTCATCACCAAATTCAAGTCATCCAGATTTTCTGTTTTCTTACACGGGTTTTATAGTTTAATAATAAATTCTTTGATCATTTAAGTTAATTTTTAAAATAACATATGAGGTGTACATCAAAGCCACGGTGAAAGGGAAGTGAACCCAGGCAGAAGCAAGTGGTTTCCTTGCATTGGGGAGACAGAGCTATGCAACTGGGAGGCCAAGGAGGCTGAGTTCACAAGGGAGAATGTTCGAGAGCCAAGAGTTACACAATGACCAAACCCCAGAGACCTTTAGAGGTTCCTCTTATGAATTTTTCCATTGATTTCTGAGGTGCACATACATGTGAGAAGCCTACCCGAGCCCGGCAAAAGGACCACCTAAGAGGATCAGACACCACAATTCCCCAGGCTCGTCTAATGTCTACTATACATTCCAAGCAGCCACAGGAGAAAGCATTGAAATTGCATCAGGGTCAGAAGCTTCTTATGGTACTTTACTAGTAGAAAAAAATCAGCTGTTACATTCCCATCTAACAAAACTTAAAAAAAAACTGAAAATGAGCAAACTGTTCCCAAGTAACTTAACACTGTCCCAGAACGAACTGCAAGAACATTTAAGGGAATTTCAAGCATCCAACAAGGTAAAATCACAGTGTCTGGCACTCAGTAAAAAATTATAAGGCATGCAAAGTACCAGAAAAATATGATGATAATGAGGAGAATAATCAATCAGCTGAAACTGAGTCAGAACTAAAACATGAATGAACTTCAAAAACCTAAGAATGCTTTGGTATATCCATCAAATACTCATGTTGGACACTAAATATCTTCTAATTTATTTGTCAGTTATATCTCAATAAAACTGGAATGTAACCATAAGAATGCACACTTTATGATTTTATTTATATAACATTTTAAAAGACCCTAGCAAAATATAATGCTTCTAGATATGTAATTAATTGACAAACATATAAAGAAAAGTAAGGAAATGATTATTATATATTTGGAGGAGAAGAAAAGTAGAATGGAACAAAATAGTAGGAAGCTTTCTGGGGTTCTGACAATATCCTGTATGCTGACCTGGGTTGTGGTTATACAGTTGCATTTTGCTTAGTGTATTTTTTAAATGTGTATTGTATTTCATGATAATAAAGTTATAAAATTAGGACTTATTTTGTCAATTACAATGGAAAATATAAAAAAAATTCGACAATGCAAAATATTTAAGAAGATATGGGGACAGTCATTCTAATTTCTTGCTGGCAAATTAAAGTACCAATTAGGAATGAAAAACAATGAGGTTTTTATTTTTTTTATTATTATTCTTTTTTAAAGATTTTAATTATTTATTTGACAGAGAGAGAGACAGCCAGTGAGAGAGGGAACACAAGCAGGGGGAGTGGGAGAGGAAGAAGCAGGCTCCCAGCGGGGCAGGGAGCCAGATGTGGGGCTCGATCCCAGGACACTGAGATCACACTCTGAGCCGAAGGCAGACGCTTAATGACTGAGCCACCCAGGCGCCCCACAATGAGGTTTTTAAAAATAAAGATTTTGTAGTACTGCACATCTATTAGAATAGACAAGATCCTGAACACTGACAACGCCAAATGCTGGTAAGGATGTGGAGTGAGAGAAACCCTAGTCTGTTGATGGGAATGCAAAATGTAGTCAGTTGGGAAGGCAGGTGGACAGTTTCTTATAAAATTAAATGTACCCTAACCATATGACCCAGAAATCACACCTCTTAGTATTTACCTAAAGGAATTGAAATAATGGTGGATACATGTCATTATACATTTGTCCAAACCCAAAGAATGTACAACAGCAAAAGTGAACCCTAATGTAAGCTAGGGACCTTGGTGGTCATGATGTGTCGATGTAAGTTTATCAATTGTACAAATGTACCAGTGGATGGGAGAATGTTGATAATGAAGGAAGCTGTGTATATATGGGGATAAAGAGCATAAAGAAAATCGCCCCACATTCCTCTCAATTTTGCTGTGAACCAAAATGCTCTAGCATCTTTTTGAAAGAAAAAAAAAGTAAGGTTTTGGTAAATTGCTTTTGTTCAAGAGAATTAGAATACAATTTATATTGTGTAAAGATATTGATTATTTTTCTCCTTTGTAGATTTTACCCATTCAGTAATTTCTTCTGTGTATTTATTTTGAAACTTTATTTTTTAAAGACTTATTTATTTATTTTAGAGAAGGGGAGAAGGGGCAGAGGGAGAGGGAAAGTCTTAAGCAGGCTCCATGCCCAGCGAGGAGCCCTACGTGGGGCTCGATCTCACAACCCTGAAATCACTACCTGAGACGAAATCAAGAGTTAGATTCTTAACTGACTGAGCCATTCATGTGCCTCTATTTTGAAACTTTAGATGAAAATTTATTTTTCTTAAAGTAATTGTATATATTACTTTTAAAGATTTAGATCAGATAAATATTTGTAGATTTGTTTGCTGAAATGTAGTTTAATATTCATTATTAGAAAGTTAGGTGCCACAAGGACCCAAATACTTTATTTTTGATAACATGCACATTTTGCCACAGGTATTTTCTTATTAGCAAATGAAAAGCTGCCTTGGTTTTCTGTTTTGTTTCAATTAAATGATTTCAGTTTGAATTTATTAAGAATGTATATCTTTCTTGAAAATGTGCTAAATGTTTGATCAAATTTAATTTACTAATTTCCTAGGTTTCATATGCTTGCCAAGAACCTTTTAAAGTCATATTTTACTTTTTTTACAAACTAAAAAATTACTTGGTATATTTCATGGATGATGCCGATAGAAGATAGACTTCTGAGTCAGAAACAGGAAGGATTTTTATCACTTACAGTCCAGCAAGTCCCATGAGAATTATATTGTGTTGGTTCCCTTTTCCCTCAAACATGTGATGGAGAGGGGCCCAGGCAGATGACACAGCTAATCGTAGCTGAGGAACCCAAATCTTTTATGTTGTGGGGTGACCCTAACTATCCTTTGTCCCAAATGGAAACATTATCCTTATTATACTGAACAGTATATAAACTTTCTACTTGCTCTAGCAGGATTTACTAGCTCCATCTTATAAAGCCATTTGTTATAAAACACCTTTGAAAAGATAATCTGGAATAAAAGTAACCAGTGTTTCTTCTGTGATATACAGAACATGAGAGACCCATGATGAATCATTTAGCAACAATATTCACCCATGATTTCCATATTTTCTTGGCTTCAGCTGCATTTTCCCATGAGTACACCCCTGTCAACCACTCTGGTTAATTTTACTCACAGTGTCTGGGACCAAATTTGTTCAATTTTTCTCATGTATCATTTAATTAAGGTTTATATCAACAGGAATCCAAAGAGCATATTACTATAGTAATGACCTCAACTATGCCCTCCAAGGTCCTAGACCCAACCAGTTAAGCAAATGGTCAGGCCTTTTTCCTTAGGTTTCTGTATGCACTTTCACTTGACCTGAAGCATTATTTGAGGTACAGCAGGATATACTGGTCATTGCACAGCCTCTGCCTGGAACCATAAGGAAGAAGACTAGAACAACACTAGTCAGTGAGTTAAGACTGATCTAAGATTGATCTAATGCCTTTGAGGGCCAAGGTAGAGTCACTGATCACTACAACTAGAGTTAGGCAAAATTTTGTAATACTTATTCTCCCATTGGATGACTTCAATTTAGAGATAACTGCCCATAGGGTGAACATAAAGAATAACTCAGCATCCACTGAAGTACCTACATGATTTATTCTGGTCCGTTAATAAGCGTACAGAGATTTCCTTAAATGCCTTGAAACTGTAAATCTTCCAAACTTTCCTGAAGGCCTGAAGGTATGTGTGTGTGTGTGTGTGTCTGTGTCTGTGTGTGTGTGTGTTGGATATAAAGCTCAGTGCTCAGGGAGTTTACAACACCATCGCGGCCTTAAGTTCTTACTTGTTCAGGGCCTCACAGTCAGCCAAGGATGAGAGATTGGAGTCATGTTAGGCATTTTGTGGGCATAGCCACAGTCCGGCATATGCATGTGACTTTCTAGTTTTCCAGATATACATCAGAGCTTTTAAAGTTCTTTATGGATATCTCATTCTGGAGAACTTTCTACAGTTTTGGCCAGACACTTCTTTGCCCCAACTAGTCTAAATCTCAAGAAAATGCTGTGTTAATTAAGTGCTGCTGACTTGGGGGAACAAATCCTCAGGATAGGGTTTCTCCTGTTGAGCAAGATCACCTTTTCCAGAAATCTGGAAGACTTACTGAATAGTGACACTGTTCTGAGGATGGAAATTTTTAAAGTCTCATTCTCTCCCCTGTGGTGGTGGCCAGCCTATGTGAACAGTTACCTTGATGATAAGACTGTTGGCTTTGAAGACTACTGTGAAGCTGGGAAAAGAGGGGTGGGAATAAGCTAGGTTAAAAAGCTACAAATTCAGGGTGCCCGGGTCGCTCAGTTGGTTAAGTGGCTGACTTGATTTTGCTCAGGTCATGATCTTGGGGTCCTCAGATAGAGCCCCAAGTGGAGCCTTGCATCAGGCTCCACACTCTGCGGGGAGTCTGTTGAGAATTTTCTCTCTCCCTCTCCTTTGGCCCCTCCCATCCCCCTGCTCACATGCAGGTGCTCTCTCTCTCTCTCTCATATAAATAAATAAACCCTTAAAAAAAAAAAAAACTATAAATCCTGCTGTTTGCCCTGAGGTTCAGCAGTTTCTATTGAGTAAATGCTCCTCTGTTGTTGTTGTTGTTTTTCAAAACTCAATACCCAGAGTTCTGAAAAAGTAGATTTTGAAATATTGTCAGCATTTTTATTGTTTTTGTTGAGTAGAAGACTTACAGAGGATCTCATTCTCATTCTTTGCGTTTTGATTTTTCTGTGAGAGATTCTATTGTAATTGCTTTGCAGTGTCTTGTGATAGTTGCTTTATGTATTCTGTCGTCCAGGGTCATTAGTTGAAATCAGTAGGAAGGATATGCTGGCATATGATCACTGTCTTACCTGCGACTGGAAACTCTACAGCATCTGCTTTATTCATTTTTTTAAAAGATTTTATTTATTTATTCGACGGAGATAGAGACAGCCAGAGAGAGAGGGAACACAAGCAGGGGGAGTGGGAGAGGAAGAAGCAGGCTCATAGCGGAAGAGCCTGATGTGGGGCTCGATCCCATAACGCCGGGATCACGCCCTGAGCCCAAGGCAGACGCTTAACCACTGAGCCGCCCAGGCGCCCCTGCATGTGCTTTATTCAAATCAAAGTGGGAACATTATATAACAGACTTACGCTATTCATCATTGACTCATAAACAACAACAACAACAAACTAATTTTTTTTATTTTTCAAAGGCCAAAATAGCCAAGATTATTGTAAATATGTTTATGCATTAAATGTAATTATACCGAAAGAATATTTTTCCTCATAATATATATTCTACAACATATATTCAGTCAAAGCTTAATATCAAAATCGTTTTAGTTCATATAAATGTTTTGATTTGGTTATTAACAAAAATGTGGATGATATATGTATATGTAACAAAATAAAAATTTTGCTGGACTATATCAAAGGCCCACATTTGGCATTGCTTTAAGGGCACTTTTTTACCATTCTGTTTCTGGTTGTTATTAAGTAAAAAGTATTTTAAAAAAATAAAGAGATTTCTTAAGTAGTGTAGGATTTAAAGATAGATGTTCATAAACTTTTTTCATTTTCCAAGGTTTGAAAGAGTTTTCTAAAAATATACATTCTATGTTTAGCACCTTGTCTGAGTCTAGAGTGGAGCTCTAGACCTTGCTCTAGATTAGGTATCCAGAAACTAAAGTATAATAATGTATGTTGCCATATAAGGAAGCCTGTGTATATCAGATGGGGGTGTTCACAATTTGGAAACATTGGGATAGATGGTAGAGTAGTTATGGTGCTCCCCAAACATTCTACAATGAGGGCAAGGAAAATGTCCACAAACAGGCATACATTATTTAATATTAATCTTGAAATTCATTTGTGTTCAATAGCAACTACATTTTATAATAAAAAGATAGTAATAAACTAAATATAACACTATGTATGAGAGATATGTCTTAGCCAAAATTTTACATCCATTGGTTTATTCGTCCTTTGCAATAACCATTTTGGAAGAGAAAAAAATTTCCTATTCAATAATTCTAGAATCTGAGGTGCAAAAAGCATAAAAGTAGAACACAGTGGTGGTGAGGCTACCAGAAAGAAGACACATTTTATATTCCACGCAACAGATTAATACATTTCTCTATATTTTACAAATTTAACATGATTCCTCTATAATGTTTCAAAACATATTGTATTTAAATGCTCTGATAATCAATAAGAGAGTCACAGATTGCCATAAATAATATTCTGCTACTATTATTTTTATTCATAAGCAAAATGTCTTGTTGCAAAAGAAAAAGGAGAAATGGGATTTATAGGGAGTGGTGTTATTTGGCGCACTTCATTTCTGGCATTGCAGATTATATAATCTTTTCCCACCTAGACAAACATGCTTTATTATAATGCTATTTTGATTATTTATTTATTTAAGAGAGAGAGAGCACACACCCGAGTGGGGGGAGGGGCAGAAAGAGAGGGAGAGAGAGAATCTCAGACTCTGCACTGAGTGGGGAGCCCGACCCAGAGCTTATCTTACGACCCTGAGATCATGACATGAGCCAAAACCAAGAGTCAGATGCTCAACCAGCTGAGCCATCCAGGAGCCCCTGATTATTATTTAAATTAAGATACTCTAAACTTGGGAGTATTAAGAACATTTTGTCTTTACAGGGGAAATGGAATATGTATACTGAAGAAATGTGAAACTTACTATATTTCTAATTTAATGACACAAAAATAAAACTATAATCAGAAATTATCAGGGAAACTTAAGATATACTTAGGCTAAAGTATTTTGGCCTCAATTATCAAAAAAATCTGTATCTGTTCTTTATTACGCTATTTTTTTGAGACACAATCTTATTTTCATAACAGTGGTGAAATCTTAAAAACTATTTCTCTGGATGCTTCTTTTTTCTTTTTTATACTTTGTTTCTATTTTAGACCCTGAATGCTTTAATTGTCATCTCTTAGCAGTCGAGGGACTAAATTAAAGGAATTGTAGGTGAAAGAAGTGATAGTTTTTCCATGCTCTTGGATAGCCATCAAAGGAAGAGGGCTTTATTTTATTCCCTGTGATTTTCTTTAGGTTTGGGGAGCCAGCAAGTACCACCAGAGAACAAAACTTCCACTTCAAAATGAAGAAGAAAATAAAAGTGCTTCACTACCAAAAAATGGTCTCAAACTGAGGAAAGGTTTTGAAAGGATATTAATAGATCTCTGCACAAAAAAAACCCAGCTCTGAATGAACGAAAATGCTTTCATTCTACAGAACTGTTTGCAATGATAAGAATGCAATGTTTGTAGACAAATGTATGGCAAAATCATACTATTTTCTGTAGCTGTCACTCAAACAGTTGTATTAAGGAGAAAGAGTGCCTCAAGGAACTCATGAACCAGTAGTAAGTGAACACAAGCATAGCTGACTCCGGTTTTAAATTTTTTTTTTTTAAGATTTTATTTATTTATGTGACAGAGAGACAGCCAGCGAGAGAGGGAACACAGCAGGGGGAGTGGGAGAGGAAGAAGCAGGCTCTTAGTGGAGGAGCCCGATGTGGGACTCGATCCCGGAACGCCAGGATCACGTCCTGAGCCAAAGGCAGCTGCCCAACAACTGCGCCACCCAGGTGCCCCTGACTCCAGTTTTAGATACAGCTTTCTGTCTGGAAGGGCCCTTTTGCAAATGGGGAGTAAATAGAAGAATTCTTAGTTTCACACATGTGAAGCTCCTTCCCAGCCACTGCCATCCAGGCATTCTCATTGTAGTTACCAAGAATCAGATTTGACTGTTTTTAGTAATTAAGGACATTCATCTCGGGGCGCGTGGGTGGCATAGTAGTTAAGCATCTGCCTTAGGCTCCTGGCGTGATCCCAGCGTTCTGGGATCGAGCCCCGCATCAGGCTCCTCTGCTAGGAGCCTGCTTCTTCCTCTCCCACTCCCCCTGCTTGTGTTCCCTCTCTCGCTGGCTGTCTCTCTCTGTCAAATAAATAAATAAAATCTTAAAAAAAAAAAAAAAAAGGACATTCATCTCCTCAAGGATTTGGGTAGAATGATTAAGGATAATTGTTATTCTCCAAACTTTCTGTTTCTTCAGTCTGACTCAAAGCAAATATACAAGAGACAGTAATGGAGGTATACACAGCTCTTAAAAGGTCATCAAGTTGATACAAACATACCCATGCATAATTGAAGATATGAAGATATGAATTGTCATTTTTTAATGGTCACTGACATGAGGCCATGTTCATTTGTACTGTTGCATTATTTTCATTTTAAATATAAATGCCATTGAATATTTTCTTCTTAGGTGAATGGAATGAAATGAGTCCAATTTCTTACCTCATGCAGGTAATCTATAGAGTAGTTCGAGACACTCTGTCATTTTGAATAGTTCTACCCCACACCCTAAGGAAATCTAACGTCCTATTCAGCAGTGATTGTGAGGGACCTAACAAGTGGCAGGGTAGAGGAACTGCACAATCACAGTGTGGCAAAGCCAATCACAGTGGTCCCCGCCACAAATGACCAGGAAGACCATACCAGAGTTACACCATACCAGGTGGTGTGTCAACACTGGTCCTCTTGAGATATCTACAAGTTCCCAAAGGCTCACTTTTCAATAGTCGGCTCCAGTTTTCTGCTTTTGCACAATGACTGCTTTCTATACTCTTTAATGGCTTTTCGTGTGCTTCTGCCAAAGCTGTAGTGGTCAAATAACCAAAACAAAAAAATGAATTTATTAGGTGATTTTAGTTTACAGAATCTATAGATCTATGGGTAATCTTGAGATCCAAGAACCAAGAAAAAGAAGTAAAGTAACAGAAATCAGAGCTGCTGATTAATGGATGGCCCTGCTGCCATGTAACCATGAAGAAATGTTGAGCAGTCCCCGTGTCTATGCATTGCTTGCTGAGGTTTCAGTGTCCTGCGCTAGAGCTTTTTTTTTTTTAGCCAAACCTCAGTTCATTGGAACTTGCATTATTACACCAGAAAACCATTAGTTTAAAATTTCCTGCTGTTAAAAAATCCTCAATTTTTCCATCCCTTCCTCTATAATCTTCCCAACTTGTTAGATTCCTCTGCCTACCAGGAACTCCGTATATTTATTAAAAATTTTGAGCCTTATTCTAATTCTTTCCTTTAAGGCTTTTCATTTCTCACGTCATGGATTTTCTTATAATTTTCCTGAAAATAAATACATACATACATACTTAACACACATGAAGTCATTTTCATCCCTCAAGTGAACTTTCTTGTTTGCTAAATTGTGTTAGTTTTTCTCATCATAAAATTAAATGATCTTCCTAGTGATAGTGTAGGATTTTGGGACTGTGTGCGTCCTAAAAATACTTTCAGTGGGAAATGGTATAAAAAGAGTGGGGGGACATTGTTCAGTCAATTTTTCATAGTAATTGTCATTTATCCCTATATCCGTTTATAAAACTAATAGTAAACTTCTTTAAACTATTCTTGTCGAGGAGTTTGCAAACAACAAAAACATCTATATTTAAATATTTAAAATAATTTTTAGACTATTAACATGTAGAAAATTAAAAACACACAAGTTTGAGAACAATCAAAATTATAAATATTTAATATTAAATATTGCATTTCAATACTTTGTAATAGGAAAGCATTTATTAATTGCTTATCTGTATATGATATTAAGCTAGGAGAAACTTACACACTAGTGAACTAATGTGGTCTGGGCCCAATTAGTCTGTGAATGATTAACCCACTTGCTTTGAGCAGGGTGCTAATGAGGCCCAGATCCCAGGTTTGATCTCCCTGTGGGCTGGTGAGTTTGGCTCCTTGCCATTGCCGCATATTTCACTTCTAACTTTCATAAGGAACTCTTACACATAGGTCAGTGGTCATATGGACAAACAAGATACAGAGTATAGGTGCACATTTCTAAATTCATCAACTCAATTGGAAAAACAAAACATGCACTCTTCTGGGGGAGGTCAATAATCTTCATTCGGCAATAACACTTCCACTTCTAATAGTATTGCCATTGTTAAAAATGAACAAGCCCTGTTTATGTAGAATGTTTGATAGGGTATAAACATCACCTTCATGGATGCTGTAACATTTTATATAAACATTAAAAGTTACTTAAACTCTGTACATCTATCCATTTCATTTATACACTGATAGGGCACTGAAAGGTAGAAGATAATTTGAAATATATACTTCAATAAGGGATCTCTAAAACAGTTAATTACATAAAATTTAGCTATTACCTCACGGTTCAAATGATTTTTGTATATGAAGCTTAATCATATTTGTTTTGCTTCAGTTTCAATCTTTTTTTTTTTTTAGAGGTGTGGGTGGATGTGGAGGGAGGGGCAGAGGGAGAGAGAGAATATTAAGCAGGCTCCACTCCCAGAGCAGAGCCTGACTTGGGGCTTGATCTCACAACCCAAAGATCATGACCTGAGCCAAAATCAAGAGTCGTATGCTTAACCAGGCACCCTAGTTTTAATCTTTTTTGAAATTTTGTGTCAATGTCAAAAATTGTTCTGGTCGAACCTTCCTTAAGGCACAGCATTCTACAATTACTGGTTTTGTTCATTTTTAAACAATAAATCAATAAATGAATATGTCAATTAGAGTACAAGAAATATTTCAAAGGTTAAAATCTAGTTGTCTTGAAATTTCTATCTCTGTCAAATGATTTTTTGTTGCATATGTGTGAGCTATTCTCCTAAACTATCTATATTCTTGCCTATTTTGCCTGAGGAAATTGTATGGGTCTTTAATAATAGTATTATAAAGATTAGTATGTTATTGTTTAAAAAATATATTTTGGACATTAGGAGTTATATAACTTATGAGGAGCTCAAAAATAGGTATTTAGGCAAATAACTCAGGTTAAAATAAAATACGTTTTTAAAATTAAAATCATCCCCGGGGTTTTGAGGTATTATGCTAGTTTTTTTTTTTTTTTTTCTGAAGCCTGAAAAAATGGTTTATTTCCTCAATCTTTAATTTCTGTACCGGCTGTATTTTGATAACTAATGGGAGGCTATAAATTTTGTTATTAATTATGAATGCCTTATTAAGGCTATCTTTATATATAGTTATGGTCAATAAAAATTCATCTTCAAAAGATTTGTTAAGCTTGACTAAGGAACTAGTATTCAGTTCAATGAAAAGTTATTCAAATCTTTCCATGGACTAGACTATTTTTAATGATTTCTTTCTAGATGCAACTTTCATCAAAAAATAAATATCTTACTCCTAGAACAATTACATACTTTTAAAAGAAAACATAGTGACAATATGATTTAATTATAATAAAGAGAATGCTGGTGTGGGCTCTATGTAGAATCCAAGGTTTTTTTTTGTTTTGTTTTTAAGATTTTATTTATTTATTTATTTATTTATTTATTTATTTATTTGAGAAAGAGAGTGAGCAAGAGAGAGAGAGAAAGCACCAGCCAGGGTAGGGGCAGAGAAGCAGACTCCTCACTGAGCAGAAGCAGTCCCCAACATGGGATTCAATCCCAGGACCCTGGGATCATGACCTGAACGGAGGCAGATGCTTAATCGATTGAGCCACCCAGGTGCTCTAGGATCCTAATTTCTAAGCATTGCTGTTTTCTACATTTTTTATGTTTCTGTTGGTTATCAGGGGAAGTTCATGATATTGGGGATGCCATAGGGAGGTTTTTATAGTACAAAGACCCAATATGCACAATTCAGAAATAAGATACTAAAGAAGATAGATGTTATGGAAATGTATGTTATAGATGTTATGATGTTATGGAAATTAAAGGGTAATTCAACCATTTCTATGATTTCAACTATCATTTTTTTAAGAGAGTGGGAGGGAGGAGGGACAGAAGGAGAGGGAGAGAGAGAACCTTAAATAGGCTCCACACCCAGCCTGACACAGGGCTTGGCTTCTGTGGGCTCAATCTCACAACCCTGAGATCACGACCTGAGCTGAAATCAAGAGTTAGACACTTAACCGATTGAGCCCCACTCAGGCACCCCTCAACCATCATTTTAAAAACAGGGTTGGTTATAGTAACAGGAATAGGATTTAAACAAGGCCCTGGCCCCAGCGCTTACTAGGCAGCTCAAGTGGGCAACATCAAGTTTTATAAGAAAACGCAAATATCTAGCTTGCAGAACGAAGGCCTTTTGACGTGTCTTTTGAGATTCCAGAGTACTAATAAAGGCACCTTGCTCTCTTCTGTTTTTCACTTTGAGACTTTGCAGTAGTTTCTGGGCATATTTCTTGGAAGATTTTCATTTTCTTTTCTTTCTTGCTTTATTTTTTTGAAGACGTGTTTAAAAAGTTAGGGTGGCAACGAAACAACATTTGAGAATATTGGATTGGTTAATCATTTCCTTCTCTCTTACACATTGAAAATAAAAACTATGAAGATCACAGAGGGACTGGATTTCCTCTAGGAAGTCATAGTTTATTTAGAATGTGTCCCTTTGATCCCCCATGTATAGTCATCCTGTGTTCATTCTGAGTCCAACAGAACAATTCCAGCGGAAGCAGCATTTTCACAGTAATGAGCTCAAAAAGCAACACTGCAAGCCTAAGAGCAATTTATGTACTACATTTGCAGTTCTCAAGGAAGTTGAGGGTGAACATGTAACTTGCAAAAATATTTGTTGATATTTAATATCTATCACCAGGATTAAGTCACCAGCCACATGCAAAACCAAAAACAAACAAAAAAACTGCTGAAGAAACATCAGCACTCACTTCAAACTGTAGTAGTTACATTAATACCATGATGGGAAGTGAGACATCCGCATTTACCTATCACTCTGTAAAGCATGGCTTCATTTAAAACCATTGGCTGTTCTAAATTCCACTCATATTTTATTCCAAGTTTTTTATGCATTTGTAAAAAATGAAGGGATAGTGGCCAATGAATTGGCTTTGTTAGCAAAAGAAGATTTTTGAACATGTAAAAGATACCAATTTTGTATTATCATCGGATGCTTCCAATAAAGAAAAACAGTTATTTCCAATATTTGTTTGATGTTTTATTTTTTTTTTTAAGATTTTATTTATTTATTTGACAGAGATAGAGACAGCCAGCGAGAGAGGGAACACAAGCAGGGGGAGTGGGAGAGGAAGAAGCAGGCTCATAGTGGAGGAGCCTGATGTGGGGCTCGATCCTGTAACGCCGGGATCACGCCCTGAGCCGAAGGCAGGCGCTTAACCGCTGTGCCACCCAGGCGCCCCTGTTTGATGTTTTAATCCAAGCTACTAAATCAAATCTTTGAAAAATTGAACGGTATATTAAGTTGAGTGAGGGATTCAACATTGAAAGTTAAATTTTTATTTGCAGTGATAAGAATATTAATTTCCTGAGAGCACAGCATCATGACACAAGCATTACTGTTGCTGAATTAAGAAACATTGGAAGAGAAATGTACTTGGAACTGGTGGTGTTGCACACTAAGTTCATCATTTTGTCATATCAATACTCTATCAATCGAAATATAAGCAGGTTGTTAAAATTTGCAAACATTTCTATATATGCACACCAAATAAACTACAAACATTAGGTGATGAAGCTGTTATTAATACAAAAACACCTGTGTCATGGCAGGAGATGCCATCTGTCTTTGCTACTTATTATCGATTAAGTTTCAGAAGTGGTTTTGCCTTATAATTATTGAAAAGAAAGCTTTCAAAAAGAGAGATATTAGAATGTATTCCTTTAAAAAAAATAAGAAAAGAGATGAACAAATCAATCTAGAAAATTTTGAACAGTTTACAAGTTTGAAGTTTTATTATTGTGATTTGGAATACTTCAGATTGTGGGAAGAAGCTCTTAATGGATTTCCTGTATTTATCGGTTAAGTTTATAGTCTATACTGGTAAATAGAATGCATTTGAATAGGATTCTGATTTCCAGCATCTATATTTGCCAAAACATTCCAAAGAATAATAAACTTTAAAAACTTATTTTATAAATTTTGACTCGTAAAAATATTTGTTGAAGAAATATACTCAAAATGGAGACCAAAAATGATAGGACAAAGTATTTATACATTTTTAATAAAAAAATTAGAATTGAGAATCTTCTCCATTTAATATTTTTTCTTTTTCTTTTTTTAGTGTTCAGTAATTTATCAGTTTCATGTAACACTCAGTGCTTATCACGTCCCACACCTTCCTTAATGCCATCAACCAATTACCCCATCCCCCCACCTACCTTCTCCATTTAATATTATTTCCTCTGAGTTTATTGGATGTTTCAACATCTGTTGGGAGACTTTACTCAATTAACAATATTATGACTTGAATAGGCAGCACAGAGAATATAATCAATAATATTGTAATAAAAACTATTATGACCTGCAGAAGAAAGATCAATTGAAGGCAATTATTTTGAATTTTTAAAAAATAAAATAAAAGTTTGAAGAAGATTACATGAGTTTTATAAAAACATAAAAATAAATAAAGGATATTTTAAAAATATACTTCCAGATAAATATCAGTTCCATTGTATTAGACATTTGATTTATATACATAAGTAATTTATATATATAAATATACATAATATATATTATATATAATATACACATATATCAAGAATAATGTTTCTGTAATTCTGCTTATGGTATTTTTAAATTAATGCATAAATAAGCAATAAAAAAGCAATAAAAATGAAGCTATTTTTCAAATTATAATGCAGGAGTTTTATTTTTGAAAGAATCTTATCTTTGAAAATAGTTTATGAAAAGAACTATTTGAAGGTCCATGATAAAATATAACATGTCATCGATAATTAACTATTCAAAAAAATTGCATGATTTTAATGATTTTTTAAAGATTTTATTCATTTATTAGAGAGAGAGAGAGAGAGAGCGTGCGAGCATGAACGGGGGAGGGGCAGAGGGAGAGGGAGAAGTAGACCCCTTGCTGAGCAGGGATCCTGACTCAGGGCTAATCCCAGGACCAGAGATCATGACCTGAGCTGAAAGGAGCCACTTAACAGACTGAGCCACCCAGGCGCCACTGATTTTAATTATTTTGACACACTCTTTCTCATTCAAAAATGTCCTGACTTGGATGATACATTATATAATCACAATATTCTTAGTCATCACTTCCTCCATCAGGTCTAAATTAAGACCCAAGGTACCTGATGAAATATTTGAGACAGTATTTTCTCACAAAGTGTAATAATCAAACTTTGAGCACTGCACAATTTTAGAGAAGGAAGAACTGGGTAGACTATCCCAGACGAAGCAAACTTAATAAAAAGAGAGCAAAAATTTAGGATTAGCCTAAAAAATATTGTCAAAAGGTGAAGGAGCATATGTATAAAACTAAGAAAGAAGCAGTCACGAAGAAAGGCCAACAATAAATACAGTTTCTGAGAAATACTGCAGATGAAATACAAATTTAGTGGATGGATTGAAGAATAGTCTGCATAGAGCACAAAATAAATTAAAGCATTAGACTACTGGGTTAATATCTTTCAGAGACCATTGGGAAGCAACAAAGAGAAATATTAGAGGAAAGTAAAAAAAAAATTATGGGTGATAAAATAAAACAGAAGTGTCGTGATGTCTAAATTAAGAGACCCCACACAAAAGTAATGGTGGCAGGAAAGAGGGGTGCCTAGGTGGTTCAGTCGCTTAAGCGTCTGCCTTGGGCTCACTCAGGTCATGGTCTCAGGGTCCTGGGATGGAGCCAGCCAGAGGGGTGCCTGCTTTTCCCTCTCCCTCTGCCCCTCCCCCTGCTCATGCTCTTTCTCTCTCTTCTCTCTCAAATAAATACAAAAAAATCTTTAAAAAAAAAGTGGCAGGAAATAAAATATTTCAGGAAATAAAGTCATGGAACATTGACTCAGAGTGTCTCTGAGTTAAAGAAAAGTGAATTCAGATTGAAAGGCTTTCGATGTTATACAAAATAAATTTTAAAATTTCTACATATAGACGCATTCTATTAAAACTAAAAATTTAAAAGATAAGTCTTCCTGAAAGAAGAAGCCAACCATCCATAAAGAAACAAGGTACAGATTTACTTCAATTTTTTCATTAGCAATAGTTGAGTAAGTAGGAGAATAAGTAATATTTCACAGGGCTGAAGGAAAAGAAACTCAAGTCAAGATATTTTTTTAATCCCATGCAACTGCCATTTGAAAGTGAAGACAAAAAAAGAATTTAAGCATACAGAGTCTCAGAAATTTTAAACTCATATACAGACTCTCTTGGAAAATAATCTTGGATGAGGTAGTCCAGTAAGAAAACTAAGTCCAGAATTCGTCAAGATAAATGGATAGGCAAGATATGCCAGGTGTCTGGTTTCCAACACTATTCTATCTTAAAATACATCAAATGCAATGTCGTTTCATGACTAAAAGCTGACTAACACATACGTCAAAAAACAAAAGCAAAATCCAAAACAATAGATCCGAAAGATATAAAGATGAAAAAATGAAAAATGTATTTTCATAATATGAAAAAATATTAATCTGCAATGCTATTTCAAAATTATTAAGCAAAGCTTTATAGAATTTGGGTGAAGGAAATGATCTGTACAGTCAAAAATATTTCTTTCAAAAAATGATAGAGTGAGTAAAAGCAAAGCAAAAATATTTAAAAGTTAATCACCAAGGATGGCTGTAAAGAAGGCTTATGATCTGTATAATAAAAAACTATCAAATGTAATTTGTGTAAAGAGAAATTTATGAAACACTTTAGACTTGAATGAAAACAAACCAACTACATGTCAAAATTTGACAGATACAATCAAAACAGTGTTTACAGGGAAATTTACAACTGTAAATACATGTATTAAAGTAAGAGCAAGGGACACAAACAACTGAGTGATCCTATTGGAATAAAATAGAAGAAAATTAAAAAAAATAAAGATAGACATAAGTGAATAAATATATTAAAAACACACAAATAAATTAAAAATAAACTACCTTAGAGCTTAAAAACGTGACATTGACAAGAAATAGGGTAGAGAGAGGAAAACTAAATTATTTATAATTACAATGTGAACTTAATCTTGTTTCTACTTGCTGCTTTCTCTAATATGTATTCATGTAGAAATATATATGCCAAATATATCTTCATAAGTATGTATACATGTATAATTCCAAAGACATAGCAGAGATTAAAGCAAAAATAATATACAAAATTGATTAGTTACACAGTTGAAAAAAGCATAAGTAGATACATTTCAAAAAGAATATAAAATGAAAATTGACATAAGAAAAAATAGGGGCGCCTGGGTGGCACAGCGGTTAAGCGTCTGCCTTCGGCTCAGGGCGTGATCCCGGCGTTACGGGATTGAGCCCCACGTCAGGCTCTTCCACTATGAGCCTGCTTCTTCCTCTTCCACTCACCCTGCTTGTGTTCCCTCTCTCGCTGGCTGTCTCTATCTCTGTCAAATAAATAAATAAAATCTTTAAAAAAAAAAAAAAAAAGAAAAAAGAGAACACCAAAAGCCATTAATGCAATTAAAATAGGAATAGAAAGTTGGAATATGCAATTATTAAGCTTGAGTTAATAAATACAGAGAATGATTTTGGTATAATTTTTATTTTCATTTGTTTATTTCTATATTTCTTAGTTGCAGAAAACAGAAATTGACCCTGGCATTTAAAAGTACTAGTTATATTTAAAAGTACTGGTTATATTAAGCTTCCTTTCACAGATCAATGGAATTTATTACTTTTGGTGAAGAGTGGGCCAATCAAAAAGGGTAACAGCTCAGTTTTTTCCCCATTCACAGGTCATTGCAACACACTTGTTTTTATTAGTTGTGGCCCACTGTGCTGATTCACCCTTACCCTATGGTTAACTATGACCATTTCTAAATTTGTCCTAAAATATTTGCACAAAGGCAAATTTGTCCCACCTGGTAGTTGTGGTCTTTGTTTTTCTTCCACGTGATTTACTTTGTGCTTATTTCTTCTGAACTTAACCCTATTAGTACTTGTTCCATCTCTAACACGTACTCATGGAGAAATGTTGGCCCAAGCCATGATCACTCTTATAGTTTACCCACAGCAATGTGAGGTCAAATAGCTCTTTAAATATAACCCAATTATTTACCAACCCAATTATAGTTTCTATACTACTTAATTGTTCTGTTCAATGCAATTTACAGACTACAGTAAAGTATATGAAATTCTCTTTCCAACATTGAACACTAAATACATAAGGAATGTGGCAGTGTTGTGAACCCTCTCTATTTTTTCCCCTGGAGTTTGTCCCCATATTATTAACTTGGAATTCTTATCTTTATACATTTTTTTGAGAATGATTATAAAAGAGTATCTCCAGAATTTTTCTGTTCTAATGCCCATATGTCCTTTTCTTTTCTTCTTTTTTCTTTTCTCTTTTCTTTGCTTTTTTTTTTTAGACCATGTTTTTTGTTTTTAATGGATCTGTTATTTAGAGCACCAACTTGTGAAGGATAAACTCCATTTATGAGAGAACACACAGAGCAGAGGTAACCCTGAAGCTGAGAAACAGCTTTGATTATGGGAAGAATTTTCTAGTCCACAGCTTTCTGATTAACTTTGCGCTGCTCTGTAATCTCCTATTTCTCTCTCCCTGTGACAAAGATCTCACCTTCCTGGAGTCTGGGTCTTGAAATAAGCATCAGTGAGATGTTTTGGGATTTTCACATTGCCGATATCGATTTTGGTGCAAGTGGCAATCACAGATTTCTGGTGCGTTTTACACAGAGGGTCTCAACTGAGGGCCAGAGATCCAGTTACAAGCAGCAAGCCACTGTTCAGTTGCTTCAGGAAAACCATCCTCTTGCCTCTTTTGAGGCCAGTGAAGATGAGCAAGATGTTGCCAGGAGTGATGCTAGCTCATGGTTTCCTCACATGCTGACGGACAGGTTTTTCGCTGTGGCTCAACAGCTTCCAAGTACGCCTTCAGTAGGGTAATAGCCAGGCATTTTGCAAAGTTTAACTATTGGGTACCACATTCTTGTAACCAACAATTGGTTTCCTGACAGTAGCCAAGAACCTGCTCCTTTTGCTTTTCAACCCTGGTTTTAGCTGCTGAATATTTCCTCTTATACATGGCCTTTCTGGAATACAGAGCCGGTTAGGAATTTCTGCCACTTCCTCTGACTAGGACAGCCTTTCAGCTGCCATGAGGTTTCCCCCTCTTCTGCGTTTTAGCCTTGAGGTGACCCTTCTCAATCTCGCCACCAGCATCTGCTTTCTTGGCTTCAGGCTGCTTCTCGCTAATATCTGGCATCTCAGCTTTTTCACCCACCATCTTGCAAGATGGAAAAGAGCTTGAGCCATGTTTTTTAACTGGTCAACACTATAGGAGACTCTGCAAGATCTGGACTAGGGACAATTGGAGAGAGTAAAAGGCTGAATGGGAGAGCCCTGGCTCCAAAGACCAACCTCATCTTTGCAGGTTGGTCTATATGTACTCTACCAGCATCTTATTAGTAAACCACTCCCAAACTCCAAAATACATGGATTTAATTTGATTTAATTTAATTTGAGTCTCTCTACACAGAAGTACTTCCCAGTGAAACTGGACACTCCATGGGCAAACGTGAGGTAAGTACACTTGTCATTAGATCAATCAACACCAGCTCTTACAGATAGCTTAGTTGCCTAAAAATAAATTAATTAATTAAATTTGAATATAGGATACCTTCATCTTTCTGTATATTTACATTCTGTTTAGAATGTCAAGCATGAATGTGAATTCCAAAGGAAATGCTGTTGTATTTTTATTTTATTTTATCTATTTATTTTTTTTTTTGTAGAGAAGCAAAAGCTGCTTTTCCCATTCCTACTGTAAGCTGCTTTGAACATCATTTCCAATGAATGTGCCAATTTGGTGAATGGTGTGAGCCAAAGTCTGCTGATTTCAAAGCCAGCTCACATCACAGCAAATATTTCATTTCTGTTTTTTGCATGCAGGATCAAAATGAAGAAAGCTGACTTGTTCTCTTATGATCTAGAAAAGAGTTAGTTTTGGGTCAAGAATCACTGACAACTTTACCAAATGTTTTCCTTCGTGTTGTATTTTCCCTTACTCACTCACTCACTAACTCACTCACTCACTTGGAGAGCTTCAATTCATT
This sequence comes from Ursus americanus, assembly GCF_024610735.1. Taxonomy (NCBI): domain Eukaryota; kingdom Metazoa; phylum Chordata; class Mammalia; order Carnivora; family Ursidae; genus Ursus; species Ursus americanus. Next base: position 44,322,477 of record NC_142139.1, on the reverse strand, counting down.
ACTATCTGTCATTGCATGTACCTAGCTCTGATCAGCTGGTAGCTTCGAAGACCAGAACTGTGGTATTGGAGCAAGGGACTGGCAAGGGTTATATGGGGGTTGGAGTTCAGGATAGGTCTCTAGCCTCAGGAAAGAGTTTGAACCAGAACACCAAGGCAAAACCATAGTCATGAGAATTGAGCAGTTGTTGGGCAGAAACAAAGATATTTGAGGAAAAAATTGTAGCCCAAGTATATGAGCAAAGTAGACCAATGAAAATGCGTTCCCTGATAAGGTGTAAGCCTACAGATAGCTAAATGCCTGAAAATCCTGGTGTCACTCCTGGACTTGTCTTAGTCCCTGTCCAACTATGGGTCCTTATAACATTTCTGGAATCACGAATTATCTAGAGTTTCCAATGAATACTGTGGCTGTCAAATCTTCAATTCCCTTTATTAAAGGAAGCTGGAGTCCTATTATTTTAAGCAAAAGAACACTGGAGTTTTAGAGAGCTCTGGTTCCAGATGGTGACATGGGAAGATCCTGGACTTCCCTCTTCCACGGACACACCAAATCTATGCCTACTTATGGAACAATTCCTCCTGAAGAAGAAAAAACTCCCAGGTTTTAGAAATGCAACTATCCTATCATAGTGATAAATGATCTAAATAATTTAAGCTACCCTTATCTTCCCTGCCAAAAGAAATCTCTGATAATCGAAGAAATACGCTCATTTGGCTTGATTTCTACGTCAAAATATCAGATAATTGTAAAACTTTTGATTTGCATTTTGTCCTTTGTATATAGATCTGATGTTCGGTTTTTTAACATAAAAATTGTTCCCTTACCAAAGTTATATTCTCAAACTTTCTGCCCTTCCTTATACCATCTTCATCCAAGATATTCAGAGAGCACAATTCTTTCCCACCAAGTAAACGATGCCTCTGTCTCTCTAACCGCATCCTCTTTCAAGCTCCAATACTTTATCTCTAACCAGCTTCTGTCATCTCCCACCTCGAGCTGCCTCACAATAACAGCTTATAAGTTATCTCTTTCTGATAAATTTATTATGTAAATAAAAGCACATTAATACATTTTCCATAATTTAGGTGACTTTTTATTGCAGTTTCGAAATGGGCCTTCCTATGAAAGTTTATTCTTTCCTTGACCAGCTATGCAACATCGCCACAAGGATATATGGGTCAGGGAATCAATGGCACAGTATGAATTCAGCTGTCTCTATCATGGTCCGTTGGTTTGATAGGTTTCTTCCTTTAAACTATAGTTATTATTTAACATAATAATACAATTGCTTTGACAATGTATGAAAGGGTTAAATATGCAAAAAAGGAAGGAAGGAAGGAAAGAAGGAAGAAAAAAGGAAAGAAGGGAAGGAGGGAAGGAAGGTGGAAGAGAGGGAGATAGGGAGGGAGGGAGAAAGGGAAGAAGGAATTGCCTAAACTTTTTATGCTATCTGTCCACTTTCAACCTGGCTGGCAGTACAGAAGATAAACAGCAGAAGAAACAGAAGACTAAAGCTGAAAACAAATAGAAAAGGTCCCTTTTTCCTATTGTTGCTTAGCGTTTTTAGAGTTAGAAGATAAATAGAAGGCACTTTAAAAATGATTTTAGATACATGGATTTGAGTTTTGGTCTCCCAGCACATGAGTCATTAGTGACTCCTATCTCAGGATTTCTCAACAATACCCCTAAACTGTGACAACCAAAAATGTTTTCAGATTTTACCAAATGTCTTCTGAGGGGCAAAATAGTCTTCCATGGGAAATCATTGCTTCATGTGAAGGCAATTCTTAGAGTCTAAGGCTGTGGCTTCAACCCATTGTTCAGGTGAGTGCTTCGCCATCCAGGTTGCACCCAAAGTACTTAAAATACGTATATAATCATGCTTAAAATCTATCTCCATAGACTTTCATGTAATTGCTCTGTGTTGTAGCCTGGAAGGGGGTATTAGCTACTTCAAAATTCTAAGAATCTAGCATATAGCCAGGGTTTAAAACCCTGGCTTGGAGACAGTTTGGCTGGCCCTCGCATGAGACCTCGGGCTAATGAAGAGACTGTATTTCTGTACTCTAAAATCCTTGAAAGTTCAGAACATTATATTCACAGCACATGTTTCATTCTCATGAATTTATGCATTGAATATCTTATGTCAGCACAAAATAAATCGCCAAAATCTATAAAAGTCTCCAAAATATCAGACATTCAGTATTTTTTGCATGGAAGGATATCTTAAATTAAATTTACTGATGCAGTAAGTATTAAGTCAAATTGTCTATATGGAACAAAACTTTCCTTAATACTTGTACAGAACCCCACTTTATCTAGTGTTAGGGCAAGGCAGGAGGCCAACTTCCAACACATGTTTCAAGGTGCAGTTGGGTGGATGAACAATACATTCGAATACAATGGAGCCGCCAATTTATTTTTTGTCTAAAAGACCCCAACTGCATTTCTCTGGCAAATGTTCAAACCATTGTTTAAAAACCAATAAAAATAAATAAACACAAATCTCAAAGGCTATTTATTTCATATCCAAATATCTTAAAAATAATTATTTGAAGTCAACATGATCTATGAATTTAGTCAATTCATATGTTGAATTCATTTCTCCATTTTATTGGATAAAAATTTGACCCGCCCCCATTTTTTTATCTAGTGACCCTAAATTTGGGGACCACATGTATTGATATTTTGTTTCCTAACATATTTTCAGCTTTTGTTCTAAATCTTCTCTGAAGTTCTTTGTTTTCCTATTGCTTCATATTTGGATGATCAACCAAAATTTATAAACTGCTAAAAGCATCAAACTTCTTAGAATATTAATAATTTAAAGAGATATTTCAAAAAATACGACGATGTTTAAGTGTAATGTCCATCTTCTGGGGAAAATGATGTTTATTTAATGAAGATTCCTTTAACTGTAGTACGTTTTCAGGGTTATTAATAAAAATAAATGCATTTCAAAGTATACTATGCATTTTAAAAACCTTTACTATTCTTTTTATGTGAAACATATAATCTGAAAATTAACTATAAGAATACCCAGCCCAGACACTCGACACCTAATGTATCGTATTGCAGATGATTTTACTGATACCATGCTCAGACCACTGCCATAGAATTGCTAAATTAATGGTATTGAATCAAGTAATTGATCACAGATGACATATACATTCTTAATATTTGCATATTTGCAAGTACCACTGTAATAACACATATGAGATTCTGTCAGATCTTTATCATTAAAGAATCATGAAGATTAATTTCAGTCAAAGTTAATTTAAAAAAAATCAAGAGTTTCAAATCCACATTTGGTTGACAGATTAAATAAAGGTTTTAAATATAAATAAAAATATATCAATGCAATAAAGTGTTCATAAGTGGAAATTCTGTAAGTTTTTATTAATAATAAAAAAGTTTATAAAACTTTATTGAGAAATCTTGTCCATTTTGATCCCCCATTTTCTCAATTCCAGTAATATCGTTAACTTGAACTGCATAACTTTAACCTTTTTTTAGTGCTCATCAGAAGTGCACTCCTTAGTCCCCACCACCTGTTTAACCCAAATTCCCCACTCCCCTTCCTTCTGGTTAAATCTCATATTCTTTTAAATCTTTATTAAAATATTCTTTAGTTAATGTAGTGTAATGCTTGCTACTGTTTTATAGTTTCAGTATGATGTCCCACAGAAGGGAATGAATATCCCGACTTCGTGAATTTTGGAAGGGAACCAATGTGCAATTGTACAAAGAAAAAATAAGTAGAAATCAACCCTAATTTTGAAGATCTACTAAGCTGTATTAAGTATAATTATATTGATTCTTAAGTTTTGTTACTTATGTAATGTAATATATGTTGTCTCCCTGTTAATATTTATTTTCTATTGTAAACAAAACAAGTATAATTTGGTTTCAGTAATTTCAGTTAATTTTACAAAGTTAATTATTAAGTATATGTGAAGGTTAATGATATATGCAAAAGATTCTCTTTTAATATGTTGTTGCTTTCCATGTGTAATGGAAATAGTATTCTACACATGGAAACCTAATATGATAGGAACATAATCCTGTTTCTGGGCACTGGTAGTAACTTCGCTCTTCAGAAATGATACTAGTGCAGGTAGGCAGCAATAGCCTGAGCTTCTGCCACAGGTCTGCAATTCCAGCGTTCCCTCATAACTATTTCTGTCACAAAGCCCTTGCCCCTTTCCCGGGTTCCTTTGGCTCAGTCAGAAATTATCTTTCTACAATAGCCAAAATACAATATATGAACACGGTCTTCAGAATTTTGATTCTGGCTAATTAACTTTTGAGAATTAACGGATTTTTGGAAAACTGCTCACTAATGTCCTTTAGCACATTAATTTTCCTAAGAAACTAGTAGCCATGGCCTTCAGGATTGATTCTGCCCTACTCCACTTTAGTCAACATGACTGTGCTTCTCTGGGGAGGAGTTCTTTCTTGTGGAGAGTTGCTCTAAGAGTGAAAATGAAAGCAGAATTGTTATTTACCTTCCTAAACACTTACATGTGCATTAACGCATTCAACGAGCATTTATTCTAAGCTGTATGGTACATGATACATTCTAGGTTTTATATCAGTGAATACAATTAATGATTCTTTTCCTCGTGAAACTTACAGTCTGAGTCTCCCTTTTGTAGCACCTCTTACTCTATGTTTTATTCTTAATTACTTATTTATTTTTAAAGATTTTATTTATTTATTTGACAGAGAGAGAGCACAAGCAGGGGGAGCAGGAAAGGGAGAAGCAGGCTCTCCACTGAGCAGGGAGCTCAACGTAGGGCTCGATCCTAGGACCCTGGGATCATGACCTGAGCTGAAGGAAGACTCTTAATCTACTGAGCCACCCAGGTGCCTCGCTACTTTGTGTTTTAGACTTTGTGTTTCAGTATCAGCAGTTACTGGTTGTGGCCCAAATTTAACTTCCTGTGACTTGTTGAGAGAGATTTTTTTTTCCTTTTTAAACATGTCACTGTTGAGATGGAGTTTTTCACGTAAATATGATTCTGCAAATACAAGAATAATTGATTTGTGATTTGAAACCATTCTTTACACCTAAAAGTTTGAGGATCGGTATTATGACACTTATAGGTGAGAAGCTCAAAACTATCCTTTCGAGTTTCAGGAACAAAGTAAAACTATCCCCTCTCACCACTCCTTTTCCACACTGTATGGGAAAATCAGGAGCAAAGCAAAGATGTCCCCTCTTGCCCCTCCTTTTCAACACCATGTGGGAAGTCCTAGTTAATGCAATGAGACAAGAAATGGAAATACAGGTAATACAGATTGGATAGGAAGAAATAAACTATCTTTGTTTGCAGATGGCATGATCATCTATGTAGAAAATCTGAAAGAATCTACAAGAAGATCTTAGAACTAATGAATGATTATAGTAGGCTTTTAGGAAACAAATTAATAAATAAAAATCAATCACTTTCCTATATACCAGCAATGAGCAAGTGGAATTGGAGATTAGAAAAACACAATACCATTTACATTAACATCTTTGAAAATGACATACTTAGTTATAAATCTAACAAAATAAACAAAAGATCTATATGAAGAAAACTACAAACTCTGATGAACAGAATCAAAGAACAAAGAAGTAGATGAGATATTTCATGTTCCTTGATAAGAGGACTCGATAGTTTCAAAATGTCACTTCTTCCTAATTTAATTATACATTCAATGCAATTTCAATCAATATCCCAGCAAGTTATTTTATTGCCATTGACACACTAATTCTAAAGCTTATATAGAGGAAAAAGATCTACAACAGCTAACACAATATTGAAGGAGAAAAACAAAGTTGGAAGACTGACACTACTCTACTTCAAAACTTATTATAAAGCCACAGTAATCAAAAAAGTATGGTATTGGTGAAAGAAAAGGCAAATAGATCAATGGAACAGAAGAGAGAGCCCAGAAATAGATCCACATACATGTAGTCAACTGATCTTTAATAAAAACAAAGGAAATACAACACAGGAAAGAAAGAAAGAAAAGAGAAGAAAAGAAAGAAAGAAAGAAAGAAAGAAAGAGAGAGAGAGAGAGAGAGAGAGAGAGAGAAAGAAAGAAAGAAAGAAAGAAAGAAAGAAAGAAAGAAAGAAAGAAAAGAAAGAAGAAAGAAACACAGATATCTTTGGCTCCTCAAGACTGTCAAGAACCATCGCAGTCCTAATCTTCCAAACTGCAAATTTGATTTTTGTATGAGTGAAATAAATTTCTGTCTTGTGTAAGTATTGTAATTTGGATTTTCTGTTCCTCACAGCTGAAATTAATTCCAAATAACATTTTTTTAAAATATATTTTTTAAAAATATAATATTTTGGGAATATTTAATATTTACAAATCCACTTTCTGGAAAATGCGACTGTGTGACTTCAAAGCATGTTCTTAAAATATTTTAATCATAAGTGTTAAAATACTTTTCTCATTTGGTTTTATCAAAATCTCTTACTAATATTTTATTCTAATGCAAACTGGAAATACATTTGTTTAAACTTTTCTAGCCAGATTCTACACCATCTGTATGTCTCTTGCATGTACAAACACACATACATACCTTACATACCAAATGTCCAAAACTCTTTGCCTAACCTCCTGCTGTACTTTCTTTTGTATAAAATAAGAATAACATTTTCTTGAATAAAAAGTACGAATCAAAAGATTCATAAGTTTGGCAAATTAGGGCTGGCCCTATTTAATTTCCACTCACTGCTTGAGATATTTGTCTTTATAACAACATCCTGAGCAGGATCTTAGTTGTTCTACACATGATTCTATATTAAAATCTTAAGCTGATGTTGGAAATAAATTTCAAAAGCGAATTTCTGTCTTTTCATTTTAGGCCCGAATAAAGTGGTGGAAATCTTCTGTGGACTCTGGCCAATTCACATTCCATTGGCCACTTTTCCCCATACTTTTCGTTTCTGTTCTTCATTGTACACTCCAGGAGTCATATAGAACTCCTAATCTGTCCTCTCTGGAAGAGCATGCACAGGGAGAAATAGTAGTTCTCACTTTCTATTTCCACAACTGCAGACATGAAGGGACTTCATGTGTACAAGGATCTCTCATAGATGAACCCAATTTTATGCATGATCCTTCTACACTCCTTTCTCTCTGGAAAATACATGAGCTCTTGCTCTCCAGTCTACATTCTAATTCCAACCAACAGAAAAGAGAGAATGACAAAAGAGAATGTACCCCTACTTTTAAGGACATGTTGGAAATCATATATACCAATTCCACTTATATCCCTAAATCCTAGTAAATCTTGTTGCAAGGGAACCTGAAGTATGCATTTCCTTATTCTGAGAAGCCATTGTTCTCAGCTAAATACCAGGCAGACCATTATATACAAGGAAGAATGCCTACTTGAGTACAATCTGCAAGCCTTTGAAACACATTCTAGGTTGTCCTAAAGTCACAAGTCGAAGGTGTAGCCATTTCCTGCCTCATGAGCAAAATTAGAATTCTCCACTATTATCCTATTTTGCATTGCAACAAATATCTTAACATCTATTTTAGACATAAAAATTCACACTTAAACAAAAAGTCTTATATAGGCATCAAAAACAATAGCCTATAGAAGTTTTTAGGAAACTTTTGTATTTTGAAATTTTTAATTTAGAGAAAGTTTTCAAAGATAGTGTACAAAGTTCCCATATCCCCCTTACTTGGTTTCTCCTAGATGTTATCATCTTACAGTACACAGCACATTGATCACAATTAAAAACTCACATTGATAGATTATTATGAACTAAGTACATACTTTATTTGGATTTCAACTAGTTTTTCCACTAATGTCTTTATAGACAGATGTAGATTAGATATAGATATAGATATAGATATAGATATAGATATAGATATAGATATAGATATAGATATAGATGTATACCAGGATCTAATCCAGGATATCACACTGCATTTAGTGTCATATCTTCTTGGTCTCCTCCTCTCCTCCTCTGGTCTATAAAGTTACTCAGTCTTTCCTTGTTTTTCATGTCCTTGACAGTTGGAGGAATGCTGGTCAGATATTTTGCAGAATGTCTCTCAATTTGTTTTTCTCTGAAAATAAGATTGGGCTATGAACTTTGGGAAGAATGTCACAAAGATGAAATGAACTTCTCATTGCATCATACTAGGAGTATATGCCCTAAAATATTTAAATAAAAATTCCAAAAAAGTGGTCTTATTAAAAATATTTCCTATCTGGTTAAATTTAATATCTTAATATTAGAAGGATGGCTTTGAAGTGCATAATACAGAAAGTCAGTTTGAACCATGGTACACAATCTGGATTTTTAACAGTTTTATTTAATAGAATGTTTTAGGGATTTTTTTATATAACGAGAAACACAAAAATTAAATTGTACAATATTGTCTAGAATAATGTACTACCAAAGTGGTTTAAAGAGCTCATTATAGTAAATTGATTAAATATTTCTCCTATAATCTATATTTCTGGTAATTCTCTTAGTAAGGAAGCTTTGCACAAACAGCAAACACTAAGTAATTTGTCAAAACCTGCTCAAATTATGATATATTCTATATTAAAGTATTCAACTTATCTATAACATCCTCCTCCTTATTATCATCTTCATCATTATATAACTGTAATTCTCCTCATCTTACCACCATAAATTTAAAAATGTTATCAGATGATAACTAGAGATTCAGGTAGACAATGCCTTGACTAATTGTGTTTTGTCTGGATTTTTCCCGGAAATGTATAAACTAATGTAGTAATTACTATAGGCTCAATATATGTGCCGAAAATCATTGAAGGATCATAGTTTTTCTTGGTCTCTCTAAAGCAGGCAATTTTATGGTGACAGCTGGATAGAAGGTGAAATGTCTCAAGTACTTTGGGAGATGAACGAAGACAGGCTGTGATCCTGACACACAGGATCAGCAATTCTCATTTCCAACCAGAACTTGAGTCTAAATAGCTTCTGTTTCCAAATTATGAGGGTCGTTATCTGCATTACTCTGAATGCTCTTCTTCACTTTTCCACCATGTTGCTACTAATGTACATTTGACTGATTATGAGTTATACTTTTTAAGTAAAAAGTGTATTTTCATTATCAATCATTTAACATATTATTTTACCTTAATAAGTTGAGACTTTTTATATTTAAGAAGTATAGCAAATTGGGGCGCCTGGGTGGCTCAGCGGTTAAGCGTCTGCCTTCGGCTCAGGGCGTGATCCCAGCATTACGGGGATCGAGCCCCACATCCGGCTCCTCCACTATGAGCCTGCTTCTTCCTCTCCCACTCCCCCTGCCTGTGTTCCCTCTCTCGTTGGCTGTCTCTATCTCTGTCAAATAAATAAATAAATAAAATCTTTAAAAAAAAAAAGAAGTATAGCAAATTAATTTAGATTGAGTGCTCATGATACATTATAGGCTATTTTATTGAGATTACTGCATAAAAGTCAAATTTTTATATTAATATTAAAATCTAGTATAATCCATATTTAAAGAAATATAAGGAGACTTAAAGGCCGAGTAGAGTTAAAACCATGTTTTCTTAATCTAAAAACTTTGCCTTCTTTTACTAATAATCTTTAATAATTAAAAAAAGTAAAATTATACATACAAGAAAATCACAAGTTTTACTGAAAAGTTCATTCTTATAGCATTATTTTACACATGACCAAACACCTCTACACTTTGATATACGATACATTTTTATCTCAGTTACTTTTAAACTCTTTAAAAATTGTATTGTTCACCCTTCATCTTTATAACTTATTGATTTCTTTAAGTATCATTATGTTTTCTAGATATAACTATCATAGGATGTGAGACGAGTGATCGTCGCCATTTTGGTACTTTCCAAAACACAGACTTGTATAGAGGTAGCCTATCAGAAAATTTGTTCTTCTTTTATGTTCACAGAATAATAAAATATTTGGATATCCAGTCTCTCTTGGCTTTATGAAACATGAAACTGATATATAAGTTTTAATATAATACACAATATTCTTGGGAATTCAATAAGGCTTTAAAAAAAAAGGCTTATGAGTCATTTAAAAAAGAATAAGAATAGTCACAGGACAAATGAAGTCCAATCAAACGCAAACACTCAGTTACTCCTCAGGCACTCCGTGAAAGCCTCTGCTTGATCTTGTACTGTGTTATGCGTGAATCTGACCCTGTCTTCTCATGACAACATGTATTTAGTTCTTCTAGGTGCTTTATACGAATTCTGATTTTCTTCTTCATACATGTGAGGTGAAGATAATTAAGTAATCTTGACATGTAGAATTTAAAAACTGAAATCTATTTGTAGGGACCCACTATATTCTCCTTTCCCAATGGGAAGAATACCATCAAGTTGCCAAGTCAGCAAAAAGTTGACCTCAGCTGGTATTTTTCAGGCTTCCTCTACTCAGTTGCTTGTTCTCCAACAACCTTGGGTTTATTCACATGGTGTCTGGCTTTCAGGAACAGCAAGGGGTGAAGGTGATATGCAATCACTTTTCAAGTCTCTGTATCACATTTTTTCTCCCTGTCCCATCGGCTAGAGGAAGTCACCTGGCCAAGCCCAGATTCAAGGGGTAAAAATAAACTTTCTCTCTTCATGAGGGGAGAGCAAAATCATATTCCAGTGGCGACTGCATGCAAGGATTGGAATAATTGGTGGTCATTTTCAGAGTCTACCACATATCCCAGTCCTAATTCCAATAGGTCTTAATCTCATTAAAAGGTAAGGTATGATAATTACATTTGCTACAAACTATCACTTAAGCTGGTTCCCGGATCAAATACGAGGTGGGACTGAGAAAGTTTCTTAACCTCAACTCCCTGGCAAATGATGTATGCACTACTGTATAGAGGAGGATTAGCTCTTAATATTTGGGTTTTCAACTTAATTGGGTAACTAAAATAGTAAGCTATTTCTTCCCTTAAAAATAGTAAAAAATCTAACATAACACTTCTCTCACTGGGTTGTAAGTTCTTGTCTCTGCCACTTCTTTCAAAATGACAGCGGCATATTTTGAAGCTTTAGCTTTGATAAAGACAAGAATATTGTTTGGCACAACCAGACTAAAATATCCCACCCATATTTTCCAAAATTAGAAGGACTTCAGAGTTTCCATAACTTTGGATGCCAAAAGGCTAACCATGAGAACCACAGGAATTTTCACAGTAATGACAACATGCTTGATCCAGAGTTTCATATTTAGTAGCTCAAAATTTTCATTTTGTAAGATGTTTTGAAAATGCATTGTTCCATAGGAAGCAAACATCAAGTATCTTTTTTCCTAAACAAATTAATGATGTTCACAGCATAATTATATTTTAAGAAATAAAGTTCTTTTCTTAAAAGTATTAAACTTACAAAAATAATGTGCCTTCTTTTCTTTGAGTCCTTCTTTTATAAATACATCACACTACGTGAGTCTCAAGAGAATGAGTCAACATGTGTAAGCTAGTATAAAGTATTTTAGGCAACCCAACATGCATGTGGCATGGTGGTAAAAATACTGAAGTTTCTATGCACTGCCTTCTTGACACAAATAGACCACTAAAATGGATTGTGGACAGGTCAGAATAAAAATAAAGGAGTCCCAAAGCTGCAGATATATGATTGAGGAGGTTGTATGGTAAACTTAATCTCTTTTCTACAAGTCTCTAGGAGTCCATAAACATGTTTACTTGATGTAAAAATAGATGAGTTGGCCTCTGGCAGCCATATTACTTTAATGTAGACTTAACTGCTAGCTCATGGTTCCTTGCCATTGGAAACAAGCAAACCAACCAACCAAACTCAATGGATGACAAGTGTAAAGGACATGGATTGCATATGGGGCACAAGAAGATAAATGCTAACAATGTGGGAGAAGAGTTGGGAGGCAAAATTAAAATCTGGGGCTCTGGAGTCAGAAAGATGGTATATAAATCTTAGTTGGGCCTCTTGTCATCTGTAGGAAAAGTGCACTCACTGCTATCCTCAATAACTTCACTAATTTCTTTATTTACCAGTTATTCCCTCCACAAGAATGAAAAACTGAGTGAAACTTGTACTTTTCTTTACCTGACACATAATGTGTTTCATTAGAATTTTTACGACAAATGTTTTTAAGGTTTACATGTGTAATTTTTAAAATTATATGAAGGGACGGGATCATGACAGTTAAAAATTTTTTAGAGCTTTGAGAAAAACTGAATTATGTAGAATTAATTGTTCTATATGAAGAACTACATATTTTATTTTATTTTTATTCTTTTCTATTGATATATAATTGACATGTAACATATTAGTTTCAGGTGTACAAAATAATGATTAGACATTTGTATATATTATGAAATGATTAAGTCTAGTTAACATCCATCACCATACAAAGTTACAAACTTTTTTCTTCTGATAAGAACTTTGAGGATGCGCTATCTCAGAACAAAAAAGCTTCAGATATACGATACAGTATTATTAATGATAACATGTTGTACATAACATTCCCAGGACTTACTTATTTTATAACTAAAAGGAACTCATATTTTATATGATCAAAATTAATAAACTCCTACCATTTTTCCAAGTTAAGCAGTGTGTCATACTCGCAAAGAAAAGGGTCTTACTCAAGGGACTTTTCAAGTGGTTTCCCATTCTTCACTCAACAAAGCACCTAATCTTGATTTCAAATAGTAGTTGGATTGTTATAGTTGTTATTTTAGAGGGAAGTTGAGATGTACAGGGGGATGAGGATGGGCATAGGAGAGGAAGGAGATGTAGAGAGGGAATAGAGTTTGAGGCCAGGTCGAGATGGAGATAGGGATACAGGGCAAAGTCAACAGAAATATGTTGTAGATATGACATTTCTAAACACATAAGCATATGTTATTAAAAATGTTTAATAACATAAGAGAACCTGGACAACTGAAAATTTTCTACTGTTGCACTCATATGATCTCATCTCCCTCAAGGGTGTTCCTCCCCTGACTTCTTGCTAAATTCAAATTGCAAACCAAGGGTTGTTAAGTCTCAAGAGTATTTTAAGAGACATTTTTGAGCAAATATTCCCAAAGCAGCTGAAGTTCAGCTGACTCCTTTTGCTAATTCTCTATGAAATCCCTGCCCTCTTTCTCCCAAGTGAGAACACTCTTTCAGGGTTGTTCTCAAACCTCAGCCTTCTAAATCAAGGCTTACATTTTTCTACACTCTAGTTGAAATTCCTCTACAGTATCTAGGCTTACTATGCTATGTTATTATATTTATTATTATATACTTCTTATTAGTATTTCTTATTAAAGTAATGATATCATTTTCAGCTTTTTGTTCCAATGATATATTTTTGAATTTTTTTTCCAGATAACATATCTGTCATCATTATCAATTCCTACATCCAATCTTCTTTACCCAACTACTTCACCTTGTAAATCATTCCATGACAGACTATCCACTTATATCAGTGCTGATTAAAAAAAAAAATAGAGAGAATTATTGGTTGAATCTCAATAAACATAGAGTCTCAATAAACATGTTTTCAGTGGATGAATGATTTCATTCACCAAAACACAAATTCATAAACTGTTTCAGTTCCAAGCGGCTATGGCTATGTAATATATCATTACATTGTGTGGACAGAAAGAAATACATATGACCTCTCCCAAAATACCTACAGTTGCCCATGCGTTGCTGGGGAATGTCCTACTTTCTGTAGCCCAAGAACAGATCGATTATCCTAAATTTAACATGAAGAAATTACTGCTGAGATAATTAGAATGTCAAAGAGCCTCCATTGCAGAAGAAACCCTCCTTTTAAGATTTATTCCTGCATTGGATTATCACACCTCCTTGGTAAAAGCCACAGCCTGGGTTTTTACTATCTAATATTTTCATGCTTCCTTACGTGTGTTTTATATCTTTCCGCTGGGAAGGAAAGAAGGTCCTCAGCTAGCACACGCGCGTTCTCTCTTGGAGGTTTGTGCGGGGAAAATGGACATTGTAAAACCTCAAGGGTACAAAGCATGTTCAGAGAACAAAGCGAGGACCGAGGGCATGATGTGGCCGCCCGCTCATGCTTTCCCCCATCATTGTCTCCCTGCTTGCCCCGCCAGAAGGAACAAACAGAAACTTCTGTCTTTGTGTAAACATAATTGAGTCATTTAAAAATTTATCTTCAAAGCTGTGCTTCCCTGTTCACTTACTCGTTCAAGTTATCAATAAATCAAGTTCTAATCCACTAAAAGCGTCTGAGCTATTAAACGCTTTTAGGCTTACTTTTCAGTGAACTCATGTTTTATTCAGATTCTGAGAGAAAAAAGCTTCATAGTTGCTTTATCAATGGAGAAACCATTCCTCTTCTCTCACAAAGTATTTCATTTAAACTTAAGAAGGAATTTTCAAAATATGACAAAGATAAGCCAGCCAGAAGGCGGTTTTTATGTTGCATCTGTAACACAGCACATTGCTAAAGATTGATTTCAACAGCATTGCTCATCTGTGTCTTAAAAAAAGAAAAAGAAAAAGAACTGAAACTCTCTGGACTTTCAAAGGAAAGAGGCATTTCTCCTCAACAAACTGGGAGGTAGAAAAGAAGCCAATTATTGTATTAATAAAGGAAACTTAGATGTGTGGCCCATAAAAAGAGATGGTATGACAAACTTTAGGTGGCAAGCTGTTCAAACAAACAGATATCTCACATAGTTTTGTTTTCTGTTTATTTTAAAATGTGTTCAAGTCACTACATCACAGGCTGTTCACAATACTATTAAAGGATACTTCAAAAAGCAAATTTTCCCTTGAATAGGCCTTGAGCCTTGGGGAAGTATTCAGAGGGGAAAATAGATTCTTTAATGTATAGCAGCATTAGTTTCAATCTTCATGAAAGAAGTTTTATTTAGAATTCTCTCTAGACTTTTCAGTTTTAAAATATGTTTATTGTTTTGTAGACATAAAATCAGAAAAAGAGACTGTTAAGATGTTGGAAAGAGAAAATGAGAATATATTTCAATTGATAGATTAAGTTTTTATAGACCTTCTGTTTTTAGAATTTAAATGTCCTTCATGGATTAATTAGTGAAGTGTTTTCGAAAAAAATTATTTCTTAATTATATCAAAAAAATAAAAAGATGCATTTGTGAAGTTAGTAGCAGGACTCACTTCCTCTGAAGACTAATTTAGGGTCAGAGAAGTCTCAAATGTGAAAGGCAGTAATTAATAGAGTGATATTTCTGAATAGGCATGCAAGGATGGATTCCAGAATACAATAAGAGATTTAGCCTTAGGGAAAAAAGGAGGAGCTTTCATTCCATTGTAGTCCTGGGGTAACAAAGGATAAGTGCAGGGATGCCTGGGTGGCTCATTTGGTTAAGCATCTGCCTTTGGCTCAGGTGGTGATCCCTGGGTCCTGGGATCGAGTCCTACGTCAGGCTCCCTGTGCAGCAGAGAGCCTGCTTCTTCATCTCCCTCTGCTCCCCCTGATTGTGTGTTTTCTCTCTCTCTCTGACAAAGAAATAGATAAAATCTTTAAGAGAACAACAAAAAAAGGATAAATACAGGTAAAATACACTCACTTACCTTCAAAAGCTTTCAGAGAAGTGGCAGAAATTCACTCCTGTTGCCATAGAAAACTACAGGGAGAATTGACTAAGTCCAATAGGAGTATTAGTGGGTCTCGCTGTTGAATGCCAGTTGGAGACCATGAAGTTATAGTTGCACTATCAAAAATAGATGTAGGTAAATCAAATAATTTGATCAACCAAAATTGGAAATTTCCTAGGCAGTTCAATGGTAAGTTAGAATAAAAATGAATTTGAGAATAGTATCAAGAGAAAAAAATAGTGTACAGTGAGATCAAGGCTGAAAGATAATGAAGTGAATGCAGAAAAGAGGAGAAAAAGATAAAAAGCAGGAAGATCACAGCTGAAAGGTCCCTATGAGGTCAAATATTAAATATTGTGGGTGTTACTGAGTGATAGGCATATATGATCAGGATATAATAACTTTGAAGCTAATATTTCAGAAGCCTCACAATGCTCGATATTGACAAGATAAGCGGAATAAACAGCTCAAGCATAGGGAAGGTTAAGGTCAATGGTGAAAATTAGGTGAGTAAACAGCAAGCATCCTGGCTTTGGGTAGATTTAGCAGGTGTGTGTGAAGTTGTCAGGGATGATTCAACGGGTGGTGAAGAGTAAGATCCAGAAGTATTCAGTGAACCAAAGGCAGAAATGAGCAGAGCTCCTCGGGATGATGAAGTGGAGAGGGAAGATTGCTAATGCAGAAGAGAGGAGATAAAGAAACAAAGTAACATTCTCAAAGCAGGAAAATCCTCTCATGTTTTCACGTACCTCAAAGCATGTTGCCTTCGCCAGTGTAGCAGCTCTGCTCTATGTTGGTAAGTATGAGAAAGACTCAGAAATGATCCCCAAAAGGAGAACCACTCTTGGAAGGACAAAATGAGCAAATATAACAAAACTAACAAATTATTGAGAAAAATGAAGATGTTTTATGAAGAACTGCACACTTTGATAAAGAAATTGGATATAACTTGAATGAAACTGATGCTTCTGGGCAAGTGGACAGAGGATTTTGTAACACTGTGGGCAGGGATTTATCACTGCTTGATTATCACTTGATTAAACAGCTGTCTAAAGGCAACGGAGCTCTTTGTTGGGGAACTTGCCTGGCCTGCATATAACCAATTGGCTGGGTATTTTGATGTTCAAGGAGAATATATTAAATTTTGGTACTAAAGCATAGTGGCAGCTTCTGGAAACTAATACACTAATGCATTACTTGGGAATATCCCATACATGGTAATTAAGCAAAAATTCGTTATTTGCACGTGCCTTCTGTATTATAGATGAGTCCAGATGGTCTTCCTTTTTAAAGACTTTTTGATTTGATTTTTTTTTCTGTGAAAGGTTTAAGAAAATGATTTTCATATAAAATGAACTGTGAATAAATGAATAAATCAAATTTTAAAACTTTCCGTGACTTACTTTATTTAACTTAAGCAAGAACAATGGTGCAGTAGAATTGTGTTGCTCTGGACTTTTAAATACTAGCTTCAACAAAAGTATGTCTAGAAGCATAATGATGATAAAACCTCCAGATAAAACATATTTAGCTTTTAAGACAGATAACCCTCTTGATACTAATGTCTCACCAGCAGCAAAACAAGGTGCATAGGTAACCATATAAAACCATATATATGTCATGATTTCCCCTAAAAAAAGAGAGACATTTTGTCATCTTGCTTTTTGGGTGGGAGGCGCGGGGTGGGCAGAGGGAGAAAAAGAGAATCTTAAGCAGGCTCCACACCCAATGCAGGGCTCATACCACGACCCTGAGGTCATAACCTGAATCGAAACCAAGAGTTGGACGTTTAATGGACTGAGCCACCCAGGAACCCCTTGCCATCTTGCTTTGGAACCTCTCATATCATGGGCTATACTTTCAGCTATTTTATTTTGAATGACAAAGTGATGTAAGGAACTGACAATTTTGTGTGAATGGATGTTTTCAAGTTAGGGTTACTTATTTGGGGTGACTACTATTTTTGCTTAGTTATTTGCATTACTATCACTTATATTCTTTGTGTGGCAAATATATAAACTGATTGCACAGTATTTTTGCATAGTATTTTTCATGTATGAGATTTCTAGGGGAAATCTGTCCAATAATGATCTCTAATTATGTTGGTAGAAATGTAAAATGATGTAGGAGCTATGGTAAACAGTATGGAGGTTGCTCAAAAAATTAAAAATAGGACAATCATTTGATCCCAAAATCCAACTTCTGGGTATATACCAAAAAGAATTGAAATCGGTATCCCAAAGAAATATCTGCCCCACCCATGTTCATTACAGCATTATTCACAATAACCACAATATGGACCAAGTGTCCCTTGATAGATGATTGGATGGGAAATATATGGTATACACTGGAGTATTATTCAGCCTTAAAAAAAGAGAAATTCTGCCATATGTGACAACACAGATGAACCTGTGAACATTACACTACATGAAATGAGCCAGTCACAGAAGCACACATGCTGTATAATTTTACTTACATGACATGTCATCTAAAATTGTCAGACTCATAGGAGAACAGAATAGTGGCTGCCAGGGGTGGGAGGTCTGAGAAAGGAAGAATTGTTGTGTAGTGGGCATAAAGTTTCAGTGATAGAGATGAATAATTTCTAGAGGTGTTCTGTACAGCAAAGTGTTTATAGTTAATACTGTATTGCGCACTTAAAACTCAAGAGGGTAGATCACATGTTAAGCGTTATTAACGCACACACGAAATAAAGGGATACTAAAAAACTTTGAGAGGTGTTGTATATGTTGATTACTTTGATTATGGTGATGATATCACAGGTATTTGCATATGCCCAAACCCATCAAATTGTACACATTAAATATGTGCAGTTCTTGATATATATCAATTATGCCTCAATTATAGCTGGTTGTAAAAATAATGAATGAATAGGTAGAATTTAAACTTTATTCAATGTTTGAGACATTGGTCTTATTGAGGCCATTTTCCATCTAGAAGTGTGACTCCATGTCCTTCTGCCTCCTCGTTGCCTACCTGTACACTTCATCCCTGGTGTTCTTTTTTAACATTTAGGTCAATATTTCTTATGACATTTTTATCTTCCAAAAGTTTTTTCCTTGTCCCAGCATCACAAAGATATTTTCCTATATACTTTTCATTAGATTTCTTTAGGTTTAGAATTGCATATCTGTTGCTTATATCTTTCAACCATCTGGGGGTCACCCTAACACAGGAAGGAAGCCAAGGATAACACTTATTTTTCTCCATGAAGTGACATAATCCTAAGCCATCTATTAAAATTTTCGCTCAGAGATTTTTGGTTTGATTTTACGTCAGGTTTCCATTTGTACTCTGATCTGTTTCTGACCCTCTATTGTGTTATATTAATCTATGTGTCTCCCCCTCCATCAGTAGCACATTGTATTTTTTGCTTCTTTGTTTTTAATTTGTATTAACTCTGGCTCTGTAGCAAGTTGTGTTCTCTATCATAGCAAGTGCCCTCTCTGAGCTTTTTTCAACAAGTGACTTAGTGACTCAGGGACATTTTTCTATATGACCTTTAGAAGATTTTTGTTGTGTCACACACAAATGTCCTGCTAAAAGCAAAATTATAATTCCGTGGATGTGATTGGACTTTGGTGCAAGACGTCCTAGCTCTGACCTATTGTTGAGACCCTTCCTGTGCTTTAAAAAATAAGTACATTAGAATTATAAATCTGAAGGTCTGAAGATCTTGCCATTATAGCCATATTCAGAAGACTGTCACATTAATATCAAGAGGAAAATATGGAGAGAGAGGAGTCCTTTTATACTGTTTAAATAATAAGATCAGAGTTTAATGCCGGTTGTGGAATTCTCACTTTGCATGTGATAGGTGCATCCAGGAAGCACTTGATATTTTGGTAAAAAATACATAACGTTTTCTGTTTTCTAGATTTTTCTATACATTACTGGCTTTTCTGTTTCTTCGATTTTTGAAATGCTGTCTCCATTGAAATGTCAATGTTGAAAAGAGGATATATAGCATGCTTTCCTGTAATCTTTGATTTTTAAAACATTATCAGCACAAATTATAGTTAGAATGGAAACCGTCCACTCTGATATGAAACATCTTTCATATTTGAAACTACATCATACAATTTCTGAGACCATTTTTTTTATAAAATGCATTCCTTTTGTCGTCTTCATATTTGCCAGAATTGTCCCTGAGCATGTTTGATGAAATATTTGCCTGTCTTTGGATCCTAGTACAGCTATCTCTGGGGGACAGATCGTAGGAGTTACATTGCCTGTGTCTTTCTATTCCACATAGGTTCAAGGTAGAGATGGGAACAATACAAACAGGACGAGGTTTGGGAGAAATAAGTTCATGGTAAATCATATCAAAAAAGTACAAATCCGAATACCAGGCTGGACAAAATTGCATTTGCACAAGTATTTTAGAAAATGTTTGAAGGAAATGGTCACATCTACTCTGGGGAAAAATGAATCAGCATTTCACAAAGACATAAGGATGTAGTGACATATTTGTGGTAAGAAAAAAAAAAGATGTTTGCCTGATTTATCAACTACTTCTTCATGGGAAATAATTAAATCAACTGTTTTTTAAAGAATATAAACTTTCATCTTTTTTTTTTTTACTATCAATGACAATTTTTAGGTTACATTTTTGTTTTCTAAGGGTTGTTAACTTTAACCTATGTGTTTTTACCTACTAAATATGTACTTATACCTAGAATATAAAATGGAATGGATAAAAAAATAAACTATATTAAATTTTCTTAAGCCTTATACACCAATACTTGCCTTGTTTCATTATACCAGGAGGTTTCTGCCTTCATATTGAAAATAAAGGAGATGGATAATATTAATGAAAACCTATCATTTTAAATTTAAGAAAAATAGAATAGGAGATCAGGTAAAACTCGCCATGTAAACACCTGCTTCTTTCAGGGTATCATTTTTTCTTGCTATATTAAGACACAACTCAGATATGAGGCAGATAAAATATGATTATTGCCTCTAGAGTAATACAGAGCACGCTCTTCAATTAAAAAAATGTGGAATTGATGCATTTTCCATTTTTACCTTTATAGCTGTAAAAATAAGTGAACATTGGAGAAAATGAAAAAAAGAAAATATTGGTTATTCTTTAAATGAAATATTAGACCGCGTTAGGGCCAATAACTCTATTGTTTTTAAGTTGTGGTCAATTATATTGATGGTATACTTAATCTCACAGTTTAAAAAGCGTTCTGGACTTATATTTTCACTAAATTCCATAACTATACAGTTTGTAAATCACTTTGGACTTACATCTCCACTAAATTTCATGTCTATCTAAATAACATTCTTTCAAGTACCTACATATATATATATGTACAAAAAATTTAGGGGCGCCTGGGTGGCACAGCAGTTAAGCGTCTGCCTTCGGCTCAGGGCGTGAACCCAGCGTCATGGGATCGAGCCCCACATCAGGCTCCTCCACTATGAGCCTGCTTCTTCCTCTCCCGCTCCCCCTGCTTGTGTTCCCTCTCTCACTGGCTGTCTCTATCTCTGTCAAATAAATAAATAAAATCTTTAAAAAAAATTTATATAGTTTTTTATGAAAAATATGCTTGTTTAGAATATATTCAGAAATAACGTATAAGAGTAATTGATCTCTTCCCCAAACTCAACCACATATCCACATCCTGGCTCTCTTTTGAGGCTCTCCACTTAAGAATTAACTTACCTGAACATTGCCCAAAATGGGTGAAGATAAATAACTAGACCCTTTCGTTTTTCGAGCATTTCTTTTTACTATTAAAACCATCTGGCACAATATTTTGATTCTATACAGGGTGATAGATATCATAACCTTGTATATCTATTTCTTATTGTAATTTCCCCCTGCCCTCGCATAACAAAATGGCAGGCAAATGCCTGGATAGTCAAATAGCTTTAGGTAACAAGTTAGAGTTTTTTCCCTTTACTGAAAGTCTACTAAATTGGTAAAACACGGAGATAATTTGGAGAACAAAAATAAAATAGAAAGTGAGCAGTGGTTCTTTTCATATGTTTTAATCTTATAGGCATTGTCTTATAAAAATATTAGCTTTGAATACTATTAAGAATGCATGATAACCAGTACTTATTAATAAGAAATATGTAAAATAGGAAGCAGCATCCCAGACCCCCAAGAAATCTTTCTTCCATCTTTACTTTCCTTCAAATTTGCTCTATCTTTGGGCACCTAGGTGGCTCAGTCAGTTAAGCGTCTGCCTTGGGCTCGGGTCATGATCCCGGGTCCTGGGATGGAGCCCCACATTGGGCTCCCTGCTCAGGGGGGAATCTGCTTCTCCCTCTGCCCTTCCTCCCGTTTGTGCTCACTCTCTCTCTCTCTCTCTCACAAAAATAAATAAATAAATAAATAATCTTTTTAAAAAAAACCACAAATATGCTCTAGTTCATATTTTTAAAATCAGTTATTTATAAAGAATATTCCAGCTCATTTCATCTAGTTTCTTCTAAGTACTTTGCTCTTCATCTCTCATTGTACTGAAACTGCTCTTATATTAGTCACTAATGATTTAGAATCATCAAATTAATGACCTGTTTTGTGTACCAATCAATCACTAGAGGCATTTGACACTGTTTAAACTGGGACCCAATCTATCACCTAAGACCCATTACTCACATAAAAGCACTGAGCAAGCTCCATCAATTTTATCCTTGCAGTATTTCTCTTCATATCTTCTCCAAGCCCAATAGAAATAGCTTAATTTGAAATTGACCTGATTTACTGTAAAAATCTCCTGGCTGATATTTCTGATTTCCTTCAATTCTCCCCATTCTAAAAGCAGCTTGTGAATACTGTTGGGATATAATGACAAATGCTCTTGTGCAATGTTATCATCCATGGTTTGAATTATAGCTAATTAACTCAAATAATTCAATATTTTAGTCAAAGAAAATGCATAATTCAAACTATATAAACTATATAACTATATAGCAGGTATCTTGCCCAATTTATTATTAATATAGTATATTTACATATGTTATATATTTAAAATATATATTCTTGATAGATAAGATAGATAAGACCTGCTCATTTCCTTAATAAGGTGGTCTTTGTCGCCAAGATATTGGCTCTGGTTCTTAGCACAAATAGGTTGTTTAAAAGGTGTATGTATATAAGATGAAGAAAGGAGTAAAGTCCCACAAGAAGAGATACTGCTTGGAAGAACAGAATTCCTGATAAAAACTTAATGTTGCACCGATGTTTGTTTTATAAATATTGGTTATTTGAAAATTCATAATGGTAACTTATGTACATTATATGGAGTACGTACAAAGAGAAGTCTAGAAGGAAATGACATATTCAAAAGTTAGAAAACAATTTAAGTTTTTGAAAAATATGTTACAATGTATTTAAATTTTTTCTCCAATTATGGACACATGGCTTTTTCATAGCTAGGAGTAAAATATGCACATTCATTAGATATCTTGAATGAGAAAATCCAATTGTATAAGCTATGATGATCTGTCAAGGGCAGAAGGACACTGTACTGATTGAAGTTATTGTTTTTACATATTTTAAATGGACTTATAAGAACAGAATTTGATTTTGAATATATAGAATAGTAGACTGAAATTCCCGTTAGTACTCATAGATATTGTATAAGTTACTGTTAGAAAACTATTTCAAATGTATTTTGGGAAAAGAGAATTTTTTAACATATTCCATTATCTGCAGCTCTATCTATCTATCTATCTATCATCAATCTATCATCTATCTATCTATTCTAAATAATTTCTGATATAATTATGTTTAAGTAGAATTTTTTTTTTTTTAAGATTTTATTTATTTATTCAACAGAGATAGAGACAGCCAGCTAGAGAGGGAACACAAGCAGGGGGAGCGGGAGAGGAAGAAGCAGGCTCATAGCGGAGGAGCCTGATGTGGGGCTCGATCCCATAACGCTGGGATCACGCCCTGAGCCGAAGGCAGACGCTTAACCGCTGTGCCACCCAGGCGCCCCTAAGTAGAAATTTTAAATGCTATAAAGAGTAGATATTCTTTTGGCAATTTTGCATCTTACTAATAATCCAAATTGTCTATTTTATTACATTTGTATCACTAGTAAAATATTGAAACATTTAAAAATATCTCATTTTTATATTATCTTTAAAAATTAATTTAGCATTGAAGAAAGGAGACAAAAGAGCCCTGAAACTAGTCTCTTAATTTTATGAAAACTTCATTTTCAATGCTAAACATTCTTGTGTCTGTGACTAGGACTTCCAATGTTATCATCATCCCTTTATTTAAAAAATCAAAGTATATAAACTCAATAGTTACTACATGATTTATTTTGTTAATTTTACTAAGTCTTCTTTTGATATATTTTCTTTTTATTTCTTGTCTTCTTTCACCTTCTCAATGACATACATTTTCTTTCATTTAACTATTAACCCAAGAAGTTCTAAGAAAAAAAATACATCCTTGGAATACTGCATAATGCTGTAAAGAGTAGGCCATACTTTTTACTTGCTGTTTTATGATTGAATGGGCTCAAACTCCTTTGCATGCATTCTAGGCAACTTTGAGTTCCATTAACTGCAAACTTTAAATGACAGATCACTTTCCTGACTTTATATTTTCTTTTTGTTTCTGTTGCTCATTTCCTCAAAATGTTATGAGCCTTTTGTACTAACAACCTGACAGTATAAACTTCTCAGTTTGATCTATTGTATCGGGATACATTTAGTCTCAGCAAAAACTATTTTTCTTCTGACAACTCTAGTACTCTCTGTTACCTTATGAAGGAAATCTCTAAGAACAGCGAAAGAACATTTCAACATTTCATTGAATGATTATTTAGTTAACTATGTATATAAGAACTGATTATAGGCTTGACTATTTGAACTTAACTATACAACTTGTCCTTTACATTTTCTTCATAAAAGTAACAACACATTTTTGGGTAAGCCTTGGTATATTGTTTGACAAAGCATTAGTACAGAGTACATACACAAAAATCACAAACAAAATTGGATCTTCCATAGGATGACTGATGTCACCAATAACCAGAGGCCAAGTAAGTATATGCTTTACGTGTCTACATAATTAATTCATGCAAAATATTGCCTGAAGTAGCATATTTGAATATGCTCAAAACCATTGAATTGTATACTACAAATGGTCCAATATATGGTATTTGAATTATAACTAAAAAAATCTGTTAAAAAACTATTTCAAGAAGGAATGGTATAGACACAAGCCAAGCTAATAACTAGACAGAAGTATAGTTCCATTACTAGCAAATCTGGAGGACTCTTAGACTTAAATTTTTATGTATACATGTGTGTATGTATTTATCACATCCAAAAAGCTATACATAATTAATGTACACAACTTAGAGTTTGACGATAATTGTATACCCATGAAATCACCACCACGATCTGTGCCATAAACCTGTCACCTCTGAAAGTTTTTTTCTCACCCTCTTATTTATTATTATTATCCTTATTATTTATTTTTGTACACACAAACACAACATAAGAGATCGCCCTCTTCCCCAATGTTTAAGTACACATTACAGTATTGTTAACTATAGGTTGTGTTGCACACAAGATCTCTAGGACTTACTCGTCTTGTACAACTGAAACTTTGTACCACTTGGCTATACCTCTCCATTTTCCTACCCCCAGACTCCGGCAACCACCAGTCTACTCTCTGCTTCTATGAGTTTGACTATTCTAGTTTCATAATACAAGTGGAATCATACAGCGTTTGTCTTTTGGGGACTGGCTTATTTCAGTTATTTCAGTTATATAATATTCTCCAGGTTCGTCCAGCTTGTTGCATGATGCCATGGTTTGTATTTCTTTTTTAAGGCTGAATACTGTCATTTTGTTGTAAATACTACATGTTCTTTATCCATTCATCCCTTCAAGGACACTTAGATGGCTTCCATGTCTTGGCTATTGTGAATAATCATGCAATGAACATGGGAGTGCAGATATTTCTTTAAGAACTTTGATTTCAATTTCTTTAAATGTAGTATGGTTGTGGCATAAAAACATATATAAACCAATGGAACAGAATAGAGAGTCTAGAAGTAAACCCACACGCATATGGTCAATTGATCTTTGACAAGGGTTCCAAGACTACACAATGGGGAAAGGAAAGTCTTTTCAATAAATGGTGTTGGGGAAACTGGTTATCCATATGCAAAATAAATAAATAAATAAATAAATAAATAAATAAATAAAAATAAAATTGGTCATTTATCTTACACCATACACAAAATCAATTTGAAGTGAATTAAAGACGGGGTGCCTGGGTGGCTCAGACAGTTAAACATCTGCCTTCAGCTTAGGTCATGATCATGGGGTTCTAGGATCGAGCCCCACATCTGACTCCCCTCTCCTCCTTTGTTGTGCTCTCACTCTTGCTATCTCTGTCTCTCTTTGAAATAAATAAAATCTTTTAAATAAATAAATAAATAAATAAATAAAATGGATTAAAGACTTAGATGTGAGACCCAAAACCATAAAACTCCTAGAAGAAAGCTCTTAGGGAGAAAGCTTCTTTGGCCTTGGCAATGATTTCTTGGATTTAGACCAAAAGTACAGGCAATGAAAGCAAAAATAGATGAATAGAATTAAGCCAATAAGTTTCTATACAGCAGAGAAAAAGAGAAACGAAAGGAAAACACAACCTATGCAATGGGAGAAAATGTTTGCAAGCCATTTATCTGTTAAAGAATTGATATTCAAAATGTATAAGGAATTCTTTAAATTCAGTCACATTAAACCAAATAACTCAATTGAAAAGTGGGCAAAGGAACTGAATAGAAGACAAACAAAGGTCAAGAGGTATATGAAAGGAAATCAACATCACTAATTATCAGGGAAATGCAAACCAAAACCACAGTGAAATATTACCTCACACTTATTAGGAGGAAAAATGTTGGAGAGATGTGGAGAAGAACAAAAGCCTCTTACACATGGTTGGTAGAAATGTCAATTGCTGCAGCAACTATGGAAAATAATATGGCCATTCCTCAAAAAACTACTAATACTAGGGGCACCTAGGTGGCTCAGTAGGTTAAGCGTCTGCCTTGGGCTCAGGTCATGATCGCAGGGTCCTGGGATTGAGCCCCACATTGGGCTCCTTGCTCAGCAAGCAGCTTACTTCCTCTCCCTCTGCCTGCAGCTCCCCCTGCTTGTGCTCTCTCTCTCTCTCACTGTCTCTCTCTCTGTCAAATGAATAAATAAAATCTTTTTTAAAAAACTACTAAAATTACTAAAAAATAAAACTACCATATGGACTTTGTTTTTAATGAATAGAAAGCTGAAGAAGTTTCCTCTAGTGGTAAGTTTAATCACATATATGGAGTTTAACAATAAGTCATCAAACTGCTCGCTGATGACAGCACACACCACATATTTTTCCTGTATAATTTCTTAGGAAAAGATACTAAAAACAAAATAAGAGGATAAAACATGTATCTGCATGTTTACACATCTGGAATGAAATTTTATCCTTTTCTTCCAGATGTCTTGGGAAGTTCCACGGACCAGATGTTCCAATCTGTTTTGTTTCTGCAAATTTTAAGATTCTCTCTTCTACTGATGGATTCCCAAATAAGGCCATGTTTCTTCAGGATAATGTTTCTATACTTAGTTGAATTGGCCATAAAGCTCGAATTTTGCTAATTCTATATATTACACCTGTAGACTAGGAATTTGAGATAATATTGATGTGGACTTTTGTCTGGTAAATAAGTTAATTTTCAATCCCAGAGGATTCAGATTTACCTTCACATATCATTAGTAGGACCTACCATTTGCTGTGTACCTACTATGCACCAGCCACAGAAGGTTACCAAATTCTATTCTCAGGACTCTGTGAAGTAAGTAGTATTATTTCTATTTTATTATTGTCACAACTGAGGTTCAAAAGGGTAAATAACGTACCTAAGCCAGTGTCAGATCTACCTGACTCAAATGTTGTAACTCTTGCCTGTATGCCTTGGTGTATGTCTTCCATACTGCTCAATTTCAGAATGTGTTTATCTTAACTCTGAAACGTCTCTTCATATTTTTGCTGAGTCCTCAGAGGCACTTCAAAGACAAATGCTTTCTCATGTATACTGAAAGATAATACCAAAAAATTAAAGTGGATGAGAGTCAAAGTAACATCTACCCTTCCGCACCCCTTTTTTTTAGAATAGCCAGATGGAAGAACATAGTTCAGAGTAAAAGTCAATGAAGCCAGCTACAAGAACTAACACGTTTGCCAATACTGCCCACTGATGTACCAATAACAAGAGTCCCCACAAGGAAGGACCCACCAATAAGACTTAGAACATGGGAAGGGAAGAATATATTTGCCTTCTGAGGCAGTCTTCTTTCCAAAAGCAAAGAGCAAAGCAGAGCTATAAATGCTAGTTCTTGCCTAATCTCTCCAGAGAAAGACTGAGTGAAAGGGCAGAATCTAGCCAAGATTATATTTAGAGAAGTTCCCAGTCCAAGGAAGCCAGAGGGCTACAGAGAAGCAATCCCTTTAAAAATACACTTTTTCACAATAAATGTTAAAAATAGTAATATAAGTAGGTAATTAAATTAATTCATTTCATTAACTAATTATTTACTGATTATTTCTTTTATTTCCCAGAAATTAGTTTAAAGTTAAATAAAACAAGTTTTCAACTCAGTATGACATTATTTTCAGCATTCACTCTAAATAAAATATCATGAGTAGGAGATAGGAAGAAATGGAAACTAAAAAAACACATCAGTTGAACTGACAAAGATGCTAGCTTCAACATGAATTTAAATATTACTTCTAGCTCAAACATAATAGCCTAATGATTTGGGGATAAAAGTTTTCTGGAATATTGGGGCACCTGGGTGGCTCAGTCATTAAGCATTTGCCTTCTGCTCAGGACGTGATCCTGGAGTCCTGGGTTCGAGCCCCGCATTGGGCTCCTCTGCTAGGAGCCTGCTTCTTCCTCTCCCACTCCCCCTGCTTGTGTTCCCTCTCTCGCTGGCTGTCTCTTTCTCTCTGTCAAATAAATAAAATATTTTTTAAAAATTTTTCTGGAATACTAATTAAATTGATGTCCTTTGGCAAGTCATTCTTGCCTCTCTTGGACTTTGATTCTTCCCTATTATTTTAGAAAGTACTGGACTAGGTTATCTAAAATAGTACATCCCAAATGTGTGTGTGTGTGTGTGTGTGTGTGTGTGTGTGTGTGTGTGAGTGATGGTAGTGGTGATGGTGGATGGCAGAGAAACTGTAAAGTGTGTTACCTCTGTGCCTTTACAAAAAGAAGCATATGAGTCTCCAGGGTAATTTTCATTTTCTAGACATTTTTTTCATCTTTGGAATTTCTAAGTCTCTCAGACACATATCCCCCCAGTTAAGAGAGCATGGGCAATGCCATAGGTTCTCATATGAATTGGGTGTTTATTATGTCCCTTAGATGTGTTTAGGTGAGAAAAGTACTAAAAACTGCTGAGAAGGCCACATAAAAGTGTAACTGCCTCCCACATAATTTGCTCAAAGAGATCCTAAATATACATTAGTTGAAAGACTGTGGAGAATTTAAGAAACACTCAGGAGGACATAGAAATTACATGCACAAATGGAGGGATGATTCACGTGAAGTCATGGAAAACCATAAAACCAAAAGTTTGTTTTTCATGTAGGGATATTTTTAAATCAAGCTTACATCTATTGTGCCCAATGATTTTGTTTCAGACAGATGGCCAGTTATTCTTCCATACATAGATTTGAAGAGAATTTACCAGCATGTAATGAACTTGCAAAAAGGAAAATTAATGCTTCATTATGTTAAGGCTATTTCGCAAGTGACTAATATTTACAACAGTTTACCAGTTCTCAAAATTAAATGTCCGGAGCTGTAATGATGGTTTTCATGTGATAGGATTCGTGATAAAAAGAATGATAATGGAAGGGCCATACGGTATGTAGGTGGAACATCTGTCAAAGACACTTTCTTTGCCTTCCTTCCTATGGGAAAATATTTTAATTTTTGTAAACATTTTCTTTGTCCATATGTTGCATAATTTTATGGATATACTAGTACAGAAACCCAGAGAAGGAAAGAATACACACACACACTCACACGTGCACATACACAGAAGAAGAAAAGGACCATATATTAATGAATTTTTTTTTTTTAGATTTGCTGTGCTTAACAGTCTTTTAGGCTATAAAATCTAGTTGGTGATGTCATAATAACATAATGATATTCAGGTAAATTTCAAGTAGGATACTGATTTTTATAAAACATTTGGTTATATATTGAAGTCTGTCAGGGCTGATGAACAGCCTAGAGAATTCCACTATAGCTACTTTTTAGTGAAATCTAATTGTGCCAGCTGCAAGCAAGACATGTTATCAAATTGGAGAAGGAAAGGAAAATTGATTTCTGAATAAATAGATAGGCACTAATTAAAACGAAGCTGAATGTAATCTCAAACTACTTTTTTTATTTAGGGTAAAAAATAAATATTTAGTTAGCTGAAGGAATTTCATATTCTATTTCCTTTCAGAGAACATATAAATGTTTCTCTGGCATCTGTCAATTTCCTGGACATATTTTGTAAAAATAACGCTTTTAAAATTGCAAAACATACAATTTAAATGGTTTCACAGAGCCAGAACAGATTTTGCTGTGTGTGTATGTTTCAGAAAAAACAGTTGTTATTACTATTGACAAAGCTAAGAGACAAGAAGGAAACCCATGGAAAGGTAGGGTTTCTAATTCTAAGATCATTTCCACAGTAAACATTGGAGAAGTCAAATGTTTTTTAATAAAAGTAGGTATAACAGAACTTAAAAAGAGAATTAGAAACATCATCTAAACACACAGTAAATTTTTTTTTCTACATCTTTTCAGGTATAAAATCAGGATAACTCTTCGGTGGTGTCCCAATCCAATGTGACTCTATGGCCCTGGCAGATGACAGTCATGCACCAATAACCTAGAAAGATTCTTCAGCCAAACTCTTCTGTCCTAAAAGAGAAATGGATGCTATAAATCACTCAACTATTTATCCACACAGTGATAATTCTTTTTTTTTTTAAAGATTTATTTATTTTTTTGGAGAGAGACAGAGGGCATGGTGAGCGGGAGGAGTGGCAGAGGGAGAAGGAAAGAGAATCCCACGCAGACCCCCTGCTGAAGGCAGAGCCCTACGCAGGGCTCCATCTCATGACCCTGAGATCATGACCTGAGCCAAAATCTAGACTCAGATGCTTAACTGACTGAGCCCCACACAGTGAAAATTCTTTACATATTTTACAAGTCTTTTTTCTACTTTGTTGGGGAACTTTTCATTACAATTTGAAGTTTCTCTAGAGAGGCTAGTTCTTCTTCCTCCAGATTAAACCTCTTGAAAAACATGTATTCACTTCATGTTTCTTTTTCTGAGAAGTAAGAGTGGCATGATATTTAGACAGAATCAGCTTTAGGAGCAGAAATCGAGAATATTATTTTTTTAAATTATGCTTATATTTAAACCATTAAATCAAATATTTACTCAATCCTTAATAAAAGAAGTTAGTTAATTTAATCTGTAAGAATTAATAAAGAAAAGAAAACTACCAGGTAAAACAAGGACCAAAACATCAGAAACAGTCTATCATGTATTTTGTGGTTAATGCTTGGCCTTTTTTCTCTAGGTTCCTCTTCACCACATAGGGCCCGTGCTCCAGTTAAACCTGTTTTCATTTGCAGTGAGTTGGTGAATGGCAGATTCTGATTTCAACTGCCTTATACATTTTGTCTTTTAGAAGATTTTATGTTCAATTCAAGACCTTCTTCCTTGTTTTTTTTTTTTTTTTGAATTTTTATTTAAGTTCTAGTTAGTTAACATTTAGTGTAATACTCGTTTCAGGAGTAGAATTTAGTGATTCATCACTTACATATAACACCCAGTGCTCATCACATCAAGACCTTCTTTCTGAAATGATTTTTATTCTAATATGATCTTATCTTTCCTTGTTAGCTCTTAATGAAGGAACATGTATTATCAACCAAAAACTGTAAGTACATAGCCAAGATTCGAAACTGCATATATATTTATTCTAAAATCCATTTATCCTTCCACTTCCCTATGATGTCTCTAAGTTCTTTATGAAAGAGGAAGATATATTAATCATTAATGAATAGTCTCAAAAGGAGGCATTTGAAGTTGTAAAGTTTAATAAGCAAAGGACAGTGGAACAGTGGTACCCCTAATTAGAATGGTAGACACATTCAAGAGAACTCACAAAGGGAAGAAAGTATATTCAACTGAGGAAGACCAATACTGCAAAAAGAGAATACCTCTATACCTTGTTGCCAAACTTTTCAAATGAGTCCAGAAGCAGATGCATTCAACACGACTGCTGTTCTTTGTTTTCTTTAGTTTCATTGCTTCCTCAGATTTTTATGTGACGCCTAAAGGAGAGAGCTCACCTACTCTGGATCCACAACTTGTGGCATAAGCCTAAAACACAGCAGTTTCCAGATTCCACTTCTAAAATCCTTCCAGTAGTTAGGTGATGGCAGGTTTATTCTTCCCAAGGAATCTGGTAGGATGGGATTCCACCTATGTAGACACGTAATTAAGCTCCATTGTGATGATTAGGAACTATACAGATTCACATGATAGGAATAGGCCTGCCTTGATTTTTTTTTTTTTTTTTTAAGATTTTATTTATTTATTTGACAGAGAGAGAGACAGACAGCGAGAGAGGGAACACAAGCAGGGGGAGTGGGAGAGGGAGAAGCAGGCTTCCCGGTGAGCAGGGAGCCCTGGCTTGATTTTTTTCAATTAAATTGTTTCTTGGATGAAAAGTTGTTTAACAAAACACAATATATGAGCATGGATATTGTAGATGCTAAATGCATTTTGGAAAATATAACTGAATTTTTAAAATTAAAATGTAATATCTAAAATTTAGAAAAATTATTTCTTTTCATAGACCATAGAAGATATTTGACTTCAGGAATAATTATAAGTTAATTATAGGTTTAAAAAAAATAAGGATGTATTTAAGACAAGAGTAGCAATGTCTCAAGGTAGCTTTTCTTTGCAATTACTTGCTTTTTGAGCTTACGAAGAACTCTTGTCCTTAACAATCACAGTTTTAATTGCCTTAACAGCCACAGTAAGCTTAGTGTAAGCAATTGGTACTGAAGAGAAATACTTATGGAGTTATTTTGTACACACAGATTGAATTCCATCATGTAGGCTTCATTATGAAAAATAAATTGTAAATATTTATATAAAAATTACTCTATGCCAGTGACTACTCTGTGTTTTATATATTAACTCACAAAAGCCCTGTAAGATAGGTACTGTTATTGTTTTTGTTGTATTGATATGGTAACAGAGACAAAGAGAGGTCAACTCACTTGCCATTAAGGGCCAGATTTAGGATTCAAAAAAAAAGAATCTTCTTGTTTCAATCCTTGTGTTCTTAACCTCTGTGTAATGCTTCCTATGGATTTATTTTTTCTTTATTTTGGCAGTGATTTCAGTGGAAATATATCAATAAGACAACATTTAGTTTCATAAAGACCATTTATTTGTTATTTTATAGAAACATTATATATGCTTAGATTCAGATATTAACATTTGTTCTGCCACATTTGTTCCTTCATTCAGAGTCACGCTCAAAGATTGTCAAGAAGTAGCTGCTGTATGACTGGATGAATATATTGAAAAATTAAATAATTACAAAGACAGATATTTGAGGTAAAGAGATCTGATATGATTCCAGTACCAGAATTATAGCATGAGCTCTGTGGACCAGTTCCCCTAAGAAATAATCATTACTTGTTGATTGTTTCTTAACAATGCAAATTTATTTTCTGGAAATTATTCAAAGTGTATACAATAAATGAAGAAACATTGATTCAGGAAAATCTACTAAACGGTAAGAGCATCCAGTAGTACTTGAGTCACACTTCGTCTCCCACCCACACACACATAGCTCAGACTCATGGAAACTCCACTTGGAGACAATGTGGCCAAGAAAATGGGACTCCTTTCTGTCCAGCTCCCGGTTAAGGTATTTCTCTGGGATGGGTGGTGAACCATCAGTTTTCACTCCCCAGCTACATGTTATAGAAGCTAAATTCCAAGTGAATGAGGCCAAGGGGCCAGGAACTCCTTTTCTCCACCCAGATTTGACTCATGAACCAGAGGCTTACCACAGGTGTGGAAGGCCAAAAATACTGGGTTTTGATTGCCCTTACCACAGCTTACTCATAGGGTGGAGGTACCATATTGGGTAAGATAATCTGTAAGCACTAGAAGTTACTTTCCCCACACAGACCAAGGGTGCTACTCTGAGAGTAGTGGGTCACTGTGTTACTGAACCAGTGTGGGTCCCGCTCCCGGGTGAGTTACAAACATAGACGACACTAGGTGGAATTGCCCCACAGAGTCACCTTTATTGGTCATATAAGGAGACCATGGGGAATAATTTCAAATCCGTGAGCCTCCCAACAGGACTAGGCAGGCTCCTTTTATTAGGATTTAAGATGAATATTGGGAGGGGGAGGCCACATCATCACATATAATGGGCAGGCATAAAGTTGCACAAGTACACTCAAAAAACGTGCCTGTCTGTACATGTCTGTTATGCTAATGAAGCTGCTGCTCCTGTGGGAGGCGGGGGTGTTGGATTTTAACCTTATAATGAGGCTGAGGTAACTGTCCAGCATTTTATAATTCATCCGTGCAGGCGTCCGCCTGGGGTCATACTAAAATGTTTCTTCTGTTTTAGCAACTCATTAGTGAGTTTCTAAAAGATAAAATTGATAGTTAGGCGGAAGCTTCTAAGAGTTTCCTGAGTTTAGGGGGTCTTGCCGGTGACAACTGTTCTTGCTTCCTGCCCCTGAGCAGTGGCTCAGAGATTCTGTTTAGTGGGAGAGGCCTACCATAAGAACAAGCTTCAAAGCTTTGCCCAAAATAATGAATTGAATTGAAACATTGTTGAAAAGTTCAAGTCTGACAGTGATCTCCGTAACAATGGATATTTGTGGGTATTTTGTTGGTCAGCAATTAAGAATAGGCTATAGCTAAAGAGAACAGCAGCTGAACTGTAGGGCAGATGGTTTATCAGAGAGACCTAGACCTCCTGTTGTCAAAACAAACCTCAAAGACTGGCCCACAGAAGGACCTCTGCAAAGGACCCAGATGTGATCGGATCAGACTGGAGCAATTTATATCTCAAGGCATCGCCAGAAACATCAGGACAAACAGCCACCAGCTAGCGGAGCCTAACACCTGGATGTGAGCACAATAAAGGCAGACAGCGTGGTGGGAGATCAGGGAAAGAAAAATCAGATCCCTGCTAAAACCATTGCCATTGCAGGCTGACTGTGCATAAGCCCAAAGTTGAGCTCTCCGAGGCGTGACACCAGAGGCTTCAAACTGCAGAGAAATAAATTCACTACATTTTTCTGGCCAAGTTACTAAATAAATGAGCAAATACACACCAACAATCCATGGGAGAGGAGAGGTGGAAGGGGGTATCAGCCCCCTGCATTGCAAAAATCTATTTTTTAAAATGTCCATTCCCCCCCCCAAAAAAAAACAAAACAAAAACAAATTATGGGGCATGGAAAGGAAAAAAAAATACAAAGGGAAAAAAAGAGAAACTGTGGGATTTACGAGACAAAGACATTGAAGCAGTTGTTATCAATAGGTTCAAAGAGCTAAAGGAAATCATGTTTAAAAAAGTAACAGAAGTATGTCAATTATACTTCAATTAAAAAAGAAAGTAGAGGGGCGCCTGGGTAGCGCAGTCGTTAAGCGTCTGCCTTCGGCTCAGGGCGTGATCCCGGCGTTCCGGAATCTAGTCCCACATCGGGCTCCTCTGCTGGGAGCCTGCTTCTTCCTCTCCCACTCCCCTGCTGTGTTCCCTCTCTCGCTGGCTGTCTCTCAGTCACATAAATAAAATCTTAAAAAAAAGAAAGTAGAAGGTATGACGACCATCTCCCATTGCATAGAAAATATCAATAAAGGGATAGAAAATATGAAAAAGAACCAAAGGTGAATTTTGAAATTAAAAACATAACTGTAACTAAAATGAAAAATTCACTAGAGAGACCCAACAGAAGATTTGAGCAGGCAAAAGAAAAGAACCAGTGAATTTGAAGATGTCTTGATAGAGGCACACAATGTGAAGAACAGAGAGGAAAAAGGAAGAACACCAAAAAGAGCCTCGGAGAAATGCGTGACTCCATTGTGTGCACTGGCATACCCAGAATGGAAACAACAGAAGGAAAGGAGAGAGAGAGAAAGAAGCTGAAAATAGAAGAAACTACGTGATGTAGAGTCCCTAGTCTAGGGTCAGGTGCATTTGATTGCCGAGTGTCTTTCATCTCTCCAAATCTCGTATTTCCATAGCCTTTGTGTCTTTAATGTAATAATGTAACAACGTGGACATTATTGAAGAATACAGCCTGCCCTTATTTCTGAAACAGAACCTGCCTCAATTTGGGTTCTCTGATGTGGCCCCATGATGAGATTAAATTTAGGCATTCCCACATGGAATAAGGTATAGAGGCAGCTCCATCTTTCTTAGAGCATCATCTTGGTGGCATATAACGGTCCAATTGATTCTCACTGGTAATGCTCAGCTTAATCATCTGGTCTAGGGATTTCCAATTTCTCCGTCACAGAGTTACTATTTTTTTGTCATGCAAATTTCAGGAATCTGTGAGAGAACAATATAAGATGACGCCTAGTATCCTGCTCCTTACCCAAATTTCTTTTAAGTTTAGCACCAATTAACGTTTCTTTCCTAAACCACTCTTTACGATAATGAATGGTAATTCTATTTTTTATTTTAAAAGATTTAGTTACATTTTCAAAAATTAAAGTCATGAAATACTCATTTACACTTAAATAACTTTTTTTAAATTTTTGATATTTTTACTTAGGATTTGTTTTTTCCACTTAATTTTGACCAGAAACTTTTAATATTTTAGAATAAAATAACCGTTTAAAAATTAAAATTAATATAACTACACTTTTATTTTTAAATTTTGTGTAACTAACATCTTTAATGAGTCATAACCTTATTATTGTTAAATACAAATTTATAAGAAAACCTTGACTCTAACAAATTCATAAACGATTTTGTATAAGTGAGGGAAATAAAATAACTTATGAACTATGTAAATGTATTATGAATTTTGTGCAATGTTATTTTATTTCTAACCCAAAATTTGGTGGTTCATTAATTATATATTCAGATTTGTTCAGTAATATTTAAATTTGTTCTTCTTTAATAAACAACCACAGTTTATACATTTGGAGGGGTGTGTGTGTGTTTAACAAAGTTTTGTCGAATAGGAGTACAGAATATATACAATTTAGCAGCTTATTACATCAATTTACAGTATTTAAGTATATTAATAATTAATTATTAAATATAAATATGTGAGCTTTCGTATATATTATTTGTTCGGGGCCCTGCAAAAATTAGAAGTCGTCTGGTGGTGAGGTCGTCATCTCTAGGGAAAGAGCGAGGTTGAGAAACAACTGGAAGATTCTGGGTAGTGCTAATCACTTGCACTAGGATTTCATTCGAAGCAAGAGAGAGGAGGTTTTGTTTAAAGTAAATTATTTAGAAAAAATAAATAAATTATTTAGAAAATTATTCAATCAAAGTTTGTATGTAAAATTCATATACAGGGACAGGATATTTACAAAAGTGTAAACTCTAAAGAAAAGATATAATGATCAGAGTGGGTCAAGTGCTGGAATTAATCAGCCCCACCTTTGCATCGAACGTGGGAATTCCTTCTGAGTTCCACAAGAGCTAGCAAGGCAAATTATTTCTAAGCATAAACAGGTTAATATTTCTTAGTGCCTAAATGTTGCCTCTTATTTTATCTCTGAAGCTTTAATGATGGGAAAATATAAGTTACTGAATAACCTGGCACTCCCCCATTTGCAGTGTGGGAAACTAGAGTATAGGAAACATTTCTGTACAAGAGAAGTTAGCAAAACACAATAAATCTGTGCAATATTGTCTGAAAAAGAAACCTTTGTATAATACATGTTTCTTAAATATGATTCAGGTCATGGGCAATCTGTGGAGGAGATCTGGAAAACTTTTGGGCCCAGGGATATACAGAGGGCCTGTATCCATTCCTCCGTCCCTTTGGGGTAGCATCCTTCCTCTTGTTCTTCATTAATCACGCTAATTATAGCTGAAATCCTTTACCGGCATCCTCTGGTCCCCATTGAATCTTAGCAGGAGAATCCTCTCATTTTTTTTTCCCCTTTGAGCTGACATTTTTTTTTTCTTCTATCTTCATAAAAAGGGAAAAACAAGCAAGTTGTTCGTACCAGGGCAGAGGAAAAACACCCCTCCATGTTTCTATAGCCCTTCTTTCTCTTAATCTCTGCCCTCTCCCCATTCGCAGCCAATTCCTGTGCACTGTAGGTTATTTCCTCAGTGGGTTTAGTCCAATCTGATGTCTGCCCTGAGGACTAAAATTAGGTTCCATGTTATTTCAGGCATGGGAAGTCATGAAATGTGCTTCTTTCTAAGACTAGAAAACACATTGTTTTTTGTGTGACTGCTCAGCAAAAGATCTTCTAATTCTGTTTCTTTGCTCTTACTTTCATGTTACTATCACTGCTGGGAAGTTTTCAAGAATCTCACCGAAATATATGAAAAATCCCTCCCAAAAAGAAAAAGAAAAGTAAATCAACAAACCCTATGTTGCTCTCTGCTTTTACTTACTTTATTTTTATTTTTTTTATGTTTTTTTATTATATTATGTTAGTCACCATGCAGCACATCCCTGGTTTTTGATGTAAAGTTCCATTTAAGAAAAAAACCAAAACAGATCTAGGCACGACATTAAAAATATTCAGCCAACAACTTAGGTCCTCTTTTTTCTTATTTACTTTTCACATTACATATTGACATTAAAGGCATAGGAAAGACCTTACTTCACGCAAATATACAGCCGTGGTTTAAAGTAAGTAAAAGCATAATTTTCTGAGCTTCATGGGACCTTAAAAGTCAATCAAATTTGAAAGCACCATTGCCATAGTTTTATTACTTTGGATTTCTCTAATCTTTCCTCAGTTACACATAACTTAGCTCATTAGTTACAAGGACTATTTTTTTCCTGTTGATTTTGATGATTACAGCAATACTCACTCTTTTTAAGCTTGTATTAGCCTGACTTCAGGGGCCTACTACTTCATAATGTGGGCTTGATGTCCAGCTACATACACACAAACAGGCAGAATCATTCCCTGAGGTGTGCAAATGTCCTTACCCATCATTTAACGTTCCAATATTTGTGATGTCTTCTGGTTCCCTGAATCGAATTCTCGTCTTTCCATTTCTGTCAATTACTCTAGCAACAATTTTCATTAAGAACACAGGTCATTAGTCTCATATAAGTAAAACAAACTATAGGGACACTAGGGAAATGTTCTTCAAAGAACATTCCTGGAGTCTTTAAGAAAGTTGAAATGCTCCCCCAAGTCCCTTTTCATATATTCAAGGTTTTCTTTACAGTATTTCTGAGAGAAATCACGGAATGGTTACATCC
This sequence comes from Ursus americanus, assembly GCF_024610735.1. Classification (NCBI taxonomy): domain Eukaryota; kingdom Metazoa; phylum Chordata; class Mammalia; order Carnivora; family Ursidae; genus Ursus; species Ursus americanus. The sequence goes on along the minus strand of NC_142139.1, from coordinate 44,283,318 downwards.
TGTTGTCCCAGCTTTTCTTCTACATTTGCACAACGTCAGCTGCTGTATTAATAGGACTGATTACTCCCCTGACCTCCAATTTGGTCGGTTCTTATAAATAAAGGGTCTGGCTTTGTTCCAGCAAAACTTCACAAAAACAGCAGTGGGCCCGATTTGGCATGCAGGCTACACTTTCCTCTCTGAGAGATGCAAACATCCAGCAGGTATCGGAGGGCATACAAATAAGTATAAATTTCTAATCTCAAAACATTTACAAGCTGATAACAAAACACGAAGATAACTGAGCATTTTATAATAAGTTCCAAATGAATGCCAAAGGCCGGAATTAGCCTTTGGAGACAATGTATGTGGTAGAAATTTTTGAAACGAGAAACAGTGAAAATATAATGTTGTTATGGTTTAGCCATACTACTATCCACATTTAATACTCAAAAATGTTGACTGTATTGGTAAATTTCTAAAAAAACCAAAAACACAAAAGTAAGATTTTTGATGACTGAGTTATATTAGTTACTTAATCGTCATTCATTTTGTAACTAGTCTATTTATAATTTCATTGGACCAATCTCAATTTTGTTCCATTCTTGGTAATCATGTTTAGATCTTAGAGCTATACTCCTTCTTTACGTATTTTCCTTGCCAAAAATTTATGATAATTTCAAAGCAGAATCTCCTGTGCATTAAACTATCCTCCCTTTTGCACTTTGGGGACAGCTTACAGTAATGTTTTGTCCAAACCAAAAAAAAAAAAAAATGCTTGTTTCTTTCCCCACTAAATTACTTATACCTGTACCATAAGAAAATAGGTGCTTTTCCCACACAAGTTAATGATAGCTCCAAGGCCAAATAAATCAGAGAGGTAAGACAATTTTCAGAAAATTCATGAACTTTTGCCTAAGCTACCTGTATTAGGGAATGCTATTACTTGAATTATCTGCAATGGGGTGCTGTTCTTTGCTTCAGCTAAGAGGCCTGACCTCAATATGCTGGGTAAAAGATAGCAAACAAAAATAATTTTTAAAAATTACTTCAGGCCGAAGTATCCACAGCACAATATATTTTTAGTCTGAAGGTACCCTATTCTGTGGGAACTGGGACAGTGTAAGATCACATAAGCGTGCACGGGGAGAATATTGAGAGAGAAGCCACAGTTATGTCTCTGACCTCAGGAGATACGCATTAGCACCTTTTTAGATTTACAAAGGAAAAGGAGTGTGTTCTCTGTTCTTAACATGATGGATTTGCCTAAATCTGTACTTTAATGAGAACCTGAGATTGATACAGTTAACTACCAAAGGGGAGTAAAATTACACTGGAAAATGAATGTAAAGAAAATAATTCATCTGCTTTAGCACAAATACGTCTTTTCTGGGATGTGGCTGTCACAAGAAGGTTGGGGAATGAAGAAATGAGGATCTATCTAGCATGTTCTGTAATTACGATGTTTAATGTCTCTAACAGGGGAAAATAATCAATTTGCAAAGCAAAACAAAACAAAACAAACCCCTCTGAAATGGATTTCTGTGATAAATTTCCACATATCTATAAAGCAAGCATGTCTTTTCCCTAAAGTCTTTTTCTCTTCTCTTTTTAGATCTTGCACATTTACATTATAATTAATGTGCAGAAGAAACCATTCATGTGCCAAAGAACAGCTCCTTAGTTTTAATGAAGAAGAGTCCAGCAAGAATTCTATCTCTTGCCACTCAAAACTGAAGAAATGTTTTAATCATACAGGAACAAAACGAGAGCACCATTATTACTCTTGGGCTATTCGTAATGCTGCGAAGAGTTCATTCTTTGGTGTGCAGTATCTTTTCTCGAACACATCTACTCTGAACATCACAACTTGATGGTATTTGCCAGAACGAATACAAATGGCATTTGCTCTTCTCCAAAGAAGAAGTTTAACCAAAAAGCCTTTCCTTGTCTCTAGTTTTCCCAAGGCTCCGCTTATCCCGATTTAATACAAACACAGCTCTGGATAAATAATCTGAGTTTGTTCTCACACAGTGTGCCTGTTGACTCAGCTAGGAGTCTGTCACCCTGGTGTCATTGAATGGGATGACTGCCTTTGAAAGCTGACAAGAACCCTTCTTTACCTTTATGTATTCCAGACACTTCTTTCATAGCTAACTGCATTTTTTGGCAAGAAAGCACATTTAATTTGGCTCATATTTCTTCAATCATTATCGAAATTACTTCTAGAATGCTAGTGATAGATGATTTGCTGCTTTTTTATCCTGGATGTTACCAGGGCTCTGTAGGAGGATAGGGAAAAGGGGGAAAAAAATCAAAGTGTAGCATGTTTTCTGTTTGTATCCGTTCATAATATTTTATTAAAGTATTGAACCTTGGTTCAGAAATTCGGCATCAATTTTCATAATTAAAAACTGACAGTTTCCTGGGGCATCTGGGTGGCTCAGTCGCTTAAGCGTCTGCCTTCAGCTTAAGCGTCTGCCTTCAGCTCAGGTCACGATCCCGGGGTCCTGGGATCGAGCTCCATGTCAGGCTCCCGAAGCCTGCTTCTCCCTCTGCCTCTCACCCCACTTGTGCTCTCTCTCTTTCAGATAAATAAATAAAATCTTTAAAAAAAATAAAAAATAATAAAAAGCAAAAACTGACAATTTCCTGAAATAAGAAATTCTTTCATATCTTTCTCTCCTTCTACAAATCTCTCTACATGATATATAAAAACAGCCAGGAAAAGTGAAGCATTTGTGAAAGATGTTCTATAAATGGTATGATAATTAATTCACTATTCAGTTATTGGATAAAACTAAAGTAATTTGAATAATCATGTTTTAGAACAACCTGATCAATCCAAGTGTCATAAAATATTTAGGTAGCAATCAGATTGGAGTCCTTGGGGAAACCTTTGTACATCAGCACATGGATAACTTAAACTGCCTAATCAAAGCATGTTTGATTTCCTTGAAGATGTTTTCATAAACAGGTGCATTTGAATTTTTGTGTATAGTCATACTGTGTCTTCAAATTTGTAGCTATCGCTAGGAAATAAATCTTTAGTATCACAATTTGTCATTATTCTACCAAGCTACAGTCAACAATTGATGAGTAAAAATGACTTTCTGTGTTTTACCTCTAATTAAATATGAAAGAAATATTCATTCTTGGTCAACTTCTGGTTGAGTTGAATGGTCAAATGGCAACAAGCTCATATTGGATAAAATTGCACAATGAATTCTGATTTGTTTGTAGACAATTTCAGAAAAGGAATCCTAAAGAAAGACTGAATAATCATACTCATGTGATAAAGATATTTTATTCACTGTTGGATAATCATGGTGGTGCCTAAAACCACATGTGCCATCCAGGTTCACTTCAGAATCTTTTCCAATTTGACCAGAAACACTCAGATCTCTTTGGAAATTTAACTACATGCTCTTATTACTTAAGAAAAAAATTTAGAAATACATAATTATCCCAGGGAAGTATATATTGGAGGGAAAGACTGAGAGAAAATACCATTTAGAAGATTATGTAATTAACTCTACCTCTGAAACTGATGATATCCTATATGTTAATGAATTACATTTAAATAAAATTTAAATAAAATAAAATATTAAAAAGTTTATGCAATTAGATTGATCTCTTTATTTTGTTTCTTTTTGTTAGTAGAATATCAGAGCACCAACTAAATGCAAGTTCTTTTACTGAAGGAACACTAGATAAGCCAGAGAAAAAACACTTTAGGCTGCCCCTCACTGACTTTGTTTTTTTGAGAAAATCTATTCATATTTTTCAATTTCCCCATCTATATAATGCACATAGTATTGATTCTTAACTTTGTTATCAACATCATTGAAAATATATAAACATGAATTTATAAAACATAAATTGCTAGTTAATGTTGCTAGCTAATTCGAAGTAAATTCAAACTGAAGGCCGACATACTGGGACTTTCACTATGTAATATGAAAAAATCTTTTAAACAAAATCATTCAAATTCCTGACTCTGTTATTCTAATTATAATAATTTGCCTTCAGTATCCTCAATATACATTCATTTTTAAATGTTTGTTTTCTATGAAATAGAAAATATACTCAAAAAAGGATCCCCCTTAATGAATAATTGTAACATCAACACCCATACAACCATCACTCGTGTCAAGAAATAAAACTAGGGGCACCTGGGTGGCACAGTGGTTAAGCGTCTGCCTTCGGCTCAGGGTGTGATCCCGGCGTTGTGGGATCGAGCCCCACATCAGGCTCCTCCGCTGTGAGCCTGCTTCTTCCTCTCCCACTCCCCCTGCTTGTGTTCCCTCTCTCGCTGGCTGTCTCTATCTCTGTCAAATAAATAAATAAAATCTTAAAAAAAAAAAAAAGAAATAAAACTATGTATCCTACTCCAAACACAAATCCATAAAGTTCTCTTCCCAGAAGTACCTATTACAATAACTTTATAATTCGTCTATTGCATTCCTTTATAGTTTTGTTATCACCTATGCATTTTTAAACAATATAATTTACTTTTGTTCATCTTTGGAACATTATATAAAGAAGATCAAAGTCTTTAAAAATCTCTGTATGTCTTCATTCAAAATTTGTAGGGTTTATCTGTATTTTCACATGTAGATAGGGTTTGTTATTTTCAATACTGTTTAGAACTACATTTTAGAATATACTATTATTTATTTAACCAACAAGTGTTGATACAAATTTGAATTATTTCAAGATTGGAGTTGTTTTGAATGATGTTACAATAAACATTCTTGTACATGTTTCTTGGTGCCAGGTATCCAATTCTCTTGGATGTATTCTTAAAAATAGAACTGTTGGGTCATTAGATATGGGTGTCTACTTAGAATATATGGTGTTTTTCTTTTCTTTCATGAATGTCCTACAAATTATAGCATCCACATTAAATTAAAAGTTTCTTGTTAACCCAGTCTTCCTGCTGACTGTTATGTGAACCAAAATAAAGTAATCAACTTCCGGTATTTATGTTTCTGTTGTGGGTATTTTAATTCCATATTGATGTTTTAACTCTAAAATGCATTATCACTGATGTTTATGTATATTTACCAGAACGTTTACTATTTTCTTGGATCTTCGTTTTTTTCTTCCTTCTTAAACCTTCTATCTGTAATCATCTGCTTTCCACAGAGCCATACTGAGGTACATATTTGCTTGAAAGTAAATTCAAATTATTCTCATTATTAAAAGATATTTTTGCTTGGTTCTGACTTCTAGGACACCAGTCCTCTGTCCCTCTTTCTTGCACATCGAAGATGCCATTGCATTGTACCTTTGTGAGATAACTTTTTGTCCTGCAGTTCATTTTAAGAATTTTTTTTTTATTTTTGACACTTTAAAGTTTCACTAAGCAATGTCCAAATGTGAGGTTTTTTTTAAAAATTAATCTCGGGGTGCCTGGCAGGCTCAGGCGGTTAAGTGTCTGCCTTCGGCTCAGGGCATGATCCCAGACTGCTTGTCCCTCTGTCCCTCCTCCTGCTGGTGCTTTCCCTTTCTCTCTCCCTCTCAGTTTCCTCTCTCTCCCTCTCAAATAAATAAATAAATAAATAAATGAAATCTTTGAAAAACTAATCTAAAAAGAATTAGTTAGGCTTCCTGAATTAGTGTTATTAGCAGTACAGGAAAATTATCAGAAATTATCTCTTTATATATTGACTGCCTCATTTTCTCCCTCCTCTCCTTCTTACTGATACATAAACAATTTTTTTTTTAGTTCAGTGTTCTTTTTTTTACTTGAAAGTGTTTTCGCTTTATTTTTATTTTTTAAAATTCCAATATAATTAACATACAGTGTTGTATTAGTTTCAGATGTACAATATAATAATTCAACAATTCTATATATTACTCAGTGTTCATCATGATAAGTGCCTCTTAATCCCCTTCACCTATTTCATCCAACCCCCACCTACCTCCCCTTTGGAAACCACCAGTTTATTCTCTATAGGGAAGAGTCTGTTTTCATGTTTGCCTCTTTTTTGCTTTGTTTTTCTTGTTTCTTAAATTTCACATATGACTGAAATCATACAGTATCTTTCTTTGAGTGACTTATTTCACTAAGCAGTATACCTTCTAGATCCATCCATGTTATTGCAAATGGCAAGATTTCATTTTTTGTGACCAAGTAAACATATTTTAGACCTCACTTTAACCTCTGTGTGAAATTCCATATCTAAATAAATCTAGGGATCTAACATTGGGTTCCATTCTAAATAATTTAATCTGACCAGTCTAATATGATGATAATCCTTCTCATTAAGCTTTCAATTTTTATTATTGAATGCTCGATGTCTAAAATTATTTCTGATTTTCAAAAAATCTGAGGCCATGTTTAATATTTTTTGTCCTCTGAGACATTTTCAAGCTTATTCATAACTCCTAAGCATTGTAAACACGGTTATTTCATAATCTATCTCTGATAATTCCAAATACCTGAAGTTTGTCTGAGTCAGTTTCTGATGTTATTATTGCTGGTTTTGACCTATTTTGCCTTGTTTCTATGCATATTGAGATAACTCTGACTGCATACCTCTCCTTGTTATTGAAAAATTACTTTTACAGACTTGTGGAAGGCTAGAAAAAACTAGCTTCTGTAAGAAAAAATGTACGTTTGTTTCTTGCTGTCCTATAAATTCTATCAAGTCAAGATCATCATAAACCAAAATTGACATGTTTCATGCACTTTGCAGGTGATATAAACCTGGGTTGGAAACTGATGCCAGGTTTTAACTGATTCAAACCCATGGCTAATTCTCACTTCATCTTTTTTATTTGTTGCTCTTCCTTTCTTCTGTTCATCCCGATCTACTCATTGGCAAGGCAACCTTCCAAGCAGTGTTCTAGGGGGTACAGTGCTTTGGGTCACAGTTTAAAGTGGGGAGGATTATTATAAGATAAACCACTGTGGGTAAGCTCTGGGTCTATTTTAGCCTTTTTGTCTTCAGAGACCTAAATTACAAAGCCCAAGTTCGCCTGATGAGTAAATGTCATAGCCAGCTTCCTTCGTTGCTCTGAGAGACTACTCACCTCTCTGGATTGCCACTTTCTTTTTTTTAAAAGAGATTTTATTTATTTATTTGAGAGAGAGAGAGCACAGAGGGAGAGTGAGAAGGAGAAGCAGACTCCCCACTGAGCGGAGAGCCCGATGGGGGGCTCGATCCCAGGACCCTGAGATCATGACCTGAGCCAAAGGCAGATGCTTTCACCTACTGAGCCACCCAGGCGCCCTGGGGATTGCCACTTTTAAAAAAATTTTTGGCTTCATAGTTTCTTTCTATTTTGTTAGCTCTTCAATCCATGTAAATGTGTATAAATACATATGCATTCATTTTCATATATATTTACACTATTCATTTACATTACATAAATATAGATAAACATATTTATACATACATATAAACATGTGTTTATTTTCAATCCATTTAGAGAAGATATTTAACACACTATTTCATCCATAATTTTTAGTTGTTTTCAATATATGATATTATGGGTTGAATTATCTCTTCCAGAAATTCTTATGTTGAAATCCCAACTCCCAGTACTTCATGATGGGACCTTATTAGGAAACAGGGCCTTTGCATATGTAATTAAATTAGAATGAGGTCATATTGGCGTAGGGCAGGCCCTCATCCAATATGACTAGTGTCCTTATAAGAAGGCAAAATTTAAACACAGACAGACACATACACGAGGGGAAAGTCATGTGAGGACGAAGGCAGAGACTGCCATGATGCTTCTACAAGCCAAGGAACCCCACAAACAGCCAGCAAGCCACCAGCTGCGAGGGGAGAGGCTTGGAGCAGATCCTTCTCCACAGTCCTCAGAAGGAACCAACCCTGCGGGCACCTTGATATCAGATTTCTAGCCTCCAGAACTGAGAGGTGATACATTTCTGTTGTTTTAGCCTCTCAGTTTGTGGTACTTTGTGCTGCAGCCCTAGAAAACTGACACAGATGAGTAAATTTAAATAAACTTTTTCAATATTACCAAAAACACAAGCCCCCAGATGCCTTCTCTCACCTTAGAGGAGTGATTTGTTTGTGTCTGCTTCACAAAGAACAAGATCCCTCTCCCTGCTTCCCCTGCTCCCCCCACACTCTTTTTTCCTCTCCTCTTCCTTCCTTCCTTCCTTCCTTCCTTCCTTCCTTCCTTCCTTCCTTCCTTCCTTCCTTCTTTCCTTTTTCTCTCTCTCTCTCTTTTTCTTTCTCTCTTGCTTTTTCTTACATGTCTTTAAATAAGCAAAACATCGGCAGCATTGTTGGAAATACAAGGTTTATGAATCAGCTTGTTACCTAACCCTTAAACCTTATCTATTACTTTCTGTCAAAATATGAGCTTCCTCAGTAAAACAACATGCTGCTACAGGTTTGCACATCCTATTCTCTTCACCTGGAATTCACTCTTTATCTGCCTTTTAAACTCTGTCCATTCTTCAAAACAGAGTTCGAATGAGATCAGTAATGGAAAAAAAAGAAAAAGAAACAAAAAACATACATATATCAGAGATGGTTTAACTCAGGACACTAACCTAAAAGAAAAGATCCCCTTCCTTTCTTCTAAAGAAGGGAGAATATCAAAAATTGAATAGACACGGGATAAATTTAGCATTAATTAATTAAAAGAAAATACATAGAGCAAACTCTTGGGGCAAGTTCTAAAACAAGACTGTTAATTGCCAAAGAGATCTAAGCTAAGCTATAGTAAAGAACTCAGCTACACTAAGCTCATCTACAGATTAGAAAGTGATAGAAATTGGAGGGAATTTAAAGCACAAAAAGTGCAGTTCTTTTTCTCTTTTTGTTAATTTAAGTGACATAGAAACATTACAAAATCCAATTTAAAAAAAAGATTTGAACACAATTTCCACAAAAAAAGGAAATATATGAAAATGCACTCAGCTTTATTGTTATCAAGAAAATGCAGGGGCACCTGGGTGGCTCAATCAGTGAGTGTCTGACTCTTGATCTCATGAGGCTCAGGTCTTGGTCTCAGGGTTGTGAGTTCAAGCATCACTTTGGGCTCCATGCCTCGTGTGGAGATTACTTAAAAAAAAAAAAAAAGAAGAAGAAGATAATGCAAATTAAACCACAATGTAATCATACCACACACCCATCAGAATGACTGAATGAAAAATGTTGTCATGAAATATTGCAAATAACACATGTTGACTAGAATGTGTAACAGCTGAAACTTTTATGCTGCTGGTCCAGCCCTTTGAATAACCGTTTGGGGCGGGGTGGGGGGGAACCTATCTACTAAAGCCAAATATGTGTATATGCTTTGATCCAGAAATCCCATTCTTGGTATATACCTTAAAGAAATGTGTGCATATAGTTTCCAAAAACATGTACTAAAATGCTATAGCAACAGCATTCATAGAAGCCCAAACAGGAAGCCCACTCAGATCTCTACCAATAGTAAATGGTTAAAATAAATGGTGGTACATTTGCAGAGTGACATACTCTATAACAATATAAAGGGATAACTTTAAGTATTTTCACTAATATGAGAAGAATACTCTTTTATTTCAACTTAATTAGTATCAAAGCAGGTTGAATGCATGGATCATGTTAGAAACCAGAATAATACCAGCCCCCTTGGAGGAGCACTAAGGAGGCACACGGAAGCTTCTAGGATGCTAGTTATGTTCCATTTTTAAAGCTGGCTTCTGCATACATGATTGCATTCACCAAACCGTACACTTCAGATGTTTCTGTTTTTTTCTGTTTTACCTCAGTTGTAAGTAAGAAAAGGAAGGGAAACAAACAAACAAAAAAGAAATGTAAATGACTTGCTAAAGTAAACTAAAGCCATCTGACTCCAGGTTGAATTTTCTTTACAACACACAATTCTGTTTTCTATCATATATTATAAATATAGTTCTGAAATAATAGAAACGATTTAAATATGGGAAAACATTAAACCAAATGAAGTTCTAAGCAAATATACTTCCAAATTATTTTATATTACTAAAAAAAGTCAGTTCTATCTTGACATTAATAAGTTACAAATAAAAGAATTACAATAAATGTTGTAAGATAAGAAGGTAATGTTTTTCATTGGCTAACCTCATTAGCCATGTCTAGGTAAAATAATGGCAAATCTCAAAACACAATGAAGTGTTAATATATGCAAAGTTCCATCTAGAAGTCAGATTGAGTAACTATAAAGAACCAATTGCCCAAATCTTGCATATTCTATGCAAATACTAGAATCTTCTAGATATATATGTAAAATAACAAAGGACACAAAATAAAGTTGCATAATTATGTTAAATAGATCATTAAATTCCTCTTATGTGTTTCATTTTATGTAGTGCTTCCTATGTTTGAAGATCTTAGAAGTGTGTGAAAAATCTCTGTTTACTGCATGACAACTACCTTTCATTATCTCAGGGAAAGTACAGCACATTAGAACAATATGCCTAAGGCAGCTGGTTTTGCTTCAATCAATTTAAAGAAAGGGAATTATTATAGCATGGTCTTTTGGATGGTATGTTTTATTCCCCACAGTATTAAGAGAGGTAATAGAAGATATAGAAGGTAATAGAAGCATCTACCCAGCAAAAAAACAAAGGAATTTTGCTCTTGTTAACGAATCACTAGCATTTCCTTTTTCAGTCTTAAATGTATAAATGCTGGTAAAATATATTTAAATAACATATATAGGTGTAACCACATATGAATATTGCACTGGTTTATTTATTTTTGTTATTGCACAGAAAAATTTGCTTAACTACTGTAGCTCGAATATTTTATGACAGTTTTCATGACAGGACCAATGATACCAGAGTCCAAGGATTTCATGCAACAAACCTCAGCCAAGAAATGCTAATACAGTGAATTCTGCCATTGCCTTGTTCTGGTTTGGCAGGTGTTATCTATTTTCTGGAAACTATAATGAACTTAATAAATTACTCAAGGGGAGATTAATGACATGAATATATCAGAAATCAAAAATTTATTAAGATTTATCATAATAATTAAGTGAAGAATGCTCTTTTAATTTCCAAATCTGATTATTCACCAAAAGTGACTAATAGGATAACCTAATCTAAACCCCTCAATTTTTACATGAACAAGCTAAAATTGATTTGAGGCTAAGAAGATTAAAAGACATTTCCAAGACATACGGGTTCATCGTGATGGGAACTCCATTTTCTGATTTCTGGACCATTGCCTGTTTTCTCTTTCCTCCCGCCTGCCTCCCTACCTTCCTTCCTTCTTTCTCCACAGATTTAATGAGATACAATGCACATGCCATACCATATACCCATTTAAAGTATACAATTTAATGTTTTTGAGTACACTTGCAATGTTATGCAACCATCAGCAGAATCTAATTTTAGAACATTTCTGTTCGTTCTTAAAAAAAAAAAGAAAAGCCATACCCATCAGCTTTCACTCCCCATTCTCCTTTCCCAAAACTTCCAGCCCTAGGCAATCACTTTCCATCTCTATAGATTTGTTACTCCAGACATTTCAGATAAATGGAAGAATACAACATGTAGTGTTTTGTGAGTTTTTTCACTTAGCGTGTATTCAAGGTTCATCCATGTTATAGTATGTTATCAGTACTTTATTTCTTTTTATTGCCAAATATTCTTTTGCATGAATATACCACAATTTACCTATGTCTTCATCAGTTGACAATCATTGGATCATATCCACTTTTTGGATATTATTGATAATGCTACTGTAAGTGTCGATGTACACATTTTTGAGTGAATGTATATTTCTATGTCTCTTTAGTATGTACCTAGGAGTAGTCCCACGGTCACTCTAGGTTTAATGTTTTGAGGAACTGCCAATGTGTTTTCAAAAGTGTTTTCATTTTATATTCCCACAAGTACATTCATGAAGTTTCCAGTTTCCCTAAATCTTTGCCAACACTTTTTACTTAGTGTCTGTCTTTTTTATTGTATCTATCTTTGTGGATATGAAGTAGTATGATGTGGTTTTGATATGCACTTCCCTAATGACAAATGATGTTGAGCATTTTTCATATGTTTATTGAGCATTTCTGTATCTTCTTTAGAAAAATGTCTATTTAAATCCTTCATTTATTTTGGAGTTGTTGTCTTTTTATTTTTGAGTATAAGAGTTTTTCTTTTTTATTGTGGATACCAGCTCTTATCTGATACAAGATTTATAAATATTTTCTGGCATTCTATGGACTGTCTTTTCACTTTCTTGATGATGTCCTTTGAAGCAAAAACAATCTGTAATTGTATGACAGTCCTGTTTATTTATTTTTTGTTTTGTTGCTTATGCTTTTGGTGTTATAGCTAGGAAACCACCATCTAACCCAAGATTATAACAATTTTATTTCTATGCTTTGAACCTAGGTTAGACAATGGTTTCTTAGACAAGCCATTTCCACCTTAAAAGGACTTTCGGGGGAAAATTCTAAATTTAATCAAACCTATAGTTATGACTACCTATTTAAAGAAGAAAAATAATGACTCAAAAGAAATAAGGAAAAGAGAGACATGTGAAATAATATCATGAATATGTAATGTGTAACATCTAGACTATGGGAAATTAGAGAGCAAATAACCTGAGTTCCTCATCAAAATCTTTAAAGGAAAAAAAAAAGAGAGAGAGATGGAGGGAGAAACATTTAGGTTGTATGAACAGTGTAGATGATGTTGTCCCATCTGTTACTTGTAATGATTACTCTGTTCATTTAGATAATCACATTAGTCACAGTTATCACAGTTATTATCTGTTTTGAAAAACATTAAAACTATTAATCTGTAGTCTATAAATGCAGAAAATATTGACTTGAAATAAATGCATTGTATTTGCAATTAACTCATTGTTCAGATTTGGAAAGAAGTTATATGAATAGGTTGAAAGTATATATGCAGGCATCTATAGCTTTATACAGTTAATTCAGTCTGCATTACAGAAAATAGAAAGCAAAAATAGAAAATTTTTAAGCTAGAGAATTTCTTTGTTCCAGCTCTAAATTATCCTTTTTACATATCTTAAATGCCTTTTCCCATAGCTCCAAAAAAGATTGACATTTTAGGGATTCTTCAATGGCTACTGGGAGAGTATTCTGCAGTCTTAACTAAAGTTATAGTCAATAATTAATTTTATATCGGTGCTGCCTAAGTATGCCTTTCTTTGGTATCACATACCTGGGATAGTCCCATGGACCATTCTAAGATCTCTCTTATGATGCAGAGTATTGTCCTCAGAAACAGATATTAATCTTATTTGTGATATTTCTGCATTAATCAACTCTTCATCTATCTTCTTTATTTTTAAGATTTTATTTATTTATTTATTTGACAGAGAGAGACAGCCAGTGAGAGAGGGAACACAAGCAGGGGGAGTGGGAGGGGAAGAAGCAGTCTCCTAGCAGAGAAGACTGATGTGGGGCTCGATCTCAGAATGCTGGGATCACGCCCTGAGCCAAAGGCAGGCACTTAAGGACTGTGCCACCCAGGTGCCCCTCTTCATCTATCTTCACTCCCCAGATTAGGCAGATGCATTTTCATTGAGTAAATACCAATAGTGACAACAAAATATGACCTTGGGTTAAGTAATGGTGTCTTAGATAAGACACCACCATTAATAACGATGGTATCCCCCAGCCCCCAGGATAGTATTAAACCTGAAGACACTGGACAATTTCAATTCAATTGACTTACAATTCAAATTCAACTCAAGGTCAAGTACTACTTTGTTCACCAGTTAGTTGATGTGTATTTTATATGTTGCATAAATGTCACTTCTTCACACACTTCGGCATTCAAAAAAAGTCATATTATTTTTCCAAAATCTAATTAGGTCTAGCTTAGATCTTCATTTGGTGAAACTGTGGACAGCCTTAAGTACCCCAAACTACCCTTTTTGGTACAAATACTTTTGGTACAAGAGCGACATTGATCTTAAACAGAAGGAAAACTTCAAGAGGCTTTCAGTGCTCAGTGCTTAACTGTTACTAAGCCAAATGTTCATATTCCCATGAACATCTAGAAAGCATAAGTTCAGCTACAACCAAGCCATGCTCCTACTTCCTATACAGGTTTTGTCATTTTCTAATGATGTCACTAAACTAGAGACTACCAACTATCTCCTTCTTTGGTGGAATATCCACTGTCTATAGTTGCTCCTGCCTTCTCATCTCAAAGCATATCTCTATCTATCCTCACTCTCTGCCCACTATTTAGGACCCCTCGAAATGTCTCCCTAATTTTTTAATACCCTCCAACTCCAAACCAGAAGAGGCATTACCTTTAGTAAACTAATGTATTGACAGCCGCAAAATTACTGAGACATGGTTTAAAAAAAAAATGGACTAGCTAACTTCTTGGAACAGAAAAGGAAAAATATACAGAACCAAACATAAATAGCTCTTAGTCTTTTAGGCAAATTAGCATCTCAGTAAATGAGCCTAGTGCATAGCTAATACTTCTGTGTTAAATTAACAACAGTGCTGGGGGAAATAATTATTCTTATGGATTCACCTAGGACAATTTTTATTGATTTACTTTTGCCCCTAGAGCAGAGTTTGAAAATTTAATCTTAGAATTCAGAATCATGGACCTACCACTCTCCCTGAGAGATTCACTTAACTACGTAATGTTTTTAAGACTTTATTTTATGGGCTGCCTGGGTGGCTCAGTTGGTTAAGCGTCTGCCTTTGGCTCAGGTCTTGATCTCAGGGTCCTGGGATCAAGCCCCACATTGGGCTCCCTGCTCAGTGGGGAGTCTGCTTCTCCCTCTGCCACTCCCCCTGCTTGTGTTCTCTCTCTCTCTCATATACACACACACCGGTGATGGCATTAAAGAGTCTACCGGTGAAGGGCAGTTTGCTATAAGCTTCTTGCATTCTTATATATCTCGAGTTTGCAAAAACCATAACATTTTGATTGTCCTTTATCCAGACTACTTCTCAGCATTGCTTATGCACTTGACAGTCTTGAGAAGTGAAGAAATGCATTGCAGAAATCCTCAAATAGTTCTACATGCACTTAGTTATTTTCCAGAATGTAGTAGACTTGCTTACAACTTAGCCTGAAAGTAGTGGGTTTCCTAAGTTCTCATGTGGCCCATCCCGTGGCACACGTAGGCTCTACCTGGTCTCATAGGCTTTGCTATGACACTTCGGATGCAGAGACCCAGTAGGACAATGCTAACAATCTCGCCCCTGCTTTTGTTGTCATTCAGTCCTTTATCTCTGACTCAAGAGTCTTCTCTCATCTGTCAGCATCCATGGAACTGTGACAGTCTTTCATGTTAGCTTGTAGAGTTATTTTGGTTAGAGTTCTAGATCTTGTCCACAGTGTCAGACTCTTTAAAGTAGGGTAAAATCCCCAAAACTATACCATAGTTCCCCTGAGAAGACAAATTAGAATGCTGGAAGTTGAAGAAAGAGAAAAGCTACAACAATATTATATAGTCACTTGATTTTAAAAAATACATATTTAACCTATTTCATTGGCAAAAAAGAATTGATTTTTATTTCATCATCTTGCTAATTTTGAATCTTCCAGGAGAAAGGAAATAAATTGATTTATAGCTAACAGCAAAGGTAAACGCTGATTTGAATTAGTACCAACTTTTCTTGTAAGCATAGTTTTATAAAAAGCAGGTATTTTATTATTGCTTCGAAATTTCCCTAAGGTATTGAAAGAAGACGTATTATCAGAGTAAGGATAAGCAATTCTCTTAAATCTTTTCATATCTTGTTGCATCTTATCACACACATGCAATGTCAGTTTAATTTAATAAGATACATACAGAAAGCCATCCCAACTAATAGATTGTAGACAGTCCATCTAACATTCAAAAAAATACTAAAGAAAGAGTAATAAATTAATCCCTTTTCAATATAAGTCTTCATAAAATGTAAATAATGATTTATGATAACCCAAGCTATAGGTAGGTACCCTTAACCTTCAGGGAGTAAATCAACCCCTCTGAAACTTGGTTTTCTCCTTGTACAGTGTTAGGCAGTATATTAGTCTTCTAAGACTGCATTACAAAGTACCACAGACTGAGGCAGTTAATAACAGAAATTTATTTTCTTATAAAAAATGGAGGTTAGAAGTCCAAGATCAAGGTGTAGAGAGGATTAGTTTCTTCTGAGATCTCTCTCCCTGGCTTATAGATGGTCATCTTCTCTCATGTCTTCACAAGGTCTTCCCTCTGTACTTGTCTGTGTCCTAATTGCCTCTTATTAATAGGATACAAGTCATATTTCATTACAGCTCACATTAACGACCTCATTTTAATGTAATTACCCCTTTAAAGTTCCTATCTCCAAATACAGTTACAGTCTGAGGTACTCGGGGTTAGGAATTCAACATTTAAATTTGGGGGGGACACAAGTCAGCCCATTATAGGCAGATTATCATCGTGTATGTAAAACATCTAATAAAAAATTCAAATGTAATTATAATATAATCATAGCCATTATTATTGTTACAACCCTTGTGGAAAGCACTAATTTAAAAATAATTACCTAAGGTGAATCTTTGTATCTTGGTCAAAGACAAAATAACATGCAATATTCATAAAAGAGAATAAAATATTAGAAAATGTAAGAATGAAGTTTATTCTTGTACCTATTAGCAAGGTTAGTCATTTGTATTCAAGCAGTATCCTTGGATTGCAAGAGTTTCCCGATACAAAATGTTTGTTGAACTTCTCCAGCATACAAAGTGCAAACACGTCTTAGAATACTGACCGTGAAAAACACTTTGAATAAGAAACAATCATATTTAAAACTGGTTCGTACAGCAGTTAAAATGCTGTATAATTATAACCCATATCTACTTATGCAAGTATCTCTAATCTCCATGTCTAGACCTGACATTTTTTAGTCTTTTTTGTGATGCATTTTGACAATAAAACTGATTGGGATTTAAACTAGAGTTGATATTATTCTTTGCAACATAAGACCAAATATAAATCTTATATCTTCCATAAAGTCATATAGCATTTATATTTTTTATGACTATATTAACTGTACCTGAACCACATATTTCCCTACAGTAAATATATATATATATTTATTATAGTCTATATTACATTCTATATACTTAACTATCAAAAGATATCGATATATTTATTTATTATTAATGTACATCATATCATTTATATATTTATTCATTTTCTGAATGACTATTTTTATAATCTGCTATGTTGGCATTATGCATGATCAGATTGTGATTATTGTTTGTGCATAAGTTTCTCTCACTTAAATGTTCCATAAAGAAAAGGATTATTTCTTTTTTTTTATTATGTTATGTTAGTCACCATATAGTACATCCTTAGTTTTTGATGTAGTGTTCCATGATTCATTGTTTGTGTATAACACCGAGTGCTCATTACAATATGTGCCCTCCTTAATAGCCATCACCCTATCCCCCCACCCCCCTTCCCTCTGAAACCCTCAGATTGTTTCCTGGAGTCCATAGTCTCTCATGGTTCCTCTCCCTCTGATTCCCCCCTCCTTCAGTTAGGAAAAGGATTATTTCTAATGTTTTTTTATTTTCCTGGAATACTGGTGCTCCTGTCCTTATGCAGCTCTTGTTGTGGACAAAGTGTTCATGTCCCCCCAGAATTCACAGGTTGAAGCCCTGGTCCCCAATGTGATGGTATATGGAGATGGGGTTTTTCAGAGATTATTCACTTCAGATTAGGTCGTGAGAGTGGGGCCTTCATGATGAATTACTGTTCTTCTGAGACACTAGAGGGCTTGTTCGTTCGCCTCACATGCACACATAGAAGAATTCATATGAGCACACAGCCAGGGAGCAACCACCCACAAGGCAAGAAAAGAGGCCTCAGAATGGAACCTCGCTTACTGGCACCTTGATCTTGGACTGCTCAGCTTCCAGAGCTGTGAATAAGTTCCGATTGTTGAAGCCACCCAGCCCTTGGTATTTTGTTATGATTAAGACAGGCCTTTTTTTAATGCATTTATTCTGGATTATAGATCCTGTAAATGGAAGGATCACCTCTAACACTTCTTTAACATCCTGGAATAGTAATATGCTTATCTTTATGTCATTGAATCATATCTTGGAATATTCACTACCAGAAGTCAAAAGCAACAGTGATTTGCAACCACCAAAATGGCTTGAGATTTCATTTATTGGAGAATTGTTTTCTCGGTCAGTATTCCTTATGAGTAATTTAATCAAAGCGATAAATAGTTTTTGGCAAGGAATCAATTAGTATAAGGGGTTTTAGACGGCAAGTTCTCATAGCCCAGATTTGTTATATCTTAGTGCACATTTATTTAGGATGTCTCATCATTCGACTTGTTTGGTAATTTTGAAGAGAAATGTCATGGCCAGGGTCAAAAACTTCATTTTGTGGATTTCAACAATGACTCTGGGAAATGGCTTGAATATAAATGTCACTTGCACCTGAGGGATTCGACATACCGGCAAATTATTCAATTTAGAATCAAGACCTCTTTCTGTAGCCTCTGTCTAGACGGGGTCAAGTATATTTATGACCACCTCTAGAGAGGCTTTAGACTACTTTTGCATAGATACCACTAGCATCTCAGATATTATTCAGCTTTGCCTTCATTTCTATTGGGACTCTGTTTTATTTTCATTCTTTTCTTTAAAGCTATCCTTATTTGAGTTTTCCCTGAGTTTTATTTGAGGCATCTCAATTTCCTTTATAGTATATTGAAATCCATTTAAACTTCTGACATCTTTTTAATCTTACTTTCCCCATTTAGCCCATGTTTTTGTTTAGAAAGAAAATCTCTCAAAAAATAACTTCTTCCAAACTCTCTTGGGCTGATGGTACAGAACCTGGTGTCATTGTCTCTTACTTAAAACAAATAGCAACCTCGGGTATGAAACCTGCCTTTCATGGAAATTATTCCCTCATACCAATCCAGGGTCACCTGAGACTAGAGAGGAATAACCCTGGAGCTTGTCACAAGCCCTATACCTCTAAATTTCATCTGTATATTTTTTCCTCTTTTGACACTGAATGCAGTATGGAATTTAGGGCAGCATATCTGGTGCTGCTTACCTAGGTTGGAAACCAATGTTTAATATAACACCTGCTGAATCCAGCCCCCTTGCTTTAACCCCTTGCACATGCATCATGATGAATTACTGTTCTTCTGAGACACTAGAGGGCTTGTTCGTTCGCCTCACATGCACACATAGTCAAGGTGCAGCAGCTACACCCTTGGGCACCCATTTATGAAATCCTTATAAGGCTGTGACTTCAGTTAGACCAGAAACAGCCATGCAAATGTACCAAGGCCAGCAACTTTGTAGTTCAAGGTCAGTTTGGAGCAGTTTTGTACCCCCACATCAAGTATGAAGCCTATTAGCCATTCTGTTTGGATTAAGAATGAGGCCAACAGACTGCGTGAGAGCTATATTGTTTACTTAAACAGGGTGAGTGGAGATCTCTCTCTGAACAGTAAGCTGTAGGAAGATTTTTAAAATCCCTATTTTTGATTACCTTTACATCCTCAGTATCTAGCACAGACGCTGGCTCATATACGGAGTCAGTGTGTTTTAACTAAATGAATATAATAAAAAATACTATTTGACTATGGTTGTAGTTTCTAATGTACATCCAATTCTGGTTCTTCCTTCTTTCTGGTCTCATAGGAAGACTCAACTTTCCAAGTCCCTTTTTAATGATGTGAGACTATTGACTTGATCTAAGCAAAGCAATGTGCATCACTTCTGTACTAAGGTATTTAAGAACTTGCACACTACGCTGAACACTGCCTCTTCCTCTGCTGTATGCATCATAGAACTGCAGGGTGAGACAGCAGTTGTAGGGCGAGGGCTTCTTATCTCTGAATAAATAGCTATGCTATTTATTTCTTTGACTTATTTTTTTTCAGAGGGAGAGAAAGAGAGGAGGGGCGGAGGAAGAGGGAAAGAGAGAATCTCAAGCAGGCTCCATGCCCAGTGGGGAGTCCGATTTCACAACCCTGAGATCATGACCAGAGCCTGAATCAAGAGTCTGATGTTTAACCTACGGAGCCACCCAGGCGCCCCAAGGGCTTCTGTATCTAAATCGCTGCATATAGGAGACTTCTGCTGGAGGGCTGGTCTACCCACATGTGATTTTATGCAAGTTTTTGTTTGTGTAGTCACCCATATTTGGACTTTAATTTGTTATACTCCTGTTATGCTGATGCATAACATTGATTCTGTGTCTGTTAATTTGATCTCTAATAGAAAATGCTGGATCTACATTAGTAGACTCTTCATTGTTTGTTATTATTATGAATGTATCATCTTTCAGAAGCCCATCCTTGACTTAAGTTGTAAACCAATTCAATAGTCCCTGGAAAGTCTTAACTATATGCTCAGATTTTTTTCTTTTTTCTGCTTGTAAAATTACTATTGACTCTGTGGTAAATAGCTCTTTTGTAACAGGTTGTTGGACTTCATCTTGGAAAGTAAAGTGCCGATTGGAGAAGAAATCCATGACAAATCTAATAAACGCCACAGATGAAAATAAATAACATGCAAATAATAGGTACTGATTATTTGACCCAGGAAAATGACTTAATTAAATATACACCATTCAGACTTTTTTACTTCAATCATTAAAACTCTCAGATTTGCAATTGAGAAATAACTGAGGCTTTTCCAGGCTTTCACATTGCTCTCCTACAACACAGCATACATTTTCATTGCCTTCTGAAGTTTTAGTAAAACCTTATTATCAATGTATGTAACAATAAAAACAAAAACAAAAAATGCCGCCAGAAAGAAAAAGGGGAGAAGCACTTTAGGTGAGTGAGAGTTCCATCATACGGAATTATTTTTAGATTTAACCTAGAGTGTTGGCTTTAAAAATAAAATAATATGACTTGACTCGGAGAAAAATGTGTGGGGTGAAGTGGCCAGTGAAACCAGGCGAGAATACAGTACACATGATAGATGTGGTTTGTTTTTGTTTTTGTTTTATTTTTGGTGGCCAAAACTTGGGAAGCATGATCCAGAAAGGAAATGAAAAATAAAGATCGAAAAATGGGCTTAAATTTAGAATTCAAATTTAGAATTGGAATAAAGAGAACTAACTATTTATTCACCAAATACTCCAAAGCAATTTTAAAAGTGATGGAAAGTTTTGGGCCTATGATTTAAACATTACAGGGAATTTATTGAATCAGTTCTGCAAATTAGATGAAGTATAACCATCACTTCACGTGCATAATTTTAACTCTTGGAATACTTTGGTGAATTAGGTATTATACCGTTTTTGCAATTAAGAAAATTGGCTAAGAGAACTTCTAAGCTCACTTGGATGGATAATAAGGTTGGAGCGTGGATTTAAAACCTTCTATGTCTGATCGCTTATAGTATTTCCACTGGATCTCATTACTTTCTTTAGAAGTCAACTATGCTAATTGGTAAGGGAAGCAAATGGTAGCTTGATTAATTACAGATAAAAGAAAGGCAGAGATTAGCTATCGTGCCTTTTATGTCTGGATTCCTTCTGTTAAACCAAAGCTCTGTTTGTAGTAATGGATTGAATATGAAATTTAAGAAAGAAAATTGGAAGTTTAATATGAAATATTTGGGTGCAGTAGGGGGGCCTGCTCTGAAGAACACAGATGTTAGAGTTCTGTGAACATGAGTTTAAGTTTTCATATCTATAAAACGGAAAATAATACCTTGCCTGTAGGATTTTTATAGACATAAGTGATAATGCATAAGTACTTGGGAAAATGTCTGGCTCATGCTAAGAGATCAAGATATGATAGTTGTCATTTTCCCATCTTTTTGCACACTGCTCTTTGGACTGAAGGCAACCCAGCTGGTTTCTGTGCACATGGAATGTAGAAGTACTCAGGGTAATGTTCATATGAGTCAGATCAATTGGGTGACAGCAAGACAGGGGATAGAGGTGGCTACATTTTTCTACTAAAAGAACATAAGGCTGTGATGTGACATGCAAATGGGACATAGAGATTTTAATTATAAAAGCACAATGTAATTTTCTCTTCCCTTTTGAATACAGAAACATGTATGTGACTCTCACCTTTTCTCCTTCCTACACGATCATCTTGGGCTGACAAGTACGATGTGATCATTTAATTTATTCAAAAACATAATATCAGAGGAGACATTAGAGACAGAAAATTTTACTGAACTTGGCCATGGCCACTGCATGACTACCATACCTACCTCCCAGCAGGAGAAGAATACAGTGTGGGATGCCGTCTGTGATAATGTGGCCTAATTCCGATTCTCACCCTTCCCACTTAGCTTTCCATGGAAATGGACAAGGAGCCACCCAATGGAAACAAGCCGGCTTTCTGGAACACAGATATATTACTTTACATGCTACACATCACTGTCGTAGTGTGTGTTGCCATTGCAAATATTCCTACAGCAAAGCTCCAAATGTTTCTGGCCGCAATTTTATATGTATGAATTACCCTCCATAAACTTTTTAGGTTTCCATAGGAATGTCTTAGAAAAATTACAAAATCCTGTGCTGGCTACTAAGCGCTTGATTCTGAGCTCCAAATCCACCTTTCCGGACTTCAGGGAGGCTGCTGCTGAAACTGCAAACCACATTTAGCTTGGCCAGCCGTCCCATCAGGCTCTGCACAAAGAGGGCGCTAGATACAGACTGAGAAGCTCTGGAAAGGACTTCTTCCTTCCTGTTTCACTGTTGATTTCCTGCTCCAGTCAGCATTGTCCCACTCCTTCCTTCCCTTGGCAGTGGCAGTTTGTAGAAATGGAAGGTGTTCCAGACTGAATTGTTTCCATTACTTGCAGAACGAGTTCACGGAGCCCCCTTTGAGACATCAGTATCGTGCACCTGATACCACCGTCCCCTGCCAGATGTTTGGACGGCAGCTCCACACAGCCCCCCTCTGACTCAGAGGCAAGATGGCCAGGGGAGCACCGCCCCCTTTCCAGAGGTCTGAGTTTCACTCCAGAAGGCCCTTCCCCCAAACTTAATAATGCCAACCTCTTTTCATTGCTTTCTCAATCCTAGCGGTGGCGACTGCTTCCCGCAGTGGCTACGTCCTTAACACCTAATGTGTGAGAAAGAGTTCGTATAGCAGGCGGGGTGGAAAGTCCTGCTTTCAAGGTTGGCCCCTGCGAGTGTCTGGGAACTGAGATTTTTGATTGGTTCCCACCCGTCCCGCATAAGAATGGTTTATTATACCTAAACTGCAAACACTGTGGTTTATACTAAGTACCTGCTTTCCCTCTGGGGGTCTGGAATTCCGGTATGCGATAGGCAGAGAGTACCCATGGGACCACCCCCATAAAATCCTTCATTACCGAGTGTCTAAGGAGATTCTCTGGTAAACAAAAGTCCACGTCCGTTGCCACAGTTCACTGCTGAAGGGTTTAAGGGCATTCTGTGAGACGCCACTGGAAGAGGGAGGACCTTTCGAAGCTCCAGTCTGTTTTCCTCCAGAGTCGACCCATGAATCTTCTCCTTTTGCTGATTTTGCTGTCTATCCTTTTGCTTTGATAAATCATAACCATGAATATGACTGTATGTTGAATCCTGTGAGTCCTCTCAAAAACCTAGGGCTACTCATGGGGACCCCTAACACACCTTAGTTTCTCCTCCACCCCCCCCTCTTATTTTTATAGTTTTCTATCCGCAGGTGTTAGTTCTTTGTATTAAAATTTCTCTGTTAGGATAACTGGTGTAGATTAAGCTTTAACCTAAAACTGCTCTACAGCGGGGTTTTCCGTAGTGTACCTTTTACCTACATCAGAAAAACTACCTGGACACACACACATGAGGTACTAAATCATAGGCTTTAGGGGAGGGAATTGGGAATTGGATTTAACATACACCCCTGATGAAGATAATATTTTAAAATAAATTTGGAGAACATTTCTCAATGGCGTGAAGTAAGTTTATTCTTTCTTGAATACCTGAGAAGGTATTTATAGTAAATCATATGCTCTTGCCTTCGTGGAGTGAATTTACTCCTTTTACATGAGCAGGCCACTTCCCAGTAGTCAGCATATCCTTGGACACTTAATACCAATGGGTACTTAATACCTTGGCAAATTGCTTTATAACCATATCATTAGTTATTCATAGAATCTGTAAGTAATATCTACTTTGGGTTTATTCCAAGGTCATTGATAAGGTCGATAGAAGTTAAATTGTGAAAATGTACACCGACCCAATAAAGGGTTTTACTCCCTTCTTTAAAATACCACTTTATTTTATTTTAAGTAGTAGAGACATTTTTGAAAATTTTCTAGGAGACCCACAAGAAAATGATATGTACAATAAAGTTATAGATACTAAAATGTCTCTAAATATTTGCTATGAAGTTGATACTTTTTATCAATAAATTGGCAGAGCAAGGATAAGGACCGTAAATTTAAAACATACGACACGCAAATGGGCCATAGAGATTTTAATTATAAAAGCACAATGTAATCTTCTTTTCCCTTTTGAATACAGAAACATGTATGTGACTCTCACCTTTTCTCCTTCCTACATGATCGTCTTGGGCTGACAACTACGATGTGATAATTTACAGGCTGAAAAATGACTAAGCTTGCTATGAGTCGTAAAATAGTGCTTAAGTTCCAAAGGTAGTGGGGCAGCTAGTGACCTCATTATTCCATCCTGACTTTTAAAGCAACACTTTGAGCAAATAGAACAAGTCAAAGTCACTCTCCAAGAATTGGGAATGTTTAAAACTGAGTGGTTCAAGATCTTTGGTTGGAGGCATCTGCTTCAGATCAGGTTAGTATCTAGAGCAGAGACGTAGATACCCAGGCATTGCACTGGGTTCAGATTTGTTCCTATAACAACTCTCCACCCCACTCCTCCAATCTCTCTTTGCACATTATGGACGTTAAACACCATCATAGCATAGTCGGAACAGGATACTGGAATGCATACTGCTCTGGACTTTTGGAGTTTGGGAAAAACGCTAGGATAACAGCAGTCACAATTCGCTTATCACCTCCTGGTATTGGCACATTCTATCGCTCTGGTTCACTGATTCATTGTTTTGACTTGCCATCACTCCTATTTGAAATAAATAATGTCCTTGGATTTATATTTCAGATTAGAAAATTATTCCAGGTCTTTTCCAACATTGAACCAAATATTAATAAAAGAAAAAATATATCTCTAGAAAGAGATTAAGTTATAAAGGAGAGGTTCTTTTTGGTTTCCCTCAACATGTTTTGAGCATCTTCCATTTGCCTCTGGTCTCGACACTTGAGAATACAGACTTAACTTCTCAAAAAGACATCCTCTGAGTCTTTTTTTTTTTTTCTCAGTGGGGCAACTGATAGTGCTTGGGTGGGATGATTGTTTGTGTTTGCCACATCGCAGAATATTTAGCATCCCTGGCCATTGTCTTTTAAAAACCTACCTATTCTCCTCTGTTATGTTGCCTAGCAAATACACCACACATATTGCTGACATGAGACCTGTGCTGCACTTGAAAACCAATATACTTGAATTTTATTCTACAATAATTTAAGTATAATTTCAGTTATATAATTTAAGAGTCAAGAGGACATCATTCCAAAATTTATTGTACATTTTTTTCTGTCTGAGAGTTTTGTTTTCTTTGTTAACACCTAATTCCTTTGCCTCTTTTCTGGGCTAGCATCTCAACTTCATCACATTCATAGTAACATGATTTCCAGAGTGGATGAGCTTTTTCTTGGAGACTAAAAGCTTCATGTCAGTTTCCTGACAAGGGAACTTTTTTGTTCTTCCTCTTACAGAGCTGTTCTTTACTACTTAACTACCCACTAAATTCCAATTTCCTGTCTGAGGCAAGCCTTCAGTTCTCCATTAATTTGCCAAGCACAGATGAGTAGTAGGCCCTGAGTCATCAAGGAATTTCCAGTTTGGTTACCAGAGTTAACCACTTCCAAGGCAGTCTTTTAGGAATCATTTAGATTTTGACTTTCCTTTCTCTACTCCATCAGATGTTCCTTCTCAATCACGTCACCTTGGTTTTATAACAAAAATCGGCATCGTGCTTTCAATGACTGTAGCAGACCATTTCACCTAAAGTAAGAATTGTTTCCTTACACATAGGCAAAAAGAAGCCTTCTCAGAAGGCAGTTAAGTGTCTGAAAGCTCGAGTGCCGAGCATTTACTGAGATTGTAGGCATGCCCTTTTGTTTCTCTGTGTTTCTAGCTTATATGAAGGACAGGGCCAGGTAGTCTCTACAACAGCCAGCAGTGCTATAAGTCTAGACCAAATGCTGAAGAAAGTTGAGCATTTTTTGTTTGTGAAGTAGGAAACAAGTGACACCTCTATTTTAATTTCTAGGGTACAGTGTGAACCCATATATATGTAGTTACAGAGTAGTCATTGAGTTGTGATGACCAGATTAAGGCATGTAAGAGAACTAATGTAGAAAATGTGCTCATGGCTTCTGAACTATACTTCTAGAAGATACTCTGGATTCTAATTCTTTAATTTATACTTTGCACAGCCTCATTTAAGCTATTGTCCAAGCTCCAGTGTGCATGCAAGCTAGACAAATGCCTAAGTGCATCCAAGATGAGGCCCTCTTACATGAGAGCAAGCTGTCCTTGATAATATGTTTATAAATCAAATCAATTTCTGAACAGGACAGAAAAAAGAAGAGGAAAGTCAAATGCAAATTAGTTGCATGTTAAATGTTTCAAATCACGATCCTTAACCAGCTGTGTTTAAAATGATAAAGCTCTTTATATTTATGAATATTTGTAACTTATTTGCTTTCAAGTGTTTAAACATTTTATACCTAGCTTAGTACATATTTGAGCACATGTTTAAAAAAAATCTCAGAGAAGTGTAGGTATAAATAATAAATAATGTTTAGGGCTATGTAAGTATATTCATAAATAGATTTGTGACCACACATTAAGTGACATACAAAATTTTAACTCTATTATTAGATGAAATCCAGCCTCGCTATTCCTTCATGAAATACATACATACATTCTATGTTATATGTATATATAACATAGTGAAGTGTTTCTTTTACAATTTTTATAATTTCTTTTATAATTTCTTTTACCGAAAAATGCAATTTTTATAATTTCTTTTATAATTTCTTTTACCGAAAAATGCAAGAAGAAATTCAGTTAAAATAAAACTTGGAAATTCAAAAGTTCAGATATCTTATAACTATTAGGAAGTATAGAGGATCCATTTCTCATATGTTGAGAGGGTTTTAAGTGCTGATTCACTGCATGTTAAGAAGATATTGACACATCATCTGTTCCTGGCTCAAACCCTGCACTGGCCCCTCATCTTACTCAGAATAAAACCAAAGCACTTACAGTGGCTTCCATGCACCAACAAGATCTATCTCCAACGTTAACTTTCTGACCTCAACCCTGTCTTTCCCAGACACTCACTCCATTCCAACCACACTGGTCTCCTTGTAATCTCTCCAACTTCACATGCGCTCTTGTCTTAGGGCATTTGCCCTGGTCATTTCCTCTGCTTCAAACTACTTTCTCTGGCTAACTCTCTCATGTCCTTTAAGCATTTGCCCAAATATTGACTTTCCAATGAGGACTATATTTTTAACAGTAACCTATTCCATACGCTGTTCCTTCAAATCAACAGTCAAGATAGAGCCTACCCTGTTCTACTTCTTGCCACTTTCCAGGACATTTAATGGCTTATAAAAAGGCCATACGATTCACTTACATTTTTAATTTACTGTGTGAAGTTTGTCTATATCCTGATAGAATGTAAATAGCAAAAAGCGAGAGTTACTGCTATGGTCTGAATGTTTGGTCCCATCCAAATTCCTATTTTGAGATTTTAATGCCCCATGTTATGGTATTTGGAGGTGGAGCCTTTGGGGAATGATTAGGTCATGAGGGTGCAGGCCTCATGAACCAGACTAATGTCCTTATAAAAAAGACCCCAGAGAGCTCTCTTGCCCCTGCCACGACATGAGGACACGGTGAGAGCTCTGCAGGCGCAAGCTGGAAGAAGCCCCTCCCCCCTGCTGTCTGGGACCCTGATCTCAGACTTCCAGCCTCCAGAACTGTGAGAAATCTGTCATTGGAAGCATTCTGTTGGTAGCTTGCCTTCATTTCTTGTGATAGCCATGTGTGGCTTCATTATAGCAGCCCGAAGTGACAGACAGTGTTTATCTGCTTTGCTCATTACTGTGCCTCAATCACTAAAACAATGATTTTCTCACACTCGGCACCCAATAAATAGTTGATTTTTTTGAAGAGAAATAACATGATTAGATAATGATGATGATGGTGGGGGTGGTTGATGATAATGATGATAAAGTGGTTATTCTGTTTTCTACCCTGGGCTGCCATTTACTTTCCTAAGTGACCCAGGCCTCCCCCTAAATACTATGGCACATAGATATTATAATTCTTATGTTATCAATAAAAAAAAACTGTGACTGGAGAAGTTAAAGAATTTGTCTCAAATTAAACACCTCATAAGCTAGAGGCAGTAGGACTGGCATCTAGATCTGTCAGACTTCAAGGTCTAGGCCCTTATCTTATATAATACTATAATCTCCCAAATAATCATTTGGGAAAGTCAATTACATACTTGCTTTGACTGCTGACAAATAATGGAAATAAATTTATTTCCTATGAACAACATATTGCATATACTGTAATACAGTATATCATATGGCCTTCCACCAATCCATTTGATTTTTGGACACATATTCTGACCCTTGAATTCATGAATCATTTATCCCACTTCTACTCACTTTATAAAAACTCTGCGAATTAATTGTTATGAATATCCTGTAAAAGTCTATCAGCACAAATGAACTACTTGGACATGAAACATGCAGAGTAAAAACTTTTATTAACTCAGCTGGCTTGATAACACAAAATCACAAATAAAAATGTTATGGCAGTTGAGGGAGCAATATTATCAAAGGAAGGAACATAAAAGTCTAAAGATTCCAAGTGCCTAAGTTAAAAATGGGACAAACAAGAAATGTAATAGTCATTATCAACAAGGAGTATATGCTGTGAAGACGAGAGATGGAGATAAAAAAGAAAATGTGCATAAAATGAAGTAGATAGAAAATATTCCCATTGTGAAGTATGGCATTCCTACTCGTTAAGTTCATGAGCTCTGTTCAGTTTGCTCATTTTTAAATTGCTGATAAAAATAGTATCTACCTCAAAGAGTTGTTTGGAGAATAAAATGAGTTTATATATTTAAAATGTTTAGAAACAGAGTCTAGTAAGCATCAGTGTTTTCTATAACCATTTTATGATTCTGATAGGCAGAAATACACCTCTCCTTACTTTCCGATTGTGGGCCTCAATTGCTCAGGAATGATTTGACTTTGTATCTACTTAGAAGTGGGCAGATTTGAATTCCAGTCAATTTAAGATTTTAATCTGTCCTTTTTCTTCACTTTTCCCTCCATAACATCTGAGAATAGATGGAAACCTATAACATCATGATAGAGGAAGGAACAGTCTGTTACCTGAATACTGTCCTCCAGGTCTTAGCTGTCCTTTGTACTTAACCTCTCTTAGCCTCTGGGCATGCGTTCAACTCTGTGCAAATATCTATGGTCTAACAGTAGTTACCATTTCCCACATTGCATCCCCTTCCTGAAGACCTCAGAGTCTTTCTAGTTACCAGCTCTCTCAGCATACTTGTGTTCATCATGGAAGCTCCAGAAATAACTTAATGTACTGCATGCCATGAGCAGGAAATGGGGAATGCAAAGCATTAATCTGGGCTCTTTTTCTGCCTAATCACACAATGTCATTTTTTTAAAAAAAGTTTCATTTATTTATTTGACAGAGAGAGACAGCCAGTGAGAGAGGGAACACAAGCAGGGGGAGTGGGAGAGGAAGAAGCAGGCTCCCAGCAGAGGAGCCCGAACACAATGTCATTATTTCCACTCTAATAGGGCCACCCCATGTGGTCATGGAACACACTAGGTGGTGACCTCCTACCAAAAACTCCAAATGATAAGCAGTGCACAAGCCTCCTTTGCCTTCACGTTTCCTCTCCGGGCATGGTTTCTACCGCCTCACTCTGCCACTCTTGGCCAAAGCCCATGTAGTGATGCTTTTGCTGGGTGAACTGGGGAGTCACTGAGCCCTGAGGCCTCAACAGGTTCAGTCCAAAAGATGTTGCCAGAGGCTCTTTGTCTGCACACAGGAAAGAATTCAAGGACAGACCTAACACAGCATGTTGCTCACAGCACAAGTGAGAGAGTTTCTTAAAGGGAAAGTACACTCTCCAGATGTGAGAGTGGGTGAGCTTGAGAGAGAGCTGCATATCCTGGGGGTTGGGTTTCTGTATTTTACTGACAGTTGTTAACTAAGGTGTGGAATATTCATTACTTGGGACAGGGATTTCTTGGAAGCAAGATTTCACACCTTTTCTGCCCTCATTGATCAGGGGCTTCCTGTCATGGCACCCACCATCTTGGTTCTGTCTGGTATGATAGGGCTCCTTGTGGACTGCTGCCAGGACAGGGCTCTGACTTTCCAGATAGCTGACATGGCTTCCTTGTTGCTGAATTCCAGATATCCCGTTAGAACCTAACTCCCTGCCTCTAATAGTGCTGCTGAACCCTATCTCAGGGAGCTAGGCAGCACTTTAAGCCCAGTTGCATTCCATTCAGATCTCCCAGGGAGTGTTTTCTCTCTCTTATGTGAAGATAACTTCCTTATATTGTATCTTGTATGCATCTTCTATATCCTGTGACTAATTATTAAAATTAATAATGAGCAATCTCAAGGCACAGAATCAGATTTAGATTTTGAAATTTCGTAAGAAAAATTTGAATGTACAAGTCTCTTTTCCGGTTAAGTCATGAATTGAACTTTGACCCCTCTGTTCAGCCTTTCTAGTAGAAAGTATTAGGAGACAGGAATTATCAGAAATCAAAATACATAGGATATTAGTTCAAAAAGAGTTTCACTCTTTGCAAGAGTAAGAAAAGGGAAGGAAACTTACATTTACTAAGCATCTGTTAACTATATTTCAGGGTGTTAAAATTTTAATGGAGTATTTAACATTTATCAGATGAGTTATAAAGTGAACAAAAATCTATTTTTATGCTTACTGCATTGTATTATATTAAAATAACAGTCATTTATATTTAAATAACAGTTCGAGGCATGATGGGATTCCTGTTCTGGTTCCAAGGCTCTCCTCTCCTTCACATCCTGTGATTCATTAACAGTCACAAGTCAGTCTCTATTTCCAGCAATATCCTCTCATTGACTATTTGTCTCCATGTGACTTTTGTTTTGGACTACCATCTATGTCAAACTAGCAGGAAAGGAAATTAATTTGTTCCTTTTTTTCCCCAATGATTTTAATAAACATCCCTTTTAAAACTTTAATTTCCCCTATCTTCCTATATATTGAACTTTCTCATACTATGTAAATTATACAATCTAGTCTTTATCTGTACCCATTAAATAATACATTACATAGATCCACAGTATCTTTACATAGTGATAACTCCAGTCATCAGGAAAAAAAAATTCTTCAAAAAAAAATACAGCAATGTTTGTCAAAATCATTTAACTTTTCCTGTTTTTAATTTTCTTTGCTTACTTCCCAGGATCTATGGGTGTGCTGTGGAACCCCAAACTGGCAACCAAAAGCATAACAACCTACTTTTAGAATGCTTAAGACCTATATAGTGTTCCAATTATTTACCATAAAAATGAACTGGGTATAATTCCTTGTCCTGTTAGGTCAAAAGACTTTCTCTTTTAACATAGTCAAAATGTTTCAGAAATTTTGCAATATCATATCAGCTCTTAGAGTCACCCAAGCCTTACACAAATCCATACCTTGATTTGCCTTTAAGGCTCTGAATCTTATAATTGCTCAAGTTTATTGAGCACATTTCTAAACACATTGTGATGGTTAATTTTATGTGTCAACTTACTGCACCACAAGATACCCAGGTATTGGGTTAAACATTATTCTGGGTGTGTTGTGAGGGTGTTTCTGGAGGAGGCTAACATTTGAATCAATCGATGGAACAAAACGGATTGTTTTCTTTAATGTGGGCGAGCCTCATCCAATCCACTGAAGGCCTGAATAGAACAAAAAGGCAAACTAAGGGGAATTTGCTTTCTCTACCTGGCTGAATACAGATAGGCCCATTAGGTGACCCACCTCAAAGTAGCCATAGGCCCTGACTGACCAATGGGCTATTTACAACCAGGCACAGTTACCAAAAAAGGGGAAATACCATGTGTCCCAAAAGAGGAAATACCATATGTCGCCAGACCTCCTCATCTCTTTCTCTTTAAAAACAACCCCCACCCACTGCCACAGGCTCTCCTTTGCTGACCCCCTTGCCTCTCCCTTTTGGGGTATTCCATAAACTTCTATGTCTTTTGCTCAGCCTTGGGGGAATCCTTTCATTCCCTTGGGGGAATCATTTCATCAGCTGGTACCACCAGCTTCCACCCAATCATCGCCCCACATCTGAAGGCCCCCATCGGATCAGGAGAGACACCACAGTAAGGGTTGTCTAAAACTAATTGGGAAGAGAAAACAGATATGGTTGGAGCAGATGACCTGAGCCAAAGGCAGCCACTTCACTGACTGAGCCACCCAGGCGCCCCACAGATGAGGAGGAACTTTAGAGAGACGATGGCCTTTCCTGAGAGGAGTAAGTATGGCAAATATGCAACCCTGGGTTATTTGTCCTTGACTAGACGGTGGTCACACACAATGCACCCCTCAGGCTATTCCCAAACCTCCCTCTGATTCTTACTTCCACTATGGCACATGCCTTCCTTTATCCATTATCCTTAAACCCAGACTTCAGAGTCATAGCTGGGCTAAAATTAAAGTTTGAGGTGTGGCTCGGGATTAGGGTGAGCATTTATCTTTTGCAGATTTCTTGGTAATAAAAATAAGTACAAACTTAGAGTCTGAATTTCAGAGGACATAAAGTCACTATGTTAAAACAGGTTCTCAGAACAACAGCCTCACAACTATATTAACATGTCTTGTGATCCCTCCTGGCCAGACACCTTCTGACCTGCTCAGAACAGCACAATGGTTCCTTCTCAAAGCCTTCCTTGCCTTTCAAGTCTGAGTTAACGGCTTCTCCTTTGGGTTCTCATCTCATAATACAATGCATGCATATATAACACTGCACAAAACATAACATGACATTCTCTCCACTAGGACACTGGGCCCTCCTTCCAGGCACAGAGCAAGCTTTATTAAATTGCATATCCCACACCTAACACAGTGTCAGCCAAATAGTGGGCACTCAAGGAAAATGCACCAATATAACAATTAAATAATAGATCTACAATAGAAATAGCTCTTAATTGACCAGAATTAAACTACTGGATTAGAAATAATTTACTTGACAGTGACTTGAGAAATACCTATTTACTTCAGTTTGGTAAAACTGATAGGCAAAAAGATAATATTCAGATTTATGACATAGCTATAATTTAGTCTGAAATATACAAACATGGGTGAAAATGTGTAAAACTCATGTCCCATTTATGAAAATATAAATTAGGATTGTGTCAAGTAAAAAAAACAATTCAAATTCCTATGATTCAGAGTACTTAAGACTTTATTTGAAAGGATTTTCTTTAATTAGCTTCAAGTTATATTAAAGAAGAATAGACGAATGAATTGTTACTTAAAACTAACACTAAAAATTCTAAACAGAGCTTCCTGAGCTGAAATTACTATGTTGTTCTATATTCCTTACTGAAAATTGACAGTTCACGAATAATCTCATCACAATCCAAAGTATTAATTAGCTAATGCTTTAATGGGCTCTTCCAAAAAGCTGTGGCCTTCTCCTAGCATTGCTTCGTTCATTAGTTGCAAAAATAACAGGAGACAACTATTCATAACACATGGACCCTATTTTTGTGGCCAAATCCCACTCACAAAAATACTTTAATATTAATAAAAACAACACCTTACATTTTATGGAAATTTACTGGGAAAAAAATACCTATGCATAAACTTACTTCTAACCTGATTCTCGCAAGATACATAACGGTGAGGGCTGGTATTGTTAATCCAAAAGCCTGTTTCTTAAATTATGTCCATTTAAAAAGCCAACATAAAAACAGGTAGAACTGTGCATGAAATCCACAGCATTTCTCTGCACCACTCCAAGTAGAAAACGGAAGTTAGCAAATGATTGAAAACAATTCTTTTATTCATATTCTAAATTCAGAGATGCATCCTTAAGAAAGAGGGAGCTAAATGTTATGCTACCTAAAAACCACACAGGAATAACACCTTAAAGGTAGTGTAAGAAATGTGTTTGTTGAACAATCGCTCCGGTGTGGGGTTTTCACCAGCAATTATCCTTAATCCTAGCACCTCAAACATGTTCCTTTTTTTCTTTTTAATATTTTAATCAGGGGTCTCATTTGAGCTGGAACTTAAAAAGGTTCAGAACTATTCCTGCCTTGACGCAAAACTTCGTGTTTTTGTTATGACTCCACCAAGTAAGGTTTTTATAATCCTCTGTTTCAGGGTAGAACTGCGAAAAGTAGCTTTTGATGTTTGGTATTATTATTTGCTTTCTTTTTTTGGCAGTTAATCTTGGCATCCTAGAGTGTTTTTCCAAACACTGCAGTAATAGCATAGCTTCCCAAAGTTTGGCTACTGGTTTAGAACAAAGAAGTTGAATATTATCTGAGTGATTCCCTATTCAGTAATTTCTTCATTTTAACATTGTTCGGATAGATTTTCATTCTTAATTAACTCTAAATATGAAAATGGTTCATTAATAAGTGATATGAGCATAGGAAGAAGGCGGACATGAATTGCCTCAAGTGGGCTTAGCTGCAAATGTAGAATTGGCCCAAACAATAACTCCTAGATTAGAAGATTACTGACTCCAATGCACTTAAAATTTGAAGAGGAAATAAAAACTTGTTATCCTAAGTCAAAACGTCACCTATGACACTACATGGCTCCAGGAATCTAGTTTAAGTTTCTCTGCATATTATCTGACTATTTTTTCAGTTATTTTGTTTGTCTTTCTCATCATTTATTATGATTTCAGTGTCCTATTTATTTAACCAGATACTTATGAAGAGCTGTGTCTGTTCAGTGAGTTTTGGGGTCATTTTATTGAAAAATTAAGAATGGATTGTAGCTTGCAAAGGTATAGGGCCGATTGTGTATATAAAATGTTAATTTGCAATTTAGATTAATTTCTTATTTAATCTAATCCCTAATTTTAGATGTCTCCAAACTCATGCGTGGTAAACGTGTAAAACTTACAGTGAAATATAAATGAATTTATCTTAAACAAAAGTAATAATTGCAAATAAACTAAGCACTCTAGGTCTCCAAACTCATTCATACATTCATACAAACTTACCAGGTAAGGGCCCCATTTGACAAAAGAAGAAACTGAGGCCTAAAGAAGTTAAACAGATTGCACAAAGTTAGTAAATTCCTGGTCTAACATCTGAACTCGGTTATGACTAAAACAAAAACCTTGTTTAGAACCACTTGCTAGATGACTGATAAGTTGGAATGTACCTATTATATGTATGGATTGTTCAGAAATGTAAATGTCAGAACCCTGAATAGGACTATGTCACAAATTATCTATGTCACTTTGGATAAACTGAGCACTCAGATTCAATGTCCTCATGCATAAAATGAAAGTATTTAGCCAAATTCAATTATGGCAGCATTTTCAAGGACATAAATGTGGCGCCAGATTAATCATGCCCATTCTTATGATGGTAAGCATTAAAAGCAGCAGTTGGCAATAAAAGTGGTTTACACAGGTGAACATGTCGACATTTCAGTGTTTCAAAACTCTGCTAATACTTTCCCGTCAATGCCACTGCCACTTATGAAATAGTGCAACATGCAATTATGGGACCACAAAAACCCCCAGAACACTGAGCCCGAGAAACTCCTGTAAGATAGAACAAGAACATACTTGAACACTAGCAAAGGAATAACAAACCTGATGTGCTTCATCAGTTTACGAGAAAAAACTTTAAAAATAGCTTCGATTGTCTGCATAAACTTGGTCAGTTTTGATTTTAGCTGCTTTTCTAATTAGATTGGAATAATAGCAGTTTTAAAAAAATTTTCTATTTATTTGAGACAGAGAGGGAGAGAAAGACAGAGAAAAGCTGGGGGTGGAAGGGCAGAGGGAGCCTGACATGGGGCTGGATCCCAGGACTCTGGGGTCATGACCTGAGCTGAAGGCAGATGCTTCACCAGCTGAGCCACCCAGGCGCCCCAGAATAATAGCAGTTACATCTAGATCCTAAGTAGAAGAAAAATAGCTTATCACCAGTGTGACAAGATCCACACAAATTTTGCATCTTCTGGGAAGGGTGGTGATGTATGCTGTCCACCACTGTCGCTCAGATTTGCCACCACCTTCTGGTGTATTTTTGTTGGAAATACCTCAGAGCGGATGCTGGGACATAGATATTTACTACTTTTCCTAGATACTTCCAACAATGTCTAACATGAATGTTTGAAATTAACTCTTCTCGGCAGTAAGTAGGAGAAAACTCTCATTGTTTCACTTGAAAACAGTTGGTATTTACATTTTTTTTTCCTCCTTAGTCATTTTGGGGTTAGGGTTAGATCAGTATGATGTCGATTTATATTTTCTTGTTGACTAAAAGAGATTCTTCTAATATTTTTTGGTCATTTGTTATCCTCATTATGAAATCTCTTCAAGTGTTTAGCCCATGTTTTTTTTTAAGATTTATTTATGTATTTGAGAAGGAGCACGAAGAGGGGGAGGGGCAGAGGGAGAGAGAGAATCTCAAGCAGACTCCACGCTGCGTGCAGAGCCAGACTTGGGGCTGGATTCCAGGACCCTGAGATCAGGACCAGAGCCAAAACCAAGACTTGGTTGATTAACCACACAGGTGCCCCAGCCCATGTGTCCATTGTATTGTTTAATTACTATTGGTCTGTAAATATCATTTATAAATGTTGGATATGAAATTTAAGTCAAATGCATGTTGAGCAAATATATCCTCAGAATCTATCAATCTGCCTTTCTTCTCCTCCTAATGTCTTGGATAACCACAAGGTCCTAGTTCTAATACAGTCAAATTTATCAATCATTTGCTCTATGGTTAGTGCTATTTGTGTCTTATTTAAGGAATATTTGTCCTCACAGAAAAGACAATGTTGTTGTCCTTTATTTTTTTCCTTTATAGCTTGTTTGCAATTCACATTTCAGTCTACTCTCCATGTGAAATTGATTTTTGTAGATGGAATGCACGAAAGAATCTTTTTTATCTCTATCATTGTACTAAAACCACTGTCATAATCATTACAGCTTTATAGTATGCCTTAATTCTATCAGTGTAAATCCTCCTTTGTTCTTTTCATCAAATTGCCTTGGTTCTTCTTAAGCCTTTGCAGTTCTCATGAGTTTTTAAATCATTTTATCAATTTAAAAGCAAAACAAAACAAAACACAAAACCCAGCTGTGAATTGCATTGAATCTATTTTTCAATTGGGAAAGAAAATGCTATCTGTATAATAAAACTTTCTATCCATCAACACATTGTATCTCTCCACCCTTTTAGAGCTCTAATTTTCATCAGTAATGTTTTGCAGTTTTCAATGTAGATATTAGTTACTTTAATTTTATGGATGCCTTGGTAACTGGTATCTTTTTTAAGTTTTTTTTTTTGAGATTTAGAAATATCTGAATGATTTTTATATATTGACCTTTGTATTGAGCAATCTTGCTAAATTCACTAATTAATTCTAATAGTTTATAGATTTTCTATATAATAAATCATATTGTATTCAAATAAGGACACTTTTGCTTCTTTCATTTCATTTATGTCTTTTATTTCATTATGTTACCTTTTTGCACTGACACATTAAATAATGATAATTATAGAAGACGGCCTTACTTTTTCCCCAATTTCAGGACAAAGCTCTCAATATTTTATCATCAAGTATGATCTTTACTATGAGTTTGCTTATAGATATTCTTTTTTTTGCTTGTAGATATTCTTTATCAGATTAAGAAATTCCATTTCTATTACTAATTACTTGAGAGTTTATCATAAATGTACACAAAACTAAATGCCTTTTTAGCATCTATTGAGATGATACTGGAACTTTCTCTTTTTTTCTGTTAATGTGGTGAATTATACTTAACAAATTTTTAAATATTAGAGCTAACGCATATATCTGAATAAACTTCATTAATGATGGTATAATATCCTTTTTATACCTGGCCAAATTTGGTTTGCTAATACTAAATTTAAAATTTTTCATCTTTGTTTATGGAAAGAATTTAATTGTAATTTTTCTTCTTGTAATGATTTTGTCAAGTTTGCATGTCAAAATTATATAACCGGCTTCCTGAAAAGTCTGGGCGCACATTCTCTTTTGTTCTATTCTTTAAAGATGTAGTGTAAAATGGGGCTATTTCTTTCTTACATATTAAGTGAAATTCATTATTGAAGCCAGGCAATCTGGTAGTTTCTTAATAGGAAGGTTTTCCATTAACACCTTTACAGTTTTGTTTTGAGTTTTTTAAAAGATTTTACTTATTTGACAGGAGAGAGAGAGAACATACATGCACAAGCAGGCAGTGTGGCAGGCAGAAGTAGGCCTCCAGCTGAGCAGAGAGCCGGACATGGGCTTGATCCCAGAATCCTGGGATTATGACCTGAGCCAAAGGCAGACGCTTGACCCACTGAGCCACCCAGGTGCCCCAACACCTTTACAGGTTTGACAGACATTGAAGATACTGAACTAATTAAATTTTCTATTTCTTTTTCTGTTGGTTTTGCTACATTGTATTTTTTAACAAATATACTTATTTTATCCAAATTGCCAGATTGATTGGCTATAATTTATTTCTAATAAATCACTCGGGAAACTATTTCTTGGAAAATTGTCAAATTCTTTTTTTTTCTTTCTATTCGAATTAGAAATTAAAATAACTCCACCAGAAAAATGAAATTGGGACAAGACGGCAGGAGGAGAGGGGGCT
Source organism: Ursus americanus (assembly GCF_024610735.1). Classification (NCBI taxonomy): domain Eukaryota; kingdom Metazoa; phylum Chordata; class Mammalia; order Carnivora; family Ursidae; genus Ursus; species Ursus americanus. The sequence continues at coordinate 44,244,356 of NC_142139.1, read as the reverse complement.
TATCATTATGAAAAGGAAGCCAAACAAACTTTTAACATTATTTTGTTTTGCCAGAGCAGATCCTGTGTGTGTGTGTTTTCTTAAGAGTATATTAAGCGTAAATTTGAGACCCAAACTTCATATGACTAAATATGGGAGATTAAACACATGTGTTTCTCTCTTTTTTTCACATATGTTTCTCTTTACTGATTATTGAGGTCCTCCAAATTGTGAATGAACACCCACAAAACATCAAGAACAGATAGGATAGTTGAGGCAATGACATAAGAAAAGTTACTTGTAGAAAAAAGAGTTTGGGTAGACATGTGGTAACTTATTTAGGAAACTGGAGGAAGCTGTATCCTGACTGGTTTTGATATGTTTCCATCTATCACAGTTTTCATTCCTGATGCACCAAATATCCTCTTTCTTTGTCCAATGGGATCCTCTTCCAGTTGGCTCCTGCTTACTTTAGATGTGACCCTACTAGCTCTGAAAGTGCCTTTGTTCTCTGGTATGTGAAGCTGTTTCAGATCCATCTTACATATTTTCTGCTCCCAATCTGAAATTGGGTTTTTTTTATTTTTTTTTTCCCCCAAGAAGTCTTAGTTCCTGTGAGTTGAAAAGAACTATTTAGAGATCATAATCTGGGCACTCAGTGTGACCATGTCTAGTGAGCTGTTCACTCTACTCCAAAGTAACCCTATCAGTACTGGTGGTTGGGTATGACCCATTTCAGGTTCATTCTTCTCAAAGTAGTCTTGCTGTTTGACTCTTCAATCATTCTTGTGTGTCTATGCATTTCTCTTGGTTGAGTAAATGCTTTCAAGAATACACATCCGTGCCCCCCGGAGTTTAGAGATCTGACAACTGAATGATCTCATTGTCATGTTGTTCAGAAACTCTAAGGAGTCAATGTCCTGAAGTGTGACACACGAGAGGTTATGAACAGAATTTAGGAAAGAATTTAATGTGATGTTGTCACAGTCTAACATTCTTGGTTAAGGGCAGTGTAGGGGAAGATTATTTTTAGCTGTCATGATGTTACTGTTGATGACAGGACGAGAGAGTCTGTCATTATTCGTATTCTCACTACAATAAATACTACTTCCTGATAAAGGTTTGTGTTCTTTTTTGTTTTTGTTCTGTTGTGTTATTTTGTGAACTCTGAAGTCTAATTGTCAGCTGACAAGTGTACTATAGCTTGTAACTATATTCCCACAAATAGGATGAAAACAGATTTGGAAGAAATAACATACATAGTTCCTTCTTCAAGAAAATCTTTCTAATGATGTTAAGAGATAAAAATGATATCAGTGATAAAAGAAGATAAAAAAAGAACACAATATAAAAAGCTGTGAAATAATGTAAATATATCATTTACATGGTTTTAGAGGAGAGATAAATTTGGATTGGAAATATATCCATTAATTTATTAATTTATGTATTTACTTATACATCTTCTTCCAAAGATGTTGATTTATAGAAATACATATAGTATAAATATACAATGAATTGCAATGCCCACAAATATCAAATTAATAAAGAAATTGTATGAAGAAAAATTTGACAACTATTAATTCTTTTTGAAATATGCACAACTAATGAATTAAGAGTTTCATTTCCATTAATTTAAATGAAAAATGTGAACCTAAAGATTTAACAATGAAGATGTTTAACACAATGCTGTTTGTCATGGTAGTAATGTGTTTACTGCTGAACACAGCATAAATATTCAGCCATATGAAAATACCTTAATTAAATGATGATACATTTATTATAAGAGCACTAAATATCATGTTTTCAAATAATGTTTAATGACATGAAAATACATAATATTAATTTTTAAAATGTAATATAAAATTATATTTTAGCACATTTCAAGCCTGTTAAAATAATCAAAACCATAAAATTCATAGAAAATGTAATGTGAATAGGTCCAAATATTTGAAGTGGTTTTTTCGATGGTTATTGGTTATTTATAGATAATTTAAGTTTGTTTTATTTTTTTTCTATTTTTCAGTGATTTGTGTAGGGATTTCCTTTTGTAGGGTTACTTTTTGTGACATAAAATTTCATTGCACCTTTAGAATGTATTAGATGCAATAATTAAGATAAAAATATATATATGGTAGGAAAAAGGAGAAATAGGGTAGCAAAATTAATTAATTAATCCATGTATCAACTTACAGTAGCAATTTGCATGCTTTCAAGTATTTTACAGCTGTTAAAATGGACCACAGATTTGAGCTCAGAGTTCCTAATAACCAGGTAAACATAGACACAAAAAATCTATTATATGATTGGCAGTATAAATACACCAAAACCAAACCAGGTACTCTGAGTTAATGCAATTATCCCTCCTAATGGGGCTTAAGAGAATTTCTGTTGGACTTTATAAGACGATACTGAGTTACATTGTCAACCAGAATAGATAGGATGTCTTTGTTGAATGGGCAGAATTTCAACTAAATCTTTAGGTTTGAATATTTGAATTAGGTAGAGAAGACACCGTATAGATACATTCCAGACAGAGAAAACAACAGGAACAAAGCTACAAAGTGATGAATGAGTTCAACACGTTTCAGGTCATTTAAGATGGCAAGAGTGGAGGGTTTACTTTGGAGAGATGTTGATAAAGTAAGATATGCAAATGTCAAACATAAGGCTCCTGGGGATAGAGATGAAGTTGGAGATAGAAGCAGAGAGGAGAGGGAGAGGGAGAAAGAGAAAAAAATGCATTAAGTTCCATTGGAGAGAAAGAGTATATATCGATATCTTTAAAAAAAAATATTGGTCACATTTAGGAGAAAAATACTCAAATAAAATTTAATTTTGTATATTTATAAAGAAAACTTTATAACATCATAAAACAGCTACTATTTGTTGACTTTTTAGGGAGTGTTGAAAGTTTTGATTAACCTAATTTAATCTTCATAAAATTTTCAAGATGAGAGTATTTATTCCCATTTTAAAGATAAGGACATTAAATGGTTGAGCCAGTTGCCAAGATTGCACAGCATGTAAGTGGTAAAGATGAGGTTTGATAGCTGGTCTGCCGAGTTCCAAAGCTTGTATTCATTTCCATCTATATATTGTGGTAGCTAAAAATGAAGGCTCTGGGGTGCCTGGGTGGCTCAGTCAGTTAAGCATCTGCCTTCAGCTCAGGTCATGATCTCAGGGTCCTGGGATTGAGCTCCACACTAGGCTTCCTGCTCAGCAGCAAGTCTTCTTCTCCCTGTGTGATATGTCTCGCTCTCTCTCAAATAAATGAATAATATCTTTAAAAAATAATCCTTATATTAAAAAAAAAATGAAGGCTCTGGATTCAGACATACGAGTTTAAAAATTGGCCCACTGGGGCACCTGGGTGGCTCATCTGGTTAAGCGGCTGCCTTTGGCTCAGGTCATGATCCCAGTGTCCTGGGATTGAACCCCCCTGCCCAGCAGGGAGCCTGTTTCTCCTTCTCCAGCTCCCCCTGCTTGTGTTCCCTCTCTCACTTGCTGTCTCTCTCTGTCAAATAAATAAATAAAATCCTTAAAAATAAATAACAAAAAAAATAATAAAAATCAGCCCATGGCTCTTAGAACATCTTGATATTTCCATATGAGTATGTTAATACTGTAATATACCTTACAAGTTAATTTTGAAGATTAAATGATTTGTTATTTATAACACATCTAAAACAATGCCTGGCACACAGCATTTACCTCTAATTGTGTTTTTCTATCTCTTCTCACCTTAAGCAAATGTGGTGGAAAATATAGAAAAATAAGATTGTAATTTATTACTCTGAAATAAAATATTTAATAAAAATCACTCTCACCTCCAAGTCTCTCAATCTCACCATATTTTTAAGACCTAGTAGAAATACCATCATTTTTCTGGGAAGTTTTTTTCTGACTATCCTAATACCCACAACTCCCACGGGTTAGGAGCCCTACTTCATGCTACCACAGCTTGACAAGACTCATTTTGTTTATTTACATATCCCCAAAGTGTGACAAATTGTAGGTACATAATAAACATCTTACAAATTATGAAGGGACGTTTTTAATTTCAGTCATTAGTCTTAAAAGAAAATAAAGTCCTTAAAACTAGTACAGTGCTTCCTCAGAACTCAAGTGCCTAAGCCATAAAATTCCCGGAAAGGTCTTCAAAATTTTAACACTTAGATAAATAATTTAATATGAGGAGTAGAGACAATCTATTATTCCTGGAAGAGCATGTAGTTCACGCAGACATTATGTAAAACTCTAGTGACATATAGGGAAATTATGTTCACCTGTCTTGAAATTATCTTTTGTTGACAGACTCCAGAATGTTCTTTATCATCAATAGAAGTACTCTTATAACACTGCTTTACTTACAATATTACCTATAGACTAATTAGGTATGGACTGGCCATTTATTGTTTTAAGCATGGACTTTATAACATTGACTAGCTTAAGACTTAGACTAAGTTTATGGTAAGGCTTTTCTGTGAAAAGAAAAATGCTTTGTTTACTACATATAACTTCTACTTTCTTTTCAAACGATATAGTTTACTCACACCTTTTCAGATAATCCTTCAAACATTCAAGCATGAATAATTCAAAAAGAAAACCAAGTTTGCCTATTCAGATTTGCATTGCAATTCTTCACATTGCAGGAAAACAATCTCAGATTCAGAACCCTGTGTGTTCTATTCAATTTCTGGGAGGAGGAATTTAGAATTAAAAAAAAAAAAAAAAAAGAACTCCACTCCTGCCTATAAATATGATGTTGTGGGCTTAACTGTCTGTCTTTTAATTGTGGTAGAAAGACACAGAGGACAAAAAAAGGAAACCAAATTTCTGAGACAGGCTGATTGCTTTGAAGTAATGAAATAAAATAAATGTTAAATGGAAATATGAGAAGGCCTACTATGTATTGGTGTGGCTAGTAACAAAGAAGTGATAGTTTAGCATTTAACCTTTCATCTTAAATCCCTAAATGCCTAAAAACTAATCGGAACAATTATGATGAGCACTGAGTATTATATGCAAGTGATGAATCACTGAGAACAAAAATAACAACTATAACAGCAACAGTAATAATAACAAAACCCAATTGAAACAGAAGGGTTAAGAGCTGTGTGCAAATTTGGGAAGACTAGAGTTAGGAATATAAGAAATAGGTAAAAAATGGGTAAAATCTGAGTTTTATAACATACTATATGATTTTTTAATTTGGAAGAAAGAAAACAATAAAGAAAGCATTTTATTTTATTTTTTTTAATGATCTTTTTATTATATTATGTTAGTCACCATACAGTACATCCCTGGTTTCCGATGTAAGGCTCGATGACTCATTAGTCGCGTATAACACCCAATGCACCATGCAATACGTGCCCTCCTTACTACCCATCACCGGTCTATCCCATTCCCCCACCCCCCTCCCCTCTGAGGCCCTCAGTTTGTTTCTCATAGTCCATAGTCTCTCATGTTAAAGAAAGCATTTTAAAACATCAAGAAGGAAGAGAGAATAAAGAAAAAAAGTGAATGTAAATATGTTTTCCTTCTCCTCTTGAATATTTTGAACTATATTTTTTTAAAGATTTATTTACTTATTTGATAGAGAGAGAGAGCACAAGCACACAGAGGGAGAGGGAGAAGCAGACTCCCTGATGACCAGGGAGCCCGATGTGGAGTTTCATTCCAGGACCCTGGGACCATGACCGGAGCCAAAGGCAGATGTTTAACTGACTGAGCCACCAAGGTGCCCCACCCCCCCAGTTTTTTTTTTTTTTAAGATTTATTTACTTATTTGAGAGAGAGAGAGAGGAGTATTTTGAACTATATTTAACAGAGCATTAAATGTAACATTATCTGATGTGGATAGAATATTTGTAAAGGAATATTTAGGATAATTGTATTATGAGTAATGGAAGACTCCTTAAGAGGAGGTGAAATTTCTACACTTCATGTGAATTGATTAATTGTCAACACCAATACTTCTTTGTGATGATGGAATAGGTCTTAATCTTGATTGAGGTGGTGGTTAGAAGAATCTACGTATATGTGTGTTAAGGTAACATAGACTTCTACACATATACTGTATCAATATGAATTCCTGGTTTTGCTTTTGACTATAGTTATGCAAGATGTAGTCATTGTCGGGGGGGGGGTGCCCTGAGTGAAGGGTATACATGGAACCTCTACTTACTATCTTTGCAACTTCCAAAAAAATCTGTATTTATTTCAAAATAAAAAGTTATAATACACACACGCACGCACACACACACACACACACACACACACACACTTGGAAAAACAAAGAATGTTGGTTTGAAAAGACTTGTTTCTTAGTATACAAACTCTTAAGTCATCATTCTATTCAGAATGACCCTTGATTTCAGATTCCCCAAAAGTTCAGATTCCATAAATAGATTTTATTTATTTTTGATAGATTTTTAAAAAATCATTGTACAACCTTTAAGCCCAGTAATATGTCAAAAAATTGATTGACTGGAAATGTCTGAGCTTCATCTTTTCAAATGATTTTGCAATGGGTGCTCAAATACTAATCAGTTGAAGGAAAGAATCATCCACACACTGATAGGAAGTAAATCAACAAGACTAGGATTTAATATTTAAGAGAAAAAATCTCCAATTTCGAAATATTAGAAACGAAGGACCTGTTTGTTTTGAAAACTTTTTATTTTGAAATAATTCTAGATTCACAGGAATTTGCAAAGCTATGTATAGGCAAGTCTCACACACCACAGCCTCTGCCAATGGCAGTCTCTTACACAACTATAGTATATAGTCACAACCAAAAAATTGACAATAATGGAATCTATAGTAGTTATTCAGATTTCAACTGTTATAAATGATCTCATGTGTGTGTGTAGCTCTATTCAATTTCATTACACATATAGCATTGTGTAACCACCGCCATGCTGAAGAGAAAAGGGTTGAAGAATGGATGTGGCTTATATAAAGGGGTAAAAAGAGAGTCTTATGGTGATAGTATAGTTGAATGAATTGTTTTTTTCTTTTTAACATAAAATGTAGCATTTGTTTCTACTTGAAATCTTTAAAACTTATTTAGAGTAAGGCTTATACTGTTGCCTCTGAGGTAAAATTCTGCATGAATAAAATAAAAATAAACAAGCAAGAAAACGGTGATTTTAAAGGAATGATTTATTAAAATTGCAGTCTACCATTCTCTTTTCAGACTGTCTTACCATTTAAATTAAAGTGTCCAAGGGAAGAAAGTATTTGACAACAAATAGAATTCAAATGACCTCTTGTGTTTGTTAACCCTATTAATTGCTTTAACATCCAAGTGCCTGCATTTACTGGCACAGAAAGTTCCTGTTATTTATTGCCATTTATTGTGGAAGACCTTTGTTCTTCGTGTTTTTCAGCTCTGTTATTCTTAAGAGCCAGGAACTCTGACAGCTGCTGCCAGCCCTGTGCAGTTTGTTTAAAACAATGGGGAAACTGCCTAGCAACCTCACATCCAGCTTCTGGTACCCTCGTGGAGATCACATTCCACACACATTCTGCTCATCTCTATAAGCTCACAGGGGAACACACACACACACACACACACACACACACACACACTCACACCCTACAGCCAAAACTAGATTGACCTTCACTTTTCTAAAAGATAAGATGCAGATCAAAGCTGGGTTATTATTAACCCTGAAGAGATCACATAGAGATTTATAGAAATGAATTAGTTCTTCCCTCTTTAGATTTTACTGTTAATGGGATACTTTTTACGAGGGAAGTGTGCAGCTTCCATTGCTAGAATGGAATAAACATGCTGTTTATTCTTTACTAAATACATAATGTCTTATAACTAGTAATATTGATAAAGTTGAGGAAAATACAAGTTTATTTTGAGTCAACTTCAGAGCATGGCAGAGAAATTAAACGACCATTGTTTGCATCTTGGTAATAGCCAGAATGTTAGGCTGCTCCTTCTCTGATACTCCTACTTACCAAGTGATTATGATAGATGTTAAAAATGTTTTTGGATTGTGTGAGAAGATCACTATACCAAAGGGTTAGAAGGCCGGACTTGAACTCTGAAATTGGGTGGGTTTGCTTGTCTTGTTTTCCCTATCGATATTGATTTGAACAATAACTTATTTCTTTTTTTTTTTAAAGATTTTATTTATTTATTTGACAGAGATAGAGACAGCCAGCGAGAGAGGGAACACAAGCAGGGGGAGTGGGAGAGGAAGAAGCAGGCTTATAGCGGAGGAGCCTGATGTGGGGCTCGATCCCATAACGCCGGGATCACGCCCTGAGCCGAAGGCAGACGCTTAACCGCTGTGCCACCCAGGCGCCCTAATAACTTACTTCTTTATGCCAATATCCGCATCTGCAAAATAGGAACTTACATTAAATGATCACCAAAGTCCATTCTCATCTAACATTCCATAAGTCCATACATGGCATTGGTCTTCTATGAGACTGTTTTCTACAGAAAAGTAAGAAGGAGAAAATGGTTATTGTAGATGGTTTTTTTGTTTTGTTTTGTGTTCTTCTTATTTGACTATGCCATCAGACCAAACATTGCTATCTATAAAACTGGAAGAGAAAAATGGGTCAGATGCCCACAAATACCTACACGACCTTGGTAAGATGTCATGAGTACACACATGCACAACTATTCCATATAATAATACAAGTTATATATACAACTTCCTACAAAGTTTTGGGAAATGATTTCCTCAAATCAAAGCAGTAAGAGAGAAATTCTAATGCAGAGGTCAGAAACTACAGCCTGTGGACCAAATCCATCCTGTCACCTAATTTTGTAAATAAAGATTTATTGGAACATGGCACACTCATGCTTTTGCATATGGCCTATGGCTGCTTTTCTGCTACAATGGCAGAGTTAAGTAGTTACGACAGAAGCCGTATGTCCTCCAGAGCTGAAATATTTACTATTTGGTTCTTTACAGAAAACGTTTGTTGATCTCTTTTGTAATGTATGCAAAACTTTACTATATTGATGAGACTTGGAATTAGTCATCTCAACCAGGCTGTGTACATATCAATGAAAAAAAATTTTGTAAATATTAAATTGTAGAATTCAAGTTTCTAGGTACTCTTTTGTTTCAAGAGAGGAAACAATTTAAAAAAATTAAAGACTGAATTTGACTGAAGGGGACTGATACGTGTTTGTCATTAATTTCTCAAAATGAGTTAAATATTATATTTAGGTTTTCTCATATATTTATAGCTAAATGTTTAAAAACTGTTTGGAAACATCAAAGTTCCTACATTTGAAATGTAATATCTATGTAGGGGATGCAATATGAAAATTTGGAGCCCCTTAAAAAAAACACACTAATCCTAAGGAAAATGTGGACTTCAAGGGCCTGGACTTCCTCAATATCACTGACATTAATAAATTTCACTGTCACAGCTGTAAATGTATACATCAGCAATGTAAGCCTGAAATTCACTTTGCATAGGCCTTACTATGATTAGAACAATAGCCTTTGATTTCACAATCAGAGATTACTCATTCTGAAGTAGTTAGCAGAATCTTTAAAATGGAAACAGAAAAATATTGAATCAATGGAGAGAGGAATGTTTCTCTTTTTTTTTTTGGTTTCTTCCTTGTTGTTAAGCCCTTCTACCCAACACCCGAAATAGCAAATTACAGGGAGGCAGAGTCTAATCTTGCTAGGAACTTCCTCAACACATAGGTCATTTTTGTTCTTTGAGATATAATGTAGGTTAACGGTTCATCTCCTGATGTTCTAAGAATCCTGCGATTTAATAAAAAGGTCATCACTGAGTAACAGATACAACCCTGCTCCATTGTCATGGAACTAGGACTTGGTATTTAAAAGCATAGAGCAGTGTCTATTTTTCTCACCAACTGGCAGCCATGGCGAGACCTCCTGGGCCATCAAGGCACTGCCCCAAATGCCTGCTGCCATGAGAAGTGATGCTGTGAGACAAGATGACTAATTTTCTGAGAACCTGCTATGATGGGAGAAGAGTGGTAAAAGTGGGATTCGAAGTAAGTAAAGGAGGGAAAGGAAAGACGAGGACTGGAAGGAACAGTATTGAGCAACACGGATAGAGAGGAACTGAAGAAAGGTTACAATTTTTAGTTATGGTCTCCATGTAAAAATGTTCTTGATTAGAGTGGTGGGAGGAAATGGTAGTGAATCAACAGGAAAGTTGAAGAAAGAAAGAAATGTATGGATTTTGTGTGACGATGTAAGGCTCATTTCAGTATCCAGTAACCACCTGATTTCTGCTGTGGGTAGGCTTCTTGATTCAGCTCTAACCTTTTATTCTTTGGCCTTGGTTCTAGTCATGTGCACTGCTTATGAGCCTCTTTGCCTTAAACTTTTGTATCTATGGTGATCCCCCAGTCCGATTCCCTTTTGATGCCTATGTTGGGTCAACATAGTCTCTGTGATGGTGAACATCTGGTACCCCATTTTCCTTCTAGATCTTGTTCCCTCCTCTATTAATAACGATCAAGTTACCTGGAGACTGACATCCTGAATCTCATGCTCTTTTGCCTTCAGATCTGCTACTTACCCATGCATTTCTCTGATTTTTATTCTGCCCTGTCACCCAGATTCTGCCATACTGCCTACACGTGTTTTGCTTTTGCTGCCATCTACTGGGAAACCAACTACTTTATCTCAGGCTCTTGCTGTGCTTGAAACTATTGTGCTCACCAGACTTAACGGATCTTATCACCTAGAGCTGGACCAGTTCCCCCCAGGGCCTGACCTACCCAAGCTGGTAGGTCTGCTCCCCTATCTAAATTGTCTAATGATGCTGCAAAAACTTGGGGAGAAGAATGCTAGAAATCATTGAAATGGAAATGGCAGCATAAATGAGAAGGTAAATTTGTTTTCACTTTCTGTTAATTTGATTTAAAAGTGTAATTTTCCATGTGTGTATTTTGCCACATCCCCAAAGACCTGCTTATCTTGGTTACAGAGATTTGCTAATGTTAGGCTGATATTAGTGAAGAGGACAGTTTCTATACAGAGTCCATATAAAGTAAGCAAATTAACATTGGCATTTCAACTGGACAGACATATTTAACTGTGGCACCACCATTAATAAGCAGTGTTACTGAGAAGAAGTTACCTAACTAATTCTGAGTCTCAGTTCCTTATCTTTAACATTGTGGCAATATTACTAGCAACCTAATAAAATATCTGAAAAATAAGAAAAGAATTCATGTAAAGTGCTTATCTACGTGCCAGGTACATAGACCTCAGTGATATGCGGGATCGTAGATGGTGCGATTCCACGCATATCAAAGATAGAATGCAAAGATAGAATGCAAGGGTCAAATTACAATACAGCAAAATGGAAACAATCCCTTTCTCCTTTTCTAAAACATAGTTCTAGTCTATGACATCATCTTCGCTTTTATCTCTCTTTCTTGCCTAGAAGAATTCTTTGTCCACACAGGATAATTCATAAATGTCATTGCCTAACTGGACACCTGCCAAAGGAAAAAATGGAATCTCAAAGGAAAGTGAAAGGAGCTCTTGGGTTCTCTAATGCGGAGGAAATAATCATGTATTTTTTGTAAGCATTTATGCAATTTAAGGGAAGTTGCATTTCAGTGATTTATACTATACCTCCTGGTTTTGATTTTAAGATTTAAAGAACCATGTTTAAATCATCAGAAGAGACATGACCGATCAGGTTGAAAGAAGCTATTTTATAAGAGAAGCTCATTAATGGACTTCTAACCCAACAACATTTGTCAGCAATGTTGTTCTATTTCTTTGGCAAACATACTGCTAATAGTGAATGATAAATAGAATATATCTATAATTGAAAAAGAAATTCTTGCATATTTAATTGGTTTCTGATACTCTTTTCTGACCTATGCCCTCATAAAAGTTCCTATTGAACATCTGCCAACTTGGACCACGACCAACTTCATGTAAAGTAAATTCATTTACTCTTGCAATCCCAATACATTAATAAAACTGGTCAAAAAAAAATGGCAAGGTGACAAGTCCTACCCTGATGGTTTGGACTCAGAATTTAGTGGCAATTGTTCTTCTGAATGTAAATAGGTTGAATAAAGTTTAAAGGCTGCAAATTAAGAAAAACTTTGCATGTTAAGGTTTGTGTTTACCTTGGAATCTGAAATTTTCAAAACATATTCACCCAATTATCTTTAGAACCGCTGAAGAAACAATAATGACAGTCCATATCATTCCTGCAAAAACAAGTTAACAGAATTTATTACTGTGCGGTAAGGAAAGGGGAAAAAAAAATCTCGATTACCAATTCTTACAAATTCCTTTGTCCTTAACATTCCATCAAATGCTCTAATTCCAATGCCTTAGTCTGCTCAGGCTGCCATCATGAAATCGCACAGACTGGCTGGCTTAAATAACAGAAACTTGTTTCTCACATCTTTGGAGGCTGGGAGGTCCACGATCAAGGGGCTAGCTAATTTGATTGCTGGTGAGAGCTCTGTCCTTGGCTTGCAGATGGCCTCCTTTTTGCTGTGTCTTCCTGTACAGAATAGAGGAAGAGGGAACTCTTTTGTGTCTCTTCAGATAAGGACATTACTCCTATCAAATTAGGGCACTACCCTGATGACCTCATTTAACCCTAATTACCTCCTATGGGTCCTATCTCCAAATATAATCACATTGGGGTTTAGGAATTTCAACATACAAATTTTGGGGTGCACAATTTGATCCATATCACTCAATCTGTGATAGTCTAAAATGATCATGAATTTGTTTAATTTCCATTAACAGGTGGGAAGTTGTCAAAGCATTAACTATTCAAGCCCAAGTCTTGTAATCTCAGTGTTTAAATAACACCATCTTTACTTACTATTTTCTGTTAATAACTGGCTTTGTGGTTGTTATTAGTAGGAAAATCAACCAAGTACATTTTAACAATGTTAAGCTTGGTTACTCATTTAGATAGTTAGAGACCAAACTGCTAATCTCATCCTCTTCCATTTTTGATTCTTACTACAATTCCTCCTATTGTTAAGTGAATAGGGCATTTTCTGCTTCAAAAGGAAAGAAATATAAAAGATCCTCAAACTATTTTATTTGCTTTTAATAGTAAATTGCTTGTGTGTGACTTACTATCAATTATCTTCCCTTAAGGACTGTCCGAAGTGTTGCTCTAGTTCCCTGGGATTACTACCTAAATGATGTTTGTTGATGCTTAGGACTCCTTATCTGGGTAGCACTCATCACTCAGCGCCAGGGTAGTGGTTTTGCATCAACATCATTTGCAACTATGGACAGAACCTTCTTTGTTTCTGTTTAAATATTATATCAATCTTGTCTTGCCTGTGCATTGGAATGAGGTTTAACATAAAGATGGAGGGAATTCAAATGCAATCTGAAAATAATACTGGCAAATAGCTTTGGCTCTTATTGTTTAAAGTTAGCATACACTTATTTAAGATATTGAATTAAGCCAATGAAAAGCCATGCGGTAAAACTGGGAGGTAAAAAAAAAAAAAATTAAAAAGGCAAAATCTATTTTCATCTGTTAGAAAGCCTGAACCATATCATTTCATAAATATTTATTTCTTTGACTCAATTTCATCTTTTAAATGAAACTTCTTTTAGAAATACATTGCTTATCTTGGCTCCAATAAAATTCATCCCTAGGAAGAGAGTAGAAGAGTTTCTCCCACTCTAAGTTGTATGTATCTTTCAGCTGAAGCCTTGAAAATAATAAACTTATCTCTGCTGTGAAGAGTCACTGCCTATGGTGTGGGCAGAGATTTGGGAATTAGAGGTTACTGAGAAAAGTACAAACAATCCCAGGATATTTCCAGGTATAAGTGCAAGAGAAATGGCTTCATGATATTTTCTGGATTGGGGTCCTTACGTCTCCTCCTATCAAGCATCAAACATAAGGAATTAATAGACAACATTAAATCACACCAAAACTCCTTAAAGGATAAAGCTCTATGTTGAAGAGGGTAAATGTGTATTGAAAGGTAGAAACTAAGCCAAGTGCATCAAATCTAATTTTTTCGGCTTTCCTAATGATAAGGATTTTTTCTTAATGTGAAACTGTGGTTAAAAAAAAAACCTACTTATGGTAAGAAATAAACCATGAATTCACAGAAATATGAAATCTCTATCTGCTTGATGAATACCTTATAGAAATTTCAAAAATTAGATTAATCATTTCTTTCCAAATAGCTTACTAAATCCAACTTTTAATTTTAATTTGGTTAAGCAATATATGGAAAGTATAAAGTACAAAATATGAAAAAAAACTTTTTGTAGGTTTGCTGAATAATAGATGGAATTACAGTAGACAGGTAAATGTGGAAAAGTTGGCCAAGATCCTGCTGGCGCTTTAGGCTCATTAAAAACATTTAAAAGAATGTCAATGTGCAAAAAAAAAAAAAAAAAAAGAAAAAAGAAAAAAGAAAAGAATGTCAATGTGTAAAAAAAAAAAAAGATGGCAAGATCTTGCTTGTTGGGAGTGGGAAAATTGGATCTTGGAGGCAGCAGATGAGAATGGGATTGATTTAGGCCTTTGAAGTGAAACAATATCTCCGGACAGTCATGCCATGGAAGCCACAAAGCCGAGAGTGAACTCAATAAAACACCATGGATAAGGATATATATTATGTGAAGGATCTAGAAAAGTTAATAGCAGAATATTTGAGCCATGCCTCATAGGCAAGGACCTACCATCTGGAGAACAAGATGATACAAAAGTAGATGCCAAGAAAAAAGTTAAAAAGAGATAGAGGATATAAAAATATTTCTGGGCCTATCCAGTAGGCAGAGACTCAATCATGGAAAATAGCATGTTGTTTCAAAATGATTAAAACTTTTATTGCAAAATATCAAACTCCAGTCATTAATAAATTATGGCTAATTAAAGAAAGTGCTTCTATGAAAAATAACATTGGTTCTTTTGTATTATATGTCTGACATTATATTTACATTAATAATGTATTTACTATAATACTTTAAATTTAATACCTAATATTTGAATCTTTAATGTTGTGTGATGTTGTCATAATGTTCCCTCTTCCTTGAATATGGAGTAGCTACATTTAAAAAGAAAACTATAGCTACATTTGAAAAGAAAGCTGAAGGTGGTCAGATCAGAATGAATAAAACCAACCAGACCACTCACGTACAGGTTCACTAAAGCTATGTTTTCCCTGTCGCTTGCTAGACTAATACAATCTGTCATGGCAGCAAGGGGGTCTCTAAGTGAGACATTCACATTCCTTTCTAATGAGTCAACTTTCCACCCTATAGCAATATCAGATGTCTTTTAAATCAAGCAAAGAGAAGCTATACGCTAGAGGAAATGACTTGCCATGCCTTGAGTTTATCATGGGTTTAGCCCTTTTGTCCTTTTGTAACTACACTGGGAGCAGTTAGTGATACCACCACTGTGTTTGATCTAAGATTCTTGAATCAGGAAACAAAAACTAATTTGAAAATAATTTATTTAAAAGCTTAGAATATCACAATATTGATGCTTATCAGATTCTTAAGTATGTCATTCATAGTGACTTCAAAATTACTTAAGTTGGTTAACTGGTTAACCTAAAGAGACTTAATGTTCTACCCTTAAATGTCTTTTGTTTGACTCTTTACTGCTGAAACACAGTCCAAGTGGTGCAAATATTTCTTTTTATTATTTATATAATTTCTTGAAATTATTTTGTCTCACGTAAAAAAAATATTTAAATAATTTACTCCTACTAGCATGTGTATTGTTTGACCATCTTGCATATACAGTTTGCTTCCTTACAAAACAAAATGATAAATTTTGTGCTGGTGTCTGTTATTCCAGGCCTTGGCTATGCAGCACGCTATGCTAACATCTACAGTGACAGGTAAGAAAAGAAAAAAAGAAAAAGAAAAAGACAAACGTGTGTGAGTATGTCTCTCTGTAAACATCCAATAAGTCCTCCAAAGCCAAAAATCCGATAAACTTGATTATTATTTCCCCCTCAGTCTCAGTTGAGTCAACATTAGCCAGTTGACTGAGGTAGACACAATGGCAAGCCATAGTCAACAGTCTATTCGGCTCCTTGAAGAATCATCATCTCTAGTTCAGATCATATCCACTGGTTTATATGACTCAGTCCTATTTCACTTACTTCAGTAAGTGTTAATCTAATTTAAGCCTAGACAATATAGTTCATCCAAAGAAGATAATGGTACGAATATTCTTTCCCCCATCCTACGCAGTACTTTTTACTGTCTTTGCTAGATTTGATGCATAATTAATTTTTATATCTCCGGCATTCATTTTTTATTAATATTTACAGATCCTTCTATAGTTGCACTTGGAATAACATGAGGTATTACTGCAAGTTTGCATTCTGAGTAGATCTTTCATCTATCAGAACTCTAATTTAAAGTGTCAGGATTCTAGTCATTAAAACTGTTTACCACTATTCTGTTCTCTCATTCCTCGGGCACCTGGCAGCATTGTGCTTCCTCACTTCCATAGATGTCGTCATGTAATTTGCTTTGGCCAGTGAAATGTGAGCAGAAGTGAACTTTCTGACTTGCCCATGGAAGTTTTATGAGCCAGTCTGTCCTTCACCACGTTCCCTTTGCTCTCTGCTTCCATGACGATCAGTGTCACATCAGCACGGGTCTGAGAGTGAAGGCAATAGATGCAAAGCAGATAGTGAACATGAATGAAATTAAACTTATTATTGTTTAGTCCACTGCAATTTAGGGGTTAAAGCTATAGAACCTGGCTGCATTGACTGACAGACTTGAAGAACTACCAAAGTTTGAAGTCCACTTCCAGATTAAGAAAACATTTGGATTAGAAAAGTATAATAATATGAACAGATTTTTCTAAAATATGTAAATTGGATCTTCCTCATAGAGCAATTCTAGAAACAATGCTTTCCATACTGATTTGTTTATGACCATATATTGGTTCAGCCCTGTGAAATTACCTGTATTTGATCAGTTTTTAATGTAAAAATGGCAACTTCATACTGTTTACCTAATAAATGTCCTGATGATACTACGTTGTTTTGTGTATCTAAGGGAAATACACATTGTGTTTTCATAAGTTGATTGCTGAATAGAAATAAGATTACTCACATCTAGTATTTGCTTTAAGTGTAATCTTATTTCATTAATGCCTTATGTTCAGGACATTAAAAAGTTAGGCCAAATAACACAGTGTTATTAACAAACATTTGTCTTTTGCAGACATGATCTAATGCATTTTTAAAAGTTTTTTCTTTTTAACATGTTAACCATTGCTTGCTTTAGGACACATTCTTGAGGTCATAGACAACATTTATCACACTTAAAATACTATGACACAGGCAATTTTGTTAGTTTTGAAGTTTTTGCCAATGAAAAATCAGATAACTAATTAGCCAATATGGCTTATTATATTAAATTTACCCACTAAGAGAGCTTTCAAAATGATTAAAATGTAATTTTTCATCCTCTGAGAGGGAACATTTCCATTAAAAGACAACACACATGAAATATTTGACTATTACTCAGATTTTTAATTTTTGAAATATTATCCCATTAGGGAAAACCCAAATCCACTACACCAAAATACCTTACAAGAGGAATACTCAAAAACATTTCACTAAGTTTACTCCTACTTGGTTTCAAAAGTGTACCAACTTAAAGTTAAATTTGAGGTTCTAGTTCCACATGCTTTAGAAAAATGTGACTTTCTGGTTTAAAGAAATGAAGTTCAAGAATGATTTATAAAACTTTAGAATTTCCAGATGTAACTTCTCATAAAGCTCTTTGGATATCAAGTGCATTTACCAAACATTTTGATGAGTTAAGTGTAAATGAATCAGTAACATAAGGATTAAATTTCTCCACAAATACACAAGAGCCTAAAAAATTAGGAAAAAGTGCCTTGGCAGAATTCAGTTGGGTCTTGTCAAATCCAAAGAGTTTCAAAACTGTGTTTTGAAGTTTCTTTGAAACTGAAAACTCCTTATTTTTGATAATCTTCTGTTACAAATCCAAATTGAATACTGTTTCCTGGTTCTATTGGTGGTAAACACATCGAAAGTGATTAGGACCATGACCACAAATTCACTTTCATAAATAATTTCTTACAGCATCAACAGCTTCATCACATCATTTTTCTATAAATAATGTTTCCCAGAGTTTTAAAAATTAAAACTAGAGGAAGGTGATCAGAAGGTACAAACCTCCCGTTAAAAGACAAGTAAGTACTAGGATGTAATGTATCCCACGATGTCTATAGTTTACACTGCTGTATGAGATATATGAAACTTATTAAGGGAGAGATCCTAAGAGGTCTCACCACAAGGAAAATTTGTTTCTTTTTTCTTTCCTTTTCATTGTATCTATATAAGATGATGGATGCTAACTAAACTTATTATGGTAATCATTTCACAACATATATAAGTCAAAGCATTATGCTGTACACCTTAAACTTATACAACAATGCTTGTCAATTATTTCTCAGTAAAACTGGAAAAATATGAAAAAAAAAAACCCTGAATTTCAGTAAACAACAAAAGTAAAAATAGAAAACAAATAATCTGGCTCCACCAGTTCTCAAATTTTCTGTTATCAGTAATATTTTTACAGCACTTTGTGGCCAAAATAAATCCTTAACAGTTTTTTTTATCAAGTAGCTAGGTCTACACAATGTAATAAATTATAATATTCCAAAGATTTAGGATCTTTTCCTTTGGCGCACCACTGAAAATCTTGGTGTTGCCATGGGCTGCCTCCCTGCCCAGTATTGATCATATTGTAAGAACAAGCGGTACCCAAAGCCTCGCTCTGCAGATGTGTCCCTGATGCCAAGATCCGCATCTTTGACATGGGGTGGAGGAAGGCAAAAGTAGGTGAGTTCCCTCTGTGGCCACATGGCGTCAGATGAGTATAAGCAGCTCTCCTCTGAAACCCTGGAGGCTGCCCTTGTTTGTGCCAACACATACATAGTGAAGAGCCGTGGCAAAGATGGTTTTCACACCCAAGTGCAGCTCCACCCCTTCCGTGGCATCCACATCAACAGGATGTTGTCCTATAAGGTATGCAGGGTGCCTTTGGAAAGCCCCGGCGCACAGCAGCCAAGGTCCACGTTAGCCAAGTCATCATGTCCATCCCTACCGAGCTGCAGAACAAGGGGCATGTAATTGAGGCCCTACGCGGGGCCAAGTTCAAGTTCCCTGGCCACCAGAAGATCGACATTTCCAAGAAGTAGGGCTTTGCTAAGTTTAATGCCGACAAATTTGAAGACGTGGTGGCTGAAAAGTGGTTCATCCCAGATGGATGTGGGGTCAAATACATCCCTAATTGTGGCCGCCTGGACAAATGGTGGAATCTGAAATCATAAGAACCTCGGCACTGCCCGCTCCCTATTCATGCCCACTGATAAATCCTACTTCCTGTCAAAAAAAAAAAAAAAAACAATCCAAAAATTTAGTAGTCATACTTAAAAACACTACGTATAAATTAAAAAATAATTTTTTTTTCATTCTTAAATACTACAATCACTTATTAATAGGTTATATGTGCCCAGTTGGATACCACAAAACTTCTCAATCCTTGAAATCTCATTGACATAGCCATCTCAATTCTTGTTCCAATTTTCTGATAGTATTTGACTTTTATTACAGGAAAAAAAATGGAAAACCCAGGTTTATAAAGATATAACATCACTGAGAGGAATGTAACATGATCTCACATTGAAACTGAACTACCTTGACCTAGTAGTTCAGGTGGTGTCCAAGAGATGTTGAGTGTTTCTACATTTTGGGGGGAAATTTAAAATATTCCATGTCATCTCCGTGACTTCACTATGACACTCCAGAGTGCCTCAGGATAGTCTGGGGGCTGTGGGTTTTAAGAATTCCCTTAAGCTATCTTACAACCATTTCGGGATTTTGAATAGCAACTTATTTATAACCAAGCAAGTATTGCCAGCAGTGAAATCTAATATTAAGAAAAACTAATTAGTTTTATTGAACCTTAATAACAGTACTTTATAATGCATTATAATATATTTTTACATTTAAAATAGTTTTAACAAATTCATAAAATAATACAGTCAGTAGAATTCAGGTTTTTCATAACAAATGTAATAGTTTACTTTAAAGGAATGTTAACTAAAAATTCAATAGAATTTTTTCAGTTTTTTTTAAACTGAAAATATAGGTATTAATATTTGTGTTAGAAAGGAATTTCAGGATAAGATTTTTTAAAGGGAGAGTTGGTTTAGAATTATTTTATTAAATTTTAAAGTTTAACATTATAGCATAGAACATTGTATGTTAGGTTAAAAAAAAACAAATATCATTTGTTCATCTTGGTGTTCTATACATGAATTATGTCTAAAAAAAAATCAGTAAAAAAAACCCCTCATTTTGCTATCGGAGGAAATCTACAAAGAAGACTCTCTGAGAAAATTTAAATACCAAACAAGAGTTTATCTTTAAAGTTAGGTTATCTGATTTTTTTTCAGACAAGGCATATAGATACTTTTAGTCAGAATTCAACTCTTTGCCCAAAAACTTTAATTAATGGAAGTCATGTGACTATGTCCATAATAAGTAAATACTTACAAGACTGAAGAGAGTCCATATAAACAAGTCTTGCACATATATAAGATAACTGCCCAGTTAATACAAATATTTATTGCAAGCCTACTACGTACTGGCAAAATTCCAGGTACTCAGGATACAACAGTACACAAGACAAATGGGGATCACAGCCCTCATAAAGCTTTCATTTTAATGGAGACAGAATAAATATGGTAAATATGTATATAAGTATAATTAATATTTATATACATAATATAAATTAATATATAAGATAAATAGAAGTAAAATATCTAGAATGTTAGTAATACATGCTAAGAAGAAAAAATAAGTTAGTGGAAGGTGATAGGAAGTGTTGAGGGGAGAACTGAAAATTTAGAAAATTTAAAAATCCTCCCGCTCCCATGGGGAGGATTACAAATTTAGGAAGGGCCGTAGTGAGAATGTGAGGAAAGAACCATGAGAAGTAAGAGAGTAAACCTTATGGAAATCCAGAGGAAGAATATTCCAGAAAGAAGAAAAACCGAGAACAAAGATCCTTATTGGGAGTGTGCCTTTGATGCAAAGGTCAGGATACCTGAAACAGAGTGAACAAGAGGGAGAACAGCAGAAGACAAATCAGAGGTAGCAAGGAGGCAAGTCCACAGTGGGTCTGTGGTAATTTAGACTTTTGCTCAGATGAGAAATTTCTACAGAGCTTTGAGGTAAGTACTGATGTGATGCAACATAGATTTTAAAAGTATTGCTTTGGCTGCTGTTGTGAGAACAGACTGAAGAGGACAATAAAGAAAGAAGGGACCACCAGAGAGGCTACTGACATAAGACAAAAGATGGGGGTGCCTTGGACTAGGACTGCAATAATGGAATTCATTAGAAGTAGTGAGATTCTGTATTTATTTTAAAGGTCAGTACAGGTGTGCCACTTGATATGGCCAAATGCAGTCATTCAAATTTAACACTTTTTTTTAGATGTATTTATTTATTTGAGAGAGAAGGAGGGAGGGAGAGAAGGAAGGAGGGGGAGCAGAGCAAGAGGGAGAGGAAGAGAATCTTAAACAGACTCCCTGCTGAGCATGGAGCCGAACAAGGGGCTCGATCTTAGAACGCTGAGATCATGACCTGAACCGAAACCAAGAGTTGGGTGCTTAACCGACTGAGCCACCCGGGCACCCCTCAAATTTAACATTTAAAATTTAACTACTAAAAGTGAAATGAAACTAAAAACTCAGTTCCTCAGTTATGTGAACCACATTTCAAGGGCTCAGTAACTTCATGGGCTTGTGGTACCATGTTGGACAACACACATGTAGACCTTTTCCATCAATATAGAAAATTCTATTAGATAGTGCTGATAAAACTAGCAAGATCTACTGACAAATTTGAAGTGGGATATGAGAGAAAGACAGTAATCAAAGATTATTTTTGGCCTGAACAACTAGAAGAATTGAATATACTGATCTAGGAAAATCATGAGAAAAGCAGGTTTGGAGGACATGCCAGGAGCTCAGTTTTAGAAAGGCTAAATTTGAGATGTTTATTAGACATTAAATGGAAATCTCCAATAGGCAATCAGATGTGGGAATCCAGGTTCAAGGGAGAAGTCTAGGCTGGGTAGCCCAAGCAAGTTTTACTTTATGCCGGGCACCCTTCTGAATACTTGCCTAACCCACCCAGTATTCACAACAACCTGAAGAGCTAGTTACTATTACCCCCCTTTTATAGATGAAGAAACTAAGGCACAGAGAAACATACCATTTCTTCTTAAATTGAGAGAATGAGAATCTGAGCTGTGAGAAGCTGTCTCCTCCACAAAGGAAGCTAGTTTGCAAAATAAAGCCAAAGGAAACCAATAAGTGATGAGAGTTGAATAAAGGGAGAGGAAAGGAGAGAATGATGCTGATTCTTTCAGCATTCCTTTGGATTCTGCGAGCTAACCCAAAGATCATTCCTACTCAACTGTATGAGGCAATAAAGTCTCTTTTTGCTTAAGGCATTGCAACCTAGTAAGTTATATAACCTAAAAGCTATATTATTATATCAATAATTGCCTAGCATATGAAATAGTTCTTACTACCTGATACAGAACCAAATACTTTTGTGACCTTATAGTATTGTGCACATATGTTGCACACACTCTGTTTGGGAACTTATTGGATAACAGTAACATTATCTCTTTTCCCTACCAGACAGTGAGTTTCTTGACAGCAGGGATGTTATGCTGCAGGTTATTTTCTCAACACCCGGGATAGTGGTAGATTACATTCTGTCAACTCTGAAGGTCTTGATACAGTTTTTTAAATGTCTAAAAAAGAATATTATGTAATACAATAATATATATTTTACTTAAAAGAATCATGGGAAGGTTGAATTAATTTTTTTTTAATTTTCATATTGTGCTATCTATTTCTGTGTAACAAATAATCCCCAAATTTAATAGCTTTACATGGTAAACATTTATTATCTTATGGTTCTGTTGTATAGAAATTTAAAGGCAAGGAACGTTAGAAGCCATTTTAGAGGCAGCTAACCATAGTTTATTTTCAAGCCTTCGATGTTTTTCATTCTCCTTCCATGCAATTCTCCTTACATGAATTAAAGCAGTGTCTAAAATCCAGTTCTCATTATCTAAATCAAGTCCAGATGTGAATGAAGCTTTTTAGGTGTAGTTCCTTAAGGAGAGTTTATTGTGTGCAGGCCCTCTTGTCCTGGAGACTTTGAAACTAAAGAGACAATGTATCTGCACTCCCACTTGCATACCCAGTGTATCACGGTGGGACAGGAATAGGGGAAAATGGAAACCAAACCTGAATCACTGGTCCATAACATTTCCGAAATCTTGTCAGATGGATGTTGGGTTTCCTCATTAGGTCCCCAGACCAGGGAATAGTTCTAATTGGCTCTTTGCATCTCCATCTGGGCTCTTGATTCTTTCCTCTGAGCCCTATTTTTTTAATGAAAGTTAACACATGTTTTCAGCTAAGTGGTTTTCTCATGCTGCTTATTGCAATGGGTTTGTGTGGATATAGGGAAGTCCAATTGCTTTTCACTCTGTACTGTCACTTTATGGGCCTCCTGTGAATGTCATGGGAATTTGCTCCATTAGACAAAACCATACCTACAAAGCTATTGGATGTAAATCCTAAAGCTTCCTATTAACAAATCCCTTGTGTGAGTGCATACTCCCCTGACAAACTTGCCATTGATCTTCCTGGGGGCTTGGCCAAAATTGGGACATCTGTAGACCATGTGTTGTTGTTTTGTTTTTTGTTGTGTAGTGCGTTTTTTTTTTTTTTTTTTTTTTTTTTTTTAGCAATGCCGTGGAATTGATCTTTTCTAAGAAGACATTTCTTGATTTTCGCAACATTTGCCAGATGGAGAGACTGAGAATTTTAAAAACCATCAAGCTCTGGCTCATTTTTTTAATCAATCTTTCTCTCTGTGTCTAGCTTTCTTTTCACATTTACAATAGACCTTAAGAAGAAACCAGGCAGTGCCTTCAACACTCTGCTTTGAGATCTCCTTAGCTACATCTTTGGACACATTTTCTACATTTCAGGTTACCGCACGTGAGAGTGTTACTAAACTTTCTGTCTCTACAAACCAAGGATTCCCCTTCCTTCCTATTTCCAATACTATCTTGGTCACTTCTTTTTGAGCTCTCATAACAATACCCTTGAAGTCCAGATTTCTGCTAAAATTCTCTTCAAGGGAATAGGCTTTCTCCAACAAGCTCTACAAAAATCATTTCAGCCTCTGCCCTCTGCCTGGATACAAAGCCACTCCCACATTTTTAGGTATTTTTTTTAATGGCAATACCCTACTTCCACATGCCAAAATACCAGTTATCTATTCGTGTGTAACGTATCACCATTTAATAGAACAAACATTTATTATCTCATAGTTTTGTAGATCAGAATCGGAATAGATTAGCTGGGTTTTTCTGGCCCACAGTCTCTCAAAAACTATAGTCAAGGTATTGGACAGGGCTGCAGTGAACTCAAGGATCAACCTTGGGAAGAATACTCCCAAGCTCACTTACATGACTGGAAAGAAGGAAGGCAATGTGGTGAAAATGTCTTGAAAACTTTGAAATTGACAGACCTTCTGGCAAACACACTAATGGTATATTCTAAAGGGAGAGTCCTAGTCTGTGGACTGCTTTTGTAGGATGTGCCTGTCTATTAGCTTCACACGTAGTAAACAAAGATGGAATCTATGGATGTATTGGGTATAGCTCCTAGGAAGATGTCACATCAGCTATGTGACTATCAGAGCATAGAATAGAAATGTTTTAACATTGAAATAATTCTGTTTTTAAGTAAGCACATGTTGCTTAGAGAGCTCACATGTTACTCTGTGCCAGAGGGTATAGTTATATGGCAAAAAGATGGATCTGAGCATAAGTATTGGTAGTCTTAGAACTCTTCCTGCTTCTCCTATGCTTTCGTATTCCTGAAATAATTAGTAAAGCTTGATATTCACTAAGATCTCTGATGTTTTAAAATGATTTGATAACCTATCCTACTTTATCTTAGAAATAATCTCAAGTGAAATAAAACATGAATAATGATGTAGTGAAATAAAATTGCTCAGTGATAAGATAATTAGGGATGTTCTCTGGAGCAAAGATTTTAAAGCTACTTACCAAACTTTTCATTTGACCTTTTCAACGTGTGTTTGTATGTGTGTGTGTGTGTGTGTGTGTGTGTGTGTGTGTGTGTGTGTGTTTTCCTAAAAATATGTAGATTATTTGGACACATAAAACTTAGAAGTTTCTAATTTTTTACATTCCAAAGCAAATAAAAAATTAGAGGGAAGAAAACTTTGTATACAAAGGTAATCCTTAATATCTATCAACTTTTTAAGCATTTATTTCACATTTTATTTATTTATTTGAGAGAGAGAGCATGAGCAGGAGGGGAACAGGCAGAGGGAGAGGGAGAAACAGACTCCTCGCTGAGCAGGGAGCCTAACTCGGGGCTCAATCCCAGGACTCCAATAACATGACCTGAGCCAAAGGCAGACATTTAACTAACTGAGCCACCCAGGTGCCCCTGTACCAACTTTTTAAATGACAATTTCCCAAAGAGAAAATTGAGAGGGAAACAACAACTACAACAACAATAACAACAGCAACAACAACAACAACAGTGTTAATGAATAATTGAAATAGAAAAAAAAAGGAAAAAAGAAAAACAGTTGGTCAAAACACAAATTTAAGGGACACATCACTATTTTTGCCTATGAAAAATTAAAGAATTTTTTTTCAATGGATAATGCCCAGTATTTTCTAGGGAAATAGGGTGGGACCCCTCTATTGCTAGGATAAAAGTATATGTATTTTATGTTTGGAAGAAAATTTTACATGACCTTTTAAATGCTTCTGCTTCAGGATGCCTCGATGGCCCAGTCGGTAAGTGTCTGCCTTTGGCTCAAGTCATGATCCCAAGATCCTGGAATCCAGGCCTGAGTCAGGCTCCTTGCTCAGTGGGGAGCCTGTTCTCCCTCTGCCTGTTGCTCCCCCTGTTTGTGCTCTCTCTCTCTCCCTGACAAATAAATAAATAAACAAAATCTTAAAAAAAAAAAACATGGGTAACTTTAAAAAAATTAAGTTAAATTAAATTAATAAATAAAATGCTTCTGCTTCTTGGTCAAGTACTTTCACTTCTATAAATTTAAAATAATATTCTGAGATGTAGAGAGGTTTATATAGGAAAAGTGTTAACAACACATAATATAAACTTCAATTGTCCAAAAATAAAAGAACATTTTCATAAAATATGGTACATCCATGGACTCCATATGATCTAATGATTTAGAATTATATTTATAGATTCATAATGATAGTTACTATCTACTAGTGATAGCTAATAGTCATTGTGTATTTCTTAAATGTCAGGCACTGTTTCCATACACATATCAATGTAATTGTGTATCTGTATGAGAGGTAGACTATGGAATTAGTAGTTATTTCTGGGTTGTTTGATAATGGGCAACTTCTATTATATCTTTTATACTTCTTTGTATTTTTAAGTTTTTCTATGGTAAGATTTTTTCTATTTAATAATGACAAAGGAAATGTCATCATAATAAAAAAAACTAAAATGCTTTTCATTTCCTGCTGACTGCCTAAGTCTGATTGAGCAATTGGTGGAGGGAATAAATCAATCTCTAAACTTTATGAGTATTCTACTATAGCAAAATGATACAGAGTCCTACTTTTTATTATACCCTGTTCCTTGCCTTCAAGTTGAATATCATGTTTTAGAAAAGAAAGAAATATATATGTTTGCTCTATTTATAGTTAAAAAGCAAGGATTGGTTTTGAGAACATTCAGACACTCCAACAATAGTTTATTGAAATGAAAAAATGGTATTCTATGAACACAATTATTTATCTCTTACACTGTACTAACAACTATACTCAGTGCTGTGATACAAGGTTGTATAAATGAGTGCTCTTAGGAAGAAAGAGAAGTTAATCACTCACCTTTTAAGTTATTCTCTCAGAGTTTATTGCTCCTAGACAGGCTGTAGAACAAATGCCCACATATCTTTGGCATCCAAAAAAAGATATCCAGCCTCATTCCCCCCCAAAAAAGTGTTCTTGCAAAACACTCAAGGAAAAGCAAAGTAGCCTTTGATGTTTTTCTATTTAAGAAATATAAACAAGGGGAAATTATACCTGGCTGTGTATTTTTTATTCTGTTCTGATATGCTAAATCGTTTTGTAATCAATAGTCTTTTTATCTTATGCCATTTTAACAAATTACTCATAGAGCGAGGAACATCTTTCATCCATATTCCTTCTATAACCATTTTAGGCAAAGTGAACTTAACTATTAACTCCAGAAAAATAAACTTCTAAACAAATAAACCTGGAAAGACTTGGTCCTACCCTCAAGGAGCTTCAATCTGGCCAGTTCATAACAGAAAGACAGATTTACCTCTTTGCATGGAGATTGGACTAGATGACGTTGAAAAGACTTTCATTTTCCTGTTTCCAGGAGCTGATGATTTGATGATTCTTGACCTACCTTCTATCTCACTCCCTATTCCCTTTGATTGGATTTGTAATCCATTTGGAAGTCCTTGCAGAACCAGGGTGTAGAGTGGTCAGCATCGACAGCAGCACCTTTTCAGAAATAATCAAACTATGTACAGAAACAAATGATTCCTTAGCATTTCCCCTGCTCATTAATATTTCTTCTTTGATATAAAGTATTTTGTAGTTTTAAGTATGACAGTGTCATGCAATCATATTAGGTTGAATTAGTTCCCGGCCAGAACAAAGAGGAGCTCTCTAAAACAATCACACTAAATTTAATTTAGAACCCAAGTGCCAGAATATTGCTTATTGGAAATTTTCTTATGTACAATTAATATTCTCCTCGGTGACATAACAATATATTATTTCACTCAACATGAAGCACCGTTTTGGGCAATCAGACATTGGTGTTTCAAATAACTTGTTTGTTATGATCCTTCTTCACTTGCATTTTAAGTATTGGTCATCAAAGTGTATAAAATAAACACAGAACACTGAAGAGGGCAATTCATCTGGTGAAGCTCCTTCAAAAGGGGAAGAGGGAGGAAGAATTAGGTCATTCAGCATTTGGCCGATGGTGGCATTTCTCACTACTGCCTTAATTAGAGCTATTGAATCATTTCGGTTCCTGCACATTCCTTCTCCAACATGATTAGTTTTTATTCCTATAAGCAAACTCATTATCACCTTCTGTAACTTTACTTTAAATTTATTGATTTAATTACATGATTTGAAATGGCAAACATGCAACTTCAAGACATCTAGTTTCATATTTTGATTTTTCAGAAACACACTCTTAGAATATAGGAAGAACATAGGTTCAAATAGTTTTTATCTGAAATGAGTGAAGTTGTATGCTATTGTTTGGCTTCAAGTGGTAATTACTAAAAGAAAGAGTCACTGAAAGAGATTTCTTTATTGAATATTGTTAATGATCAAGAAATGCTGAATGGAAATATCTATTTGTATTTTTTTCTTTATAGTTGTAGCACACAGCACTAAATTAGTATTTATGCTGCATTTATCATGTACAAATGTTCACCGGTTTAGTGAATCATGCTCCAAAATGAAAAAAAAAAATGAAAGGATTTTTAAAAGTTTAGACAAGAGCTGTCTGTCCGTAAAACTCCCCTAATCAGTATTCTGCTCTATGGCCAATATCAACCTAGAACAGAAAGTATTCAAAAAGAAGAAATAAATACAATAAAATGATTCAAGGAATGTCCTTGGTTGCTTGGGGGTTACTAAATCATCCCACCCCTCCTGGAAGTTTCTGCTTGCCCCTTTTCTAATAAATCTACATTTCCCACTTAGGCAACCACAACCTTGTTTCTGTATTTTGGGTTATGTTTTCCAGTTCTTGGACTTCATAAAAGTGGAATTCATACAGTTTATAGAAAAGAGAAATTTTAAATTCCACTTTTTTTTTGCATGGTAATATTAATACCTTAAAGCTATTATTACACAAAAACCAAAATTAAACTTCCTGGGAGAGATGTCTGGAATTATTTTGTTGAGAGTAATTATCAATAGGAAAAAGAACTATTTCCTTTCACATGTTTATGCTGCAACAACATGTGATAAAAATATCATTTAAATTCCCCCACGTATTTAAGTCCATGGCAAAACAAAGGTAGAGGTTTTAAGTAATCAGTTTCATCCAAATGTTTCTAATTTGTCTTACTATGGATCAGTTTATTTGGCAGTAGAGGTCACCTGTAAAACAAGATCTGCCAATGCATTTCCAAATCACTTTAGATGTAAGATACAGTATTTTCTATATATGCATATGTTTGAAAGTTGAGAATGCAATTCTTAATAATTAACCTAATCCAGGGATTCAAAAGACATTGGCATGCCTTCATTGTTATAGAAACTAGCTTTTTTCATTAAACCCCTCTGTCAGAGAACTAAGATATTGATCCATGAAACTTAGTACTATTTATCAAGCAACTAACTTAATTTTGAGTCTTTTGTTAGTGTGCCTATAGTTTATATTTTCTTAATTTTAATTTCCCTAGAGCTACCCCACCCCCTCTCCATGGAACACAATCTATTGAAGGAAATAAATGTGTAGATGTTATAACATCCTGAGATACATACTAGCATGTAGTTTCCTCCTAACTGCAAAGGGTTTTGAAAGGAAATAGCAAGAGAATGCTCGTGGAAGAAACAGTAGTTCCACACACAGAAGACAACCTATGATCTCAATCTCCTTTGAAGATTTTTTTTTTAAAGATTTTATTTATTTATTTGAGAGAGAGAGACAGCCAGCGAGAGAGGGAACACAAGCAGGGGGAGTGGGAGAGGAAGAAGCAGGCTCATAGCGGAAGAGCCTGATGTGGGGCTCGATCCCATAACGCCGGGATCACGCCCTGAGCTGAAGGCAGACGCTTAACCGCTGTGCCACCCAGGCGCCCCAATCAATCTCCTTTGAAGATTAGAAGTTTGCAGGAAAACCAGAAAAATTTTCTAAGCACAAGAAATAACATGCAAAAAAAAAAACTTTTGTTAAAGAGCTAAACTATTTCTATAAGGCTATTGAAGGATATCATTTCAAAACTAGTGGGAAATGTAGCTGACGTAGTTGGTAGGGATGGGCTTGGGAAGGATCTTGTATGTTACTCTATGAAAGGAGACTTGATCCTTTGAAGATTTTTTTTCAAGCAAGGTAGTAGAGTTATGAAAATAACATTACGAAAGATTGGCATATTGATTTTCTATCGCTGCCATAACAAATTACTACAAACCTAGTGACTTGAATCAGATTTACTTCTTTACAGTGCTCTAGGTCAGAAATCCCAGATGGGTCACCGTGGGCTAAATGTGTCAGTAGGGTTGTGTTTCTTTTTGGAGAAATCCTTGCTTATTTAATTGTTGGCAGAATTCACTGCTCCATGGTTATACAACTGAGATACACTTTCCTTGATGGTTGTCAGTTGAAGGTCATCCTAGCTTCTAGAGTTCACCCACATTCCTTGGCTTAAAAGGCTTAATTATCGATCACACAGAACTGGGTATAGTGCCTGTTCAAACCAGCATCAGAAGAAAAACTCATAATTTACGGGGCCCTGGGTAGTGTTCTCAGGAAGTTCTTTCCTTAGTTATGCGGAGTAATTAGCTCTAGAACAATCACTGATCTAAATCCACCCAACAAATCATTAAGGAACTAAAAAGATTAAATTATTTTTGAGTAACACAACTGCATCCCAGAGCAAACCTCAAGAATATTTATAGGAATATAAAAATATTCAGTCCCCAAAAAGGTAAAATTCACAATGTCTGCCCTCTAAGCAAAGATTTTCAGGCAGGCAAATAAGTAGAAACATGAGCCATAATGAAAAGAATCATCAATTGAAACAGATACAGAACTAACACAAATGTTAAAATTAGGGGAAAATGTATATTAAAATAATTAATGTAACTACATTTCATGTAATTAAAAAATTAAGTAGAAGCATGAAACCTATTAAAAAATTCAAATCATACTTCTAGAGAAAACTAAAATGTCTAAAGTGAGAAAACACTGAATAAATGATATCAGTATGATGTCAGGTTTAGCTTTATACAGGTGAAGATGGTTACTATTGAAATACTTCTAAATATGTAGATACACACAGGCTAGTGTACACACATATGCTTTCCTGCTCTTTCACCTGAGATGGCCGGGAAGTATTGACACTGCAATAGCAATGAGCACACCTAGTGCCCAGATCTTCGTTTCTAATATCATTTTTCAATTAAAAGAATCATGGCTCCTTGGAGAAGTGACTGATTTCTGGGCCAGGAAATGCACAGAATGAGCCAGAAAGTAAGAAAAGGCTTTAATAATAATAATAATAATAATAATAATAATAATAATAATATTGAGAAAGTGTTGAAGGTACACAAGAGCCAACAGGCAAAACTCCTAATGTGAAAAGCATACATGATTTGAGCAATGAAATAAAGTTGTACTGGATTATAACCAAAGTGTAAAATAAATATCCAAGAGCACATATATTAATATTAAAAAAGGTTGAATAAATAAGTGGAGGAGAAAAGATAAATTTCTCATGCAGAAGAACTTCAAAAAATTTATATAGATACTCTATTCCTAACTCTTTAACTGTAAGCTGCATATAGTAGCTTCCTTCTAAAGAGTACAATATACAAAGTGGGGACTGATTAACTTTATGGAGAAACCTGAAAAGCAATACCTTAGCCAGGTAGAGGTTAGCATTAATAATAAGTCATATTGATGACACATATGTATCCTTGATATGATGGGATGAGAATGGCACTATACCTTTCTTTTCTTTCTTCAAAAAAACCCCAAGTTTAATAATTAGAAACACATGAGACAATCCTAAATTGAGGGATATTCTCAAAACATCTGATCAGTACTCAAAATGTCACCATCGTCAAAATAAGAAAAGTCTGAAAAACTGTCATAGCGAAGAGAAGCCTAAGGAGATATGCTGAGTAAATATATGACATTCTGGCTGATGCCCTGGAACAGAAAAGGGCATTATGTAAAAATAAAAGAATCTGAATGAAATACATACTCAAGTTAATAATAATATATCAATATCGGTTCATAAATTGTAATAGAAGATATTAATAACAAGAAAGTGGGTGTGAGAGTATATGGAAACTCTGTGCATTAAGTTTTCTGTAAATCTAAAACTGTTTTAAAATTTTTAAAAGTTTATGAGAGAAACAAAGAAACAAAAATTTAAAAATCTATTGGATGGAATTCATGGCAGAAGAAAAGATCAATGGTCTTGAAAACATGGAACAGAAACTTTCCAAAATGAAACACAGAGAAAAAGAAGAATCCCCCCAAAATGAAAAGTATTTCAGTGACCTGTGGGACAAGTGAAATGAAATGAAATACATTTGATTAAATCAGCTGAAAGAAAGCAGGAAATAGGGGCTGGAGACCAGAAAGAAAAAAAAAAAAAAATTGAAGAAATAATGGTGCCAAATTTTAAACTAAAGCCTACAAATCCAAAAACCTTAACAAATTATAAGCACAAGAAACATGAAGAAAACTACACCAAAGCATATCATGATCTAATTGCTCAACACCGATGATAAAAATAATATCTTAAAAGCAGCCAAGGAAAAAGGATACATTGCATACACGGGAGCAAAGAAAGATAAGGATGACAGTTGATTTCTCAATGCAGGTGAGAACATAGTGGAGCCACCTCTTTAAAATAGTAAAAGAAAAATACTATTTTAGTAATTTTCTATTGCTGCTGTAACAAATCCCCACAAACTTAGTAACTTAAAACCGTATGAACTTTTTACCTTACATTTTTGGAGATAAGGAGTCTGAAATCAGTTTCACTGAGCTAAAATCAGGATGTCAGCAGGATCGTGTTTCTTCTGTAAGCTCTAGGGGAGAATCCGTTCTTTTATCTTTCCCTGCTTTGAGGGCACCTGCATTTCTTAACTCATAGCCCCTTTTTCCATCTTCAAAATCTGCAGCATAGCAGTTTTCCTCCTCTGTAATACTTGTTTCTATCCTTACATCGTCTATTTTCATTAGGACACTTGTGATTGCATTACGCCTACCCAGATAATCCAAGAAAAATATCAAAGCCCTTAACGGATCATATCCACAAAGTTCCCTTTACCATGTAAGTTAAAGTATCCATGGATTCTGGGGCCTAGGTCATAGACTTCTTGGAGAGGACATCATTTAGCCTAATTGTCAACCCATGTAATTCGATAGCAACACAAATATCTCTGAAAAACAAAGGCAAATAAAGACTTTTTCAGATTTAAAAAAGGTTGAAAAAATTTCTCACAAGCAGACTCAAACAAGAAATAGCAAAACAAATCCTTCACATAGAAGAACAATGATGCCTTATGGAATGTATGATTCCATTCACATAAAATTCTAGCAAAAGCTTTATAGGAACATAAATGGCGTATGCAGCAGAAATGATTCTTGTTGGTTATATTCTTTGGTTAGGATCATTGAGCATTAGATGCATTGTAATATATCTTCTGAGCTATCTTTTGCCTGTGTCCCAGACACATCATAAATAACAAAGGGAAATATTAGTTCTCATTTTAATAGTATTCAGAAAATAAAGATGGGCTAGGGTGCAAATAAAGTATAGAAAATCAAGGAAATCCAAGCAAACAGCAAAAACTCCTCCAAAAAGAAGGTGTTAAACAGTAGGTTTGATATCGCAAATTTAAATATGCTTTAAAAATATAACTTTTACATTTTATTTGCGTATAATTTTTTTTCAAGGAAGGTATATATGGATACAAAATACCTAGTTCTATTGTTAATCAGCCAGGTAATCTTTAAAAAGTGACTTGAGTTTCTCTTACTCAGTAACATCTACCATACAAACAAAAGGATTCAATTATATGACTTTATAAATCCTTCCAACCTGTAGTTTTTGTTTTTGTTTTTTAGTCCACTGGTAGTTAGATAGTTAGCTTCAAGAGGTTGATTGTTGGTTCAATAATTTTAAAAATATCATACTCAAAATCATGGACTTACCTACATTAGGAAAATATATTTTTATTGGCTTCACTGTTTCATCCATGATTTTTAAAACACCATAGTCAGTGCTGTTCATACGACCTTGTGTCCCTCTTATGTTGCATGAAGATCCATGACCACCTGAAGTAATACTAAGAAGAAAGGGACAAGAGCATTATCTATCTGGTCTGTTGAGCCACAGAAAGATCCTAACCCTTTACCGTGCTTCTGTTGCATCCTCTGGCCCCTTCTTCATACATATAAAAGCAATTGGAGTATGAGTGAGTAGATATCTGGTAAACCCCCTCAAATGTATTTTAAATTTATTACTTAAGCTAATTCAGATAAAAATGGGCATATCACCTTTATTTTTTATTTATTTATTTAGTTTTTAAATATTTTATTCATTTGACAGAGAGAGACACAGCAAGAGAGGGAACACAAGCAGGGGAGTGGAAGAGGGAGAAGTAGCCTTCCCGCTGAGCGGGGAGCCTGATACAGGACTCGATCCCAGGACCCTGGGAGCATGACCTGAGCCGGAGGCAGACTTAACCACTGAGCCACCCAGGTGCCCCAGGGCATATCACTTTTAAACAGTAGTTCTTTTCTTGCATTAGCATGTTTTTTAGGTTAAAACATAAAATTATGTGTACATATTTTTATGTCAACTGCTATATTAGTCAACAATAAGGATAAATAGAACTGAAGCAACCGAAATAAAATAGAAGCCAAACATGATTTTAAAAGGATCCACAGAAAATAATAGAATATTTGAATTTTGTGCAACTTTTAACCACAACCAACCAGACTGCCAGGTGACAGTAATAATACATTAGCATATGTTCAGAAAATGTCCTGAATATATAAATTATCTGCATTTTTCCCCTGTTACATATGTTTCTGAGATTTTCACCGGAACATAAAATACAGAGGGGTAAGAGAGGCCTCCAAATGCTTCAACGAAGCCAAGAATCTCAAGATATATTTTAAATATGCTCATTTTCAGAAAACTAAAAACACATTAACTCAGCACGCTTTGATGCAAATAACCACGAAGGAAGAGAGCAATCAAAGGGGAAGTGATGACCCCAGTCTTATTTTAGTGAATGCAAATTAACATTTAAGAGCATGGATAAAGCCATTCTATAAATTAGTAATGCCTTGTTAGCCTTCATTTAAAAAAAAGAAGAATTGACTATTAAGAGGAAAAAAATATGGTAAA
Organism: Ursus americanus; assembly: GCF_024610735.1. Taxonomy (NCBI): domain Eukaryota; kingdom Metazoa; phylum Chordata; class Mammalia; order Carnivora; family Ursidae; genus Ursus; species Ursus americanus. The sequence goes on along the minus strand of NC_142139.1, from coordinate 44,209,054 downwards.
TAGCTGCCAAATTAACAGATGCTATGCTAAATTCATTATTCTGTATCTTGCCCAACCCTGCTGCAGAGGACATGTGGTGGGGAAAAGATCATTGACAAAACCAGCAGGGGATTAATTAAATGGGGTGGTTTGTTCACAACTTTCCTCATCAGTTCTGTTCCATTGAACTCTAATGGTAAACAGGGCAGAAGCCAAAGAGAAACAGTTTAAGATATACTCTCAAGCAAAATTCTCATGCAGTTATCCATTCAATATTTACCGACACACTGCTGGGTCTGGCCCTGCTCTACCTTCTTTCATTCCCTCCTATCCAGCGTGAGATCTGCTATGGTCCCTACTCTCACTCCTATCTATCTGCTGCCCTCTCATCTCTCTCGTCTCTATATTATCTGCTCTGTAGTGTCCCCTTGGATCTGGCTCACCCAAAGTGGCCTATTCCCTGGCTCATGGAAGAACAGGCAATGCCAATCAATGAGTAATCACAAATTTACATGTGACTTCTTTGAGAAATCCCTGATGAGAATCAAATGTGTAAACAACTCGAAAGTGACACTTTCAGCCTCCTCTTCTGTGCTGTCATTATTTATTATATATGTCTTTTCTGTCTTCTTTACCCAGATTCTATGTGAAATGGGGGAGGGGGGTGGATAAAGGACAGATAAGAAATTTTCCCTCTTTCCTCTCCCTCCCCCTCCACCTCCTTCTTCATCTGCACTGGCAGATACTGACAAGGCTTCAAAACTAATGAAATCATGAGTTGTGATCAGCACAATCCACGTGATTACATAAAGTCATTAGTACATTCCAAGCAGTAGCAACTCATGGTCTTAGGGTCTTTTTTTTTTTTAAATGATTTTTTATTATATTATGTTAGTCACCATACAGTACATCCCCGGTTTCCGATGTAAGACTCGGTGATTCATTAGTTGTGTATAACACCCAGTGCACCATGCAATACGTGCCCTCCTTACTACCCATCACCAGTCTATACCATTCCCCCACCCCCCTCCCCTCTGAGGTCCTCAGTTTGTTTCTCATAGTCCATAGTCTCTCATGTTTCATTCCCCCTTCTGATTACCCCCCCTTTCTTTATCCCTTTCTTCCCCTACTGATCATCCTAGTTCTTATGTTCCATAGATGAGAGAAATCATATGATAGTTGTCTTTCTCTGCTTGACTTATTTCACTTAGCATTATCTCCTCCAGTGCCGTCCATGTTGCAGCAAATGTTGAGAACTCATTCTTTCTGATAGCTGAGTAATATTCCATTGTATATATGGACCACAACTTCTTAATCCATTCATCTGTTGAAGGGCATCTTGGCTCCTTCCACGATTTAGCTATTGTGGACATTGCTGCTATGAACATTGGGGTGCATATGGCCCTTCTCTTCACTACGTCTGTATCTTTGGGGTAAACACCCAGTAGGCAATGGCTGGATCATAGGGTAGCTCAATTTTTAACTTTTTAAGGGACCTCCACACTGTTTTCCAGAGTGGCTGTACCAACTTGCATTCCCACCAACAATGTAGGAGGGATCCCCTTTCTCCACATCCTCTCCAACAATTGTTGTTTCTTGCCTTGTCTATTTTTGCCATTCTAACTGGCGTAACGTGGTATCTCAGTGTGGTTTTGATTTGAATTTCCTTGATGGCTAATGATTTTGAACATTTTTTCATGTGTCTGTTAGCCATTTGTATGTCTTCACTGGAAAAGTGTCTGTTCATATCTTCTGCCCATTTTTTGATTTGTTTATTTGTTTCTCGTGTATTGAGTTTGAGAAGTTCTTTGTAGATCTTGGATACCAGTCCTTTATCTGTAGTGTCATTTGCAAATATATTCTCCCATTGCGTGGGCTGCCTCTTAGTTTTTCTGACTGTTTCCTTGGCTGTGCAGAAACTTTTAATCTTGATGAAGTCCCATAAATTCATTTTATCTTTTGTTTCTCTTGCCTTTGGGGATGTGTCATGAAAAAGGTTGCTTTGGCCAATGTCGTAGAGGTTGCTGCCTATGTTCTCCTCTAGAATTTTGATGGATTCCTGTCTCACATAGAGGTCTTTCATCCATTTGGAGGTTATTTTTGTGTATGGTGTGAGATCGTGGTCAAGTTTCATTCTCTTGCATGTAGCTGTCCAATTTTCCCAGCACCATTTATTGAAGAGACTGTCTTTTTCCCACCAGATGTTTTTTCTTGCTTTATCAAATATTAGTTGCCCAAAGAGCCGAGGGTCCATTTCTGGACTCTCTATTCTGTTCCATTGGTCTATGTGTCTGTTTTTGTGCCAGTACCATGCTGTCTTTGTGATCACAGCTTTGTAGTACAGCTCGAAATCTGGCATTGTGATGCCCCCAGCTTTGTTTTTCCTTTTCAACAGTTCCTTGGAGATTCGGGGCCTTTTCTGTTTCCATACAAATTTAAGGACTATTTGTTCCAGTTCTTTGAAAAATGTCCTCGGTATTTTGATCGGGATAGCACTGAAAGTGTAGATTGCTCTGGGTAGCATGGACATTTTAACTATATTAATTCTTCCGATCCATGAGCATGGAATATCTTTCCATCTTTTTATGTCTTCCTCAATGTCTTTCAAGAGTGATTTATAGTTTCTAGAATATAGGTCCTTTACGTCTCTGGTTAAGTTAATTCCAAGGTAACGTATGGTTTTTGGTGCTATTGTAAATGGGATGGATTCCCTAATTTCTCTTTCTTCGGTCTCGTTATTCGTGTACAGAAATGCAACTGATTTCTGAGCATTGATTTTGTATCCCGCCACATTACTGAATTGCTCTATAACTTCTAATAGTTTGGGAGTGGCTTCTTTTGGGTTTTCCATATAGAGTATCATGTCATCTGCAAAGAGAGACATTTTGACTTCTTCTTTGCCGATTTGAATACCTTTGATCCCTTTTTGTCGTCTGATTGCTGTTGCAAGGACTTCTAGTACTATGTTGAATAATAGTGGCGAGAGTGGGCATCCTTGTCGTGTTCCTGATATTAAGGGAAAGGCTTCCAGCTTTTCCTAATTGAGAATAATATTTGCAGTAGGCTTTTCATAGATGGCTTTTATGAGATTGAGAAATGTACCTTCTATTCCTACACTCTGAAGGGTTTTAATCAGGAAAGGATGCTGTATTTTGTCAAATGCTTTTTCGGCATCGATTGAGAGGATCATATGGTTCCTGAGTCTTTTCTTGTTGATATGATGTATCACGCTGATTGATTTGCGAATATTGAACCACCCTTGCATCCCAGGTATGAATCCCACTTGATCGTGATGGATAATCCTTTTAATGTACTGTTGGATTCTATTAGCAAGTATCTTGTTGAGGATTTTGGCGTCCATATTTATTGGGGAAATCGGTCTGTAATTCTCCTTTTTGAGGGGGTCTTTGCCTGGTTTGGGGATCAAGGTAATATTGGCCTCATAGAATGAGTTTGGTAGCTTTCCTTCTGTTTCTATTTTTTGAAATAGCTTTAGGAGAATAGGAATTATTTCTTCTTTGAATGTTTGGTAGAATTCCCCAGGAAAACCGTCCGGGCCTGGAGTTTTGTTATTTGGAAGGTTGTTTATCACTGACTCAATTTCTTCATAATTAATTGGCCTGTTTAAGGAATCAATTTCTTCCGGTTTCAATCTTGGTAGTTTATAGGTTTCCAGGAAGGATTCCATCTCTTCCAGATTGCTTAGTTTATTGGCATATAGCTGTTGATAAAAATTTCTAATAATCCTTCCAATTTCAATGGTGTTCGTCGTGACCTCTCCTTTTTCATTCATAATTTTAATAATCTGGGTCCTTTCTCTTTTCTTTTGGATAAGTGTTGCCAGTGGTCTGTCAATTTTATTGATTCTCTCAAAGAACCAGCTTCTAGTCCTGTTGATCTGCTCTACTGTACTTCTGGTTTCTGCTTGATCGATTTCAGCTCTAATTTTGGTCAACTGCTTCCTCGTGCGTGGATTAGGCCTGTCCCTCTGTTGCTGTTCCAGCTTCCTGAGGTGAGAATATAAAAACTGCATTTTAGATTTTTCTATTCTTTTGAGTGAGGCTTGGATGGCTATGTATTTCCCCCTTAGGACTGCCTTTGCAGTATCCCATAGGTTTTGGACCGTTGTATTTTCATTCTCATTGGTCTCCATAAATTGTTTAATTTGATTTTTGATTTCCTGGTTTATCGAGTCATTCCTGAGCAGGATGGTTCTTAGTCTCCAAGTGTTTGAGTTTCTTCCAAATTTTTCCTTGTGGTTGAGTTCCAATTTCAGAGCGTTGTGGTCTGAGAATATGCAGGGGATAATTTCAATCTTTTGGTATCGGTTGAGACCTGTTTTGTGTCCCAGAACATGGTCTATTCTTGAGAATGTTCCATGGGCATTAGAATAGAATGAGTATTCTTTGGTTCTGGGGTGTAGTGTTCTATATATGTCTATGAGGTCCAACTCGTTGAGTATGGCATTCAAAGCCTTTGATTCTTTGCTTAGTTTTTGCCAGGGTGTTCTGTCTATTTCTGATAGTGGAGTGTTGAGGTCCCCTACTACTAATGTATTTTTATTTATATGTCTCTTTATTCTGGTTAAGAGTTGGCTTGTGTATCTTGCTGCTCCCCTGTTGGGGGCATATATATTTATAATTGTCATATCCACTTGTTGAATACTTCCCTTAAAAATAATATAGTGCCCTTCTGCGTCTCTAACTATAGTCTGTAGTTTAAAATCCAATTTATCTGATATAAGAATTGCTACCCCAGCTTTCTTTTGAGGTCCATTTGCGTGAAAGATGGTACTCCATCCCCTTACTCTCAGTCTGAATGCATCTTTGGGTTCGAAATGAGCCTCTTGTAGACAGCAAATGGATGGGTCATTTCTTTTTATCCAATCTGCAACCCTGTGGCGTTTAAAGCAAGAATTTAAACCATTCACATTAAGACTGAGTACTGAGAGATATGATTTTAATGATGCCATGTTGCCAGTAAAGTCTTTGTTTGTATTGGCTGTGACTTTCTGTTCTGTATCACTCTTGGGGCCTTTTTACTTTTATAGAACCCCCTGTAATATCTCCTGTAGGGCTGGTTTCATGGTTACGAAATTGGTTAGTGACTGGCGATTCTGAAATGTCTTTATTTCTCCATCAATTCTGAATGACAGCCTTGCTGGGTAAAGGATCCTTGGCTGCATGTTTTTCTCTGAAAGAGCTTTAAATATGCTCCCCCAACCCTTTCTCTCATTCCAGGTCTGTGTAGACAGGTCTGACATAATTCTGATGCCTTTGCCTTGGTACGTGAGAAATTTCTTTGCCCTGGCCGCTTTCAATACTGTATCCTTGGATCTAATATTTGCAAATTGCACTATGACGTGACATGGCGTAGGTTTGTCGTGGTTGAGCTTGGGAGGGGTCCTCTCTGCCTCTTGGACACGAATGTTTGTTTCCCTCGCTAGATTAGGGAAGTTTTCAGCTACAATTTGTTCAAATATCTCTTCTAGACCTCTGTTTTTCTCCACCCCCTCGGGGATGCTGATGATTCTAACATTGGATCGTTTCATTGAGTCAGTAATCTCCTGTAACCTACATTCGTGGGCGTGGATTTTTTTAAGACCATCTTCTATTTTCATTTTTTCCTCTATTAACCCATCCTCCAATTTACTAACCCTTTCCTCCGCTTCGGTGACCCTGGCCATCAGAGCCTCTAGTTTTGCCTGCATTTGGCTCATAGAATTTTTAGTTTCTGTCAGATTTGCTCTCATTTCTGTCCTTAGGGATTCTATATTCTCAGTAACCTTTTCGTTAATAGTTTTTTCAATTCTACTCATCATTTTGACCATCGTTACTCTGAATTCCATTTCTGATACTTTGGTTACATCCATATCCATTATTTCTGTGGCAGAGGCCACAGACTCACTGTCTTTTCTTTGCTGGGGGGGGGGGGCTTCTCCTTCTTGTCATTCTGATGAGGAGAGGTTGCAGGGTTGTCCAGAGCCCAAAATATTGACTGGGTCCCAGGCCGTGCCCTTTGTTTTATAGGGATCTTAGGGATGTGGGTTTCTTCTTTAAAGATTTTATTTATTTATTTATATGGCAGCCAACCAGCAAGAGAGGGAACAGAAGCAGGGGAGTGGGAGAGGAAGAAGCAGGCTACCAGCAGAGGAGCCCAATGAGGGACTCCTTTCCAGAACGCCGGGATCACGCCCTAAGCCGAAGACAGGCACTCAATGACTGGGCCACCCAGGTGCCCGGGTTGTGGGCTTCTTGATTTTTCAGCCTGCCTTCTGGGGGAGGGGCCTGCTGCGCCGACACTCAGGCAACCCTGTTTGGGTAGTCTCGGCGTCCCCTGCGAGGGGGGATGGGGATGGGCACTCTCTGAGCCGGTATGTCCAGGCTTTTGTTCTCTGGCGGCTTCCCTGGCGGTTTGCTGTGCCTCTTCTGAGAGTCAGAGCAGCAGCGGCCGAATTTCAGCCTCTGTCACAGAACAGAGGGATTGCGGCCCGTTCTCTACTAATGTTCTGGCCACTTTAACTCTGCTACTGTTGGTGCTGCTCAACCCTGCAGCGTCCCGGGATGTGCGCCCCACACCCGGCGTCCCAGCCCCCACTTCCAGGGCCAGCGCGTCTCTGTCCTTTGTGTTTCTAACGCCGCCAGCCACCGGCCGCCCCGCGCACGCTCCGGAAGCTCCCGGTCTCAGTCTGGATCCAGTGAGCACACCGGGATTCCGGTGTTCCGCGAGATGCCTGGTGGGGCGCGCACCCGGCTCACGGTCTCAGTCTGCTGTTTTGCGGGTGCCGACCACGAGCCCGCCCGCTCCCCCGTGCAAGTGGCTACCGCTTCCCGGCGCCAGAACGCAGTGGCTCCCTCCCCCTTCCGTTTATCTTCCGATATCTGTGCACGGTTTCATGGCTCCCTGCTTCGTACCTCAATACTCAGCGCTGGAGATGTTCATTTGTAGAGATCCAGATGCGTCTTCCTGCGTCTCAGGCTGGTTCCGCGGTTGTTGAGGCTGGTCTGGTACCTATCCAGCTCGACTCGGGGGACCGGCTGAAAACGGTGTCTCCTACTCCTCCGCCATCTTAACTCCTCCATGGTCTTAGGGTCTTAACGATATTGAATACTACAGCGTATTTACCATGGAACTTCTTATCTGTTATCAAGGATCAAAACCACAGGCACTAAAAGCAAACAGAAAGCCCCCATAGGTAGACAGCCCATTTGTAGACAATCCATTTTCCTCCTGCTGTACCAGAGAAGCTTTCCCTTCTGCTGAGGGCTGCCAAAGAGTAAGGTGCGGAAGGGCACAGGGCAGACGCAGAAGGGCTCAACCACACGCTCACCATTTACCTTTATTATTTTCAGAGAAGCGCAGCAGTGTTTTTCAAAAAATGCAGAAGGCTTCCTTCCTTTCGAACCCCCAATCACAAAAGAGAAAAAGAGGTAAGGGTGAAAGAAAGTGCTTTCTGTCTCAATTCCCAAGAGGAAATGTTCCCAATAAAATCTTAGATGGGGGAGAAATTAAACAAAAGAGTCAAAAGGTATTCGTGAGGATTCCGCTGTGAAAGTGTGGGGAATCTATTGTGTATAAAATGTCCAAACATCACTATCTTATTTACATTTATAACATTTTAAAATAAAGGTATTATTTGATGTTCCAGGCACTTGTAGTTTTCTTTAGTAAGTAAAAATCGAATTGTCTTTTATTAATGATAAGATATATAAAATAAAGTTCCAGAAGGAAATGGGAAAACACATTGCTTGTATTTTCTGCTGTATTCTCTAGAAGAAGATCAAGACGAAAGATTTCCAAACCAACAAATTTTCATTGTATTGCCCCTAGGACATGAAATAGTACTCAGTTATGACAAATGAGGTTTTTACAGAATATGATGGACAAGTGAAATGCTCAAGATGTATGAAATGTGAAATATAGGGCATGCAGTCGCATAAACTTTGAGCTCTATGAAGTACATACGAATATGCCACACACTACATTACTGTATGTTGTGAATTAGTACGGTTGGTATTCTCCTTCACTTTTGCAATATTCTCCCAATTTTCTACAATAAACCTGTATACACAGGAAAAAAATACGTTGAAAAAGTGAGAAAGACCCTTGTATGAACAAAAGTGTGAGCTTCTCACTCTACAAATCACGTGCTGAGTAAACAATTGACACCTACCTACAAATATGAAGGGAAAAAGTCTACATTCCCAACATCGAGTATAACTTTTTTGTCAGAGGAAATGGATAGGTACTGGATTTAGTGGCTGATCTATTTAATAACATAAGAGCAGCCTTTATGATCAGGTGAAAAGAAAGCACATATGTTTTTAAAGGGAAGACATTTAAGAACCTTGGACAATGACGTTCAAGAGCATTCATTTAATGGTTTAAATTCTCAAATAGGCAAAACGTGTGTATTTCTGAAACCATGCAATAAGTAGCTTCATCGAAGAAAGTAATGTTGATTTTAGTTCTGAAGTGTCATTACCATGACTACGGCTCCTTGGAGAATGAAGTTAGCCTTTCTGTGAGAAGCAATATTTATTTTTAAACAAGTACTTCAGTGACACCTTTATCCTTGCAAATGCGTAACTCAGTGATTTATGCATGAGAGGGAATAGATTGCAATCTCTTCAAGCCTTCTTAGTCCAAATGAAACAGAAATTTGAAGCCGTTTACCTTTCATTCTGAGTGATAACAGGTTTTCACATGTATTTTTCAGATAATTGCCTCAATTTTCTCATTCAATTTGGCTGAGAATTCCCCAATTCTCCACACATTTTTCTCTCTTTCGGCCTCTGGGCGTAAGGAAAGAACTAAGATTATACAAACCCAACACTGTTGCAGATTTCTAAAATGAAGGGCAAACAGATGAATAAAGCCAAGAAAACAGCTAGGAGAGGCTCTTGGTTACTATGGAATTACAAGCAACTCCAGCAAAGCTTGTGTCAACATGGATTTTCAAATGACCAAGGAGTGTTCAGAGAGATTTTTGCCATGAGAGCAAGTAAATACAAAAATTCATTTGGAAAATCTGAAACACAGATGGCAATTGGTGTGCTGGCAAAACACAATTCCCAGCCCATCTCTGCATGGGCACGGTAATCGCATGTTTTCAGTTGATCTTTATTTCTTCCTAAGCACCCACAGATTGATGTCCCTAGTGAAATCCTTACACATTTTTGAAATTAGAGAATCCATTGCAACTTCAGTACAGTGCGAACACTCCACTTTTAGTTCTAATACCACACAATCGGCTGGGGAGAGATTCACCTCCTGTTCATTTGTATTCTGTGCAGTCATGTTCCTTCCTTACAAGTAAGTGACGTGAGAATCATGCGGGGTTTGGAGGCAGACAAACCTGCCTTCGAATGCCTGCTCTGACCCAGACCTACTGTTTAACCCTGGGTAAAATGCCTAACTTCTCTAAACCTGAGGTTCCTCACCTAGAAAATGGGGGAAAAGGTAGTAATATTGCCTCCAGAATAGTTTTCTCTGAGAATTCAGTGGGTTTATGGTTATAAAGTGCATGGCCTAGAGGAAGCAGTTAAATGTTAGGGCCCCTCCCCCAATCCCTCTCCTGACCCTTCTCCCTGATTTCAATCCCAGGGGCCAGCCTGTGGCCTAAAAGCTCATCTGGAGACAAGCAAGTGGGTGAAATAGGGATACAAAGTGCAGGGTAGAAGACAGAGAGAAAGGAAAACGATAAAGATTAGGCGCGTCTGGATGGTTCAGTGAGTTAATGGTTCAACTCTCGATTTGGGCTCAGGTCACGATCTCAGGGTCATGAGACTGATCCTGACTTCAGGCTCCATGCTCAGTGGGGAGTCTGCTTCTCTCCCTTTACCCCACTCCTGCTCGCTTGCACTCTCTCTCTCTCAAATAAAAAATAAATCTTTAAAAAAAAATTTAAGAAAAATAAAACAATAAAGATTAAATGAAAGTTTCTATTCTGTGCTTTTGTTTGTTTGCTTTACTTTATTTCAACTTAGTACACAACTTGGAAAAAATTCAAAGTGACACAGATACATACACACACACACACACACACACACACACACACACACACTCAATGGCAAAGAAAACTACTCAAGATTGGAACTCCATGGGACGAGGGGCGCAGTAATGTAAGAGAAAGAGTAAATAGGTACCATTTTAAAATAATATCCAGTTGTTTTTCCCTTTCTTCATTCCAAAATAAAACAGGACAAAATTTGACCTTTGGAGAAGAGAAACCAAGTTCTCCAACGCCCCTCAGAATCCTTTGAGTAGGTAGTGTTCTGCCTGGCTGTCCGCAGAGGACATCCACTAAGCGGTCCATCTGCGTTCTTAACCATGTTGTGGTGAGAAGAACATTCCTCTGAGATTTACTAATCAGGAAGGGAAAGCACTCAGGCTGAAAAAAACAGGTGTCTCTCTAAAGCAAATTCCTACATTTACCCTCATGTTAGCATTCGCTAACTGTCCCCGCATCACAGCACAGAGTGTTGGATCTTTGGGCAGACTTCGAAATCTCCCCAGTTTACAAATTAGGGTAAGTGAAACTGTCTGAGATCATTCATTCATTTATTCAATCACTTAAAGAATATTCATCAAGCACCTACCATGTGCTCGTGAAGAACCAATGTTATCATGAACCAAACAAACATGGTCCCTAACCTCATGAGGCTCTAACAATCTGAAAGGGGAGATAAACATTAACCAAAGATTTACAAAAATACACTTAACTACAAACATTTAGAAGCATTTTATTTTGTTAAGCTACTGCAGTTTGGGGGACTGCAGGGTTATTACTCATTCAGCAGAGTGTATTTTATTACTGCTGCAAAATAAATTACCAACGAGGCTTGAAATAATAAACATGAGTTCAGTGTATGTATCAGGAAATGAAGCATGGGTTATCTGCTCTCTCTAGCTCAGCATCTCTCACACGGCTCCAGTCAAGGTATCGACGGAGCCATAGTCAACTTGAAACTCCACTGGTGGAGAAACTTTTAAGCTCACTCACATGGAGTTAGGAGACCTCCAGACTGTCAGGTGGGGACATCAGTTTCTTGCCGTGTGGAGCTTTCCAGAAAGCAGCTTAAAATATGGCAGTTGACTCCCTAAGACTGAGTGAGCAAAAGAGGGAGAGAAGGTAAGACAGCAGTCATAGCATATTTTATCCTAATTTCAAGAGTGATAACTCATCTCTTCTGCCATATTCTATTTTCTAGAAATGAGCCAGTAAATCCAATCTACACTCAAGCAGAGATGATACCACAAGGAATTAACTATCAGAAGGTAGTTCTGTTTGGGAGCCTCCCTAGAGGCTGCCTACCATATATAGGGCTCCCACCAGACTATAAGATGGGGGAAAAAAATAGACAATTTAGAGAGAAAATGGAAATAAGAGCATTTCAGAGTGTGGAGCCTTAGGATGAAAATTATGGCTTTTGTATGTCTTCTCTCCATGATTCCTTTACACATCCTAACCAAAAATGTGGTTCCAAGAAAGGAATCAGAGAGTCTGAGTGAGTGATCTTAAGCCACAGAAAAATGATTGTCTATTTCTATTCTATTCCCAGAACAGACAGAATGGCGTACTGTCAAAAATGGCAATAGGGGTGTGGAAAGAGAATCTTCAATTACATGTAAACTTGAAATTTCTTATAAGCCTCACATATGTCCCTTGAGCACCTATATATGGTTATTAAAAGTTTCTATGCCCCAATTTTAGTGTGTGTGTGTGTGTGTGTGTGTGTGTGTGTGTGTGTGTGTGTGTGTGTTGGAGGTTTTCCCCACAAGCAATTCTCCGAAGCCAGCTGGATGCCCTACAGTTCAACTCAATTCTGACACTATCTACCTGGAAATTGCATCAGATTCCACAAGCTACAAGTTCAGTACATGAGTTACCCACACAAGTGCACCACACACCCCTATCTTCAGATGCCAAATAGCAAGTCCAGGTTGTCACCTATGCATCTGACCTACTGACTATAATCAGAGATTCCCATGATCCCCTCCTCTGGTTCATTTAATTTGCTAAAGTGGCTCACAGAACTTACAGAAACACTTCACTCACCGAATCACTGATTTGTTATAAAAGGATATAACTCAGGAACAACCAGGTGTAAGAGATGCATAGGACAAAGAATGGGGAAGGGCGCAGAGCTTCCACACTCTGAGCACACCACTCTTCTCACATCTCTTGTGTGTTTGCCAACCCTGAAGCTCTCTCAACCTGTCTCTTGGATTTTTTTGGAGGTTTCATGACATTGGCATGATTGATAAGTCATCAGCCATTGGCAACCGATTCAACCTCTGGCCCCTCACCTTTCCCAGGTCAGGGATGGGACTGAACATTCCAATTCTCTAATTACAAAGTCGGGTTTCCTGGCAACCAATCTCCATCCTTAGGCTACCTACTATCTTCTGAAAGCCACCTCTTTAACATAACAAAAACTTTATTGCTCTTATCACTTAGGAAATTCCAGGGGTTATAGGAGTTCTGTGCCAGAAATGGGAGGAAGACCAAAAATATTTCTTATCATAAATCACAATACCGCAGATACTTATATCTCATCTAGCAAATTCTAATGTTTAGGATGACTGGAGTAAGCCAAGATGATAGGGATGAGAGAGGCCATCAATGCAGACACACGCAACCAGTCTGGCATGTCAAGAATCTATGAGTTCACAAAAAAATGGTAAGTTATTTATTCTATTCTTATTCTGATTAATAGATATTTAAGAATCCCCTATGATGTGTTTAGCACTAGGTGTGACCTTGGAACAAAACAGACATGGATCCTGCCCTCAACCAGTTTAAAGTGTGTTGGAAGCGATAGCAAGTAAACATACGATTTCATTTAATCAAACAAGCACAATGATAGCATTTTCAAGGTGCTACAGAAGCACAAAACCAGAGCACTTTTAGTTTATTGGGTATTTTTAAGCAATCATACGTACATAATTACACATACTTTTCATGTATAAAGCCTAGACCTTCCTTATACATATAAAAACCAACAAAACTGCATTTACCTAGACTGTAGATCAGTATATGGATTCTTTTCTCTGTCCTCCCACCCTGCTTTCATCATAGCTAACTCTAATTTATGGTCCACAATCCTGCTCTGGCAACTGCACTTTCTGAATTCCTCCCTAAATCCCTCCTTCTGCACTCCTGACACTAATTTTGTCGGTCCAGGGCAATCCCTCTTAGAACTCTGTACTCTCTGGGTCAAATATGTGTTTTTCCTTGTATGCTTCATGGTTTACCCTAATTATGAGTTGACATTGTATCTCTTCCACTGGACTGCTATTTTCCTCAGAGCAGAAACGCTATGTGTGATTCATCTTCCTATGGAGCCAATACAGAGTACATGCTCAGTATTTATATATTTATATATTTATATATATATATACACATATATATATTTTTTTTTTATATATATATAAATTTTTTAATAGGGTAAATTCTCACTAATTTTTTTAATGTTTCCTTCTTTTCAAAGAAAACCTTTTCATTGTAAAGTATTTGAAAATAAAAGTCAGCAAGAAACAAATAGATGAAAATGCTTAATTCCACCTTCAGAGATAACTACTATTAGTATTGAAATGCTATCCTTTGTCAATTAGCCATGTAAATGATATGGCTGTTGAGTGATTGATCTATGGTGGTACAAGGTAAATAGTTGCCAAATGCATTTTCTATATCATTAGATATTGTTCTTCAATATCATTTAAATAACTACATGACATTTTGATCTACAATAGATAATTTATTTAATCTATTCTGTTGGTGTTCTGAATGGATCATAGTTTTGTCACTTCTATAGCTATAAATAATCTTATGAATATCTTTGACATGTCAGGAAAAAGGTAGAAGACTTTGAAATGAACCAAATGGAAAGATTGCAATGTGTGCTGTCTAATGAACATTTCTGGGTTATTTCATTCCATGGGAACTACACTGTTCATTGTATTGGAGCTATTTTATAATTCTGTAAGTTGTAGAAAATGTATAATAATGCAAATTATTTTTGTCCAGAGAAATGCAAATGAATTGGGTCTGATGGATGTGGTGATAATTGTCCTATGAATATTGACCAATCTTGCTTTTATTTATAAATTCATTTCAGCATTCCTGATTGTGTGTGTGTGTGTTGTGTGTGTGTGTTTTAATTCTCCTTTGAATTGGTTGTAATAGCTTACAGATTTGATTATTAGTGAGTTACATAAAATCTTTAACGTGTATTCATTTAAGAAAATAAAAAAAAATTTTTTTTTTTAAAGATTTTATTTATTTATTAGACAGAGATAGAGACAGCCAGCGAGAGAGGGAACACAAGCAGGGGGAGTGGGAGAGGAAGAAGCAGGCTCCCAGCAGAGGAGCCTGACGTGGGGCTCGATCCCATAACGCCGGGATCACGCCCTGAGCCGAAGGCAGACGCTTAACCGCTGTGCCACCCAGGCGCCCCAGAAAATAAAAAATTTTTTTATGAGTTACATAAAATCTTTAACGTGTATTCATTTAAGAAAATAAAAATCCATAAGTTTCCCATGGACCATTTGGAGGTGACATACAGATGACAAATGCTGTTAGTGATCAGGATGGAGAAACCCTAAGGTGTTTCCTAATGATCCTGACCTGCTATTCAAGGCCTTGTACACTACCTTCCCCTTGAGCATGAGCAGGGTCAAATGACTTGTGTGACCAACAAAATATGGCAAAGATGTTGGGTTGTCACTCCACTGGTTATGCTACGTTACATACAACTTTGCCATGCTAACTGACTCTCCCCCTTGTCTCTAGGAAATAAGTGGTCATGAAGAGGAATTCCATATGGGGGGGCAACTGCAGGTGGCCTCTAGAAGTTAAGGATGGCCTTTAGGAGCTAAGGGCAACCTCTATCTAACAGTTGGCAAGAAGCTGAGGCTAGCAGTGCTCCAGATACAAGGAAAAGAATTCTACCAACAACCTGAGTAAGCTTAGAAATAGATCCTTTCCCATTCCTCGACATAAGAATGCCCCCATCTGACACTTTGATTACAGCCTTATGAGACCCTGAGCCAAAAACCTATCTAAACTGTGCCTGAACACCTTACCCAAAGAACCCATAAGATAATAAATGCATGTTATTTTAAACTGCAAAGTTTGTGGCAATTTGTTTGCAGGAAAGAAAACTAAAACTAAACAGCCATCTTGAAGGCAAGAGAAAAGCCTGCGAGGATGAGGTGTCTCCAGGAAATAGGAGTGGAAGTCACATGGTCAATAGCAGGAAGAGTTATCAGGCATGGCAGGAGAGCTTACTGTTTATGTCTGGAGCTGTGCAGGGGAGAAGTCCCCACAGAGCCCTTACCTCTTGTAAACTCTCACTTATACCCCCACAAAAGAGCTGGGAGTTTGAACCCATGTCACAAAGGGTCCTCAACAGCCATGACATCTTAGTCACATTGAAAGAAATGAAAAAGGCATTACTGTTTCAGCAAAGCTTATGCCCATTTTCCTCTAATATCCCTGCTTGCAATCCTGTGAAGCCAGCAGCAGAAGGAAGAGGAAAGGCAAGAAGAATGAAATGATTGACAACATATTCCTTCCAGACACTTGGGACCTAGATGGTGAAACTGACAGTGGGGATGTGGAAAGAGAAGCTTGAATTAGATGTAAACTTGCATTTTTTTAATTTATGCTGGTCTTTTCTATTTAGTAGACAAAAGTGAATCACACTTATTATAATTGGAGGTGAATCAAAAGCATGGAATCTTCTTTTAAGAGATATTATAGAGAATGAATTCTTTCCTCTTGTTCACTCCTTGAGTTCAGCTATTCAGTGAACTAATAAATATATGCTTTTGCAAAAGGCGCTTGACCTCTCAGGCTGCTCAGACATAAATGGATATATGGAGTCCATGCTCTACCATAAATGGAGTCCAATTTCTACCTAATTTACAGGATTGTGTTGATATCAGATATCATGAATTATGGAAGTACTTTGTAAACAGCAATACCCTATGTATTGGAGCATGTTGTCACTCCTACTCCGTATTGACATTCTGAAGTTGGTGCAGGCTGGAATAAATAAGTTTAATATACCTGGGCACAGAATTACTCCACCTCTACTCTTCAGGAGGCTAAATTCCTCTCAGCTATATAACATAACACATGCTTTCCTTTCAAAAGTTTGTGATGATCTAGTCTCAATTCTAGGGCAAAAAAAAATGACCTGTTTCCTTTATGCACTGAATTAATAATATATGAAGATAATAGATATTTTTATTAAGCTCCAAAGGTTCTCCTTAGGGTATAAATGATAGAGCACAAGATCTAGAATTGGGAAGGAAGGAAGGAAGGAAGGAAGGAAGGAAGGAAGGAAGGAAGGGAGGGAGGGGGAAAGGGAGAAAGGAAGGGAGAAGAGAAGAAAGGAAGAAAGAAAGAAGGAAGAAACTTTTCCAGATTGAATAAACTAGGGAAATATGACAACTGAGGACAGTGCATGACCTTTGCATTAAGTCATTTTCCATAAAGGACATCAGTGGGATGGGGGCAAAACTTGAAGAGTTCACTGAGCAAAATGAATATAGAGTTATTCGTGTTGCTCTTGCAACTTTTCTGTAATTTTGAAATTATATCAAAATAAAAAGTAAAAAATATATATATCTTATAATGAAAAAGATTCATCAGAAAGATATGATAGTTCTATATTTGTATGCATTTAACATCATAGCCTCAAAAGATAAAACCAGATGTTGATTAGCAGAAGAAATAACAGAAAACCCCAAATCAGAGTGGGAGATTTAAATAAACATCTCTTGGCAATGATAGAAAAGGGAGGGAAAAATCAGAGTAAAAAAGTACAAACCACAAATGCAGTTAACTAACTTAACCTTATTTTTATATATAGTAACTTTCACTCAACTGTTACAGAATGCATACTGTTTTCAAATTCATTTGACACATTTTCCAGATTTGAGCAAAATTGGAAAATAGAGTAAATGTCAACAGATTTTAAAGGTTTAAAATCATCTAGAATAGGGAAATGCCATGAGCTGAATTGTATCCCTTTAAAATTCATATCTTTAAGTGCTAATACTTAATATTCCAGAATGTGACTCTATTTGGAGACAGAGCCTTTAAAAACATGACTAAGTTTAAATGAGGCTGTTAGGCTGGACCCTTGCCCAATTTGACTGATGTGTTTTCAGAGGAGGGAATTTGGACACAGAGAGAGATGCTAGGGATTGCCATGCACAGAGAAAAGACCATATGAGGACACAAAGAGAAGGCAACCATCTGCAAACCAAGGAGAGAGGCCTCAGAAGAAACCAAACTAACTGACAACTTGATCTTAGACTTCGAGCCTCCAGAACTTTGAGTAAATAAATTACTGTTGGTTAAGCTACCCACTCTGTGTATGCTGTTATGACAGCTCTAACAAACTAATACAGAGAATATTTTGGCCACACATATACTTAACAAAGGACTTGAATTCAGAGTATACGAAGAACTACTACAAATAATAAGGAAAAGGCAGTCCAATAAAAAATGAGCAAGAGACTTGAACAGGCAGGTCATATACATATGTATAATGGACACATAAAAATAAGTATCTTTGCAGAGATGCAAATGAAAAAAAAAAACACCCAAAAAGTGAGGGGAAAAGACAACAATGCAAAGTATTGTTGAAGTAACTGGATCCCTCGAACATTGATAAGTAGAGTGTAAATTGTTATCACCACTTTGAAACTCTTTGGCAATATCTAGAATGGTTAGCATACATAGCTCATGAACCAGCAATTCCACTCCCGGGTAACAGAAAGGTGTACATACATGCTTCAAAAGACATATAAGAGAATGCTGATCCACCTAACTGGAAATACACATCAATAATAGGATAGAAAATAAACACATTAGAAATGTTTTACTTTACCAAGATAAAAATAACTTATATGAATCTCCAATAACAAAATGTGCAAAAGAAGTCAGATATAAACTGTATGACTGCATTTAATACAAATTTGAAAAAAAGCAAGTTCTCAGGTTTGAGAAATCATGGTAATGGCTATGTTTTGGACAGAGGATGCAATAATGTGTAGGACAGGGCATGGAAGAGCTTCTGGGTCACTGGTAGTGTTTTATATCCAGGCCTGACTGGTGTTTACCCAGGGGCACTTGCTTTGTAAGCACTCATCAGGATGTACTTATGAATCATGCACTTTTATGTTGTTTATGTTATTCTTCAATCACATAGATTATATTAAAATTAGAAATTCATTATACCATTTTCCAACAGGCTTCTGGATCTTTCCCAATATATTGCTATTCAATAATTCATGTGCCAATAAAATAAGTGAACATGATTCTTTTCCACTAATATTCACTGTAGACATTTCAAGTTTGTCTCCACCAGTAGTTTCAGTAATTCTGGACAATTTTTTAGGTTCATTTCTTAATTTTTATTTCTGGTAACTTGCAGATAGTATAAATTTGGATCCTACACCCAGCGCAGGCCTCATGGGCATGAGACGTTTTTTGGTTTTTGTTGTTGTTTTTGTTGTTGTTGTTGTTTTTATGAGCATGATAAAATTTTTTAATTGGGTGAAAAATATTCACCATCACAGTAAATAAAAAAGGCTTAAATAAAAATTATAATTTCATTACACACAAAATGATATTTATGTACATAGGAAAAAACTATAGAAGATAGAACTATAAAGATATATGCCAAAATGTTATTCCCAGATATATTAGTTTTCTATTACTTCATAACAAATTGCTACACAAACTTCATTCCTTAAAACAACACACATTGATTATCTCACCGTTTCTGTAGGTCAGAAGCCCAGGCACAGCTTAGGTGGATTCTCTGCTCAGAGTCTCCAGGCTGAAATCAAGGTGTCAGCCAGGACTATGGTTTTCATCCGGGGCCCAGAGTTCTCCTCCAAGCTCACTAGTTGTTGGCAGAATTCATTTCCTTATGGCTGTATAACTGAAATTCTTGTTTTCCTGCCAGAATTTAAAGGCTGCCTGCAGTTTTATGCCATGTGACCCCACAGACAATTCACAACATGGGTGTTTTCTTTTGTCCAGGCCAGCTGGAGCATGTCTTTTAGACTTTCTCTTCTGCAACTATCCAGTGAAAACTCTACTTTTAAAGGGCTCACCTGATTAAGTCAGACCCACCCATGATAATCTCCCTTTTGCCATATGATGAAACATAATTATGGGAGTGATATCTACCATCATATTCACAAATTCTACCCCTACTCAAAGGGGGAGGTATTATATTGGACAAGGGTCAGGGGCATCATCCTAGAGTTCTGCCTACCACACCAGGTTCTTTGTGTTTTAGATTTTCTTCTTTATAATTTCCTATTACTTTTCTATAATTTAAAAATGCTGCTCATAAAAACCTGTGAGTCATTCTCATGTAAATTATTTGCCTCTTTTTCATGATTATATTGGTAAGAAAATTTATTATTCAATGTAGTAACATCTGTTTAGTCTCATGATCCCCATGCTCAGAAGACCTCCGTGCTTAGTTGAATATTCAGTTGTCACCTTCTTGAAACTCTTGATAATTATTATTTTTTAATTTATGTCTTACAAGTGAAGTCTACTGGGACAGTGGTGCAGAGGAGATAATGTGTGGTCTAGGTATCTACCTTTACTTGTTGCCCTATTCACAGGAGTGCTCACAACACTCCCTGAGCACACACATGATGCATGGGAGCTCAACAACATTTAAGGCAAGGAAAGCAGGTTACATCTACATCTGATTAAGCGTAAGCACTGACAGCCCAAAGAGGCCATTCATTCTGTTCAAACCATAATTTACATCAAGTAGGAAAAAAGCACATTGGAATTCTCAGACACACTAATGACCAAAGAGCCCTATCAGATCTTTCTCGCTATGTCAATTCCCTGTTTAAACCAACCACTTACACTGAAAATGATCATCTAAAAGGAAAGGAAAATACAGGGTTTCCCATAGTTTCTTTTTTTTTTTCTTTCAGTACTTATGTAGTTGGCAACACACTTAGGTCGAAACGTTGGTAGAATGTGCATGTATCAAGAAGCGAAATAAAAACAGTTGAGTTTGGGCAGCATTTCCACTGTTCTGATAGAATGACTACATATGCATATATGAGTCATGAAACATGAATTGTGTGATTTTTGTGTTTCCTCATACTAACTGGACACTCATATTTGTATTTAAATTGTTATTAAAAACTGTAAATATGAAGTGTAAAATTCCTGCAAGTAATTTTTTTTTACTTAGAAAAACATTAAATAGCAAATAAAATAAGTGATGAGCCAAGAGACATAAAATGAGAGAAAGGTAAAAGTTCTATATTTTCCTTGTTTTCTTCTTTTTTAAACAAGAGGCCCTACACTCTCATTTGTTACTGACTCCAGCAAATTATTCATCTGGCCTTGCCTATGCTCATGGTTGGAGTAAGTCTAGAATCCTTGTACTCATGATGGCTTTTTTTTTTTTTTTTTCCCGCATCCAAGCATCAGACAGATGACGAAGTCCCTAACTAACTGGGCCACAAAATAGAAGGGGTTTTTTTGTTTTGTTTTGTTTTGTTTTGTTTAATCCTAAAGACTATGAGCACCTGAGGTTTCTAACTTTTAGTATTAGCCTCTTACCCTGCTTCTGGGAGTATATCTGTTACCAAAACCTCCATGGTAGGAGACAGCTTTGGCACCCTCTGATGTCTTATTATTCATGTCTACTGACCAGATTCTTTCTTCAATCTTATTTTATTCTGGATGTATTTTGCCCCATATTCACATGAGTTTTTAGTAAGAAGGGATCCTACTAGATCAGATATTTTTCTGCCATAGCTCCAAAATTCTGCCAGGTGTTTGAAATCATTAAATTCTTGTCATTTTGTTATTTTCTTTAAATTTGAAGGATACTAACCCCCCTACATACTATATTCACTTGTCCTAGACTTTATAGTCATAGCTTTATATAAAACCCTTGTCAGAATTTATTTTTCTATAGTATTTCATATAAACTTTTCCATTAGAGCCATGATTACCTCAATTCTTTATAGATAATTATTTAAAAAAATAAAATAAACCATATCTGTATTATCAGTTCACCATAGTTTCCTTTGAATCCCTTTTTGTCTAGAAAAAAAAAAATCTTCCAGCTTTTCCTCACTTTTTCATCTAAACTGATTCTAAATGTAACTAAAAAAACCAATATATTGCTTTCAATTGTGTTCAAAGATAACACTGCAGAGAAGAATTACTATCTGTGAACATAGCTTAAGTGAAAAAAAAAAACCAACTATGTCTTTGCTGCATATATCCTGTACATATAAATGAGACAATTATAATGAAAGAATCAGGCAAGCACTACAACTATTAAAATATTGAGCATTGATATGTTAAGACTGTATTGGCCTACAAATAATGAAATAATGACTTACAGTGGAATATAGAAATAACCTTTATTCATTAAAAAAAAAGGTCAGAATTTGGGGATTGCTGACCTCAAGTCAGCGGCTCAATGTATTTGTGATTGTTTTTACTTTTCTCACATGGAGCATGCTCTAACTAACTATCACCCATTTTTGTTTGGGGTTGGACACAAAGCCATACCAAACAGAAGTGTGATTTTTTTTTCAGCACGCAAAAGATAGGAACAAATATTGAGCAGGCAATATTAATATTTGGCCCACTATTTTTATTGGTATTTTTAAAACAACTTATTTGATTGACATCATCCACTGTCTATCATTACATTCCAATGAATGCACTTTTGCTTTTCTTAGATTTTTGAACTTTTACCAATGGATGATTGGCACCTTAATGAGTTGAAAAGCTATATGTGAATAAAATTAACTGAAATAAAAGAAACAGACTCTATGCAACTGTCTCTTGATATTTAAGATTTTTAAAGTTATACTCTTTTTGGGGGGAACATGGAAAATCTTATTAAAATTCACACAGTGGTACAAAAACAAGGACAAGCAATTAACATTTTTACAACAATAATTAGCAAGAATTTGACACAAATTAAAAAGACCATACATTATAACCTTCTAGCATCTTGTAAAGAAAAGAAAAAAGCTAGAAGAGAATATTTTCATTTGTCTGGCATTGAAATAAGAGACACTTATAGCATTAACCGAGACATCTTTTTTTTTTTTTGTAACGTTTTAAACATTAAGGCAAAACATATGCCAGTGTGTGGCGAATCACTTGATATCTACAAAAGGTAGTCTTAGGAATACCAATTAATGATTAGTTATAGCAATCAACAGAAACAATAAAATCATTACTCGAAAATTGTGATTTGTGTCCAAATCCAAGAAACTATAGATTTTAAAATATATTACAAAGGAAGAAAGAATGTTTGGTACACTTCAATCTAATTGTAAGCTGTAAGACAATTTAATATTAAATAATTCAGGAAGGCTCTTTCCATCGAATTAAACTCAGGTGTGTTTGTCTATAATGTGGCAAGGATAGGGGAATACAAGTTTAAAGACAAATTGAAAGGTTTCTTTACTACTCCATCCTTTGGCCAAAATATCATACCACTATAAGGATATTATTTAATACTGTGACTCTCCATCCCTATAAGTCATGGCAAATTTATCTCACTTCTTCCTCCTTTCCTTTTTTTTTTTTTTTTTAGATTGTATTTATTTATTTGAGAGAAAGAAAGGAGAGAGAGAGAGCAAGAGCAGGGTGAAGGGCAGAAGGAGAAGCAGACTTGCAGCTGAGCATGGAGCCCTACGCAGGGCTTGATCCCAGGACCCCAAGATCATGTCCTGAGCCAAAGGCAGGTGCTTAAATGACTGAGCCACCCAGATGCCCACTCTTTTCCCCTTTCAAATGAGAAATTTCCTATCTTCCTTCCTTTCAAGTGTTGAAAATTATGTCCTTTTCTTCTATTAGTTTATGTATTTGTATATATTATAAGTGTATGTGTATTATTAGTTAATATGAAGTAATTCAGAAAGGCTCTTTCCTTTGACTTAAACTCAAGTGTGTATGGTTGTCTATAATGTGGCAAGGATAGTGGAATAAAGGTTTAAAGACAAATTGGAAGGTTTCTTTACTACTCCACCCTTTGGTCAAAATATAATTTTAGGTACTTTTCTTAGTCCTGTAGTCCTTGTGTCATCAACATTAGACAATACCTTTTTTTTAAGATTTTATTTATTTGAGAGCGAGAACACGTGTGCACACACATACACACACACACACACACACACACAGACACACACACACACACAGGAGCAGTGGGGGAAGGGCACAGAGATTAGCAGACTCCCTGCTGAGTAGGGATCCTGAAAGGTGGGTGCAGGGGGGTGGGAGGGTGTTCATGATTCCAGGACTCTGGGATCATGACCAGGAGCCAAAGACAGATTCTTAACTGACTGAGCCACCCAGGCGCCCCTTGACAATTATCTTTTAATAATACCCCACGGTAGAAGGTCAGGAAATCGGACTCTTACATTTTCCCCAACCTTTACTCCAATTACTTTTTCCACTTGCTGATAACTATATTTCCCACTTAAAGACATTTGTAATAGAAAATGGCAACTCAGAGATAGTGGCAGGCCATATTGGCCATATTGATTTACTGTCTCATATACAATAGACTTTTTCTCTAACCACTTTTCAGTGGCTGGAGGAGACATACCGTGCAACTCTGGTGAATCAAATGTAAGTGTACAGGTGAGCAGGGCATCTGGAAGAGGTTTTAAACAGAGAAAGACTCAGGTGACACGTTCCTTGCCATTCTGCTCCTTTACTCTTCTTCCTCTTATCTACTTGAATGGTGAATATAATGCTCGGAGACATAGAAACTTATTTGAATGTGGGGGAAAATCTTGAAAATGAAGTCTTCACAGAAAAATGGTATGAAAGCTATGAAAAGCAGCTGGGTTCCACCAACAATCTTTGAGTACTTTTGTGGAACTTAACTATAGAATTTTGGTTCCATGACGTAACTGATTAAGCTGTTCTCTGCCATTTCTTTCTTATTTTCAGGGGGAAAAAAGGAAAATGAACAAAGCGATTAAAATAAATAGGATTTATTGTTTACTTAACTAGAAATTCATAAATAAGTAGTCCCAGGGTAGATACAACAGACCAAAAATTCTATCATGTTTTCAGGCTTTTCTGTATTTCCTCTCAAGTAACTCTGCTATTTTGGTTTATTGGAGTCGTACTTGTTACCCACCCCATGGTCTCTAGATGAATACTGTGAGAGCCATGGAGATGCACTGCTCATTTGTCCACCTAAAAGCATCTGCTGTGGAGAGCAGAGTTGCTCACAGCTCCAGCTACTGCACCTCTGGATGACCCACTGTGTGAAAACTGAGACCACAGTTCCCCGATCTGCTCCTAACTAATGACTGAGCCTAGTAGACGTACTAGAATCAGGCCATTCCAGACCAGTACTAGAGTCCACAAATGGGAAACTTCGGCCCAGGTTCACCCCATTGGCCTGAGACTTTCTAAAACTGCATCATGTTCTGAAATTTTTCCTCCCAAGCCTTCCTTCCCGTGCTCTGTCGGTAGTTATCAGAACCACTTTGTGATGGGAAGTCTCTTCTGGAGTCCTGCTACTCTCTTTCCCTTTTTTGCTTTATAGACATTTCCCCAATAGATCTTTTGGGTGTCTAGTTTGGCCTGGCATCGGCTTCTTGGAAGACTCATGCTAACACAGGTGATGCTGAAAATAATTAGAGAAACAAGCAGTAAAATGGACTTTGAAGACTGGCTCGCTCCCGTCCCACTCCATGTGGAAAGTGGGGCACAAGGAGCAGTGGAAGTGCTCAAGGTTTCACCAGTGGAAAACTGGAAAAAATGTCCCAGTCACTGGAGAAATTTGTCAGCATGAAGATCCAGGCATCTAAATAATTGGGGGGGGGTATGATGTTACAAGGTCAACTTTGCTAATTATTACTAAATCGTGTTGGTGATCTGAAGATAGAATGAGAAAACGAGAGGCA
The DNA here is from genome assembly GCF_024610735.1 of Ursus americanus. Taxonomy (NCBI): domain Eukaryota; kingdom Metazoa; phylum Chordata; class Mammalia; order Carnivora; family Ursidae; genus Ursus; species Ursus americanus. The sequence continues at coordinate 44,184,097 of NC_142139.1, read as the reverse complement.
TGAACAAAAAGTTAGAGGTTGACGGACAGAGACTGAGGGTACATGGTTTATAAAAAGTTTATAAAAAGGCAGTAGAGGGGCACCTGGATGGCTCAGTTGGTTAAGCGTCCAACTCTTGGCTTCGGCTCGGGTCCTAATCTCCCGGTTGTGGGATCAAGCCCTGCATCCAGCTCTGTGCTCAGTGTGGAGTCTGTTTAAGATGGACATTGGTGAGGGTATGTGTTGTGGTGAGTGCCATGTATTGTGTAAGACTGAAGAATCACAGACCTGTACCCCTGAAACAAATAATACATTATATGCTAATTTTTAAAAAAAGATTCCTTCTCCCTCTCCTTCCCTTTCTGCCCCTCCCTGCTCACTCTCACTCACTCTCTCTCTCTCCCTCAAATAAATAAATAAAATCTTTTTTTAAAAAAAAAGGCAGTAGAAGGAAAGATTCATTTGAAAAGCAAGCTCAAGATATCATTGCTAGAATCATAGCTCTCCAGAGAAGGCAGATCTGTCACTGCTAAAGTCAGGTAAAATCTATAATCCAGAAAGATGGGATGGGAAATATTGGTGAATAGAGTTTTGTCTGTTTGGACCCCTGTGAACATTCAAGCTTGGAAAAGCAAACCACTCCTTCATTGTGAGTGCTAGTGTCATTCCCCAGGGTCCCCATTCTCCATATGCCTTTCTTCTAGAAAGCAAAGGTGCCTCCTCTGGAGTTATCCTTATCATTTTTCCTGACAGGCCAGTAACTAAGGTTACATCAGCTGGGGACCTGCTGGAAGAAAAGGCAGAAAGACAGGAAACCCTGAAAGAGCCATTGAATAGACCAGCAAGAGTCAGAGGAGTACCTTGAGATTGAATTTTGAGTACGGATGATAAAGGTGCTAGAGCCTAAGACTGGGTAAATGTGAATTTGTTGATTGGGGGCACTACCTCATGACACTGGGTTTAACACCTTTTCAAGAATTTCTGCTGCTACAGTGGCTTTTAGAAGCATGGATAAGTGAAGGTCACCTCCCAGTGAAGTGCAAATGCCTGCACTGTTCAGACAGATGATATAGGAAGAAATAAAAGAGAAATATGTATGCTGAAATGGGTATTATTTGAGGCTAGAAGATTCAGCAGAAGATTCGCACTGGGAGACTTTAATGCCATGAGAGATCAAAGATACACACACTTAAGTAAAATTTCTAGGAGTTTCGGTGGCCAGAAATTTGCCAGTATATCCTCTCTAAAATAAATACTGCATGCTGTATCCCATGCCTTAGAGAAGCAAGCAAGGGATCTGGAAGGTATTTTGGAGCTCTAGAGCAATGCATTCCACACATGGGGATAATTCCTCAATCCACATATTGGAAGCCATGGGAGGCTGGTAGCTTTTGAGTGAGGCCAGGGTCAGGAAAGTTCTCTTCAGCAGTTCCAGATTTTGTTGCAAGAAGCAGCATAGCTGCTTGAGCCCCATGATATGGCAGATCATGTCATGTTGGAGACGTCCGTGGTAGGAATAAAGGAAGTGTGCAATTTATGGCAAGTTCTGGTGGCATAATCGCAGTAAGGTCCCCAGGGCTCTGGGCAAGGGCACGCTCAGAAAACTACATGCTTTTTGAAAGATAGCACTTCCTGTGTTACTAGGCCTTGTGGTACGAGGATTAACCATGGGACACCAAGAGACCAGGTGTCTAGAACTGCACATTATTTCCTAGTACTGCCGGACCTACTTAAAGACAGACAGGCCCCGCAACAATTCATCCTATAATAAAAACGGTATCTCCATCATCAGTGCTGAGCAGGACCAGTGGGCAGGAGTAAGATCCATGAGCAGGAAGCCAGGACCCCAATGTCACCACAGTTGCACCAGACTTCTGCCTCAGATCTCATCGATGGCCTTATGTAAGTTCTTGCATGGCCAGCTGAAAGAGGAGAAAAATGTCTGACCTTGGCTGACAAATAGGTCAACTCTATATGCGAGTGCAAGCTGGAAATAGATGACGGCTACATTACAGTTTTTTAGAGGGATGGGCTTAAATGAAAGTGAGCAAGCCTAACTAATTGGTCAGAAGCCTTAAAGAAAAAGGGCTAGAAGATTGAAGACAAGGGTTTGGGATAGAGACATTGGGGTGGTCATGGGGACATCACAAAGTTTTAAGTCTTTTGTAACCCACATTACCATTTACCAGAAAGCATCCACCATGGAACAGGTGCTGAGCAAACAAATGGACAATATGATTAGGCTAGTAAATCTGAGATAATCTTCAGCTTTGGTTACCCTGGAAATGACAATAGATAGATAAAAGGAATGGAATATTAGCCAATGACAAAGAGCCACAAGACAGAAGGAAATCCTGCCATTTGTGACAACATGGATGGACTTTAAGGGCATTATGCTAAGTGAAATTAGCCAGACAGAGGAAGACAAAGTTCATAGTATCACTTATGTGTGGAATCTAAATAAAAAGTCAAATTCATAGAAACAGTAAAAAAAAAAAAATGGTTTTCAAGAACTGGGGTGTGGGGAAATAGGGAGAGGTTGGTAGAAGGGTATAAACCTTTAGCTGTAAGATAAATAGGGTCTGAAGATCATCATTAAGATCAAGTATTAATATTTTGATAACAAAACATTTATTTTTGTAAATCTAAATTGTTCAGATATTTTATAATCGAAGATATTTCCTTACTATTAAAAGTTTTTATAAAATGGTATAACTTCCTTTCTCCTTTTGCATATCTTTCTTTAGCTTCATGATGTGACATGAACTTTGTATGGGATGATTCTTATCATTTCTTTGAAAATTTAAACCAGAATTTGGCCCATGGAATTTCTTTCAATCTATGAATTGACTGTTCTGATGTTATTGTTTCACTTTAAAAATATAAAACTCCTATTATTTCAGTACTAGAATTATGTTATGAACTTAATTGTACAAAAGACTTTAAAGGTCTTTACATTATATCGTGTTGTAGATTATAAAACAAAATGTTCCATTGCTCTTTTATTTTTATGGGAAAAAATGCAAACAATTTATTTTGGAAGGATTTTTGTTTGTTTGAACTTTTTTAGTCAATTTAGTATGGTGAGAACTATAGATGGGTTTTTCATGATAATTTAAATTTTATTCTATTCTATGATAAATATATGAAATTGCTTTTGTAATTACTACTTATATAATATATTTGTAACACTTAACTAAATCTTTTTACGTGTGCTTTTTTTGTAATAGGCACATGTAAAGATAAACAAATCATTTTTATTCTGTATATTTAAATAAACATGATAATTACATTTACCCGTAATATTAAATTCTTCACATTTTTTCTTGATAAAACAAAAATGAGGGGTGGCTGGGTGGCTCAGTCAGTTAAGCACCTGCCTGCAGCTCAGGTTATGATCCCAGAGTCCCGGGATCCAGTTCAAGCCCTACATTGAGTCCCACATTCATCTCCCTGCTCAGCAGGGAGTCGGCGTCTTCCTTTCTCTCTGCCCCTCCCCCCCACTCTCTCCTCAAATAAATAAATAAAATTTTTAAAATAAAAAATGAATTTTCAAAATATGAAATGTATGATCATATTGCACGAAATAGATATCTATGTGAATCAAGATAGATACTTAGGTTGCTTGTTTTAAAATTGGTTAACTCATTGGAGAAATTCTTTTGGAACTGAATGTATAGTATAGGAAACCTACTGAATCTGCAATAGCAGAAATGTGTTTCTGATTCTCTTGATAGTGTTCAATATATCAGAACATGCTATATTCTAATGATCTCACTTATGTGTGGAATCTAAAAACAAAGCAAACAAAAAAACTGAGCTCATAAGATACAGAGAACAATTTGATTGTTGCCAGGCAGGGTGGGTGGCTATGGAGTGAAATAGGAGAAAAGGGTCAAAAGTTACAAACTCCAGTGATTAAATAAATCAGGGGATATAATGTAGAACGTGGTGAATATAGTTCATCATATTTATTGAGTATTTGAAAGTTGCTAAGAGACTAGATCTTAAAATTTTCATCACAAGAGAAAAGATTTTTTTGTAACTACGCATGGTGACAGATGTTCACTAGACTTATTGTGGTAATCATTTTGCAATATAAACATACACGGAATCATTACGTTGTACACCTGACACTAATAAAATGTTTTACGTCAATTATATCACATAAATAAATAAATAAATAAATAAATAAATAAATAAATAAATAAACAAACAAACAAATAAAGTGATTCTACCACATTTGCATTAGAATTTCGTGGGGCTATCGGGAGCTGTGAACTTGTATTCAATATGTAGCATTTTATTAGGAGAGAAGTGTTTTCAAATCAACAGGGTTAAACAATGGCATTATTTATTGAACGCTGAAACCACTTCCTGCCCCTGGAGGAGCTAGCAGTCTGTGTCTGGATGACAGCCAACATTAAGTTCTCCACTTTTGAAGCACCGTTCTTGGTGTGCAGCTGAAAAGGCACATGAACACAGATGCAAACATTCAAACAGACACACTAAAGGAAAATCGTTTTCTATGAATGCATTAATTTTTGTGAGAATATTCAAAAACCCAAGAAGATACTATCAAAATGGATTTGAAAGCAATGTTGGGCTGATTCTCTGAAATACATAAGTAAGCATAATTGTGTGGGCATACACACACACACATCAGGCCATGTTTTTTTCTTTCAGTATATTTCTGTGAACATTTCCAAGCACGTCTTTTCTTTAATGTTAGTGAGCTGTGAACATTTTAAGGAGGAAACTCCAGAGTTATGAGAAACAGCTAAGCATCTGATTTCACGTAATGACATAATTAAGATATGGGTATTGGGTACATTCCCTTAAGATAAACTTATCACTATTTTATTTAAAGAACACACAATTATTTAAAAAAATAAAGAACTTGGAATTATCATAGTTGGGAGAAGTACATATACAGAAAATATTCTCTCGTGGGCCATTTGAGGAGCATTAATGCTACGTCTGCTAAAAAATGCAAAGCAATTCACTAGTTTGTTTTAAGAGAATTAAAAGAAAATCAAGAAAAAATATTTCCTTTCTTTTATTTCTCAAAATAAAGTGTGACTTATATTTTTCTTTGGTGAGTTAAAAAGGTCTTTCATGTAGCCAATTATAACTGTGTGGTTAGAATATGAATTATGAGTTCAGATATGAAGCAATAACTGTGGGAGATTACTTGGTAGAAAACCTCTCATCCAAAGATACAAATATGTGAAGAAAAAAAAAAGTGTTCTAAAAACAGAAAACTTCACCGCAGGTGCCTGCTATTGGCAATGTCATGTAATAAAGTAGTTGGCATTGATCTATGTTTTCATAAGCCCTGTGGTATTCTGCAGGCTTATTAGCAAAGTGTATTTTGTAAAGTTGCAGGTTTAAACGTCTTTCTAAGGGTGAGTGCTTCTCCCAATGAAGAAATAAGAGTCCTCTTGCTTTTTCAGCAGTTGTTATAAATGGTTCCCGGTGGGTCTGGAAAAGAAGGCAGGTCTAAGATAACACTGACCTTAAGATACTTGGAGGTCCTTCACCACCTGCATAATATCAACTTGAATAGCTCTGAAACATTCAGTATGTGGGCCTTCCTCATTATAAATTAATGGAATCGCCAGATTTGAGCACAAATTGCATTGCTTACAGCTCCCCAACAGACCATAGATCATCCCAAGCCTTAATAGGAATGACAAGTAGTACAAAAGCGTTGCAGGATCAAGGTTTAAACAGGTTTCATTGCTAGTTCTAGGACACCACAAAACCCTACCATATATCTTATTCATTTTAATCTTGATACTCTTCTTTACATTATTTTAATACAACTTACCTTTGTTTGTCTTTTGCAATACCTAACATTCGAGCCAAATATTTAGTAAATGAGTTTTTACTCCTTTAATATAATGCATGCTTCCATTTTCTCACTGATCTTTTTATGGTATTTTGCAAGACTGCCATTACAATTAAATCTGTAAGAAAAAAAAAGAATTAAATCTGTAGATGATACAGTGACTATATTGAATGCATTAAAAAATCGTTGCCTTAGAGCGTCTTATAATCTAATCTTTTATTTCATTATGGTCTATACAGAAGAGGCAAAAAATCAAGTCGTCTAAGTATATGAGACTTGTGCCTCTATCTGACCTCCATAACTTATTTAAGAATAGAATCATTTCTTTCAGGAAGCAACCAGTAGCCTGAAAAACATCAGCTCCACTGAACTTCAAGGTCTAGTTAGTGGCTGCATCTGGTCGGGGCGCCATTGAAGAGAATCATGTCAAAAGTTTACGCTCTCCAGGAGCATGCATGAAAGATAGCAAATGTAATGGCAACGTATAGCCGTGATGGGTACTTCAATGACGTGCCTGTGTTTATGATTGTTTTATACTGAGGAATGAGCCGAACTCTAGCCATGTCCTCTTCCTATGACCCTTCCAAACTACCCGTGTTCTCCAATTGTTCTCTACCCTCTGTTCTTTTCATTCTCTTCCACTGTAGACTATATTCCCGTGAGGATAAGGACCCATGTCAAAAGTCTGGTTGAAAGAGATTATATTCTATTTCATGATTATGCATTACTAAAGCATTTGTTTGATTCACTACAGGCAGTAACAAAGTGAACATGCCAACTTTCTTTAGTAGTTTAGTGATAATTTGCTCATCTTTTGCGCACTCTATTTCTGGGACTGATATTTGAAAAGTCTGAAAACTGAACGCTAAAAATTGGATTATACTGACCCACTTCTGCGATTAGTATTGTTTTTCAATATCTTCCAGGCACACTGCTATGGGAATTGATGAATATCAGAAAATAATCAATTTAACAAGATTTTGATGAGACTGTTCTCCTATGGGAGTGAATACTGCAAGATGCTTTCCTATGGACTTATAACATCATAATACCATATTCAAAAAAATAATATTAGTGTGTATTTGTAAAATGAAAAGATATATAATTATTTTTTTAACAAGAAACACTTTTTGATTTTGTGTAATTTCAAAAACAATAGAAATTATTATTGCATATCTAGAGTTATCTTGTGACTATCTCAGAACCTTATTTCAAAGTACTTCTGAAGCACTTATTTGGTTATAAATCAGATAATTCCATCATAAGAAACTTCTGAATATTAGTTCTAAATTAGAGGATATTATAAAAAGATTCTTTGTGCAATGTAATTGGAAATTATTTGTGTTACATTATTCTAAATCCACTAAAATAAACTCAATTATAGTGACACTAGAAACATTCAGTTTAAAAATGGTGCTTTTATGCTAATTCTTAAAGCTGGATACAAATATTTGTCAAATTTGCTGGTTGACTCCACTGTTGGGTCAATAATAAATGAACAAGTAGAATGCTTATTTGAATAGGGACAAAAGTCATGATTATAAAATTTACAAAGAAATGTTCTTGTAAAACATAAATTGGGACAGGATATGCATATATATATATAAAATACACACAATATAAGCAACAGTAGGCCCATATTTAAGGCAGATTCCCCAGTTGGAACACACGTTTTAAAATTTGGTCAGTTGCAACATATTATCACCTGTAGGATCATCTTTTGACATTCTTTCAAAAAGATTATGCTCTTAATGATTTTTGGTAGGAGTCACAAACTGCCATAAGATAGGAGTATTTGCCAGTGATGGGTATCAGTCAGAAGTGAAATTGTAACATCACTAGAAAATTATAAAAATAAATTTTCTAATTATGTTTTGGCCATGAAATATAATGTTGCTTTTGTTCTTAAAAGATTTTAATAAAGATGAATGATAGAAAGTCAATAGCCATTAATAGTGTGTTGTTAATTGATCTAATTTTGTATCTGGTATCTAAGAGCTTCTAATTTCTAAAAGCCTGTTTCTCCCAGATTGTTAGCAAGCATATACATTTGGGAAATTTAAAAAGAAGTACTTATACTAAACTATGTTGAAGGTTTTTTCCATTTCTCTATTGTCATCAAGCTACTAAAATTAAGTTTTATAATTTTTATTCTTAGAATAAAATACTGTTATTGTGACTGATATAATATCTGATGTGGATACTTCATTTGCATTAAATCTGATTAGTCAGTGCCAGTGTGTATATGTAATACAAATATGAAAGATTAATTGCATGGGCTTTGATTTTGAACTTTGTTGGTTGATACTGACCATCCACTCTCAACATCTGTGGAAAGGGTAATAATGTATAATAGTACCTTACTGAACTATTGCAACCACTGTATGAAAAATAATAATAAACAATAATTGTTGTACTGATTGTTGTTTTTATTGAGACAAATGGTAAAGGATGGCACATATATAGACTGCTTTTCATTTTAAGTCTTTTATACTCTCTGACTTTCTAGTCATGTGTATTTATAATTTGATTACTGAATACTAATTATACAAGCCCTGCCATAGTGCTCAAGCATTTATTCCCTAACTCCCCACAGGAAGGCCATTGATTTTCTAGGACAACAGATCTATCAGACTAGAAGACTAAAGAGCCATTCTAGTAACACTGTTCCTATGACCAAGTTCCCATTGCTGAATTTCCCTTCTGGCTAAAGCTTTAGTTTTACTGATAAAGTTCCATTGATTTCCCAAGTTCGAGTTTCCTAGCCTCTCTTCCTAGGACAGAAAGGCTCTGGCCAGTATTGCATTTTCAGGTGTGGGGCAGGCCGGGAACCGAGCAGGTTTGGGTGAGTAGATTTTTGTACGGTGAGATCAAGAGAGAAACTAACATGAATCTTACAAGAGATGTGGGGCTCTACCTCCAGGACTGCCTGTGTTTAAGAAAGAAAACCAAGACCATTAAAAAATCAGGGCCAAATTTGTGGACAGTGAACAAAACCAAGATCCAAAGCAAAACACTGAGAGAGACAGAGACAGAGAGAGAGACGAGTTTAAGAGTTTATGCCTGCAAGGTCCCCTAAAGCAGTGGCTTGCAGCCTGAAATACTTTTTTTTTTTTTTAAGATTGTATTTATTTATTTGACAGAGAGGGGGATAGAGAGCACAAGCAGGGAGAGCGGCAGAGGGAGAAGCAGGCTTCCCACTGAGTAGGGAGCCTGATGCAGGACTCGATCCCAGGAGCCCGGGATCATGACCAGAACCAAAGGCAGATGCTACCAACTGAGCCACCCAGGTGCCCCCTAAAAAACTCTTTTTTTATGGAGTGTACTTCGGAACCTGTTGGGCACCCAGAGACCCTTTGGAAAGCTATTCCCCTCCGGACTTCATCCAGGGTTAAGCCAACCAGAGTTTATGAGTCCCGGGTGCAGGACCTCAGCGCTGACTACTTACCTCTAATACTGGTCAGCATTTAAAATTCCTGAACACATCGATCCTAGTAACAGCACTTCAGAGGCCAATTTCCTCTTCCAATTTCTCTGCTTAGAATCTCACTTCTGATAATGGCAGGCCTATTTTGTTCCCCAGAGTGAATTCTAAGTCTAATTCTCTTCCATAGGTATCCGAGACTCCAGCTAGAGATTTTTGTTTGTTCGCTACCATGAGTTCTGTTTCTGTGATCTGTGTGAGGATCCAGGCCCAGCCTGGCTTTTGCCACTTCTCCAAGACACCGCAGTCCCGTGAATACCATCTGGTTGCTGGGCAGACTGGGGAGACTCTGGGGCCCCGAAGCCTCCACCCAGCGCAGCCCAGGGAAATCACCGGAGGCTCTTGGTCTCACTGCGAGGAAGAATTCAAGGACAGACCAGACACAGGGCTGAGCGATGCAAGTAGGAACACTTATTCAAGTGAGAGTATACTCTCGAGATGTGAGAGCAGGCAAGTTCATGAGAGAGAAGCATCTGGGGTTTGGGTCTCTATTTTTTATTGACAGTTTGTTAACAAGGGCGTGGAATATTTATTCCTCGGGAGGGGACTTTTTAGGGAGCAGGGTTTCACCTCTTTTCTCCCTTACTTAGTCAGGGGTTTTGTCTTCTTTGTCTTGGACCTGCCTGGTTTAACCCAACTTCTCGTGGCTTTGCTTTTGGAGTGCTGCCAGGACACGTCTCTGACTTTCCTAACTTTCCGGCTATCCCTTTGCAGCCCCCCACAAGCCTAATTAACTGCCTGCTCTAGCAATCTCACTGTCTGGAGTTAGTTAGCGTCTACTGAAGACTTCCAATTCCAGTACAATCCACACCATATATGCTGTTAACATGTCTTCCTCATTGTTGAAATCCCCCATGACATTCTTTCTACTGATGCCATTTTTTTAAATTAATTCGTTTATTTTTACTTGTTCATACCCATGTGAGTTTCTGTCATCTGCATACGCCTTTGTGTCGTATTCCCTTAGGCCTGCATACATGTTGACTGGCTCTTTGGGTTCCAAAACACAAGAGACTTTTTCCAGTAGATTAAAGTAAATGATGATTTGTCATATTGGTATGTGTGCATGAAACAACCAGAACTATAGGATCCGAAAGAATCAAAATATCCATAAGAACAAAGTGAACAATCACTCCTGAATTTCTAGCTCCTTGCACATCTGTTTCCTTTATTGACTACCTTTACCTGCTAAATTGTACTATTTGTTCATTCATGGTTTGCCTAGTATTTTACTTTGGCTTCTGTGGTCTTTCTGTCTCTCCCTCATAGATTTGTTTCAAATCTCTCTTCAAGGGGTGCCTGGGTGGCTCAGTCGGTTAAGTGTCTGCCTTTGGCTCAGGTCATGATCCAGGGTCCTGGGATCGAGTCCCATGTCGGGCTCCCTGCTCAGCGGGAAGTCTGCTTCTCCCTTTGCCTGCTGCTCCCTCTGCTTGTGCTCTCTCTCTCTAATAAATAAATAAATAATCTTAAAAAAAATCACTCTTCAAACTGACAAATTCTTAGTATGTTTCTTAGTTCAAATACCTGGTCAACAATTGAGATTTTTTTACTACATTTCCTATAAGGCCACATATCATAAGTTACATGTAAGAAGTTATCATTCAGTCTACTAAATTGGTTATGCTTGAATCAGATACTTCAGACTGGACCAATCAGTTGTGCAAAGGGAGAGATGGGGGTCTCAGAATATAATGTGGCTGCCTAGGCTCACTGCATCGGAAAGGCGTAAGAATAGGATGAGGACTGTGGCATCTCTAGTGCACTGTTCTTGTGAGGGTATTTATTCCATGTTTCTGAATCCCGAGAACTGACAGAAAGCACATTTTCAACATCGCATGGGGGCAAGGAAACTGCTATCATTTCATTCTTTTAGCGATCAGTTTCGTCCAGATTAGAAAGAAATGTTTTCTCGCGATACCTAGAAAAATTTGTTTTTAGCAGTTATTATGCAGATAAAAATGATATAAGGCAAGCCATGTCTTTGAAAATAATTATTCAAACCAAGAAAAACCAGATTTGTAAGTAACCCATATAAAATGAACAGCAGCAGGAAGACTAGCTCTTACAATTTTTATCTGCCAAAGATTATAGATTTGTGTGCTACATAATTAATCAGCATTTAAAAGCTTTCAGATGATTAAAGAGAAATACCTCAGAAGCCAAATTTCCTTCCACAGATGGAGACTTATGAGACAGTCTTTAACGAGAAAAATAGACCAAACATTGTAGTTTGAGCATCAGAGAAGACGCTCTGTAAGATACAACGGAGAATGAACACAGAGTGCCATCATTTGGCAGGTATCTTTAACATCTTTCAGCTCCTTATTAAATTTTTTTTAAAGATTTTATTTATTTATTTGACAGAGAGAGACAGCCAGCGAGAGAGGGAACACAAGCAGGGGGAGTGGGAGAGGAAGAAGCAGGCTCATAGCAGAAGAGCCTGATGTGGGGCTCGATCCCATCACGTGGGGATCATGCCCTGAGCCGAAGGCAGATGCTTAACCGCTGTGCCACCCAGGCGCCCCTCCTTATTAAATTTTGAAATGCAGATAAAAGAACTAAAATAGAGTTAAAAAACTGCTGTAAGGAAAAATTGTTAATTAAAATAGTTAAATAAAGTAATTTTGTTCTAATTTGCACATACTTTGCACTACTCCCAAGGAAAAAAAATGCCTACCAACATTTGATGTCCATCATCAATGCTTTTTTACACTGATTGTGTTTTTAAAAGGAACTTCTAGATCTGGATTCAACAAGTATCAAAGGAAGAGTTCATAAAGCAGGAAAAAACACCCAGTGGAAAAAAGACAGTCTCTTCAATAAATGGTGCTGGGAAAATTGGACAGCTGCATGCAAAAGAATGAAACTTGACCACTATCTCACACCATACACAAAAATAAACTCCAAATGGATGAAAGACCTCGATGTGAGACAGGAATCCATCAAAATTCTAGAGGAGAACATAGGCAGCAACCTCTATGACATCGGCCAAAGCAACCTTTTTCATGACACATCCCCAAAGGCAAGAGAAACAATAGATAAAATGAACTTATGGGACTTCATCAAGATAAAAAGCTTCTGCACAGCCAAGGAAACAGTCAAAAAAACTAAGAGGCAGCCCACGGAATGGGAGAATATATTTGCAAATGACACTACAGATAAAGGACTGGTATCCAAGATCTACAAAGAACTTCTCAAACTCAATACACGAGAAACAAATAAACAAATCAAAAAATGGGCAGAAGACATGAACAGACACTTTTCCAATGAAGACATACAAATGGCTAACAGACACATGAAAAAATGTTCAAAATCATTAGCCATCAAGGAAATTCAAATCAAAACCACACTGAGATACCACGTTACGCCAGTTAGAATGGCAAAAATAGACAAGGCAAGAAACAACAATTGTTGGAGAGGATGTGGAGAAAGGGGATCCCTCCTACATTGTTGGTGGGAATGCAAGTTGGTACAGCCACTCTGGAAAACAGTGTGGAGGTCCCTTAAAAAGTTAAAAATTGAGCTACCCTATGATCCAGCCATTGCCTACTGGGTGTTTACCCCAAAGATACAGACGTAGTGAAGAGAAGGGCCATATGCACCCCAATGTTCATAGCAGCAATGTCCACAATAGCTAAATCGTGGAAGGAGCCGAGATGCCCTTCAACAGATGACTGGATTAAGAAGTTGTGGTCCATATATACAATGGAATATTACTCAGCTATCAGAAAGAACGAATCCTCAACATTTGCTGCAACATGGACGGCACTGGAGGAGATAATGCTAAGTGAAATAAGTCAAGCAGAGAAAGACAACTATCATATGATTTCTCTCATCTATGGAACATAAGAACTAGGAAGATCGGTAGGGGAAGAAAGGGATAAAGAAAGGGGGGGTAATCAGAAGGGGGAATGAAACATGAGAGACTATGGACTATGAGAAACAAACTGAGGACCTCAGAGGGGAGGGGGTGGGGGAATGGGATAGACGGGTGATGGGTAGTAAGGAGGGCACGTATTGCATGGTGCACTGGGTGTTATACGCAACTAATGAATCATCGAGCTTTACATTGGAAACCGGGGATGTACTGTATGGTGACTAACATAATATAATAAAAAATCATTAATTTAAAAAATAAATAAATAAATAAATAAATAAATAATAAATAAATAAAAATAAATTAAAAAAAGGAAGAGTTCATTGCATAATTTCTCTGCATTCTTAGGGAGCCTCCAAGAAAATGAAATGAGACTTCTAGGAAATCCCTTTCTACATAATGTGCTGGACTCAAAGCAAAGCAACACGTCTGTTTAGATCATCGTGGAATTGTCTTCATCATTAACCAATGGCCTCACTGAGAAATGCTAGAAAAATCATGTCAAATTCAATATTCCCAGTAATTTAGGGAGGTTGCCAAGGACAATGTCTGCTTCTCCATACTGCACGTCCTCCCATTCAGGTCTCAGAAAAATATTCTTATATTCAAAATCATTGCTTGTTTCTTAATTTCTATGGAAACTTTGACTAAATGATGAAGCATGTTTTTTTCTCCCCACTCGTCACTCTCTCTCCCTCTTGCTCTTGGGCAACCTCAAGCCAGAATTGAGGTCCATCTAGAGCAAGTCAAGATCCTCCAATGTGCATGTCTGTGTGCATTCACCACACCGGCTTTGATGTTCGTCCCCATGTCCTCCTTTCATCTTGACTTACTCACTATTTATTTTGAGATTTGTAAGCCAGTTCAAATCCTTTATGGAACAAAGTGGTAAATAAATAAATATACTGGTATAAATAAATAAATATTCTGCAGTATGGTAAGAACACAGTCACTTGCTTGGTCCAGTTTATATTGAGGATCAAATCTTGGGGAGAGATTGGTTATTGTGGTCCATGGAACTAAGCCCTGGCTGTATAAACACTGTCTCAATAACACCATTATTATCAAAACGGTTGAAAAACTGTTTTACTTTCTTAAGATTATAGAAATGCCATTAAAGAAGCTAATTTCACAGGTTTGGACCTGTCCTGTCTATCCTACTTGCCAAAAATAACTATAGCACCTTACTATCTAAAGGCAGCTCACAGGGGGATTCAGCTTGGTTTCTTGGAAGAATATAATTGACCAAAACAATATAGACCTTCATATCTATTTTTACCTTTTCCAGTAATTCTTTAAATTCGTGTGGAATTCCTTGTATAATTGACTTTGAAAACACTCTGGAAAGAGGTTCCACCTAATTAATTCAGAATAATTGACAGAGATGTATTAAAATTAGAAAGAATTAAGAATTGTGGACTATATCACAGAAATATAATTACATTATTGCTAAGTACTTATGGGAATAGTAGTCATAAGCCAGCAGCAAAATGCCAAAGACAAGTTCTATAATATTCTGCCTTTCCAGAAAAATTTTTTAAAAATTATTTTGAATTTATGATTTGTAATGATGAATATATTTTAATGTAATAAAAATATCTTACTTAAAATTATGATTTGTTTTATTTTTTACTTATTTGTATTACTGTGTTCATAAGCCTTTCTTCCCCTGATGATTTAAATTTAAACTTTACCACAACTCCATCTGAATTACTCCAAAGCTCAGTATTCACAGAGATTTAAAAAATAGTACAATTTTATTGTGTCAAGAAACCTTTTTATGGTCTATTGATCTGAAATATGCTGAAAGTAAGTATTTGAATCTCTAATTATCTTTCTCAAAGCTTGCCTGGTGTGAGGTGTAGTATGTTAAGTGAGGTTATGTGGAATTAACTTCTTAGTATTCTACTTTCATATTCAAAAATAGCAAGGTTGGCATTATTCCTACAAATAAGGCTTCAGGAGAGCAGGTGAATTCATAAAAGGAAGCCCAGTGTTTACGGGAAGGTGAGTGTACAGGGATAATTCTTGTTAAAAACAGCTCTGCGTGTTTTTCATACCACTCTCCCTTAGCTGCCCGGGAAACCACACAAAGACTTTCTGTTTCATGCACAGGACCAGACTCAAAATATTTATCAAGCTTTCCTAAAACCATACACATAACGCACTGAACGTCTAGACAGAAATAATTAGTATTTAAAGTTAAGGATAACTTATGATGAATTGTGAGCACTGGTGATTAGTTGATTCAATGTGTATAGATGTTTTGATATTTAAGTTCCATGAAAAACATCGGTTTCCTGAGCTTGTCTAACTCCTAAGATTCTATTTCCACTCAGTCTCACTGAGTTTTCTCTCATTATTCCCAGCCTGAGACTCCACATCTGTCAAGTTAATTTGCTTGCTGTCATCCACTCATGAGATTTGCCTGCCTCCTCAGGACCATCACGTATGATTTGCTTTAACTGAAATTCTCTTTCCACCCCATGTGGCTGATCATGCCTCTAATTTCCTTCAAAATACATTCTCTGCCTCTTACCCTATCTGGACACTTTCCATAATTGGTTCACCCTTACTCTATTCACCTCTGAAATAAATAAATAACCACTACTTGCAGGCATAGAATTGGTGGCTCAGTACATTCTCTGTATGTGTTTCTTGGGTCTGTTACGTTAAATGTATCTAAATTTAAAAGTCAAATCTCTGGACATATCCAAGTGTTATATACATTGGTATAAACTACCATTTTAACTTTAAGTATGATAATTATCTTCAAGGACTTAATTCCCCTTGTTTATTGATCCTCTAAGTTTAAACGAAAATGAGAAGTATTATATGAAAAGAAGTTTCTAGATCAAGTAAATTCAGAAGGTCTCTGTTGAACAATATTGAGTAAGTTTCCCTTACTGCAGAACATTTTGGGGTCATTCATGTGCTGCAATATAGAACCCTTTTAAGTGGGGCTATTTAGTATACAATATTTTCTAAATCTGTGTAACCATAAAATCTATTTTTTAAAAAAATGTTTTATAGAGGATCACTGTACCACTTTGGAAAATGTTATGTTAGTCAGTTAAAGGTGATCCATCCATTGAGGCCAGAGTCTCTGATAATACAGGGAATGAGAGTTATCATTTGTTTTCATTTCGTAGATTATTTAGTTATTCTTCAATCAATCTCATTTCATAGAACAATCTAGTAAAGGATTTATGATCATTGAGGATAATTTGTCTCTGTTAAACTATTAAAGGATTTACCAATTCTGTACAAGTAGTGATAGTGTTAGTTCTCAAACTCTGACCATTAAATTTCAATCCCCGATGAATTCCAAATGCATTAAACGCTCAGCCTCTATGCACATGAAATCAGTCCTGAGAAAATTCTTGTGAAGCCCAACATTCCAAAAAATTTTTTAAAAAAATCACCACAGATATAGTGGTTCAAATTAATTATAGATCTATATCTGGTAAGTTTTACTGACATTTTCTGGATCTTAGTAGACAAAGTTTTAATAAAAATAAATGCCATTTTGTCTCTCAAACAAGAAGAAAAGAATACAATTCTAAGAGGAAAGAAATAAGATTTAAAAGAAAGAATAAGGGAAACATACATGATTTTATGCGGTCAAAATATTGTCAAATCCATATTGAGGTTTGAAATTTGATCTTCTCTAATTCCTTTTCTGTTAAGTTTTATATTTTAACAAAACTAAAATAAACAGTATTCATTTCTAGAATTACATTCTAAATTTTGAGCAAATGATATACAGTGTTTTTGAAATAACTTAAAAATATATATTTTTGAACAGTATGTTAATATTTCTATTAAATAAATTAATATACAGCCAATAAATAAAGGTAGTTCGGGAATTAGGGAGAAGCTAAGGCCATATCCCTTCTCTTGGATAAAGTGGAACTTTAAATATCTGTTCTCTACCTGGACAGCATGAAATCTATGAGTGAATAAAGAATGTGGTTGAATTCCTTTTCCTATGGCTATCTTTTTTTTTTCTTTAAGATTTTATTTATTTATTTGACAGAGAGAGAGAGACACAGTGAGAGAGGGAACACCAGCAGAGGGAGTGGGAGAGGGAGAAACAGGCTTCCCGCTAAGCAGGGAGCCAGAGGTGGGGCTCGATCCCAGGACCCTGGGATCATGACCTGAGCTAAAGGCAGATGCTTAACAACTGAGCCACCCAGGCACCCTTCCTATGGCTATCTTTATTTTCACACCAAACACCTGCTGACTAGAAGATCCCATTCTGTTTTCTCTCAATTTCTTGAAGTAGGTTTCTGGGATACATTCTTGGCTGGTGGGCATTCTTCATATCTTTTCCTCCTTTTGCTTGCAAGCAAGCTCGCATCCATCCAATATGATCCTCAATATTCTCCAAACCTCAATGTCCTATATGGAGAAGAGTACCAGAGTGGAAGCAAGATGGGAGCAGAGGCACCAGGGAGGAAGAAATTACATTATCTCAAGCTGAAGAAATCAGTGTGTAAACCAAGATAGTGGAATTACGGAAGAAGAAGAGCAGAGAGATTTAAGGGGCTTTAGACACATAGCATTGATGGGGTAGAGTGAGTGATTAATTCTGAAAAATATGCGAGGAACAAATCTGATAT
Source organism: Ursus americanus (assembly GCF_024610735.1). Taxonomy (NCBI): domain Eukaryota; kingdom Metazoa; phylum Chordata; class Mammalia; order Carnivora; family Ursidae; genus Ursus; species Ursus americanus. The sequence continues at coordinate 44,166,278 of NC_142139.1, read as the reverse complement.
TTAGATTACATATTAAAGAAAGATGTCTTTCATCAAGATGGAAATCACAGGTGGGAGAAAGGAGAAGTTTCTTGGAGGAAAAATAATTCTATAGGATAAAGACATAGAATTGCCAGATAGGCTGTTTATTCCAATCACACATACTTGGAGATCAAGAGGCAAACCCCAAAAGAAAGCTGAAAAGTAAAAGTTTGGGAATCACCAAGATGTAGGTGGTAGGTAACATTACAAAAGGAAAATATGAGTGTAACTACAGCAAAGGGCCTTGCACACATCTGTGAAAAATCCTAACTTAAGACATAGGTAGAGGAAGATAAGCTCAAGGAGGCTATTGGGAAGGATGGACCGGACAGAGAGGAGACAGACCAGGACTACCTGATCTCAGGCAGAACAAGGAAGACCGCGTTCCCAGGACAATCAATTGGCAACAAAACACAATAAAGCAGTCGTGGTGCAAGAGATAATAAATTATTCAATCAGAAAATAAACACTACTGCTTTATAACCCACAAAACATTCCCTTTTTTTACTTGTTCATGCCAGTTGTCTAGAAAACATAATTTATCAATGTTTAGTATATAAACTATATCAAAACTTTGCATCATGTATATAGAGAGAATAAATCATGCACTCCTGATACAAAATAGTGTAGAGTGGCTCTCTTTCAAATGAATGAAATGTTATGCAGTCATTTGTTGTGCAACACATTTTATGGAGTTTTCCCATAATTTTGAGAGGGAAAAGATCACCTAAAATAAGCCATTATCCAAGTGGTTATCACGGGTAATATCAAATGTTTTAATCACATAGCAGGGAAATGGTTGGGATTGTCCATCTGAGGGTCAAATATTCTACTGTGTGATGATTTCTTTATTACTAGTTAGTGAATTTCTCCTTCCGCCAAAGGTAGCAAGAGTAAAGAAAAGAAATCACTTAGTAGACAAAGTGCCCTGACTCACAAAGTTTGCAAACGAGCCTAAAAAGATTGAAGCTTAAAGCTTTGAAATCTCTTTTGTACACTTGGTTTCTCCCTGTTAGAGTTCGTCAGAGTGCGAAGAAAACGGTCAAACACCTCTCACTTCTACAAGTGTTGATTTGGAGAACGAAATTTCAAATTCATTTCACCTTGAAATTTCAGAACTGGAACAAAATGCTACTTCGTTTCTGCAGCAAGGACATGATTACTGACAGTCTTCTGATTCTGAAGGAGACGTAGGCGGTAGAATCACGCTAGCGACAGCGCTGAAATGCTTGTCCGTTCAGAGATGCGATCGCTGCGGTCTGAACAGCTCTTCACATTGTCGAGGCCCTTAACCAAACAGGGCCGCTCTCTGCCTTTCATTTCTTTGAAAAGCAGTTTTTCAAAGTCTCTGAAATGAAAAATAAAAAATGAAAAAAATTTTAAAGATCTTAAGAAGCCTATCTACCAGATCATTATATCACAAAATGCAGCTTGATGTCTTTCTGGATTCAATTTTATAGCTAAGTCATAAAAAATATGTTACAGGCATTTTATGCATTAGCATATTTGGGTCGTTTTGTCTCAAGTTTTGGAATGTTTCCTTACAAAAGTATTCGATTTAGCAAAACGGAGTTAAACGTTCATTTTCAAGTACTAAATGTTAAAATAAAGACGGAAAATTCTATCTTCTGGGAGCAAATTGGGGTTACAGAAAATAAAGGCAGTGAAAATCACAACATAGCATGTGAAATTGACAAGGTAGAAATAAGGTGGAAATATGAAATCTGAATTTATACGTATACTTATTAGTATAGCATGATAGCTATGATTGGCTGATCTAGAGAATTTAGTCTGAATTTAACATGGAATGAAAGCCACCAAGAAGGAATCATGTCTCTCTATCAGCGTGTGACCTAGTAGGCAGGTTAGCATTTTTGTTCCTTAAACTTGGATCTTAGGGGAGTAAGTGGCCATTTTGAACACAACACAACAATGCTACACAACAACGTATAATGCCATCCACTTTCAGAAATGTTAAAAAGGATGCTGTAATCTCAAATTGATACAGTCAATAAAGTTACAGTTTTTATAGGATTTTGACATACAGTTTTTACTAAGATCATTTTTAATGTATTTTCTTTGTGCTTTGTCTACTCTAGGTAGCCTGGAAGAGAAGCAAGTATGGTTATTTACATGACTTGAAGTGTTACTATGAATCTTGCAGTTCCAATGTGTTCATGTGGGTCTGATCTAAAACATTGCAGATTTGGGGCAAAGGCTTTGTATTTCATAGTTTTCACCTATACGAATGCATTCCATTAGCTCCTAAAAAATATTTGGTATATTATATCATTTGTCTATATTTTTTGTCAAAAGTATTATGTTTTCGATCTCTAGTACTTTATTAGAAAAGAATATCTTCTATAAAAATATTAATTTGGGGATGGTATTACTATCATAATTGTTACTTTTGTTAGACTTGGGGTTAAAGGAATTTTCATTTTCATGAAAACAAAAGAATGAACAAGTACAGTCAACCTCTCTTTCACTGTCAAAAGCTAGGAGTTTAAAAATATGTATTTTGTTACTATAAATTCAATTTCATCATCAATGAAATATCAAGAATTTTATATGTACCCACTAATTTCTTATCACTTAAAATACACACAAGTAAGAAGTATGGTTCTAGTCCTGTAGAAAGTGCATCTGACTGGGCTCTACAGAGAAGGATTTGTGACATGTCAAATGTCTATCAAGTGAGAGGTTTTATGATAAATCTTGGAATTTCATAAATAAATCAGAATGGAAAACCTCAGACAACGCTGGAATTCCCAGAGGGCACTTGGTCTATTTTCCACCACTACTATGCTGATACTGATAAAACATATAATCAGAGTCAAATATGATGGTCTTTAAATTAGCAGTGCATACACTAAGCACACTACACCCACATATAAACCACATTCATTGTGAAGGAAAAATATACATTTATATTTATATATAAACAGAACAAAATGGACATCTTTACATTTAATATATCCTTTCAAACAATTACTTCTGTTTCTCTGATTGGATTTTCCTCATTTTCCAAGATGTTTTCACACCTTCTGGCTATTCAAGCCTCTAACACTTCTTTCTCCATTTTTTCTCAACTGATGACCAAGTTTCCCATCTCATAGAGAAAAACAGAAGTCATCAAATACAAGCCTCTCATCTTCCCGCCCCTAACTGTACTCACCTGACGGTATTTGCTCCTTTCTGCCTCAGACTCGGTACAACAGACAAGCATCCTCTTGTGAACTATCAGTTATTTCTTTTGCATTCTAGATCCCATGACTATTTCCTTTCTCGGGTATTACTGTTGTCTTATCTCTCTCTCTCTCTCCTATTATCAGAGGCGCCTTCTCCACAGGGTAATCCCGATTACCAAAGCATATTATCTTTACTTCCAATTCTTGGCTCAAAGGCCTCTTTCAAATGTCCCATGTTCCCATCTCGCTGTCAATCTGTTTCATACATTTGCCTATACTCTCTGTTTACTTCCTTACTTAGGATTCATTCCTCAACCCATTACAATTAGGCGTCACCCCCAGAACCCACTGAATTTACTCTTGTTAAGTTGTCAGACCCCTCTGTGTTTCCAAATTCAAATTCTTCACCTCCAAATCTAAACAGGTAGCTCTCGAATGTCTTCTTCACACAGCACCACAAGGTGGTCACATCTGTAAACTTTAAGAGAATATGTTTGTGACAGAAGGATTCTAAGGCCAAGTGACAATTTATATGTGAAGGAAGAAGAATAAACTTCTCGCGTAATACTTAGAAAGTATGTCATGCATGTATACGTCTGCCAAAAAGTACTCATATCTATAGTTCTCCTTATTGAAATAAAACTCATAAGTTAAAAAATCAAGCATAAAGAAATTGGAGTTTTATGTAGACTCGCAGAAAACACAAAGCTTGGTGAAATATTGAGTTACCCAAACCAGTATCATACATATTGATGTAGAATTAGCCAACTACTGAAATATATTTATGGAATAAGAAGGTGTATATGGTATCCAAATGTTAGTAATTGAATAGCAACAAATTTCTGAATTCCAAATTATTTTTATAAACAGTCATGAATAAGAAATCAGGAGAAGGATATAAAAACTTTACAAGTTCTTTTTTTTTTCAAGTTCTAATTCAGTATAATACTCAAGAGACATGAAAAAGTAAATTGCTCAACAATACAAGCTCACTTAAGCTTTTCAAAATTCTAAATGTAAATTAGATTTTTTCAAGAGTATATATAAGCTCAAAATAAAAACAGATGTAATTTGAATTGTGCAGTTCAGTCTGGATAGGGAAGAACTTTCTGACCATACAAGTAGTGGAGAAAAAGCCTGCAAGGGAAGAGGTATGATAAATTTGACCATATGAAAATGAGAAATTCTGGGGCATCAAAGTACATCAGAAATAAAAGGCAAATGAGCCATGAAATATAGTTTCTAAAATTATTGCAGACAAAGCGTTAAAAAGCTCATATAAGTTAATAAAAGAAACATGGACACACCAGTTACTATTAACATAACTTCTTCACATTTATCCTTACAAATATTAATTAAATATTGACTTATCACAATACCAAATTATACAGTTAAAGTGAGTCAGATCTATAGTAGCAATAAACCCTTATCTCCTTGCTCTTTCTTTTGTTTTTCAGAAACGATTCCTTTATTTTCCCATTTAATTTCCAGGTATTTTTGAAGTATAGCAAATAATTCCTCAGTGCCAAATAGTCTAGTTCCATTTCCAAAATTAAGTTAACCATTGATCTCTTGCATTACTTTCATTACATTTTTGTTATTTTTCTGAGTATGCCAAAATTAGGTTCTTCAGAGTAGAGCCAATAGAGATTGGGTCTTGGTCCAGCCCAAGTGGAAACATTCAGTCATCTAGAACTAACACAGCGGAGGGAATTACTTCCTTTTGAAAGCATACCTTCGAACAGGTACCTGTTTCTTGGATGAAAAAAATAAAAAAGAACTTTTAATAATCAGCCTATTTTTCTCATACTCCTGAGTGTTTGTCTACTGCGGCATTTCTAGAGGTTTCTTTGGTGTGTGGCAGAAGTGGACTTAAAATGAAGCTAATAAAACACGAGTTTCAGGCTCTCTCATTGGCACAGGCTTCTCTTTCAAGCCCTCAGAGGGCATCTAGCCACGTGTTCTTGTGATGATCTGTTTTGGTCAAGGCTGCAGAAAAAAATATCTGAAGTACAATCCTCTGCCCTGTTCCTGTCGCTCTACCCTCCTCTCTTGTCCGGTGTCATTGGAGTGGCAGTGACACTTAGGGAGACTCCCACACAACAGGAAGTTCTTGCTGACTGTCCAGTAAGTAAGACGGGCTTCTAGAACATCTGGGTGGAGCCCCCAGGGCTCTGACATGAAAGCCTAGGGCCAGAAGTCATCTTTCCTTATAGGTCCTATATTTTCCTGCCCGAAAAATATGTGGATAGTAGAGAACAAAGAAATTTTAAAAGCATGCCACCAGGAACAAATACGTGGAAAATTTCATTTTTTCATTGGAGACTTAAAATTTTAAGTGGAGGATTTTATTCTTACCAATGCGTAGTCGAAGTCTCTCTCCTGTCAGAAATATTTGTGATAAGACAACATATAATTATAAATGCTTCATATGATTTTTTTTTCCTTTTTCATGAGAATCACATTGAATAAATTTTACAGGAAGTCCTGTGTGGGCTGGGAGCATACCTGTGGCAATATTGCAAATAGCAACTTTGGCCTCTTCCTGAGCAAGGATGTTTTATGCATCTTGAACCCTTCATGAAACACATATCATCTCTGATACATCCCGTCCTGACAATGTATGCTGGTTCTGGATGAAATCGCATGCAAACTCGTGATTAGAAGAGCAAAACAGCCATAAAATTGGAAGTGCTGGTGACAAATTTCCTACACATATTCATCACTGGTCAATATAGGCAGCATAAGATTAATTTGGTCATGCAAGTATATTGTTTAATACAGTGAGGAAGCAACTTTTAAAACCATGAATTGGGGACGCCTGAGTGGCTCAGTCAGTTAAGTGTCTGCCTTCAGCTCAGGTCATGACCCCAGGGTCCTGGGATCGAGCCCTGCATGGGGCTCCCTGCTCAGTGGGGAGCCTGCTTCTCCCTCTTCCTCTGCCTCCCCCCCTGTGCTCTCTCTCCTGCACGCACTCTCTCTCTCTCAAATAAATAAAGAATGTCTTTTAAAAATAAATAAAAAAAATAAAAAAATAAAACTCTGAATCGCTTCTGTGTATCACTTATATTCAGATTCATTTTGTATATTTGTAAGAATTATTGACCATAAGCAAATTCAGAAGAATAATTAATTACATTTGCATCCTGAAGTTTATTAATGAATAAACCACATTATTTTTGGAGTTTGCTATGCTGTGATATTTGCCAATTTTTTAATGTATAGTTTATTGTCATTTCTTTTTTATCCTAAATAAGTATTGGCTATTATTCTTAATTTTTAAACTCTTTTTCTTAAAGAAATCTCAAAATGTAAAACAGACCTTTACATCCTGCAGAATATTGCAGTTAATAGCCCAGTGTTAGATTAATTGGAGAGCCTATGCATTATGAAAAGATAGATGGAAATAAGCTAATTTTTGGAGTTGCAACAAAATATGTAAGTCCATTTACATTTCACCCTTTTTTCTGTAGTGAGTAAAGTCAATAATCTTCCCCAACTCTCCTTTATAACACGCTCGTATCATTTTAGTTACATTCCCTGAATTATTCTGGTATTTAATCAATATATGTATGCCATGCAGATGGCAAAGATACTAGTTTTGTTGATTCAGTAGTTGAAAATTCCTGTATAATGTGAGTAACCTATAAAGCCTTGGAATGCAAGAATTTGTGCTAATTAATCACATTGAAATGGCCCCTTTCCTGAGCTTCAGACTCATATATAATGCACTTGGTATCTTCACATGAAAGTCAAACAGGCATCTCAAACTTAGCTTTAATTCCTTGGTACCATCCAGTGCCTCCCCGCAGTGTTCTCTGGCTCATTAAAAGTGCCAACAGTTGTTCAAACTAAATCCCAAGGAAAGGACATCATTTCCTCCCTCTCTCTCGCCCTCCACACCCATATTCAATCCATAACTAAATCCTGTTAGTTCAAACATCAAAATCTGTTTTGAATACATCCACTCCTCTCTCTCTTCATTGCTACGACCCCAGGCCAAGCTATCACCATCTATTGCGTGGGTGAGAATTATGTAAATTTTTTTGTTCACTAAATGCCTAAAAATACTGGAAAACTTGCTACTTACCTAGCACATATCTGAGTTGGCATTTTAAAGATTTTATCATAAATTTAATCAGCTAGAAAGAATGTAAGTTCTGAAATACTGTAAAAACTGTATTTTAAAATAAATCTGTTTCATGGAATCTAATACTATAGTAATTTTTTACCCAATATCATCCTTTAAAAAAATTGATGAACAAATGACTCTTTAATGTCTAGAAATTTTACTTTGTATGTTCTTTCCTTACACTTATATTTTCACTTCTCCTCAGAACTTTAATATAAAAATCACTTACTAACCAATATATCATGTTTTTCTAAAGTTTGTATCACAGTTTTTTATAATTTGTTAGGATTACAAGAATGCAAAAAAGGTTTCAAATTATTGGTACACAAATGGATCAAAACACCAATACACTAGACATTTGCATGAAAAATAATTAAATGAAAAAAATATTTTAAATGCATATCTTAATGTTCTGAATGTTTTTTCTTCTTGGCTCACATGCACATCGATAAATACTACTTATTGGTAAAGTGAGAAAGTTTATGGGGCACCTGGGTGGCTCAGTCGCTTAAGTGTCCCACTCTTGGTGTCAGCTCAAGTCATGATCTCAGAGTCTTGGGATCAAACCCTGCATTGGGCTCTTAGCTCAGTGCGGAATCTTCTTGAGATTCACCCTCTCCCTCTCCTCACCCTCTGCCCCTTCCCCTGTTTGTGTGTCGTCTCTCTCTCTTTAAAATAAATAACTAAATAAAATCTTTAAAAAAATAAAAATAAAAACAAAAGAAAGTTTGTTATCAATTGCAGTTTTATTTCTCACATTTTAGATGCAAACATTGCAAAGTTTTTAATATAAATAAGTAGATGGGAATGGAGAACAATTAATTATAACAACATCACTATATTCATTGAACAGAATTAATAGCAAAAATCACAAAGTGGTCCATGAAAAAACTGTATAAAGATTGATCAGCTGATTGCGCAGTTGGTTCCTCCTGCAATTTTGTTAAAAGGAGCATTTGGAAATCCCCTGACCTGCAAAAGGCCTTTTTTTAGTCAGTGCAATAATTTTCATCTCAATATCTATATCAATATTTCCAGCTGTTGCCCAGAGGTTCTTTGAAGGATTTAACAGCCTGAAACAATGCTCCATGTAAGCTTCAGGGTGGGTAAGAGGCAAATTTTCTTTCTTTCTTTCTTTCTTTCTTTCTTTCTTTCTTTCTTTCTTTCTTTCTTTCTTTTTTTTTTTTCTTCAGGTTTTTATTTAAATTCTAGTTAGTTAACATATAGTGTAATATTAGTTTCAGGAGTAGAATTCAGTGATTAATCACTTTTGTGCTCATCACAACAAGTGCCCTCTTATAAGCCCATCCTCCCACCCACCTCCCCTCTACCAACCCTGTTTTTTCTCTATGGTTGAGAGTCTCTTATGGTTTGCCTCTCTCTCTCTCTCTCTCTCTATTTATTTTACTTTTCCCTATGTTTATCTATTTTGTTTCTTAAATTCCACATATGAGTGAAATCATATGGTATTTATCTTTCTGACTGACTTATTTCACTTAGCATAATACATTCTAGCTCCATGTACATTGCTGCAAATGGCAAGCTCATTCATTCTTTTTGATGGCCAAGTAATACTCCATAGTGTATATATAGCACCTCTTCTTTATCCATTCATCAGCTGATGGACATTTGGGCTCTTTCCATAATTTGGTTATTGTTGTTAATGTAGCTATAAACATTAGAGTACATGTGAGCCTTCAAGTCAGTATTTTTGTGTCCTTTGGATAGATACCTAGTAGTGCAATTGCTGGGTCATAGGTAGTCCTATTTTTAACTTTTGGAGGAACCTCCATACTGTTTTCCAGAGTGGCTGCACTAGTTTGAATTCCCACCAACAGTGCAAGAGGGTTCCCCTTTCCCCACACCCTTGCCAACACCTGTTGTTTCCTATGTTCTTAATTTTAGCCATTCTGACAGGTGTGAGGAGGTATCTCATCATGCTTTTGCTCTGTATTTCTCTGATGATGAACAATGTTGAGCATCTTGTCATGTGTCTGTTAGCCATCTGTATGTCTTCTTTGGGAAAATGTCTATTCATGTCTTCTGCCCATTTCCTAACTGGTATATTTGTTTTGTAGGTGCTGAGTTTGATAAATTCTTTATAGATTTTGGATACTAATCCTTTATTAGATATGTCATCTGCAAATGTCATCTCCCATTCTGAAGGCTGCCTTTTACTTTTGTTGATAGTTTCCTTCACTGTGCAGAAGCTTTTTATCCTGATGAAGTCCCAATAGTTCATTTTTGCTTTTGTTTCCCTCGCTTCCAGAAATGTGTCTAGTAAGAGGTTGCTCTGGCTGAGGTCAGAGAGGTTGCTAACTGTGTTCTCCTTTGGGATTTTGATGGTTTTCTGTTTCACATTTAGGTCTTTCATCCATTTTGAATTTACTTTTGTGTATGGTGTAAGAAAGTAGTCCAGTTTCATTCTTCTGTGTGTTGCTGTCCAAGGTAAACTTTCAAAGATGGTAGACTTCGCAGGTAAATCAGTTGTAGAAAAAAATGCAAATGACTTCTTAAAACAATCCTTGCTTGCATACTTCTTGGAATAAGGAAGGAAACCCCAGATGTGTCTGTTGAAGATGTCTGTGTGGACCACGGCCAATAGCCTCCGCCCTGGCCGGGCCCACGCTTCCAGTGGCTTACTTCATTTTCATTTTCCACAAAGTCACCATGACCATTTTAAAATGCAAATCAGATGTTGTCACTCTCTGCTTTAAACACATCAATGACTTTTCTTTTCCAGTTACAATTGTCTTGTTTATGTTTCCAGAACAGGGCAAGCTGTTTTCTGCTTCAAAGCCTTTGCCTTGTGGGGCTTTTTTTTCAGGTTGGACAAACTTTCTCCAGTTTTCAGAAATGCTGCATAACTCTTACCCTTGAGATGTCAACGCAGTGTTTCCTTCTCTGAAAGGCTTTTCATAAGCACTCCATCCAAACTAGGGCTCACATTCTCTATCCCATTACAACCTTCTTTTCTTTATAGAAGTTATCATAATCTAAGGAAAAAATGCTCTTTTGTTTAGGTATGTATTTACTTAATATATTATCTACCAGCCCCCTAGGCTATGAACTCTGAATGACTGGAATTGCACCCTGGTAACTGGCACCATGTCTTCAGGAGCACATAGGAGGTGTTCAAACAATATTTGAGTTGGAACGAATGAGTTGTATCTCTAATTTGTCTTCTCCTAATGGATGAATGAGATGGAGATTGGTAGGAAAAGGGAAGGTGCCAAACAAAGAAAGGAAAATTGTTTTGGATTCTTAATACATAGTCTCTAAAGGACAATTACTTTTCAAATTTGTTAATCACATATGAATTCCTTTCACTGTTCTCTAGCAAGCTCCAAACAACTAAGGTAAATAACACAGAAATACTGTGGGATTTGGTTTCCCTTTTAAAGAAAGCTTCTTAAAAATATTAAAGGCTTTTTTCAAAAGTCATATGCAAACAAATCTTAGCAAATATATATTTTATCCCTGTCACATAAATATTTAAATTAGTGTGAATAAAGTCTTAGCATAACATTTCTTGAAATTTATATTAAGTAGTGTTTATTTGTGAATTTTTAAAATGTGAATTTGTCTAGGGTCTGCCTACACTGACCAGCACAAATACATGCAGGCTGTATAATAAGTAATTGACGTTTTCTCATAGTTAATATACCCAGTATTTTCTGCTACCATGTTATATATTTATCAGATGTCTATAATAAATTTCGGTACAGATTTTCCTTCTCTTAACTTTGAAAACAGGGAGCACCAGCCTAACTGTCCATATATCCATATTTATTAAATAAAAATATGTGTAAAGCTGAATAATTCACTGAAAAAAAGCAAAGAACATTTTTATATCCAAGCTTACTCATGGAAAATGTATTTTTTGTTATTGTTTTAGTTTTAAATAATTGTATTGTCAGTGAGCCATGAGCTTGATTTTTCCTAATAGCTGTGATGATTTGTGAATCAGATATTAAGATGAAGATAAATGATGTTTTAGAGACAAAGCTTGGTCCTTTCTTAAATCTTCTGTTGAAAAAGTTCTTCGATTGGTTTATCTAGTGTGAAGTTTGAAGTGTTTTTCTTAATATTTAAGATGACTTTTAACTTGAATGCGTAGCTGTTTTCCAATTCAAATTTTGTACCACTCCAGTGAGGGAGAAGCTAAATGACAACTTTAAAGTATATCATCTCTAAATAAAAAGTTTGAAGGAACTATTAGAGTTAGAAATGTCTCCTCCTATGACCACAAACTCTGGAAGCGAAAATAAGGTAAAATATGCAATTGTCCTCTTAACTCGGAGAGAGCTATCATCACACAGAAACTTTGAGAAATATAATAGACACAGCACAGATGGGTTCAGCTTAAAATGGGCCTCACTAGCTCATTTGGAAAGTGAATTCCCAAAGAATTAATACGGTCTTAGGAGGAAAAATAATAAAGTAAAATAAAATATAAAATAAAATAAGGACTTAATCTTGATTCCAGAATGATCGGTCTTGAAGCAGTCAGAAGTGAAAGCTAAGCAGGCTTGAAAAGTTTTGTATTTCAGACAGCCTAGTTATCTTTGTCATGACACTGGGCTTGCCTCCATCCCTGCAAATATACCCAACAGTAATACAGTAACTCTGTTACTAGGTGGTCTAATCTAAGTGGTCTAATCTAATGGTTTCTACTCCAGGATTCTGGGCACTACAGGTGGCCAGGTGTTCTCTATGTACACATGAGCTTTCTCCAGCAAGAAAGAAGAATGAAGCTGCTGTGTGGAGGGCCACGATGCTGAGATAAGAAGAGCCCAGACTCTGTGTGAGCCCCTCCTCTCAGCTCTTCTTGGGATCCAGCTGGGTCCTCACACTTCCCAAGGTTAATTACACCAAAGCCTTCTCACAAATTTCACTTCAGACAATACTCTGGTTTAAGGATTTTTATCCCCTGAAGTAAGGTGCAGCCTGACTGACACATACGGAGTGCCCAGTTAAAAGCACTATAGACCCTGAGAAGAGACAAATCTGCAGGGCAGCCTCAAGGCCTGAAATAAATAAAAGATTGACAGTGACAGTAGAAGCTAATCCCCACAGTGCTGCTACAGAATTCAGTACTGGACTATGGGGAGGACCGCTCAGTGTTTGTCTTCACAGAGTTTATGTTTACTAGGAGTAATAAATAATTAAACAATGACAATACACACAAAAAAGTGTTATGTTATAAAAACACAGAATGGGGGTGCCTGGGTGGTTCAGTCGGTTAAGTCTCCAACTTGTGGTTTCAGTTCAGGTCATGATCTCAGGGTCATGGGATCGAGCCCCACAGCAGGCTTTGTGCTCAGCCTGGAGTCTGCTTGAGATTCTTTCCCACCTCCCTCACCCTCCCTCCTACTCCTTCCCCTGCTTGTGCTCTCTCTCTAAAATCAATCAATCAGTAAAATCTAAAAAGCACAGAATGATGTGAGAACATAAAGAGGGGCATCCATGTAAAGAAGAGGAAGAGGAGATGACAGGTATTGAGCACGATGAGTATTCCAACAAGAATGAAGATCGCATGTGATGGCTTAGAGGTAAGAGAGAATAGTTCATGCGAGAACCTGATATGGTTTATTTATAGCTAGCTTAGAATTCGAAGAAGAGTATGGAATGAAATAAGTCTGAGCAAATGAGCAAGCCCTCCAACTCAGGAAAAAAACAGATAATGTAATTTTTTTTTAAGCATGGGCTTCATTTGAAGGTTGATAAAGAGGTGTTCTTTTTTACACAAGAAGTAACATACAGGGGCGCCTGGGTAGCGCAGTAGTTAGGCGGCTGCCTTCGGCTCAGGGCGTGATCCTGGCGTTCCAGGATCGAGTCCCACATCGGGCTCCTCCGCTGGGAGCCTGCTTCTTCCTCTCCCACTCCCCCTGCTTGTGTTCCCTCTCTCGCTGGCTGTCTCTCTCTGTCAAAATAAATAAAATCTTTAAAAAAAAAAAAAAGAAGTAACATACAGGATTTTGTTTTAGAAAATCACTTTGGGCGTCTGGGTGACGTGGTCGGTTAAGTGTCTGCCTTCAGCTCAGGTCATGATCCAGGGGTCCTGAAATGAGTCCTGCCTCAGGCTCCCTGGTCATCGGGGAATCTGCTCCTCCCTCTCCCTCTGCTGCCCCCCCCCCATGCTCTTTCTCTCCCTCCCTCTCTCTCAAATAAGTAAATAAAATTAAAAAAAGAAAAGAAAGAAAGAAAGAAAGAAAGAAAGAAAGAAAGAAAGAAAGAAAGAAAGAAAGAAAAAGAAAGGAAGAAAGAAAGAAAGAAAGAAAGAAAGAAAGAAAGAAAGAAAGAAAGAAAGAAAAAGAAAATTACTTTATCCACTGTGGAGAAGAGAAATTGAACATGGTCATGATTAGGGACAGTGAGACGAGTTAAGAGGCTTTCACAGTAATCCAGTTTAATTGACCATAAAGGTTGAATTGACAAGACTTTCAAACTGATATTTTGAGGAAGTGAAAAAAAATTTTAAAAAGGATGAGTAGAAAATGATGCTGTGATTTGAGTTAGACCAGCTGGGTGGTGTCACTCACTGTGCCAGGAGATGAAAAAGAGGGGAAGCTTTGGAGAAAGAGAAATGTGTTGAATTTAAATATGTTGATTTTTAAGTGCAAGTGGGTAGTTAAGTGAAGATTTCCAATGTAGTTCTCTTTTTTCTTTTTTTAAAGATTTTATTTATTTATTTGACAGAGACAGCCAGTGAGAGAGGGAACACAAGCAGGGGGAGTGGGAGAGGAAGAAGCAGGCTCCTAGCAGAGGAGCCTGACATGGGGCTCAATCCCAGAATGCTGGGATCAGGCCCTGAGCCAAAGGCAGATGCTTAACGACTGCACCACCCAGGCACCCCTCCAATGTAGTTCTCAATCGAGAAAGACGAAGCAGAGTTACCTGTGAGTTTGAAAGGAAACTTGACTAAGTACATTGGGTCTGGAATTGTGCACAGGAATTACACCAAAATTTAGAAGAAATTTTGCAAAAGTCATCCTAATAAAATTGCCATGTTTCTGCCTCTCTCCTCACTCCGCTAAAATGAACTAGCAAATAAGACTTCCCCATGAGATTGAAGAATGTTTTGGAATTACCCAAATGACATTGAAAATGCCTCAGAAAATTACAGCAAATTTCTTTATAAAAGCAATCCACTAGTTCAGGATAAAACTTGATCAGGTTTTAAGGATAACTAAACAGAAGGAAGAGCGTACACATGCAAGCAAAACCCATAGTGGTCTACGAAAATATTCTATAGCGAAAAGAAAAAAGAACATATAATATAAAAGATTCACTACAGAAAACATAAGGAAATTTCATATGGCATGTGCTTTATAATCTTGATAAAACGTAATTATTGTGAAATAAAGAAGGAAAGGGGATATGATACGTCTACAGAAGCTGGGGATTGATAGTGAATTGGATTACAAGCAAGCAGACATTTAAGTGAATTGAAGTAAGATATTTATGGAACATTTTTAAATGCTGGCTATTATAAAGAAGACTTTAAAACCACATTTGGAAATAAAATAATATTTTTTGGAGGAATGACCCAATAATATTTGAAGGTCTATAATTATAAATGGAGTGTTTGAATACATTTAAAAATTTTTAATGACAATATTGTTTAATTTCTGTTACTAAACAGTGAGAGCCATAATGAATGCTATTCATGATTCTCTTCTCCCCTCCTTACCCATAAAAACACTTGAAGAATTCCTGGCTCTGAACTTCACAGAGAGCTGAACTACACAGGCCACCTCCCCTCACGCTGTGCTTATGGTCTATGGTGGCACTGCCCCTACAAGCTGGAGGGGAAATTGAGATCAAAGGAATTCAGATGTGTCAATCAGTTGATCCAAACTCCTTCTAAATCCCCTCCCCAGAGCTGTGGGATGGTTCATAATCGTTATGGAGCTGGAATAGTATGCAGATTCCAAACTCAACTCTAAATTTCTGAGAGAGAGATGGATGTAGGGAAGGAAAGAAAGAAAAGAAGGAAAGGAGGAGAAAAACCTTCTATGATTGATGTAACTCCTGTGTTCTGTGAGTTCTCTTGCTGACAGAAGTTAGATTTGCTTCTGTTGGAACCTAAGTCCCCACAGGCAATACGATCTACCTGAGAGGGAAAAATATTCCCACAAAAGGAATTTGCCACAACCATGTTACGGTGACTAGAAGTTTTACGGTAAAGGTTTATGAAAGTCAAAGTCGGCCTTGACACAGCGATCGTCTCATCAAACAACTCCCACAGAAGCACCAAACTATTAGTCTGAAATGCCCATCAAGACATAATGAGCCTCAGGCTGCTTCTGGAAACTAGGGAATTTGAAAAGTGAAAATGACAGATGCATACCGCCTGGTCAGTGTCATCACTCCTAAATCCAGGCTAGGTATTTACAAGTCATTTCCCAGGATTATGATCAATGATGAATACAGAGGAGACTCTTCAAAGAGGCATAGGATCATACAAAAGCCAAGAGTCAGTGCTGGAACTGGATCTTGGGATGTGTCCCATTCTGGATAGGGTATGGTTATGGCCTTTGTCAATTTGGGTTTTCAGAATTATTCAGTTGCTTTATAAAAATATGGTTAGTTTTCAATTAGTTAGAGGTAGATGGGATTTTTTTTCCCCCATTCCTGACTTCACTATTAGGTGGCATTTTATAATGAAAAAAGTCTCAGATCAAGTTCTATCAGACATAAAATATTTATCACTAAATAGCAATAATACAGTCATTCAACCTATTATGTAAGCTCAATGCAGCCCAGTTCCTTGAACTGATATAACAGCACATTGCACAAAAGTTTTATACCAAAAGAGCTGTAAAAATAGGCTAGTGGCAGAATTTAATTTTTTTTTTCCTCAAGGAGTCCTAAGTGACTAAAAGTAGCATGAAGGAGTCTTAAAACTTGAGTGTCATTTTGAATACCATGTGCTCCTGGGCTCACTATATTCTCATACTTACGCAAGGGCAGGAGAGCTTGCACGATATTTCTAGCTGATCTCCCTATCTTAAACATCACCCTTCTCACCAATGAAAAGTAATTTCTAGGATTTCTATGCTATTTAACAACCATGTAGGGGCACCTGGGTGGCTCAGTGGGTTAAATGTTTGCCTTTGGCTCCGGTCATAGTCCTAGGGTCCTGGGATCGAGCCCCTCATGGGGCTCCCTGCTTAGCGGAGAGCCTGGTTCTCCCTCTGCCTGCCACTCCCCCTGCTTTTGCTCTTTCTTTCTCTCTCTGTCAAATAAGTAAATAAAATCTTTTTTAAAAAAACCACACATGTTGTGTTTGGGGAAGATAAAGACAACTATGGGCTGGGAACAGACTCTTCTGGGGTGTGGACTTAGAGTTTTTTGTTGTTAGTGTTTGGGTTTATGTTATTGTTTGTTCTTCTTTTGAAATGTTAAGTAATCATGAATTTTTCAAATGCTAACTAATCACCCAGAGTTTATACTTTTAACTAGAATACTTAAAATGTTAACAAACAGCTCCTATGATATAAATTGAAGTAAACATATATGTTATCCTCTCTATGTTGGGTATTTTAAAAATAAATTACAGACAATGTAACAATCCTGGATCACAAACTTTCTGAGTAGCAGTTTCTTATCTTTAACTCTAATAGTTTGAAATGTACAGTGGAAATAGAAACCAGAAAACAATGTTAGACAGGAACTAACACATCTTTTTGCTCTTTTTGCTGATATTTTAAGAAAGATAGCAGTCAGCTTACTCCCCTGAAAAATTTGACATGTTTCCAAATACTTAGATCATGTGAAAGTAATAATTTATCATTTATTAAGTGCCCACTCACTGTATGCCATTCCTTCTAATCCTCATCACAAAACCATAGCCTAGGCATTGATATCACCCTCATTCTCAGCAAAGTCCCCACCTTGTGAGTCATGCCTGTCCTGATTAATGTCAGAACTTTTAAGGATAAAGGTAGTGCAATACAGGGGGAAGAGCAGACTTTGAAAGTTACAGCGTACAACCACAGTGATCAAGGTGATTATTGCGATGTGAGGCAAGGACCACATTAGTCATTAGCCAAGACTAATATAATTAGTTGGTAAGCATCGTTGTGGTTGCATTGATGTTAATACAGCCAGCACAACTAGAGAATAATCTAGAGCACAGTTCACACCACGATTCCCACCTCTGTTGAGTTCTAATAAATGGCTTCCAAACTGTCACCTGGGGAATGTTAGCTGCAATGTTAGTGGAATTTAGAAAAATTTAAAGGCCTGAGGTATTGCTCAGTAATCTAATGTTATCTTTAATGAGTGACATGTAGTTTTAAACGAATTAAATCATGAAGAGAAATCAAATGGCCTTTAAATGCAATTTCCTCATACCCTTTCCTTCGTACTAAGGAGTGACATAGATTGACCTGGGTAGACAGAGCCTCAATATTGCTATAGTGGACAAATTATTTCCAGATTCTGTGAAAAAAAATCAGCAATTTTAATTTTCATATGTCCCCTCAATTAGATTTTATTTTAAAACATCTAGCTATTCTCTCGGAGATTCTGTCATCATCTGAAATTAGAGGAAGAGTAAGTAAATCAAGGGTGATCCTGAGGAAGCCTATAACATGCTCCCACACCAGAAAATATCCCACATATTTTCAGAAGTGTTCTTTTTACTTCTTCTTATCCTCGGGGCTACGTAGGAGCAGAGGCAAAAAAACATCAAGAATATACAACTGGATTTGGCTTCCATGGATACACCATCTGTCTTTCTCCGTTCTTTTCATTTTTGGCAACATCGTGAAGCTATTTCCTGGAGCGGTGCCACCAAGGCGGACTGTGCAGGTGTGGGCTCCCCGCACAGGCGCACACATCCTGATCCTTATCTGTCACAAGAGAGGACCCACCTGAAGTCACTGCTCAAGTGCTGCCCTCAGCAGGTCTGAAAACACAGGGACTGCTGTATTCCTGGCATCATTTTTTTCCCCCAAAGTCAATAGGCTTCTCTACCGACAATGAAATTAATCATTTAGGACTGTAATAACTGTTCTGTCATTGGCTGACGTGTCACCCTGAGGGATCCTGATTACTCACAGGGAGTGTGAAAGCACCCCGAGAACTCCCCAGCAACTTGTCATCCTTTGCAGACCCCTGGATGATGTCAGAGAAACAACAGCGGAAAGAGTGTGTCTGTGCCCGAACTGGGAGGTCACCTTAGCTTAGAATGGAAGACGGCTTTCAACTTGCCATTTTCCTGAAAGCATTTTTCTGGATGATTCATTGGGATGTAAAGTGCAGTTGAAAAGATATGTATAAAACAGATAGTCTTCCCCTCCCCCCCATCTTCCTCTTAGGCCGTATTCATAGCCCAGCTGTTTGACTGTTTTTGCTACTGTTTTTATAGGGATAGCCATGCACCAGGCAGCCAGCATTGGGTTGGGAGTCAGGATACCGTAGTTTCTGCCCTGGCTGTGCCCTGCGTGCATCGCAGCTCGCTCATATTTCACTGCATGATTTTTCTCTCTAACAGATGAAAATGCTCCTGCCTCCCTGGAAAGTTCTGGGAATTCATGAGAGATCTTTGATGTACTCTTCAGAGAGTTCAGGTTTGTCCTGGAAAGATACAATGTATCCCATTTGGAGACAAGGAGAAGAAAACAGTAAATGCTAACCTGGAAAATGTATTAAGAGGCAGAGACAACAACGGGAAAGCAGGAGACCTCTCTGGGCAGGCAGATGGACTGAGGGAAAAGGCACACAGTCCCCAAAGAAACAAAGGATTGCTTGGAGCGCTTTAATGCAATGCCTCTAGGGTCTGGCTCATATTTCACTTGAATAATAAAATATAAAGCATTTCTGTTAAGAGCAATGCCAGGTTATTGTTGGTCTTTTCTCCTCCTCCCCAGCCCTCCCCTCCAAAAGAAAACATCAGCAATACATTTATAGACCCATATTTAATCAGATACTTCCAGTATTTATTTGATCATTCTCTTTGAAAAATGCCATAAGCTCCAACTCTGAAATCACTTTCATATTTGAGAATCTAACCATTACAAAGCAGAAACTCTTTCTTCTGTCATTTTTGATCAAATGGGGCCCATTAGATTTTATTTACTGTGTTAGCTTGTTTCTTGGAACCTGATTCTGTAATTATTGCCCCTTCTAACCTTGTGCAAATGCAACTTTTGACCTTCCTTCTCTAAAGCTTTTTAGGATAGAGAACCAACCCAGTGTGATGGATGGTTTCGATGGCAGTGAATCTAAAAAACATTTGCACACAGGGTGGTCGAGGTAAATTTGGAAACTCAATTCACCTCTAGTATTCAAATATGTCAAGTGACAGGTACGTGTGTGTGGGTATGTGTGTGACTATGTCTGGGGGGTTTTAAGTTAATAGAGTTCCATCTTGTGATTTAGAAAGAATGTAGTCCAATATAAACTGTGTTTTTGACCCAGACTGCATTGCCCCCAAAAATGAGAATACTAAGCAAGTTTCCCATTACATTCAACTCTGTAAGATGCACAGGCGAAACCAAACAAACTTCAAAGCAAACTAGCCCAGCTTTCTCTCAACGTTGCCAACTCACTTTACAGGCAGCTGGGTACTTTGAACTTTTAATTTCATTTGCAAAGCTTAATTGGGAAGCATCTAAATCATTCCCGATTTAACATCACCAGCTGAATACAGTGATTGGATCACAAAAAATGATGAAGCCTTGGTCTTTGAAGTTTGGCTGTTAATGCAGCTCTGTCAGGAAGACCTCAAAGGAGCAAGCGGGGCTCCTTGGGCACCTTTGCCACCTGGCCAGCTTCTCAGCACAGCTTCATAAACAGGTAGGCTAGAGGCCACTGAGTTCTGCTAAGAAGTACGCATCCATGTTTGAACAGTAAGACTTCAGAACAAGTTTAGTACCTGCAAATCTCTCTCAGTGAACCACCAATTTTGTTCTTGAAAATAAATGTACTTCCTGGCTCTTTGTTTCACTGTGTCCATCTAATTAGCTTGCAAATATTAGCTATCCTGCCTCTGAAATATGAACTTTTTTTCTATTCAACAAAAAGTTCCATAAATCCTAATTTAAAAAAAACCAAAAACCTCTTTTAGCTGTAATTTCTACGCTTAGATAGTCCACCTTTGCTCTTTTCTCATATGTCCACGCCCTCATCCTAATGGGGTGCATGTACACTCACAAAAACCTTGCTTTTCTGTGTTCTGGGTTTTTTTTTTTTTCTTTTTTTTTACTTTATTCCCTTTCTTTTTTTTAATTCTTGAAGGTTCTGCTACCATTTAAAATGTCTGATTATCCAACAGGATCACTGGTTTGGCATAGTTAATAGTTCAAAGATGGAAGAGTGTTAAAAATTATCCAGAGCAAGCTTTAAATAACCAAAGGTTCTCCATTTAAGGCCCAACATATGGATGTGAATTTCATTGTTCAGAGATACATCTAAGAGATATTAAACCTGGGAATAAGTTCACTGGCGGTTAGTTAGGATAACTATGTAAGTGCCTGGCCTAAACACTGTATAAACCGGTCTATTCAAAAGGGTTTAGGTGAAATCTTGTCTGGAGGCTGCGGAATGAGCTAAAAAATCTCTTAAAGTCCCACAGAGTCCTTTGATTCTACAGGAAGCAGGCCCGAGACCACACACAGGCACTTTTTATGACATCGCTTCCTTGAATATTTGTTTTCTTTATGGACCAGACGGGAAGGCAGAAGAAAAGGTCCTCTTTATCACCACAGAGACTTACAAATGAAAATGACTCCAATAGAGATAAAATTACTACAAGAAAAGATGAAATATTTGTATTTATCAACTTGACATTGAATTCCAGCCAAAGTTAAGAATAAAGAGCGAGAAAAGCTTTGGGTTCCTGCCTCATTTTGAGTTAGAATATTTATCTTCTCCTCAGTTTCTAGACCAAGAGAGAACGTTTTTTCTTCTGGTTGGAGTAGTGGAAGGGTGTTACTCATGTTTAGTCTGAACCATTGCAGATTTTATGGTCTGATTTTTGACTCACAAGGATAATTCCAAATAAGGAAGCGTAAGAATTTATAAGCTCAATTCTGCGGAACAAACATATGCTACATTCAAGAAGAAGAAAAAAGTCGGGACTTTCCTTAAAATGATTAATTCTATGCTATTTTTGTGGTCCAAGGAAGATTTGTAAATAGGTCTAGGAATGAATATCTTGAGTTTCCTTCTGTTGCTTTTAAGGGTCAAGAAGCTGACGATGCCATACTGAGAGCCTTTTTCACAAATTCAGGTTTTGAGGACTTTTTTTTTTTTTTTTAAGATTTTATTTATTTATTTGACAGAGATAGAGACAGCCAGCGAGAGAGGGAACACAAGCAGGAGGAGTGGGAGAGGAAGAAGCAGGCTCATAGCGGAAGAGCCTGATGTGGGGCTCGATCCCAGATCGCCGGGATCACGCCCTGAGCCGAAGGCAGACGCTTAACCGCTGTGCCACCCAGGCGCCCCTGAGGACTTTTCTAAGCACGTAGCTACTTGTGAGAAATTTCCTTGCATATTCTGGGCCAAAAGTAAAGAGCACCTCCATTATGATAATCCGAAACATTTTTTTTTTACCCTCATTAACTATAGAGCCTATGTGATTTCCATTACAACCTTCTCTTCTCACTATATCCTTTCATCATATAAAAATGCTAGATGGCTAAACAAAGCCTTGGCCAAACTTTCTCCCCCGAGCTATTATTACTCTCTCTTCTCCTCTTTTCTTCATAGCCAGCTTTGTTAACATTCTCATTTTACTGCTGCTTCTCCTTCCTTACCTCATTTCCCCTGCCTAGCCTAGGTCAGTCTGGTTTTCATAACCAGTACTCCACTGAAGCTTCTCTAGTGACTGTGACAGATAACTTACTAGTTGGTTGTCTGATGAGCACTTCTCACACCCTAACTGAGCTTATCTCCAGCACTTAGTATGGTTGACCACTTCCTGTTCATTTATCACCTTCCTTGTTCAGAAGCTCCTTCCTTAAACCCCAAAGCGGCATTATTTCTGAAACTCCACCTACTATTCCACCCTTAATCTTGGGCCATCTGCCTCTGACTGTTTTAGCGCCTCTTCCCCAGTGACTCACCGACTGGTTTCAGCTACCAAACTGATAACATCTGGATATCTATTTCTAGTCTAGTGCTTCCTCTCCAGCTCTACACCCACATATGAAAACACCTTCTTGATTTGGCCACTTATTTTTCCATAATCACCTCAAAGCCAATATTTTAAATAGAATGTATTATTAATGTTCTCGTTCTAATCCATTCATCCTGAATTCCTTATCCTTATGAACAAGCTCAAATATATTCGAGATGCCCAATCAAAACTCTTATCATTCATTAACCCATGGATTTCTGTTCTGATTCCATATATCCCACCCGGCACTAACTCTCAATGACTTCTCAGTAATCTTTACCAATTTACAATCTCTTGACTCTACCTCTTCCTTTTCATTCTTACTGACTTTTCTGGACTTCAAGTCTAAGCTTGTAGGGCACTTCAGGTACAACGATTTCTTAGCTGGCGTCCCTGCCTCTACACTTGCCGTTTTCTCACCGCATTCTGCAGATGTAGCCCAACTCGCTAGTTTAAAGTTCATCAGTAGCATTTTTCTTTTCTTCATGATAAAATTTAAAAGTTTTAGAAAGGCATTTATGGCCCCATGTGATCTAGCCTAGGGCTGAACAAAGTTTTTTGTAAAGGGCTGAGTAGTATTTTAGGCTCTGAGCACCACAAGTTGTCTGGTATATCTCCTCAACTCTGATGTACCAGAAGCCAGAGAGCATATGTAAATAAACAGGCATGGCTGAGTTTCAATAAAATCTTATTTACAAAAATAGGCTTCCAGGCTGAATTGGTTAATAGGCTGGAGTTGACCAACCACTAATGTAGTAAACCCCTCCCTACTTTCTCGGGTTAACCCTCACCTTTCCGTACCTCTCATGTTATGGTCCGGCCAACATAAACTATTCTCAGTTCCTTGACTTGTACCTATTCTTGCTTTTAAGCATGCCTGCTGTTCCTTCTCTCCTGGAGGAATATTCTTCTAAATTTTCTTCAAGGATATACTTTCCATTTATCGTTCAAAATTCAGCTTTGATATAACATCTTTCAAGAAGGCTTTCTCAACTTCTCCCATACCAACTTCAACATGTTACCATATAATTTTTCACACACTGTTATAATCATCAGTTTAACTGTATTTTCCCTGCACTCTGTTGTGTTGTCCCTGAAGACAGGGAGTATGGCTTTCATCTCACTATTTTTTAAGATCTCCAAATACCCTTATATATGGTAGGCATCCTAAATTCTTGTTAGTGAATGAATTAATACACACCACCATGTGTTTTCAAATCCACTCATGATCAGGCTCGGTGAGAAGATTTTCAGTGGTTGCTTAGCAAGGAAAGCTAGTTGGGGGCAGAAGACAACTGTCAGTAAATATGAAATCTCTCCGTATAGGTCACTGCCAACTCCTAAAAGAGCTCACAAGCCAATCGCTACTATCCTTAACTGTTCACTGAGATAAATTTTCCCAAAAAAACAAAAACAAAAACAAAACAAACAAACAAACGAAACCCAGGGATGTGGCTTCAGTTATAGAAACTAAACCATATATTTCACATTTTGGAGAATCTTCAAGGATCAAGATTTTGTTTCTCGAACGACCTGGATTTGTGAGCAAAAAAATCATCTCTGCAACAGGATTGATTTTTAAAATAGCCGGTATCTGAAAGCACAATAGGAAAAAGAAGCCTTTAGCCAGTTGGTATTAAAGAGAAACGTGTAAAGTAGAAAAACAGAAGCAAAACTGAGAGCAAGCTAGTATGATATATTTTGATCAAGAAAACTCTTTTGCACAAAAGATTTTCATTAGAAAATGTATATCAATATATGTATATGGAATGTAGGGAATGTATATGTATGTATATATGTAACAGGACAGGGAATTTACTTTGCTTCCAAATGAAAAGGTTGTTTTAGACATGTTATGGTCACATAGAAGTCCTGAAGTAAGTGTAGTGCTCTTGTTATACTATTAAGAATAAAATAGCTACATTGTCAGTTGCCACGGCAGTCCTAGATCAGCTGGCTTTTAATCCAAAAAGCTTACTTTTTATCAGGTGTGTGTTTGGACTTCATCCGTCAATAACTGTGTTGAGGTGTAGTGTATAATGTGTTGAGAGCTCTGATTTTGCGCTGGACTGTCTTGGTACACACATAATGCCATTTATGTTATAGTTATATATAGCCAATATATATATTTATATAATATAATATATATATATTAGAGTTCTCCCCCAGTTGAAGTAATAACAGAAATAATAATAATAATAATAACAATCAGAGCAAATGTCCTCATCGAACTTAGTACGTAACAAACACTCTCAACACTTTACAAGCATTCGTTCATTTAAACTCCATTTGTTGCCTCTGCAATCTATGGAGGCAGTTACTATTATTGTACTCAGAAAAGGAAATTGAATTACAGAGAATTTACACAAAGTCACAGTGGCAAGGCTGATATTCAAATCCAGGCAGTTCTGGCTTCTGAACGCATGTGCTTAAATCTTACACTCCTCTAGGTCTCAAGCTTTAAGTGGAATGTCTCTTTTGGAGTGTGAAAGCTACTTTTCATTTTTATGGACCCTATCCACATTCAAATAATGAAGAGAACAAGAATGGATTGAAAGTTTATGATAAATGGTTGTTATTTTACTGTCGGTGAACCAAATTCCAATTCTAACACTAGAAGCCACTGGCCTGTTTCTAATAAAAACAGAATACAAAATAAAGCATAAATCACCAAAAACTGTTACAAAGCACTTCCTTAAAATCAGCATCTAAAGGAATATAGCCTCTGTATTTGCAAGAGACAATAAAAGAAGTAAAATATACACTCAGATTGCCTTGGCATACAATTCTAGAACCTGATAAAACATCTACGGTGACAAATAATCTTTGGGAAATTGAAAAACAATTATTACCTTATCCATTGGCAGGCAGGAAAAATGGAAGTCTTGTTAAATCGTGCACAAAAGAGATTAGTATGATCATTGAGAATATTCTAAATTGAATAGAAAGGTAATATACTTTTTCTGCATTAGCATTCAAACAGTTCCTGGAGAAAAATTGAAAAGCTGAATTTTATGTAGCTGGAATGAATTTCGTGGTCTTTTTTTTTTTTAACTTGAGGGAAATCGTGTGACATGTGTCACTTCTGGGCATAAGCTTGAAGAATCCCTGGACTTTTGGCCACATTTCCTTCCTCTGCTGCACTGACCACAGACAGGCACATCATGAGGCTGTGTCTGCTAGGCTGGAGCCCTCCGTGAATACGAGTAGAGCCCTGTGGCCAGCCCGTGCCACAGGAATGAGAAATACATTTTTGTGTGTTAAGCCTCTGAGATTTAGGATTTTGCTGTCAGTGATGTTACTTCATCATAACATAACCTCCACAAATTCAGGTTGACAAAATTTTTTTTAAAAAATAAAAATAAAATGAAACAAAACATAACAAAATAAAACAAAACATAATAAAATAAAAAAGAATAAAAAATAAAATAAAATAAAATTAAATTAAATTAAATTAAATTAAATTCATTCCTTTATTTTCTTCCACTGAATGGGAATCCAGAATATGACTTGAAGCTTCCGTGCTAATTGGGCTGGCAGTGAATTTCATGTTATTCTATACTGCAGGTCCTTTCCCATTTCCTAAATTTTACCAGTATTCGGACAACTTATATAACAATATAATGTCAGGGAATCCCATTTGGGTCTTCTCTCCTGATGATTATCACTGGAAAATACCTTCCAGACTTATCCGGCATTGAACGGTCAAGAGCCGACTGCTTGCGTGAATCCTGTTTTGTCCGGCAATCCCGCTGACTGGCCGGAAGCGCACTCCACCCTGTACATCGCGCAGAGAGTTCTCGCCTGGCACTCTTGCCTTCAACTCAGGTCCTATATCACTTTTCATGTTTAACACCTAGAATAGGTGAGGATCCTAGTGTTAGAGGGTCCTGAACTTAGTTTGAAAAGATCTCTTTGAGAAAAGAAAACAAGAGATATAATTTCTTTATCTTGATCTGGGTGGTGGTTCCAAGAACACATGGATTGGTACTACTTTGGTTAGAATTTGTGTATTTTACTCTATGAATATTATATGGCAATAACAAGTTTAGGGGGAAAAGTATGATATAGAAATTAGGCTCATTACTGTGCAAGGCTTTCCTAAACTTCAGGGCCCCAAAGGGTACGTTTTATGAGCTTCGGGTAAAGGCAGTGCCTCTGACCTGGAAGCCTCCCTCCTGACCTCCATAGCTTTTCCAGTCTGGGTAAATCTCTCTCTTATTCCTGAATAATCCTGGCCCCGAGCAGGGAAATTCAATAACAAAAGTCAGAAAGGGGCTTCTCTTTAATTTCCCCTGAGGCAAGGGAGCTTGTAGTCCATTTATTGGGAGTAGAAGAAGGATGGGTATACCACGAACTGTCAGAATTAATGTCCCAATAAGTTACGCTGCCACATACAGACATAAAGAGAGAGCTACACACACCTAATAGAATTGCATTACAATCGATCTCGTGTATTATGCACTTGAAATACCACATTTTTCTTTCAATAAAAGATTAAAAGGATCTTACCTGGTATATATGTCAACACTGGCACATACCACCTTAGAATGTTTATAATTATAAGAGAAATTGAGAAAAATGCAGCATTGTTCCAAATGTATACTTATTTTTCTTACAGTGCCTAATGGTAAACATAATCCAAACAAGGGAGAGCCCATTAGATAAAGATGTTGTCTGGGGCACCTGGGTGGCGCAGTCGTTAAGCGTCTGCCTTCGGCTCAGGGCGTGATCCCGGCGTTCTGGGATCGAGCCCCACATCAGGCTCCTCTGCTGGGAGCCTGCTTCTTCCTCTCCCACTCCCCCTGCTTCTCTCTCTCTCACTGGCTGTCAAATAAATAAATAAAATCTTAAAAAAAAAAAAGATAAAGATGTCTGTCTTAATTCTGCAACATCATAAAGAAAACTTGTCATAAATCAAAGTTAAAGGTCCAAAAGAGAGTAAAATATTTATACTCTTCCTTGAAAATGATCATCTCTGAGGGTTCTGAAGCAAATATAAATCCTCTACTTGATTCTGAAGTTTCTAAAAGCCTTGTCCTCTACTTTTCTTCCACACCTTACTCCAAAGTACACAATTATGAATTATATTTTTTATGAATTACATTTTTTTAAGATTTTATTTATTTAATTATTTAGAGACAGCGAGAGCACAAGCAGAGGGAGAGAGAGAGAATCTCAGGCAGACTCTGTGCTGAGCACAGAGCCCAATGCAGGGCTCAATCTCAGGACCCTGAGATCATGACCTGAGCTGAAATCAAGAGTCAGGCGCTTAACCTATTGCTCCACCCACGTGCCCCTGAATTACATTTTAACGTAAAATTTCCTAAAGGGGAGTGGAAAAGCAAGCTTTCCAAAGTCTCCCATCATGGGTACCAACTAAGTAGTTCAACAAATTGCAAATTTTTGAAATGACTTCGCCATAATAGTCAAGGTTTAATGATCGGGTCAGTCATGTTGATTCCGGTAGTTACATTTTATTTTTTGTTGAATGGCAAACCTTTCTACCTTGAAATAATTCTGTACTTTGTTCCTGAATTTGATTTTATAATATACTCCGCCACTCGCTTCCTATCATATTACATAGCATTAAGCCTATGACACATCTTTTATTTCCAATACAGGTAATTGGTTCTATAATCCTTATAATAAGAATGCATAAAACACTGCACATCCTCCCATGTGAACAGGTTTTGTGCCTACAAATAACTACTAGTTCAAAATTGTTTAAGATAAAAATTTCATGGAAAGTCCTGAAATTTAAAGAAGGAAATTGATATTGCCTACGTATGGACTGGCTGAATAAAATACTTGAATGCAGATAGTAATTTTTCACACACACATGATTTATATAACTAGTAGTTTTAGAAAATTCACACCAAAATTACAATTTGACCTATTCTAGTATGTTGTTACCTCATGAGTAGGACATTAATATTCTCAGTGTGATCATTAGAGTCACATTTTTCAGAAGCTTTCAGTAAATACCTATATATATATATGTGTGTGTGTATATATGTAGATAGATAGATGATAGATAGATAGATAGATAGATAGATAGATAGATAGATAGATAGATGATCGATAGACAGAAGACCCTTCTGTCAGACCTACTAGCAGAGGCCATTGTTTCGGTTTCATGTACTCTATTATTTGAGAGAGTAAAAGCTGCTTTGCACGTTGGCTAGAAGTTATGAATGTCTCTCTGATTCTCTCTCTCTTCCCCTGTCTAATTTCCTAACAAAACGGTAAAAGAACACTAAACAAAAACATCTGGTTGGCCTGCATGACTTCACCAGTTCACTGGGAGAGTTCAAAGCTCTTTGTAAGTATTTTACTGCCTTACTAGTAATTAAACTATGTAAACTACTTCCTGAGGGTCATGCTCACCTATGAAAGTTAATTAACTATTTCAGTTCATTGGGGTATCATTAGGGCACCATTACTTGATTGCATAATAACCATAACTTTAGAAGTTGTATGAGCTGAACTATGAAAATAAACATAGACCCAGAGGCTCAGACCCTAAATGAAGCTTATTGTAACCAAGTAGGAATTTCATTGTAAATAAAACAAAATGAAGCATCCTCACAGGTTACTAACAGTGATACCACATCTATTATCTCACTGTATGATATCACATGACTATCTCACCATATAATATCTATATATAGAAGTCATTAAAATTTAAGCAAGATGACAAAATTTAGTTATTTGTATGGCAATGGAAGACTTTTTTCTCCGTAAATAGATTTTTAATAAAATATGAATACTGTGAGGAGATCTGAAGAGAAAATGTAGATAGGAAAGAAAATATAACCAGAAAAAAAGTATAAAGTTATATAAAAAATATTTTTTTGAAAAAAACACAAAAATTTAATGTAAAAATATTAAATTTTTATTATTTATTTAATAAAATTAATTGTATAAAATAATATCTGCTTACTATTTAAAAAACAATCTATTTTAAGATTATTTTGATTATAGAATGGCTATCTGTATGTTATTTATTTTCTTATTCAACTATAGTTAACAGGCAGTGTTACATTAGTTTTAGGCTATCTGTATATTATTTTAAACAGAAAGAGTACCTAAATGCATACTCAAATATTAATGTTATCTGAGTAATGTTTAAAGTAAAAACAATACCTGTATACACAGTAAAATATATAATACCCATTCCTTCTTCCGCCACCAATTCCCACAAATTAGCATGTTAATTGTTTCATGGGTTATCATTCCAAGTATATTCTTCATTAACTCAATATATGCATTTAGGAATATTGAATAAGATAATGCTTTAACACATATGAGTTCATGGACCATATGATATTCTGACACTACCATATTTTTACTGGGTAATATACCGTAGATATTTTTCATATTAATTTATAATATTTTACCTGATTCATTATAAGAACCACTTGGTAATCATTGTATAAATATAACATTATTTGTTTAAACAATCTCCTAGTGATTAAGATTATAATTATTTCTAGTTTTTTCTAATAACACCAGAATATTTAATCAATAATATGGATAGAACCACAAAAAAAATTAGAAATGGAATTGATATGTTAAATAGTTTGAACATTTTAAGTGTTTTCTATTGAATTGCCTTCCCATGAACACCGCATGATAATTTCTATTTCTCTTAACACAGCTAATATCAAGTATTAATGATCTATGTAGGTTCTAAAATCTGATAGCTGAATATCAGTACTCAACATTGTCTATATTTATATTTGTTTTATTTTGATAGATGCTATTCATCATTAGCCATATATAGTTCTTTTCTGTTCTCAGCTTTCACACTTTTTAAAAAATTATAGAGGTTAATCCTTTTTCTTTCATTTATAAATGCTTCTTAATATAAAGGATATTGGTTTGCATCTTTTATATAAAATTGAATGAACTGTGTCTGCTTTGAAATTTATACTTCTATTTTCACCATTATATATTTTTAGTTATGGGATTATTTTTGCTATATATAAGTTCTTAAAGAAATTTTATATGAGTATCTTAGTAGTTTTTTCCTTTATTCTTTCTGGGTTTCATTTCCAGCAAAGATCATAGAAAACAAATAAAATACTTCTGCTCTAAACATTTCATGACTCAATTTTTGGCTTGAAAAGCTTGCATGCATCTGTATTTTGTTTTAAGGATTGATAGGAAGATACAACTATTTCTTTCCAAGTCGTGAGCCACTTGGCCCAGCACAATTTACTGAATACTCTTGATTTTCTCCCCTGTTTCATTGTGCTTTCCTTCTCTCATCTTTCTGACCTCTCTGCTAGGGCCCAGGGATGCAGCCGTCTATCCCTGCAGGGATGCCATGTTTTTTAAATTAAAGTGAATTATAAAATATGTTTGAAACCCGGAAGGCTGGCATTACGACTGGCCTGGCTTTCTCTCCCAGAATTTGATAATGATGATTCTTGAATGTTTAGTCTTCAGAGAAGCTTTATGGCCATATGATGAAGTTCCAAATAATACGTGCTATAATTTTGACTGATGTTATATTGAAATTAAAATTAATTTTGGAAGCTTGGTATGCTGAGATGTCATTTGCAACAACAATAAGACATGGTAATAATTAAATAAGGCAACTGTCATAGATTTTAGTCCTCTGAATCAACACAGCCTTCTTAGGTGGCACATTCCTGCATCTCTTCTTAAAAGGCAGACCCCAAATTAGCATATGTTTATAAAAAATAGTCTCATTATTAACTCTCTTTATTCCTTAAGTTCTGACCCAATCATTCTTATCATCAGGTTTTCAATGATCTTCTAAAGATCAAATTTCATAATTATTGCTCAGTCTCCATCCTTTCTTAACATGAAAGTCTTGGGGAGGCTCAGCCTTTCACCTCAAGTGTAGAAATGGGTGGAGCATGCAGCAGAGGGTAAGCTGCAGGTGGAAAGGGCCTTGGTCTACATCTTGGTTACTTCTCTTCCTGAGTGACTCTGGGCAAATTAATCCATCTGTTTCAACTGCTGGATCTTCACTTGCAAAATTTGTACACGAATTCTACCTAGAAGGGTCATTTTAAGGATCACCACACATGGATTGGGTGCTCCATCAGGGGCACTTCTGTTGTTTCCAGGTAAATCACATGTTCATACACAATGTATTTAACGTGACCCCAAGCTGATTAATCGTACCAAAATTCTTCCTATACCAAAGGCTAGAAATCTTTGGGTCAGCCATTTATATTATTTTCCTTTTCTTTTACTTCTTATATTAAATCTCTGTATGGATTACTCATCCATAACGGTTATTAGCCATGCTCCTGGACACCACTCCACATTAGGCCAACAGTGCTTTACAGATGGATTCTGCCATTGAAGCCTTCCTAACCTCCATGACTCTAAGCTTCAAAAGTACAAAAAGGATTTCATAAACTGCAAAACTGTTGGTAAAAACCGTAATAGTTTCATTTTAGGCAATGCATTACACTTTCATTATATTTAGTGTCTATCTACCTCTTCGTAATATCTAATCATTACAAAATCCTCAGGGTTGTGTATGGTTAAAGATACAAAGATAAATACTGGCTGAACAAAGATGCAGATGGTTCTAACTGAAAGGCTGATGCTCTTTTGTCCGGATTCCATAAACTATGCTTTTTTTTTTTTTTTCAAATCAAATAGGTAGGTAATCTAAGTGCCAAGTTCAGATGAATATATCTATACATACAAGCCATTACTGTTATCTTGTTCCAGATTAATCTTTCAGTATCACATTTATTATGACATTTTCCAACTCCGATAAATAAATAGTTTTCCTCTTTTCTGCCATGGTATACCTAAGTGCAGGAGCCCACATACCCTGGCTCATTTCAACTGTGTGTTCCTGTAATCCCCAACGAGTCCTTCTGCTTTGGTTACCCTGGTAATCATCACTCTATCATTGAGAAACTCTGCTCGTAGAAAGACATATAGCCCGTCATACACACTGTACACTCTGAGAATGAGAAGGGAATGTATCAAAAATGAGAACAAGACAATAGTCATATCTAGTTTTATTCCATACAAAATGAAATGTGTGGTAAACCTTACCTCTTCATGCCCTCCTTGTACTGCAAGAATATTTTTCCTTCTCTTTTAATCACACATATGAAATGTATCCTGTAAGACCTGGCCCAGATCCTGCCTTCTGCAGATATCTTTCCTCACCCAGGTTTATCTTTTCTCTGAAGCATTTAAAGTGCTATCACGTGTTTCAAGTGTATTTATGTTGCTCCTGATCAAGACTATGAGCTCCTTTATGGAAGGTGATGCCTAAAGATTTTATACAGTCTTTTAGAAGCCTATGTAGGCTTTATTTTATATATAAACATATATAAACATTTTATATATATATTATATACAAATATATAAAATATTTATATATATTATATATACATATATCTAAATATTTTATGTATAAATATATCTAAATATTTTATATATTATATTATACATAAATTTATATTTATATTATATATAAATATTATATATAAAATATACCCTGGAGCAAAATGCAAATATATAAATACATTTATTTTTATATATAAATATAAAATATACACTGGAGCCCAAAGCAGAGTTTGAACTCACAACCCCAAAATCAAGTCCTGAGATGAGATCGAGTTGGACGCTTACCAACTGAGCCACCCAGGCAACCCAAGAATATTTTATCTGTCTCCACTCAAAATACCTTTCAACGAGAAGCTAATACAGCACAGAATACATATATTTTAATAAAATTAAATTGAGAATTGGACCATGTGGTGCTGTCTGGGTGGGAAGAACTTCCTTGGCTGGCTCCAGGCAGGAAGTCTCACCTTTCAAAGGAGGGGGAAAATGGCATAGGAGAAAAGGCCAAGAGTGGGCAAGACAACTTTTCCCTTACTTCAGAGTTGTTCGTTGGGCTGGCACTGCCTGCACGTTCTTGCTAACAGGTCACAATAGTTTCTTCTTAACGTGTGATGTGGAGGCTCTTTGAAGGGTGCTGCCCTCTATCATTCCTGCCCAGGCTGTGGTGTGAGACTCCACCATCATGGAGTCTATCAACCAGCAACTCAACATCAGCCATCCTTTCTTGGTGCTGGGGATTATGGCTCCCAGAAGAAGCAGAGCAAAACTCCCAAGAACTATGGGACTAAAACACAGCTGTCTGGTCATGCCATGCTTCCAGAACTTGAGACCGACCATCACCAGGCACAAATATTCATCCCCTATGAATAAATTCTACCCTGAGCACATTTCAGCTGAATGCATATAATCCCAACTCATCTCAAAGGCTAGTGATCACGGGTTGGTGTCAAGCTCTGTACGACTGATAAAAGTGCTACATCTGGATTTTCTCAGGCTCAGATAAGCACGAAGGCAGGCTTCCTCAACTTTGTTTCCAGTTTCTAGAGCGGCACTTCATTTAGAAAAATTGGTACATTATCTCATTCTAGTCATTCTGTGAACAGTTGCCCGACTGTTTAACTTCACTGAGGACAGGAAACGGAATGAGAGCATTCTGTGGGCTACAGTGTTACAGGCCAGGTAGAGCTGTGTAGAATAACAGTGTAATTCTCTGAGCACGCCGTCTCCTTGAATAGATGCTTTTAGAGAAAGACGATTCTTCCCACTTAATAAAGACATAGATGCAGTTTCATGCTTTTTCTGATTGTTGACCTGAGATAAAGAAGGCTTTAGCTTGTCACATGGAGTTAACTGGCCATTCATTAGCATTCACATTAACAGGCGAAATCTCCCAACTACTGATTTTATGATAAAACAAAAGAGGACTTTAAAGTTATGCTTATATTGCTCTTATACTTTAGAAACAAAAATGAATTATTCCCTCCACAGACGTTTCAAAATTTCCATAATCCCTCCCTATTATAGGTAACATTTTTAACAAATCAAGGTAAGGGATTCATGTTGTTCTGCGCATGTGTCTCTATTTGTATTTTAATTGTGCTCTGTGTGCATAGCAAGATTGAACATGTTCATTCGCTGAGAAATGCTGTCTTTCTAATGCTGTTAGTGAGCAGCACTCTGGATACTGTGTTGAAGTGTTCTGTTAGCACGTAAAATTGCAAGGCACAGGTCTTGCTGCCCCTTATCTCTGCAGTAAAGACCTGACATTTCAGCGGGAAACGTTATCAGCATTTCTTACCTATGGCCGCATTCAGCACGCTGCTAAGCTGCTTCTGTAAGGAAAAGGACAAGTGCATGAAATGCATGGACCGGCGCTCTAATGTGGGGGCCATCCACTCTTACTGGCTTGTCGCATGAGTAATTTAGCTCTAATCCATTTTAAAGGCTGTGTTATAGCTGTTCAGCGGTGTGCTTCAATCAACATGCAGAAGTAAGATACAAATGTCACACCATGATGTGACCTTGACAAAGTAGGAATTCATGGGACAAAGTCATGGAAGAGTTCTGCCTTCAACATGTGACCTCAGGAATCCAGTTTCTTCTTCCTTTCTTCCCTCAAGTGACAGGTACTTATTGAATTTTTGAAAAGAAAGAATAACTCTTGTTGTTTGCAGAATATTTAGAACATCATATAACATAAGGCAGCAAAATAAATTGTCCCATATTTCTACCTATTGTCATTTGAGGAATTTTGGGGGACTCCTCTCTATTTATATATGTAATACGCAATATGCGCGTGAGTATATGTATATGTACATCTCAGTATTAGATGTTTTTGTGAAATCCAAATTACATTGATTGTGCTGTTTTGTATACTAAGACTCTCTTTCCCTCTTAGACATACATACACTTTCATTCGATCACATCTAAATTACTTCTTCACAGAGGGCTTGCCCTGGAGGGTCTGGGGTTTGGAAATCACTATCTATCAGGTGCCTGTAAAATATGGAGCCTTTCCTTCAAGGTAAAGCGAGTGGAGGTGAGGAGGGCTACAAAGTTCAGCGGCGCTCACCACCATGACCACGCGCCTTTCTAAGGGCTCAGCTGCTGACGTGCAAACATGGATGAACTCACTTCCTGAGAGATACTCTGCCACTGATGGAGAGATAAGACCTCCTTCTGTGCCCTCTCTCCTGAGTAAGAGAATAAACGAAGAGTCACAGGTGGGAAAATGGACTTCCAGGCTTTCCCCTCCAGCTTACATAAATCAAAAATGAAATCAGCAGCCCTTCCAACCTTTATTTCTCACCTCCTGCCCAGATGAATGTGTAATATGGTGCCGAGCGTGATGTTCCAGAAGGAATGGGCACAATAGAAATACCCACAAGCAAATTTTCTTCTGTCTTTTTCCCTTCGGTTATTATTTGCCTGCTTGCTTAGGATTCACAGGATGCTCTTATTAACCACATATATGGTTTTATATTGTTTAAATAAAAGATTATAAAGATTTAATACAGTATATATAATATATATTATTTTAAATTGTGAATTGCTTTGTTGCTTTTGAAATATCTAGTATCCCTTATAACATCTAGGTGTCAGCTTCTGAAAATCAGAAATTTTTGTTATTAAACAAATGACATGGTTGATAATTATAATCAGTTTGTGTAAGATACCAACACCTATGCATGAAAAAAAAATTAAGTATTCATGGACACGTCATACTTTTTACATTAAAGAAGTAGTTCACTTTAAAAAACACACACACACATAGGGGCACTTGGGCAGCACAGTCAGTTGAGCGCCCGACTCTTGGTTTCAGCTTGGGTAGTGATCTCGGGGTTGTGAGATCAAGCCCGGGGGCATCTGCTTAAGATTCTCTCTCGCCTCTTTATGCTCCGCTCCTCTCCTCCTCCTCCCCCTCTCTCTCTCTCTCTCTGAAATAAATAAATCTTTAAAACAAAAAAACACACACAAAAATACAATCTAAAAATACATTCACAAAAATACATGTATCATATATACATATATAGAATATATTAATATGTATGTGTTGTTGATATAATAATAAAAATATACCATAGTTTAAAGGCATTAAGAATATCTTTGCTTAAATAAGCTCTATGATAAATCCATGTATTAACTTACAATCCTTGGTATAGTAAATGAATAGTCCTGATTTCTTACATAGTGTATTTCATAAGCTTATGATGCAAATTAGGCAGTGAGGTGCTATCAGTCTTGAAGGCTGCCTGCTCTTTTCTTAGGTCTTTGAACATTCCTTGGTTTCCTTCAGGGGCTCCTTTTCTTCTGCGACTGTCAGCATCCCATTAACAGCCAAGATTCAATCCTCAGCCCTCTTTTATAATCTCCATGCCCTTTTTCCATCATTTTTTGGTATCACCTACATAGTGATAACTCCCAAATCTTTATCAGCACCTCAGACTTTCCTGTGCGGCAGGTGTGTATATCTAGGTATCCACTGGCCCTCTTCTACTGAATGCCTGAAAACCCAAGCCGGGTGGGTGCAGGGACCAGCGCTTACTAGCTCACAGGAGTCCACTGTCAAACACAGACATTACTAAAAACACTATACAGGGGGTGCCTGGGTGGCACAGCGGTCAGCGTCTGCCTTCGGCTCAGGGCATGATCCCGGCGTTGTGGGATCGAGCCCCACATCAGGCTCCTCTGCTATGAGCCTGCTTCTTCCTCTCCCACTCCCCCTGCTTGTGTTCCCTCTCTCGCTGGCTGTCTCTATCTCTGTCAAATAAATAAATAAAATCTTAAAAAAAAAAAAACACTATACG
Organism: Ursus americanus; assembly: GCF_024610735.1. NCBI lineage: Eukaryota > Metazoa > Chordata > Mammalia > Carnivora > Ursidae > Ursus > Ursus americanus. Next base: position 44,129,129 of record NC_142139.1, on the reverse strand, counting down.
AATGTACAGGCAAATAAATTATACTAGAAATAGAAATCTTACATATATGAAACTTATTATTTTGAATTATTTTATTATTTTGGTATTATCTATGCTCCTGAGGTTATTGCTGTTTATTATATTTGCATAGCAGAAATACCGTATAACAATGTGCTAATGTGCTTCTCTTACCAGCTCCATGGGGACTGACCCGGATGTTACTTTCCTGACATCAGTCACATTGAGAGTAGTCACACCAGGGAAGTGGACAAAAGCTGCAAATCAGGGCTTTCCTTTTTTGTGGGAAGCTGGTTGTTCAACCTTTACACCATACTACTGCTTCACTGGAGCATATCTCAGCCAGTCATTGCTTTTTTTTGTTTCTTTGTTTGTTTGTTTGTTTGTTTGTTTGTTTGTTTTGCTCTGGAATCCACTCTATCCCTTCCCCTGATCTCCAGTGTCTTACAGAGGAGCTATCTCTGTGAGATGCATTTCCCACATTCCCTCCTTTGCTTCTTTCCAGCTGGTTTCCATTCATGGCACGTACCTACAGGAAAGTCCCAGATGAAGAAAAGGAAAAGGCAGTCAAGTACTCTGATAACAACGGCCTCCCCGCTTTAGCTCTAGATCTTTCCAGAGAGGCCCACATAGTCCTTGTTTCCAATGGGTAATCTTAGTTCTAGTAACATTGCCTCTTTTTGGACCCTCCAGACTTGTGAAGGCAACTTCCTGCAGATGTTAATCTCTGGGTTGTCTGAGACCCCCTGTTTGGCTTCTCAGCTCTTCAGAGCTGCGTGGCCAATACCCTGTGTGAATATTTTTTTAAGTTTATTTATTTTTTAAATCTTTACACTCAACGTGGGCCTCAAACCCACAACCCCGAGATCAAGAGTTGCATGCTCTTCCAACGGAGCCAGCCATGCATCCCTGTTTCTTATTATTCATTGCAAATTTGTGTATCATGAGTCTGATTAGGAGACAGAAACCACACAGTAATTATAACTGGAGAAGGTTAATATCAAAGAATATTTATTCTTGAACCATGAGAGGAGAGTCATTATGAAGATGTGAAGGAGCTCTAAAGGAAACCTTAGAGCTGAGAGGGAGTAAAATAAAGGGTAATCTTAGAAGGAAGGACATTCTCCCAGGTTGGGTTCAGACCTCATTGGAGAAGGTGTAGAGCAGCCCACAGGATAGCCAAGAAATTTGTTGGGTAGCCCAGGCCAGAGTGGTCTGGAGTTACCGAAAAAGCAGGAAATAAACCCAGGGTGCAGGGGAGCCACGCTGGTGGGTGGGCATGCAGAGAGATGCCACGTGTGAGAGCAGGGCTATTTGTTGGGGGTGGAAGGGAGAAGCCTCAGGAAGGTGGTCCTGGGGCGTGAGCGAGGTCTGTGAGGTCACCAAAAGGACTGTGCCTTCTGGATATGTGCCTAGACAGAGGGTTACTACTTTCTGAATCTATTATAAAATATACTGGATACAGAGCTTCATAGAGCACAGATCGCAGCATGTTCTTATTATGTCAATGGTTACAGGTTTCCAACAATCGTGGTGAATATGCACATATATGTGGGACATCTAAATGAGATCAGGTCACTCTCAGAAATCAGGAAACCAAGAGTTCAAGAGGCAGAGCAAGTACTGAAGAACAAGCCACAGGACAAGTGGAGAGAACAGACAACCAGCCAAGGTCAACATTTGTCAGGTGTCCGAGAGAAGAAATAGAACAAAGACATTGAATATCACCAAATAAGCTCTAGAAATAGGAAATGATTATTTTTTTGTCTGCTTTCTGAAGCAACATCTAAAGTATTGAACTTTGTGATTGTCGTAAGATGTGACATCCAGAAAAGCTTTGTAGAAGTGAATTTTTTGGGACCTTTGAAAGAGAAGAGGTTTGCCAATTAAATGTGTTTTGTTTCAAGGAACACTAACTGTCAGGCATATCAGCTCTGATGAAATAGAAGTGCAACATTCATTCTCCCTTTTCTGGTTCCAAAAGCAGAAAGTTTGCAAATCCACATGGTACCATAATAATGCTCTTACTGTGTCTGATAATTTCTCAGCACCAGGCAAATTATGAGACTTTCCTCTAGACTGATAGCTAAAAGATGAGTCTGCATCATAATTTCCTAAGAAAGGTCAATATGCAACTTACCTATTTCTCTAAAAAAAAACTAAAAAAAAAAGGAGAGAAAGAAAGAAAGAAAGAAAGAAAGAAAGAGAGAGAGAGAGAGAGAGAGAGAGAGAGAGAAAGAAAGAAAGAAGGAAGGAAGGAAAGAAGGAAGGAAGGAAGGAAGGAAGGAAGGAAGGAAGGAAGGAAGGAAGGAAGGAAAAGATCCTAAGCTAACTGGCTCCCATTTGAACCTACTGCATTAAAACCACAACAGTAGGGGGCGCCTTGGTGGCTCAGTCAGTTAAGATCTGCCTTCTGCTCAGGTCATGATCCTGGGGTCCCGGGATTGAGCCCCACTTCCAGCTCCTTGCTCAGCAGGGAGCCTTCTTCTCCCTCTGCCTGCCGCTCCCCATGCTTGTGCTCACTCTCTCTCTTTCTGACAAATAAATAAAATCTTAAAAAAAAAAAAAAAAAAAAAAAAAAACAAATAAACCCACAACAGTAGTGTTGCCTAGTTGTGAGAAATCAGATGGCCTGCAAAGCCTACAACACCTACTCTCCTGGCTCCTTGCAGGAAATATTTGCTGATCCTGACCCAAAGTAATAAAGAGGTTCTCCACGTCACATATGAAAATTCAATATTAGGGTAAAACCCAGTAATATGAATTCATGATCCCATTGTGATTGACTCCTGTCTCCTACCCAGACCCATTCTCAAACCGGGGGCAGTCTAAAGGTTCTTCTTCTTTGTTTGTTCCTCTGTTTAATTTTCTGTGGGGCAAAACAAGAGTTGGAAATGAGTGTTCTGAGGATCATTGGGCACTTTCTTAGTCCATGTGCAGAGTTCAGGTTGCTTATGGTCAACTCCCCTTCTACCAAATTAATGAAAACATATTTTCCCCTTTTCCCAACAACTGGTAGAAGATGGACTGGAAAATATTGTTCTTCATTAATCTAGTGATAATTCATCCACATTTGCTGTGACAGACCCCACTTATGTTTTATGACAGAATTTATTAGACTTTATTGTCTTATTTTATATGAATATCCAGGATTTTACAAAAGAATTTCTGAAAATATTATAGCTTCAGGAACAAAGATAAATTTTCCAGTAAGATACAGGAACATGACTAATATTTATAGGTGACACCAAGTAGAAGCTCTACTCGTCAGTCGTAAGAACACGTGTCCGGAAATACTATGTATATAAATACTCATTTCTCACATCAACAAAGACTTTGATTTCCCAGGTTACATAAAGAAACCTGAGAAACAAGTCACTGAACAATGTTTTCTGAAAAAAGTCCTAAAGAGTCTATGACTGTCATCTGTGAACTCTGAATTAAGTTCAACGGTATCAAGCAGTGATGTCTGCGCTCAGACATGACATAACTTGTTGAGAAATAAGCAACTTCCTTTGTGGGAAAATATCAGGACATTGGAAATCACAAAAGTTGAGACTGATAAATTGCTGCTTTTAAGGAATTATAAATCTTCCTTGTCTCCCCAAGTTTCTAAATATGTAAGTGAGGTAATCATCAGTCTGTGCTCCCTGCTCTAAACTCCAGGCTCCTAAATCCACCTGCCGGGCTGGTATTCTAAAGAGACATTTCCAAATAAACATATCCAAACCTCAATTCTTGAGTCCTAAAGCAACGTATTCTATATCTTCCTAAGGCTAGTCTTCACTCAGTCTTCTAATTTACTGTAAATTATACCACAGTTCACCCAATTATTCAAGTCAGGAAAAAAAAAACAAACCCACAACTCTATTACTTTTGATGTGTTCTTTTTCCTAATGCCCACATCTAAGATATCAGCATGTCCACTCTACTTACTCTACCCTCAAAGTATTTCCTGAATCTGCCTACCTCTGTCTAGTGCCCGGTCACCATCCTGTCAGTGTCATTATTACCTCTTCCTCAGAATGCTGAGAAACCTCCCATCTAGACCCTCCTTCCATCTTGGCGCGCTCTAACCCACCACCTACACAGGAACCAAAGTACGTTTTGTGCAGTAGAAAGCAGATCGCTTCGCTGTCTTGTTTAAAAGGACCTTTTGTTGCACTTGCGCTGTGATCTGTATTTGTAACCATGCCCTACAAAGTCTTGTGTGATCTGCCCTCTGACCAACTTTCACACCTCATCTTATGCTATTAAATCGTCCCCAGTTCTGACCTGCAGAAAGCAATGGGAAGGCCCCGTGCGTTTTCCTCTATCATGGTTTTTATAAATCCCGATCCTTGCACTTAGAATGCACTGATCCCTGATGCCCAGATCGGCACTAGGCCGACTCCTCAAACTTTCCGCTTTAATATTATGTGCTCAGAGACAGTCTTTCCTGACTGTGCCCTCAGAGGCAGTGCCCCACTCTCTGAGTCACTATTCTCCTTTCTGTAGGATGTTTTATCGTTTAGCTTCTTTATGGTACATAGCATTCATTGTTTAAGTATTTCGTTGATTCATATGTGTACTGCCTGTCTCTCGGATTAGATTAGATGATCTATCAGGACAAGGACCATACTTTTTTCTTCATCTAGAGTTCCCCACTACCATGTACCTAGAATAAATAACACATTCACATATATTTGATGAGCAAATAAATATGAATTAGGTTCCTGATTTAATTTGCTCCTCATTAGTGTGAAATATAACACAGAGTCTTGCACACATCCATCTAGAATGGAATGCAAGAAATTCTTTAGTTGGGTGCCTGGGTGGCTCAGTCGGTTAAGTGTCTGCCTTCAGCTCAGGTCATGATCCCGGGGTCCTGGGATCCGGTACTGTATCTGCTCCCTGCTCAGTAGGAGCCTGCTTCTCCTTCTCCCCTTGTTCCTCCCCCCGTTCATGCTCTGTCTCTCTCTCTCTCTCTCTCTCTGTATCAAATAAATAAATAAATAAAATCTTTTGAAAAAGAAAGAAAAAAGAAATTCTTTAGTTGATAAAGTAGTGGTAGGGTTTGCTAGGATGCACTCCCATAGTGAAAGAAGTTCTATTGTGGGTAAAACGCTATCAAACAGCATCACACTCTATGAAGGAATCATTCATGAAAAGAAGACCCAATCAATGTGGCCAACTTCATGTTGCCTTATCTTAGGAAACTGGCCCAGCCACCCCAGGCTCCAGCACCCTGATGAGGCGAGACCCTCCACCAGCCAAAAGATTACAACTCACTGAAAAGCAGGGGATGGTTAGCATTTTGGACCAATAAAGTATTTCTTAAGGTGTGTATATTGTTTTTCAGACACAATGCAATTGCACATTTAATAGACTATAGTACATTGTAAACATAACAACTTTTAAACGCATTGGGGAATAAATGCACTGGGAAACCAAAAAATTCATTTGACTCACTTTATTGTGATATTTGCCTTGTGGTGGTGTTCTGGAACCACAGCCCCAATCTCTCTCAGGTATTCTTGTAACAAAATTGTAAAAATTACATGTTTAAAAATAACGCTACTCTAAAAATTAATTCAAAGGGTTCTACTTAGTCTGTTCTTGGATGTATATCCTGATCCAAATAAGAAACACGGGGTGTAGTATTTGTAAATCTGCCCTAGATTTTCACTTAACCGGTGCTTGTCTTTAGGGGAGAGACACGAGTTATGGAGAAGATAACACAATTTAGCTAAGACTACAGATTTAGAGATACAAACCAGAAATTCACTGGGCACCTGCTTAGTCGGCTGGGCATCCGACTCTTGATTTCAGTTCAGATCATGATCTCAGGGTCGTGAGCCCCGCATCAGGCTCCACACTCAGCAGGGCATCCACTTGGGAGGCTCTCTTTCCTTCTCCTTCTTCCCCTCCGTTCACTCATGCTCTCTCTCTCTCTCTCTCAAATAATAAATAAATCTTAAACAAAAACAAACCCAGAAATTCACGCCAAGGAAATACGCCTTCCAGAATTCAGACTCCCAACCACTACACTGTACTGCCTACCTAAAACATTTCAGCCAGCTTTAGAGAGTTATCCAGGACACCATCTCCAATGAACCAATAAAATGAAAGCACACAGCAGTAAAAGTCAGAGTAGTCTTTCAAGAACAGAAAATTATCAAAGCAATAATGAGTCCTAGCAAGTCAACAAAATACGAGCTATTGAGATTCTCAAAATCAAGTAAGCACAAAAACAAGATGAATGCAATACACTTATGTCATTCTCTGAACAGCAAATGGGCCTCTAAGCTATATTTAGCTGATCTGGATTAGTAACTATGAGAATTGGCTAGCACTTAAACACACACACACACACACACACACACACACTTAAGTGTCAACTTTCCCAACTCTTCCTGAGTAAATCTTTCCAAGAGAAGTTTTACCATAGAGAAAACACTAAAGAAAATTTGAACATAGTAGAGAAACAAAATAGAGTGACTTTTCATTTTCATCATGACAGCAGATTGTAGGGATTATTGTTAGACATTGTATTTGTCTGCATATTTATACTTGTAAAGCCCAACGTAAAAGGTGAAGTTCTGTATGTGTGTGTCTCCATATGTATTCTTTTTTTTTTTTTTAAGATTTTATTTATTTATTCGACAGGACAGAGACAGCCAGGGAGAGAGGGAACACAAGCAGGGGGAGTGGGAGAGGAAGAAGCAGGCTCATAGCGGAGGAGCCTGACGTGGGGCTCGATCCCATAACGCCGGGATCACGCCCTGAGGCGAAGGCAGACGCTTAACCGCTGTGCCACCCAGGCGCCCCTCCATATGTATTCTTATTGTACTAACTGGTGGGGGCAGGTCCTCTTAGTTTAAGCTACCAAATTGAGTATGGAAATCTCCAAAGAAAGATTTTTAATGCAGAGTTATCCTCTCCAAACTAATACCAGCTATAGCTCAGGTCCTTTATTAGATAGAAGAAGTTCCCTTCTATGACTAATTTAGTGAGAATTTTTATCAGGAGTATATGTTGGGTTTCATCAATTCTTTTTTTCCTGCCTCTACTGAGATGCCAATATGGTTTGGCTTTTTCTGTCTTATATTGCAACAAATTACATTCATTGACTTTCTTTTTTTCTTTTTTTAGAGTATTTATTTTTATTTTTAAAATTTATTTTATTTTAATTCCAGTAACATTGATTGACTTTTTTTCAAATTTTTATTTAAATTATAGTTAGTTAACATATAGTGTAATATTGGTTTCAGGACTAGAATTTAGTGATTCATCACTTACATATTAACACCCAGTGCTCATCACATCACATCACATTGTGTTTGGCATCAACACAAATGCCAAACACACACACACATATACAATAAGTGCCCTCCTTAGTGCCCCTCACCCATTTACTCCATCCCCCCTCCTGCTGCCCCTCCAACAACCCTCAGTTTGTTCTCTATAGTTAAGAGTCTCTTATGGTTTGCCTCCCTCTCTTTTTATTCCCTTCCCCTATGTTCATATGTTTTGTTTCTTAAATTCCATGAATGAATGAAATCATATGGTGATTTCTTTCTCTGACTTATTTCACTTTGCGTAATACATTCTAGCTCCATCCATGTCATTGCAAATGGCAAGATTTCATTCTTTTTGATGCCTGAGTACTATTCCATTGTAGCACCACTTCTTTATCCATTCATCAGTTGATGACATTTGGCTTTTTCCATAATTTGGCTGTTGTTGATAATGCTGCTATAAACATTGTGGTACATGTGCCCTTTTGAATCAGTATTTTTGTACCCTTTGGGTAAATACCTCCTAGTTCAATTGCTGGGTCATAGGGTAGCTCTATTTTTAACTGTTTGAGGAACCTCCATACTGTTTTCCAGAATGGCTGCACCAGTTTGCATTCACACCAACAGTGTGAGAGGGGTCCCCTTTCTCCACATCCTCGCCAATACCTGTTGCTTCCTGTGTTGTTAATTTTAGCCCTTCTGACTGGCGTGAGGTGGTATCTCATCCTGGTTTTGATTTGTATTTCCCCAATGATGAGTGATGTTAAGTATCCTTTCATGTGTCTGTTAGCCATCTGGATGTCTTCTTTAGAAAAATGTCTATTCAAGTCTTCTGCCCATTTTTAACTGGATTATTTGTTTTGTGGATATCGAGTTGGTAAGTTCTTTATAGATTTTGGATACTAACTCTTTTTCAGATATGTCACTTATAGATATCTTCTCCCATTCCATTGGTTGCCTTTTAGTTTTGTTGTTTTCTTCACTGTTCAGAAGCTTTTTATCTTGATGAAGTCCCAATAGTTCATTTTTGCTTCTGTTTCCCTTGCTTCCAGAGATGTGTCTAGTAAGAAGTTGCTCTGACCATACTCAAAGAAGTTCTTCTCTAGAATTTTGATGGCTTCCTGTCTCACATTTAGGTCTTTCATCCATTTTGAATTTATTTCATGTCTGGTGAGAGAAAGGGGTCCAGTTTCATTATTCTGCATGTTGCTTTCCAGTTTTCCCAACACCATTTGTTGAAGAAATTGCCTCTTTTCCATTGGATATTCTTTCCTGCTTTGTCAAAGATTAGTTGACCTACAGTTGTGGGTCCATTTCTGGGTTTTCTATCCTGTTCCACTGATGTATATATCTGTTTTTGTGCCAGTGCCATACTGTCTTGATGACTACAGCTTTGTAAATAGCTTGAAGTCCAGAACTGTGATGCCTCCAGCTTTGTTTTTATTTTTCAAGATTGCTTTGGCTACTCTGAGTCTTTTGTGGTTCTGTACATATTTTAGGATTGTTTGCTCCAGCTCTGTGAAAAATATTGGTGGTACTCTGGTAGGACTGCATTAAATATGTAGATCATTTTGGGTAGTATAGACATTTTAACAATATTTATTCTTCCCCAGTAACCTTGATTGACTTTCAAAGGTTAAAACAACTAGGACTTCCTGGTAAATCCCACTTGATTATGCTATATTTTCTTTTTTATAAATTGTTGGACTTGATTAGCTAAAATTTTATTAAGAATTATGTCTATCTTCTTGAGAGATACTGGTTGGCATTTTTTTTTTCTTACAGCATCTTTGGACTAGAGTAATGCTTATGTCATAAAACGTGTTATAAAGTATTCCATCCTCTTCAATTTTCTAGAAGAACTTGTGTAAACTTGTTTTATTTCTTCTTTAAATGGTTAGTAGAATTCACAAGGAAATTCATCTGAGACTGAAGGTTATTTTTGAGAGTTTTTTTTAAATCATGTATTCAATTTCTTTCATATACATGAGATTGTTAAAGAAACCCTTTTTTATGATGAGTATCTCTATCATTCTCTGTTGTTTTCACATCTCTATTTTATTAATTTACAATCTAATTTTTATTATCGTCATCCTTCTGCTTGCTTTAGGTTTTGTTTGCTCTTCTTTTTCCAGCATCCTACACTAGAAAGTTAGGTTATTGATTTGAGGTCTTCTTTCTAAATAGAAGCACTTATAGCAATAAATCTCTAAGCACTGTTTTATCTGCCTGCCACAATTCTAGTAGATCACTTCTTATTTTCACTCCCCTGGAAGTATTTTCTCATTTTCCTTCTAATTTCTTCTTCGACCCATTGGTTGTTTAGGAGTGTGTTGTTCAATTTCCATATATTTGTGAGTTTTTCCATTTTCCCCCTGAAATTGATTTTCAATTTCATTCTGCTGTGATGAAAAACATACTTTGTTTTACTTCCATTCTTTCACATTTATTGAAATTCATTTAATGGCCTACCATATGGTCCATACTGGAGAATGTTCTATGTGCACTTGGGAAGAATATATGTGTTGTGGTTGAGGGTATAGTGTCCCATCAAGTCTATAGTGTTTGATAGGTCTAGTTGGTTTATACTGTTGTACAGCTTCTATTTCCTTGCGATCTTCTCCCCAGTTGTTCTGTCCAATATGCAATTAGGTTACTGAAGTCTCCAACTATTATTAGAGAACTCTCTGTTTCTTCCTTTATGTCTGTCAGGAGCTGCCTCTTACATTTGGGAACCCTCCCACAGTGGCACGTATTTATAATTGACACAGCTTCCCGATGAACTGATTCTTTTATCATTGTAAAATGTCCCTTTTTATCTCTTAAAGCATCTTTTATTTAAGCTCTATTTTGTCTACATCAGTATGACCACTCCAACTTTCTTGTGATTATTGTTTGTGTAACTTTTTCCATCAGTTTACTTTAAATCCACTTAGATCTTTGGATCTGAAATGTGCTTCCTTAATACAGCAGAGTTGTATTTTTTTATCCAGTTGGACAATATCTATTTATTTTATTGTTAAATCTATTCATATTTAATGCTATTTTTGTATGGTTGGATTTGCTTCTGCCACTGTTTTCTGTATGTCTTTTTTTTTTTAAAGAAGAACATTATTATACTTCAATACACACCTTCTGCACAACCAGTAAGTAGAACATCACAGTAATGTTGGCAAGAAAACATGATATTTCATTGGCAATACATAGTAAATGGTTAACATCCTTAGTCATACATGTCTTATGTCTTTGTTTATTGCTCTAGTCCTTCTTGCTGCTTTATTTTGTGTGAAGTCATTTTCAAATGTTACATTTTTCATTTCTTCAATGGTATTTTCACTATATTTCTTTTAGTTGTTTTTCTTAGTGATTATTATAGCACTTACCATATACATCTAAAATATCAGAATCTACTTTGGATTTACATGAACTTAAGTCCAATGATATTTCACGCATAGGATAGTAATTTTTTTTTTTTTTTTGAGAGAGAGAGAGAAAGACCACGTTCAAACATGGGAGGGAGGAAGGAAGGCCAAAGGGGGATAAGCAGACGGGGAGGGAGAGATATGTTGGGCTTGATCTCACAACTCCAAGATCATGATCTGAGCCAAAATCGTGAGTCAGATGCTTAAACAACTGAGCCACCAGGCACCCCAACCTAGGATAGTAATCTTAAAACAAACAATATACTGCTATCTTTCCGTTCTTGGCCTTCGGCTATTATTGTGATTACATATGTTATCTTATATGTTATAACCTATTATATGACATTAGTTTTTGCTTTAAAATATTAAGTATCTTTTGAAGAGATTTAACAATTTGTGATTCTCCAGGTATTATATTTTGCATTGCTCTTCATTCCATTGCACGGATACAGATTCCTTTCTGCTCTCATTTTCTTTCTGCCTGAGGGATTTTTTTGAACATTTCTTAGAGTGGCTCAGCTAATAGACACTAGCTAGTGCTAGTGGCTAGCTTTCATATATCTGAAAATTTTCTATTGTGTCTTTGCTATTGAAAGATATTTTGTAGAGGGTATAGAATTCTGGTTGACTATTTTTCTTTAAGTACTTTAAAGATATTTTTTCACTGTCCTTAGATTACACTATTTCAAATGAGAAATCTACCATTTTTATTATTGTTATTCTGTACACAATCTTTCTTTTCTTGCTGCTTTTAAAATTTTTTATCACTTTTTTAAACAAATTAATTATATCTTTGTGTGCTTTTCCTCATGTTTCTTATCCTTAGGATTCATTGCACTTCTTTGTTTATAATTTTCGTCAAATTTGAAATTCTTCAGCCATTATTCTCCATTTTTTCCCCGTTCTGCTGTATGTTATCGTATTCTCATAAATATCCTTGCTTCACCCTAGAATGTACCTAAGTTACTTAGAGGCCATCCGATTCTCTCAACAGTCGCTTTTAACGTTTGTTAAAGAGAACCAGAGAGAGCATCCTTTGGCTTACAGCTGATTTTTCCCTACTGCCAAGGGAAATCAATTCTGATTACTCTATCCAATGCTCATGAATTATGTAGTTTTCCACTTTGGTTGGTTGGAACGCAAACTACTCCTAGCCTTGTTTGATCTCCATGGATGGTTTTCTCTACTTCTTTTTTTTCCCCCCACAATCTTAGGTTGGTTTTTCACACAATTGTGTGCTGACATATACTTAAGTAAAGACTTAAGGGAGAACTTCTATAGATTTCTAGAGCTCTTTCTCTCTGCAACTTTTTGTCTCCTGCACTTCGCCATGTAAACTCTAGCTGTCTTGGCCTCTCCAGACTTCCACATCTGTCTTTTCAGCCCAGAGAGACTTCCAAGGTATTCCTGGCTTCCTCCTCTCTATTCAGAGGACTCCAAATCTCTCCAGGCAGTAAGCTAGGCAAATTGTAAGACTAATCTCATTTGGTTTTGATCTCTCAAGAACCACTGTCCTGTGCAACCTCATGCGCAATTTATAAAAACTTTTTTGTCTTGTTTTATAGTTGGTTATTATGGGAATAAAAACATGCTTTCTGGGGTGCCTGGGTGGCTTAGTCGTTAAGCGTCTGCCTTCGGCTCAGGGCGTGATCCTGGCATTCTGGGATCGAGCCCCACGTCAGGCTCTTCCGCTGGGAGCCTGCTTCTTCCTCTCCCACTCCCCCTGCTTGTGTTCCCTCTCTCGCTGGCTGTCTGTCAAATAAATAAATAAAATCTTAAAAAAAAAAACATGCTTTCTGTTACCCCATTTTGGTTAAGAGAATAAACTTCATTATCCAACCTAAAACCTTTAGCCTTTCAGTCATTACAGAAAGCAAAATAATAAAAATTGAGTTCAGTTATAATTAGGAAAAAATTGGACTGGTGATAAAGTTGTGATAAAGTTGTTCTTGTGTGTTATAGCAGAAATAAAACCTCAGAGGTATATCCTAAACTTTAAGAAAAAACACTTCGAAGTTAGCATGATTTGTCCTACTTTAGCAAATAGATATAGGCTCAGAGTTCTTCAGTGATGTCGGCAAACCAAATCTAACATACAGTGCAATAACTCTAAACCCCAGGTTATATGCTTTAAACCAGAGATCTCAAAATAACATCCCAAGAACTAGATTTGGCACTTAGAAATGAGTTTTGATATGATTTTGGGTATGTGTTATTTTTCTTTTAAAAATTAGCATTTGGTGATGTATTAAGTCTCTCAATATCTCACATTAAATCTGACTTTTCAACTTCTTTTGAAAGTTCAGGTTGCGTAGGGTCTTTTAGGCCACATTTGCTCATAGTGGCAAGTTGTGGAGATAATACAGCTACACACACAATTTCAATTACTTGACCAAACCTGTATTAATTGATGTTGCTCCTATGTGAATACATAAAATATTCACAGGATAAGTTTCTGCTAAGGTCTTGTAAGGACGTGTACTCACATACACGTGTGTGTTCACACCTAAGCATTATAGTTGGAATTGAAATATAAAAATACATAAGTCAGGGTATAAGCCAAGAATATGTGCCTTTGGGTTTCAAACTACTATAAAAGTAATTAAGATTTGCAAAAAAAAATGCCAAGTATGACACAAAGAAGGAGTTTGTGTCTGTCCTTTTCCCCTGAAGAATGTTTGTAGAAAAATGACTAAGAATGGTAGCTCCAACTCTAAAAACAGAAGTTATGTTAAATAATAATGGTGATATATAGCTTTACTCACTTCCAATTCTTCTTTACGGAGGATTAGATTTCAGCTTCATTAGGGTATAACATTATTAATGGTAACTTAATCCATTAAGTAGTAGAGTATCTGGATACTCTCAATATATTAAAATGAATGCAGTGCAATCTCCTTAATCGTCATCCAGAGTGCTGAAATGAGCTGCAGTGGGGTCATGGGACCACTGCAGACAACATTTGAGAAAGTTTAGGGCAAGAAAAAAATTCTGATAACCTGGGGAAAAGAAAATATTCTTCAATATTTAAAATGTGGAAAAGATGATTCCTTAAAGTATATGTCAGTGGCTTTGCTTTCAACACCTACTTACTTAGGGGAAAAAAAAAAAAACTTTAAAAGTAAACTTCAAAACAACTTTTTTTTTTTTAATAGCATTTGGCATAGTACTCACTCTAACAATAATTACTCTGGTCCAGTATTTGAACACCAAAAATGAATCATGATCAGCCAATAATACTATTTTTCTTTTTGAGAAAGTGAATTAAGTTAGAAATTTTGAAAGGCATATAATATAAAGTGTTTCCTTTTCAATAAGACATTTAATAAATTTTAAAGTCATTTTGTGTGTATGTTTGTGTGGAAAAGAGAGATAGGGGTGGAATAATGATAGATTTGATAGATCTAAAACTCTTGAGCAAATGTGCCCCCCAAAATTGACTTGCTTAATGGATCAATATGCAATTTGGAAAGAAGTCTGGGGTCTGTCATTTATATTTTCCTATTCAGTGATATATAAACACCCTGAATGAAAACAAAACTTGCAGCTCATAGCCAAAGCTACGAGTGATTGAATATAAAATAAAGGTGGCTGAGTTCAATAGGTGGTCAATTTCCCTCCAGCTCCATTATGTCTTCCTCCTTCGTCAGTCTCCAAAGAGAGAAATGGATATTCTCCTGGTTGTTAAACAACTTTATGCAACAATGTTTCATCCTGGAAAAAAAGAATGAAGCTGAAGGGCTTTCTTTGCCTATGCTGCTTATTATCAGAAAGGAAAATGTTGCAAATAGCCCCTAGAACATTTCTTCTTATGTTTCATTAGCCAGAAAACAATCATATTCCTCTCATAAACCACTTACTGGCAAATGAAGAAACTGAGATGGTTTGTTTAGACAAATTATGAGTCATAACCTATGCATAAACATCTGGCCAACCAAAAAAAAAAAAATGGAGTTCTACTGGGGTTAAAAAAGGGGATGTGGGCTATTTGATAAGCAGGCAACAGTATCTGCCATAGTTAAACACATTCGGATGATATAAGAGTAGGAGGGTTAGTTATTATTTTGGATATCCAAACCAAGATTTAAAAGGCTCCCAAAAGTCTAAAAATAATAGAGTGAAATTTAAGATAAAGAAAAGATATAAATAATGTAGATCATTATATACTCTACTACTTATGTTCAAGTATGCTGAGAATTAGTTGGTCTAGAGTAGTTGAAATGAGAAGAAGCATGAGGTTTTGTCTGACCAACACATTCACTAAGAATCAGTGATTAAAATTCAATTGAAACTTTCCATAATCGAAGCCTGCATTCATAGAATGATATTCATCTTATCTTGCCCAAACTCCACAGTAGGTTAGATTGTAGCTAAAATTTTGTTTTCCATTCTGGGACTCATTATAAAAAGACTATTTACACAAACTGAAGCAAGAAGAACATCTAGGGGAGCCATATTAGAAGGGAAATTTTATAAAAACTGAAGACATTTAAAGAGAAAAGAGAAGGAGCGCCTGGGTGGCACAGTGGTTAAGCGTCTGCCTTCGGCTCAGGGCGTGATCCCAGCGTTATGGGATCGAGCCCCACATCAGGCTCCTCCGCTGGGAGCCTGTTTCTTCCTCTCCCACTCCCCCTGCTTGTGTTCCCTCTCTCGCTGGCTGTCTCAATCTCTGTTGAATAAATAAATAAAATCTTAAAAAAAAAAAAAAAAAAGAGAGAAAAGAGAAGACCCAGGAACTCATGACAGCAATCTTCAAATTGAGAAGTCCTAGTATATAGACTATTATATGGAAGAAGAATTAAGTTTTTTTTTTCCTGTGTAGCTAACATTTACTGAGTTCCTACTATGTTCAGAGCAATGAGAAAAGTCTGTGCTTTCATAGAGTTTGAATGTGGATTAAACAGAATAACACACTTTTCAGAGTCTAGACCATAGTGTGAGCTCAATCCATGTTAATTACTATGTTTATCAAACAAGGAAATTTACTAGTTCATGGATTTTTAACTCAATTTGTAGGAGAATATTTGGACAAACAAAATTGTTGAAGGTGAGATTTGGTTGTCTGACAAGACAGTAACCATTTTGGCACAAGCAAAACTGGATAATTTTAAGTATTAATTTATTTAACAAATGTTATTTAACAGCCTAGTCTATACCAGGTTCTGTCCTAGGCTGTGGTATTACCATTGTGAAGAAAAAGAAAGAGAAGCAAACAAGCAAAATTTTGGCCCTCTAAAAGCTTATTTTGTAGCAGGGGAGAAACGCACCAGAAAATATAAATGTGTTGCATCAGGATAAGTGTTACAAACATTAATCACGTTAGTGATAGATAACTCCGAGGGTGCTGTTAGGTAGAGGCAGGGATTAAAGAAGCAGTGTCTAATGAGATCATGTGAACACATCAGTGGTGTAAAGAAGTCAGTCATTACCAAATAGGGAAAGAGCGAGCATTCGTCTAAATGCACTGAGAAGTTTGGTTAACATGTTCAAAAAAACAACAAAATGAGCTAGGAGAAGCACAGTAGGAATGTAAGTCAGTGAGGTAAACCGAGTCTAGACTATGCAAGGTTTCCTACTCCACAGTAAGCTTTATGCAGCTTAATTTTTTTTTCTGTAATTGACTAATCTCCCCCAAGAAGAAAGCTAATTCATTGCAAAGTTTCCTTAATCAGTGTTACAAAGGGAATGAATTCATTAACCGGCTGGGGAACTAAACCAGATATGATCATTAAATTCTTTCTAACCCTGGTATTCTGTGTCTTAAGGGTCTTTTTATGGAGTCCAAATATGCAATCTTGTTTGTCAAGTGAGGGTTTACATTAAATCTGCAATTTCAATAGCATCCCAGCATTTAGCAGAGTCTGTGGTTCGGTACCTCTAATTTCTGACTTACAAGTGAAGAAATTTAAATTTGTCTAAAACAGGCAACTTTTAAAAATAACACCTGTATATTCATTTTAACTAAAAAGAAAACAAAAATTAGGTTTAGGTATTCTCTCTCTCTCTCTCTTTCTCTCTCTCTGTTAAAATGTATCTCTTCATTCCCTCTGCTAGGTATGTTGCTAAGTCCTCCTGGCAACACCTTAGGCTATGAAAATTGCTGTAAACAAAACATGGGCAGAAAAGTTACTACGGAGAATGTTCTGCAGCTGCAAAAACACCTCTAGGCTTTCCTCGGACCCGATGCTACCTCTGTGTGCTCGTAGCTGGCTACCAGGTCACAGCATCCAAACACCCTCCAGGAATGTCGGCTTGCAGCTTTGTTGAGGTTGCCAGTAATTAGAAAAATTCTTCTCTCATAGAAAAGTCATAACTGAGATTCTTCACACTGAAAATACCAAGTACTTAGACCAGGTAGATGAGCCATTAGAGCTAAATGATGATCGCTCAGGTCTTGCAACAAAAGTTGATGCCGGGAAAAGAAATACATGAAGCAGAGGCGCCTGGGTGGCTCAGTCAGTTAAGCGTCTGCCTTGGGCTCAGGTCATGATCCCAGGGTCCTGGGATGGAGCCCCGCATAGGACTCCCTGCTCAGTGGGGAGTCTGCTTCTCCCTCTGCCTGCCCCTTCCCTTCCCGTTTGCATGCTCTCTCTTTGATAAATAGATAAATTTTTAAAAAGAAAGAAAGAAAGAAATACACGAAGCAAGTTTGCTGCATGGTATTCATGGATTGGCCGGCTGCTGTGGACGTGTTCACTAGATAATCTCATACAATTATTTGGGTTAAATATTCCTGGAGGTTGGCCTGGATCAGTAGTCCTTGAACTCTGGTGTGTGTCAGAATCAGCTGGAGGACCTGCTCAGTACAGATAGCCCGGCCCTACCCCTAGGGTCCCTCGTCAGTAGGTAAGGGCTGGAGCTCGATAATTTGCCTTTCTAACAGATTCCCAAATGTGCAGAATTAGAAACTGCTGTTTGACAATCACCAACCTAGAGACAATTACTTGAGAAATTGGAACTTTGTCCTAAATGAAATATATCTGCCCATCCAATTAACTGACTTTTATTTCATAGGGATTGGGAGGCTAAATGCTACAGTCACCTGACTTAATTCTAAGGTTTTTCTATGGAAACTTGGAGTCTAGACTATTTTTTTCTTAATATTATTTGTGAGGGCTAACATTTATAGAGATGTGGATTTGCCATGAAACTTAGAGATCTAGAATTATTTAGTGCTCATAAAACTTCTAAGAGGTAAGCATTACTATCCAAGTTTTTGATGAAAATACAGCCTATTGTAAGTTAAGTGAATTGTGTAAGATTAAAATGGGGTGCCTGGTTGGCTCAGTTGGTAGAGCATGCAACTCTTGATCTCAGGGTTGTGAGTTTGAGACCCACATTGGGGGTACAGATTACTAAGAAAAAGTTAAAAAATAACATCATAAAAAAAAAAAAGCTAACAAATGACAATGAAAGACAACATTAGAATCAGGGCTCTCCCTATTATTTTCCTGATAGCAGGGAATTTCATAATTCTAGGTGAATATAAATCATCTGGAGATCTTGTTAAAATGCAGACTCTGTTGATAGTATAATGAATACATGATGGTAAAAAAATCAATATTACATATAATATTTTAAATGAATTTATATTATTCTAATCATAACATTATTTACATAATTTTTAAAAGTGGTGCAAAAGGTATGAAAACATCATTTATTCCATCAAAATAAATTGTGTCTACCTCATGTGAATTGGAGTCTTAAAAAAAACTATGATCTTCCAATTATATGAGACACATAAGTCTTATAAACACAAAAACACACAATAAAAACTTACAATCTGCTTTTCTGTTTAATAGAAAATTGGATTCTATTTTTAGTTACAACTGTCCTTAAGTCTCAATATGCAATCAAAAATAGGAATGGTACAAATTTCCTCTTGAAAGAATCATCAAGCAGCCCATCTTACTCCAAGTAAATACACCATGCTTAAGTCTGAGTTATTTCTAACCAGGAGATTTTTGTATGATTTTCCTCCATAAAATTCCTTGAGGACTATATTATAGCCAGTTTTTTTTAAAGATATCTCTAAAATACATTTTATTTAACTTTTCAAGAATATGTTATTTTTATTTTAAACCATAATATATCTCTTCCAATATTACCTCACAATATAGAAACAGGTTTTGCTTTTAAATAACTCAAAGAAATATCCAGAACTTGAAAATCAAAAGTGTGTCAAACTGGAGCATACAAACGTCTTTTTAGGAGAATTTATGTTTGCTATTTATTAGTTGGCTAGATACCAGACACTGTGATATTATGTATTAACATATAGATTTCTGTTCAGTAGAAAAAGTAACTCAAAGTTTACTCATTTTCTGTCTGATAGAATATTAACTTGTTTTTGTATCAAGCTAGAGATTTTACTCTAACATTTCTTTTTTTCAAAATGCCTAGAAACAGCCATTCTTCAGAATGATGTTTTAATCTTTTTTTACCATTTCTTTGGCATTCTCATTCATTAATGAGTTGAATGAAATGTTTGACATATGTTTATTTAATATGCGTATGAGTCATATGTTTAACTTTTTGAAAATTGAACAGTTTTGGAAGTTAGTCACAAGATGCCCAAGTGGACTCTGCCAGAGATAATTTCATGGCGTTGCCAGAGGACTGCATTTAATTCATTGCTCGTTAGGCCCAACCACATACTTTCTTGCTCTTGTAATCTCAGGTAGCACTAAGACTTTACCTTCGATAACTCTCTGCTTCCCAGGTTCCCCTCCCCCTCAATTTTGTTCCTTTGTTTGTTTCTAGTTCTTGGCCAAGTCTCTTTGTTCATTCGCTAACTCATGGCTTGAGTTCTCTCTCCACAGCCAGAGGCAAGGACCGTGGAACACCAGGCTTGCCTTGATGGCAGTCTAGAGAACTGTGTAGAAGTGAGTTGGTTTCTGCATCCGTGATTGAGATTGTCCACCAGGATGACAGAAATCTATTTCATCAGGTGAAAAACCGTAGAAAATCTACTGTGTTAGCTTTCTTCTCGTTGTTCATTTTACTATACGTGAACTCAAATCGATGATGAAAATATTTTTTGAACACTAGAAAATAGAACAGACCTCTGAGATGTGCGTTTCTTTTTTATTCTTGACCTATAATTGGGGTTGTACAATTGAAGATGAAAACTGTCTATGTGTCTGCGCTTGAGAAAAGCCTTTACTTCTCATTGTGTGAGTTTAAAATATTTTTCTACCTCTAGGGGATATTATTACACTAAATTATTAAAAAAAAAAATCTCCCAAAGGATCTTTGTTTTAACTGGTTTTTAGAGAAAATTAAACACCATATATTTCTAATATTTTCAGGACGATCATGAAACCAAACTTTAAATACTTTAAATATGATATCCTTTTAAGAAAAAAAAATTTTCTCACAGAAACCATTAGCTAGAAACATCTTTATATAAAAATTCAAGATAACTTAAGGGGAATCTTTGAACAAATAAGACTGGCTTAATAATTTTGCTTTAAAAGGTAAATGATGAGCTGCATATAATTTTCTGACCTTATCATCATGTGGTGCAAAGCAAGCATACATTTTATTTTTTAATAGGATTTGGATTTGTTATTTTATGAAGAAGCTAGTTAATCTGGACTGCCTACATTTTTTATACTGGTTTACTGTACAGAATATATCATTACTTCCACAGACTGCTCAGGATGGTGAAAATAGAAAACTAGTGATCAATCAAGTTAAATCATAGTTCTGCCAATGTTTTTATATCAACAATAATTTTGATCTGCAGCGTGTCAGCTTAAATAAAAGTTTAACATCTTTAGTTAACTAACCTGAAATAATAGGCAATTTTTAGATAAATAGATAATTTCTAAATAAGAGAGAATACTGAGGCCTAATCATATTAATGAACTTTTCTACTCTGACTTCTTGAAGAAGTTGCAGAAGTGATGTCAGTGGCCTGCAGAAGATTGTACTGTGTATGGTTGGGTGTTTTGCTGGTCTGCCAGCAAATGCCTGCGGACACTAGACAGTCCTCAGGGATGCAACCCCCAGTGTGGTCTGCGAATTAGAAGTCAGTTCATTTGGTTAACAGTGATTTAGAATATTCTAGAAGTAATTGTGGTACAATAAGAGAACTTTATGAAAGTCATGGATATGTTCCTGTTTATCAAGTGAAAAACCAAAAACAGTTTGCTTGGAAATAAAGTGTTCAGTTATTCCAAAATGGAAAAAAAATATATGGCAAAGATAACACTTGAATAAATCAGTTGCAGAAGGTTTTCAGAAAGTATATTTTATTTATCTTAAATGATAATATCTGTAAATAATGGGTTTGAGAAGAGGTAATGAAATGTGTTATATTTTTGTGTAAATTTCTCTTAGTAGATGGGCTTATTAAGATTTTTTTAAAGGTGGTTTATGAGTCCCTTACAATGAGATATTATATTAATACAAAACCAGAATATTTGGCTTTCTCTCTGTTAAAAAAAATCAATTTTGAAGTATTTTGTTTTCTCTTAACAATGCCATTATTTATTTTGCTTGAAATCAGCTCAGGCTACAGAAATTCCGTATCACATCAGAATCATTTCCGGCACTTTGCATTGATTTTGGCATGTCTTTATTATTACAAACAAGCAAACAAAAAACAAAGCAAAGTGGGGTTCTGGGTGGCTCAGTCATTAAGCATCTGCCTTCAGCCCAGGGCCTGATCCCAGCATCCTGGATCGAGCCCCACATGGGGCTCCCTGCTCCACTGGGAAACCTGCTTCTTCCTCTCCCACTTCCCCTGCCTGTGTTCCCTCTCTCGCTGGCTGTCTCTCTCTCTCTCTGTCAAATAAATAAATAAAATCTTTAAAAAAACAAAAAAAGGAAAAACAAAACAAAGTAATAAAGGTTTCTTATTTCTGAAAGAACTAAGTTTTCTTGCAATTGAATGAACTTCTATATTTCATATTGTGTTGTCACTCTAATTCAGTAGGTAGCTACATATTGTTTCTGAGGTCCATGTGACCACACTGCATTCAAGTGTTTGAAAATTTTACTTTGGCAGTAACTAGTCTAGTACCTATGCTTTGGAACCACCTTGCAGAAGGTTCTCGATTGAATTTACCTATGTACTGTAGGCCTCTTGTTTTCCTTTGCTCAAGACCCATGTTGTACTTAGCTGAGCTCAACAAGGATAGAAATATCGTCATGCTAAATTCCACTTCTGCCTGCTTTGATGTCTAAAAATAATGTATAAGTATTTCTTTTCATGTGATGGGTCAAATGGCGTGCCCTGACTTGACATGATATAACCGAAGACAGAAGTTAACGCAATAAGCCATGGAACTTTGTTAAACCTGACATGTGAATTTAAGAGTTTCTATCTGTCACAGAATGACTGACTTCTCTCAATCTTTCTCTTCATTTTGGAGGACTAAGACTTCTTAGACTTATAGATTTTTTTAGAATTTATAAGGATTTTAAAGATTTTTTAAAAATTAAACATTATACACATGTAATTGTGTGTGCGTGTGTTTTTATGTGTTCTTACTCTGTGAAGGATATGAACACACTCTTTCCTGTCATTTTTTTTCTGGGCGGTGGAGTTAATGAATATGGAACTTTAGCCATTCCTTGTCACTACTGGCATATTCACCCAAGACGTCTTTTTTTTTTTTAAACATGGACCCTCCAATGAATGAATTACACTTTTTAGAAATATCCAAATTCCAACAAAGGAAAATCAATGTGCATAATATTTCCATGGATTTTTACCTATTCCCCCTGACAATGTGTCAATGGAAATAATTGAGATGATGATGGCCCATTTCTTTCAGCTCATTACCATCAAATTATTTTCTACAATATTTAGTTTCCTTCCTGAGGATCCCCATAGCAACAATTTAGAAGCAAGCCTTTAGAATTAATTGCTTCATACTCATGCAGTGCAAATCGCTGGCCAGGAGTGGGAGTTGCCTTCTTTATGGAACTGCTGACATTGAGGCTTTCTTGAAAGCTGTTGCTAGACATCTCCAGCCTAAAAAGAGCCAACGCAGTAAGTGTTCTCTCTGCAGGGGAGAGCATGGCAGCTCCCAGGAAGTGGGCCCGAGGGGGGCGAGTCCTTGCTGTCCTGTGTGCTCCCTGACACTAGCTTTCACTTGTATTCAGTTCACCCAAGTGCTTGTGTTGGTTTTCTCATTATTTTAAGCCATATATCCCAAAATAGCTTCTGGCATGCTGTCCTGAGCACAGAAGCTCATAAAAACTCAGCAAGAGAAGTGTTGGCTGCATTATTCTTCTCTCTATGACTGAAGCTTTAAAAAAGGAAAAAGAAGAGCCCGAGGTAGAAACTGTGACAAGTCTTGGGGGCTGAAGACCTTAAAAATGAGGCCACATGCCACAAGAATTCGGCTTACTTATCGCCCAGCATCAGAAGGCGCTGATCTGGCCCCCTCTTCCTCGGCACTGCCTGCAGACGTGCAGCCATTTCCCAGTGAGCCTCATGGCAGCCTTCAGGCCTCTGGTGAAGCCCAAGATCATTAAAAAGAGGACCAAGAAGTTCATCCAGCACCACTCAGACCCATATGTCAAAATTAAGCCCAACCAGCCGAAACCCAGAGGCATTGACAATAGGGTGCACAGAAGATTCAAAGGCCAGATCTTGATGCCCAGCATTGGTTACAGGAGTAACAAGGAAACAAAGCACCTGTCGCTCAGTGGCTTCTGGAAGTTCCTAGTCCACAAAGCCATGGAGCTTGAAGTGCTCCTGGTATGCAACAAATCTTATCGTGCAGAGATCACTCACATTGTCTCCTGCAGGAAATGCAAAACTGTGGAAAGAGCAGCCCCGCTGGCTGTCAGAGTCCCCAATCCCAATGCCAGGCTGAGCAGAGAAGAAAGTGAATAGGCAGACAGCTTATGTGCTCCTTGTATTTGGGTTAATAAAACCATAAAATTACCAAAAAAAAAGAAAGAAAAGAAAAAAAAGAAGGCACTGATCTAGGGCAGGCTTTAACCTGATAAAGAGCAGGCCAAGACCTGGAAGTTGAGACATGTGGAATATTAACTCTAACACTATCATTAGCTACCGTGTGATTTCCCTCCATTTAGACTCTTTGGATATTCATTTAGCGATCTGTTAAGAAGAAGGAGGAGGAGGAGGATTGGGAGAGATTTATCTAGAGAAATACATGTAAAAACCTTTAAAACGGTGCTTAGTACTTAATATAGGTGTAATACATACTAATTATTATCATGAAATGCTTTGTAAGTTTTCCGCTTGATTTAAAATTAAATTTTCCATAGCTTCTGAGAAAGTATAAGTTGTCAATATATTTAAGGACCCAAGAGTAATACACATGCAATGACTTAAAAAAATGAGACAAGACTATGCATTTCTGTGCTAAATTGAAAGAGAAACTCAGGGAAATCATTGAGAAGAAAAAGGGAGCTGCTCCCACTTACCTTCCCTCTGCCTTAAAATATCTCAGTATCTCCACTTTTTCTGTCTTCTTTGGCTCCTGCAGGGGCATACAGGACCATTCTCCTTGCCAAACATAGTCATTTCACCTGTGCCCTAAACCCCACGTTCTCCTGCCTTTCTCAAGAATAAAGCTCCAAAATAAACATCTTTCCTCCTTTGCACATCACAACTCTCCCTTTCTCCTTGTTCCTTCCCTCTGAATTAACAGCAACCTCAGATCTCTCTCCTGAGTAACTATATTGATTTAACCCTGCTACCACTAAGCCTGCCACCATTCCCTACAAACCACTTGCTTATTAGTTCTGTTTTGTTTTTAAGAATCTTATGTGCCCAGAATTGAAGTTCAGGCATGAAATTATCATCAATCTCGATAAATCCTTTCTTTTATTTATTTTTTGGTATGTTTTCTTGGGAAAAGTATGTTCTTTCAATGCAACTTTTTATTTCGGTTTTTAAAAATATAGGGGCACCTGGGTGTCTCAGTTGTTAAGCATCTGCCTTCGGCTCAGGGCGTAATCCCGGCATTCTGGGATCGAGCCCCACATCAGGCTCCTCCACTGGGAGCCTGCTTCTCCCTCTCCCACTCCCCCTGCTTGTGTTCCCTCTCTCGCTGGCTGTCTCTCTCTCTGTCAAACAAATAAATAAAAATCTTAAAAAATAATAATAAAATAAAATAAAAATAAAAATATATAATAAAACCTTGGAAATGCACTATTTTGTATATATTTATGTATTTAAGATTCACATAGTTTAGAATTAGCAATCTTATTACCTTGCGTGCCTTCTTTTTTTAACCCAATGTTATGTTTTTGGCATCCATCTACGTATTGATCTATCTAACACAACTTGAATAGGCATATAAATCAAATCAGTTACTCTTCTGCATAGAATTCCTTCTTATGTGTACATTACATTTTATATAAAGAGGAAAAACCCATGTTGTTTACATTGCCTTGCTACAAGGCACAAACCGCAGTGACCACCTGCCTGGCGGTCACGGTGAGAATCTGACTGGCAAGCATAATTCCAGTGCGGAATTGCTGAATCATAGGTGATATGAGAGCACTCTTACTGCTTTCTGGAATAGCTACATCTGCAGATATTTCGGCCTGGCTGGAGGGTCCTTGTTTATCATGTTATCACATTTTCTAATATCCAGCTTTCTAACTGTTTACCAGTAGTCAGTTAACAGGTATTTCTTTATTTGAATTTACTTTTTTTCTGGCTACTAGTGAGGTTGGGCATCTATATATACGTTAGTCTTTTTTATACACTTATATTTATACTTAATATATAAATAAAGTCTATATTTATACATTTATAAAGTATCTGTATATACATTAGTCTATAAATAGATTATATATAATTATATAATATATATTATTTATATTTATATTTATATTTATATTATTTATATAATATATATAGTATATAATTATATAATATATAATATATATATTATATACATTATATACATATATACATTATATATAGATTATATGTAATCTATATATACATTAGTCTTTCAGATTTTTCTTCTCTAATTGCCTATTCAAAATTTGTGTCTTTTTCTTCTGTTGGACATTATAGTAAAGAAGTTCCATGTGCAGTATGTATATTAGCCCCAAGTTGGCTTTAGATGTTTAACCATGTTTATCCAGTCTAACACTAATCCTTAAACTTTGTCGCATTCTTAATTAAACAGAAATTTCTCGTTTTGATGGAGTCAAAGAAACACAGAGATCCACCAAGAAAGTTTTCACTCAGCCACCTCACTTCCTGATCCCGTTTCCCGCACATAAAGGGCCAGCATTCAGTCACCATTGTCTCCTGAAGTGATTTTCATAATGTTTGTGTTAGTGAACACACCTTTGGTATTTATCACCCTTCTCTTACTTCTTTCAAAATTCTAGGCACAAAAAGTCAGCATTGTATGCTCGTTTGCTATCTTGTCCCCCAAACTTCTTAGGACCAGACCAGCTATTTTCCTTTCCTCAACATTATCTAAAATTTAAATTGAGGTTGTTTTGTTACAGGCTGTCAACAATGTCAAAATTTCAAAACTTCCTCCGATTGAATAATACAAAATCGGGTTAGCATTGCTATGATTCGACCACTTACTCTCTTTCTAGTTAAGTGCTCTACCTTCCTAACTGCTTTTTTGTTTGTTTTCTTCATCAGATACCTTTCCTAAGTGCTAAACATATGCGTTACTCTAAGTTTTGATCACGAGACAATTATCTCGTCCTTTTTTATTCTTTCGTTTAAAGATCGCAACTACTGCCAGGCTTTCCATTTTCTCCATGTCCCTATAACTTTGAAATCTACACCTGTCATCCTACACTCTTTCCTGAGCTTTTAAATAGGTGTTCCATCATTTTAAAAATCACCTTCAATTAGATGGCCTGCTAGAAACTTAAATATAAAATATCAAGCACCTTTTCTATTCCTGGGTTTCTTATTTCTGTTCAAGTTGCTATGATTCTCTCTGTTATCCAGTTTTCAAATCTAATCATTTCTGTTTTTCTTCTCCTTACCACCGTGAAGCAGTGAGCAGTCAAGAAGCACAGACAATTTCAATGTTTCTTATGACCCTTTTTTCACTGTATTTTTAGTGTAAAACCCTACAGCAGGAGGTCTATTTATTCAGTAGCTGATCTAACTTTTTAAATTAAATATTTTATTCAAATAGTTGTGAATCCACATAAAGAGATTTCTGTATAAACTTTACTCAGTTTCCCCTAATGGTAACATTTTGCAAAATTGTAACTTGTACCTTTGTTACAATTGATTAACCTGTTGACATATCATTATCCCTCAAAGTCCTTAGTTTATATCAGGGCTCTTGGTGTTGGCCATTATGAGTTGGCATCATGTATAATGACGCGTGTCCATCCATCATCGTAGTATTGTAGAGCATGGTCTTACTGCCCTAAATATCCTCTGTGCTCTGTCTAGTCCTCCCTCCCTCCCACCCAACTCCTGATAACTATTGACCTTTTTACTGTCTCCAGGCTTTTGCCTTTTCCAGAATGACACAGGTTTGAAATCATACAGTATATCACCTTTCAGATTGGCTTCTTTTATTTAGTAATGTTCATTTAAGCTTTCTTGATTTCTTTCATGGCTTGATAGCTCATTTCTTTAGCTCATTTCTCCTTGGTACTAAATAATATTCCATTGCCTGCATATACCATAGTTTATTTACCCATTCACCTGCTGAAGAACATCGTGATGGTTTCCAAGTTTGGGCAATTATAAATAAAGCTGCTATAAACATCCATGTGCAAGTTTCTATGTGAACATAACTTTCCAGCTCCTTTGAGGCAATACCCCAAAGCCTGATTGCTGGATCCTATGGTAAGAGTATGTTTATTTTTGTAAGAAACTACCAAATTGTCTTCCAAAGGGGCTGTACCACTTTGCAATCCCAGCAGCAAAATGAATAAGAGTTTCTATTGCTCCACACCCTCATGAGCATTTGATACAGTCAGTGTTTTGGATTTTGGCTATTCTAATAGGTGTGTAGTCATATATCACTGTAATTTTAACTTGTAATTCCCTAATAACATATGTGTGGAGTATCTCTTCATATGCTTACTTGTCATCTGTATATCTTCTTGTTCAGGTCTTTTGCCCATTTTTTAATCAGGTTATTTATTGTCTTAGTGATGAGTTTTAAGAGTTCTTTGTATATTTTGGGTAACAGTCCTTAATCAAATGGGTCTTTGTAAGTATTTTCTTCTGGTCTGTGTCTTATCTGCTTTTTCTTTTGATGTTACCTTTGGTGAAGTAGTTTTTAATTTTAATGAAATCTAGCTTATAATTTATTTCTTTGATAGACTTTGCCTTTGATATTTTATCTAACAAGGCATTGCCATACTCAGGGTCATCTAGGTTTTCTCCTGTTATCTTCTGGGAGTTTCATAGTTTTGCATTTTACATTTAGGTCAATGACCCATTTGGAGTTAATTTTTGTGAAATGTGTAACATTTATGTCTAAATCTGGTGTGTGTGCATGCGTGTATGTGTGCGTGTGTGTGTCCAGTTGTTCAGGCATATGTCACAGAGACTATCTTTGCTCCATACAATTGCCTTTGCTTTGTCAGAGATCAGTCGAACATATTTATATGGGTCTATTTCTAGGCTCTCTTTTCTTTTCTGTTGCTCTATTTCTCTGCTCTTTAGCTAATACCAGATTGTCTTGATCACTGTAGCTTTATGGTAAGTCTTGAAAATCTATGCTAGCGTCATTCTGACTCCTTCAATATTGAATTAGCTATTCTGGATCTTTTGCCTCTACATGTAAGCTTTAGAATCAGTTTGTCAATATGCATAAAATAACTTGTTGTAATTTTGTTTGGGACTTGGTTGAATCTATAATCAACTTAGAAAGAGCTGACATGTTGACAAAATTAAGTTTTCCTGTCCATGAATATGCAATGCAATATCTCTCTATTTCTTTAGTTCCTAGATATCTTTCATCAGAGATTTGTAGTTTTCTGCATACAGATCTTGTATATATTTCATTACTCTTTTACCTTAGTATTTAATTGGGGGGGTGCTAATGTAAATGGCACTGTAATTTTAATATTAAATTTCACTTGGTCATTGATGGTATACAAGAAATCACTGGCTTTTGTATATTAACCTTGAATTCTGCAACCTTGCTGTAATTGCTTATTAATTCCAGAAGCTTTTATGTCAATTCTTTTAGATTTTCTACTTAAAAGACCATATTATCTGCAAACAGATTTATTTCTTCCTTCCTAATCTGGACACCATTTATTTCCTTTTCTTGTCTTAATGCATTACCTAGGACCTCTAGTATTATGTTAAAAAGTGGTAGTGAGAGGAGACATTCTTGTTCTGATCCTTAGCAGGAAAACTTAAAGCTTCTCACCATTAAGCATGATGTTATTTGCAGGTTTTTATAGATTTTCTTTACTGAATTGAGTAAATTCCCTTATATTCCTATTTTGTTGAGAATTTTTATCATAAATGTGTTGGATTTTGTCAAATGTTTTTTCTGCATCTATTTTCTGCATCATGTGGGGGTCTTTTTCCTTCTTCAGCTTATATATGTGATATAGATATATTATATTACTTGAGTTTTGAACACTGACCCAGGCTGGCATACCTGGGATACATCTTACTTAGTTATAGTACGTAACTCTTTTTATACATGTTGGATTCAATTTGTTAATATTTTGTTGAAGATTTTTGCATCTCATCCATGAAAGATATTAGTCTATAGTTTTCTTTTTTTTTTCTTTTCTTTTTTTTAATGTCTTTTTCTGGATTCGGTGTCAGGGTAATGCTTACCTCAGAATGACTTAGGATGCATCTTACCCTCTGAGAGAGATTGCAGAGAACTGGTATGTTTCTTCCTTAATGTTTAATAGAACTCACCAATAAACTCATCTGGTTCCAGCGCTTTATGTTTTGGAAAGTTATTAAGCATTGATTCAATTTCTTTAATAAATATAGAACTAGCCCAAGCCCTTGTGTGAGTTTTGGCAGTTTGTGTCCTTGGCAGTGTGTGTCCAATGAAAATGGTCCATTTATCCAGTTTATCAAACCTATGGGCATAGAATTATTCAAAAAATTATTTTATTAACCTTTTAATATCAATGGGATCTGTAGTGATGTCTCCTCTTTCATTTCTAATATTAGAATTTGTGTTTTCACTCTGTTTGTTTGTTTGTTTTTGTTTTTGTTAGCCTGGCAAAAGGCTCATGCTTTTATTGATCTTGTCAAAGAATCAGCTTCAGTTTTGTTGATTTTCTTTATTGGTTTCATATTTTTATTTTATTGATTTCTACTCTCATTCTTATTATTTCTTTTTACTTTTGCTTATTTTGGATTTTATTTCCTCTTCTTTTTCTTATCTCCAAAGGTAGAAACTTAGATTATGGATTTTAGACCTGTCTTCTTTTCAAATATATTCATTCAATGCTATAAGTTTTACTCTTTTCATTTCTTTTGTTTCCTATCCTGTCTGTCTCTCTAGTTCTGGGGGCAGTGGATTGCCCTATGACTTATCTTCTCTGACAGAGCAAGAAGGGATTTTTCAGTTTGTTCAGCTCTTTACTTATTATTAGGACAGAGTAAAAACTTCTAAACTCCTTATATGCCAGACAGGAAGCTGGAAGTCTGTAACTTTTAACATATATACATTTCTTTTGGTCTGTTGAGTCCACCTTTGTATTTCCTCATCCCACCTATCAAAATCCTGTCCAGAATTCATGGTTAATTTAAAATGTATATATGACCATTGGTTAACAGAATTTTTTTTTAATTTTAAACT
The DNA here is from genome assembly GCF_024610735.1 of Ursus americanus. NCBI lineage: Eukaryota > Metazoa > Chordata > Mammalia > Carnivora > Ursidae > Ursus > Ursus americanus. The sequence continues at coordinate 44,098,685 of NC_142139.1, read as the reverse complement.
TTTATCTACTACATTTTAAGATATTCTCTTATTCATTTTGGACTCCATAAAAAGCACGCATGCAACTAAATATATTTTAATATTAAGTACAGTTAAACAAAGATTTCATGGAATAAGTGGGATGTGAACTGGTTCTGAGGAATGGATCATAAACTGACCAAATGGCCTGTGGCAAACAAGTAGATTTTTTTTTTGATGTCTCGAGAACTCTGTATTCAAAATGCAAATTTAAATAAGTTTTCTCTTATTTATCTTGATGCTTTTTAACACATATCAAGACACTATGGACAGTGGATCAAATCCAGCTGCCACCTATTTTTGTAAAAATGTAATTAGACAATAATCAGTCCCATTTATTTACACATTTTTATGTAACAATGACAAAACTGAGTAGTTGGGCCACAGAGATAGTGTGACCTGTAAACCTAAAAATAGTTTACATCTGGTCCTTTGCAGAAAAATCATAAGGACCTCTGCTGTAAAATTGTAAATGGGATATAGATTGAGAACATTTTGGGATCTAAAGAAAAGCAGAGCAAAACAAATTCCAAGTTTTGAATAGTTTTCTCATTTATGTTAACCTGAATACTTTAAGACTTTGCTACTCAAAGTGTGGTCCACTGAACAGCAGCATTGACAAAATCTGCGAACTCATTAAAAATGCAGAATCTGAAGCCCCATGCCAGACCTACAGAAATAGAACCTGCAACTTAAAACAGAATTTATATGCACATAACAGTTTGAAAAACTGTGTTTTAAAAGAGTGGCAATTGTTGAACCAGATTTCAAGTCCAGGCCTAAGCCACCTCCCTGACTGATTCCTGCTGCTGTCACTGTGTCGCTCTAAATAAGCAACTTAAATTCTCTGTGCCTCATCTCCCTCATCTGTAAAATGGGCTCATGTTATCATATATACCTCTTAGTATCATCGTGATGTTAAATGTTAGTATATATAAAACACTTAGAACAATGCTCTTAGTATTTATTCCAGCATATAAATATGATCAATAAATCATCATTGTCATTATTATATCAGAAATAATGAAAGATGTAATTTTTAAATTTAAAATGTCATTGAGAAACTATGGCCTTTATCAATTACAAATCATTGGCTAATTAGTAATAGTGCCTCAGAAGAAATGTAGTAGATATAGGTCTAAATCAGAGTCCTTATTTTTTTTTTTCAAAAAACCAACCAGCATGATTTTTGTCAACTTTCTTATAGAAACTTCCCATATTAGCTCTTTCAGAAGTTTACATCTAAGTTAAAATGGATGAACAATAAGATACCAAATTTTTCTTACTTAATTTTGACAGAAAGAATCTTTCCAGAGTGTTTGTATTCATCAGCCATAATCACTACTTTTCTGGAACATGTTCACATGTAATCTCACCTACCTGAAATGGTCCCTGCCTTAATTAGAACCCCTGAGGAATGATCCCCAAAAAAACTACTGCTCTTGAGAATTCCTAGAAGAACATGTGTTTAGCTTATTTATAGGTTAAAAGGTTATTTTATGGGCACCTGTAGATAATTAAAAGGATAAGTAATTCAACCAGAAGCCATTTAAAATATAAACCCATTGATTGACTGGGGATTTGGATGAGTCCTTACATCTGGAAGAAAGGAAAAGAAATGTACTCATTTTGTGTGTGTGAAATAAATCAGCTTTTAAATCTGGGATCAGCAAGGAATTTGCTATATAGAAGAAAGAGTGCTAGCTAACACTATTTTCTTAGAACTGTCATTTTCAAATACATTATTTATTTGAATAATGTTCAGGTTATGTTCCTGAAAATGTGGGTTTTATTTAAAACCACAAGATCTAAGGTGTGATATCTCAAAGGAGCCATGTTTTTAAAGTGTGTTGTTTTGAGTAGGGGAAAGAGTAGATTTGGGAAGTGTGGGCATTTAAGAACCCTAATACAGTTTCTAGAATCACATTGTCCCATATGATAGAAACTAGTCACGTGTAACTATTTCAATTTAATTTAAAAGAATTACAATTAAATTAAATTAAAATTTTGTTCCTTAGGTGCAATGGTCACATTCAAGTGATCAATAAGCACTTATAGCTAGTCACTTAATTTGGGGTACAAAACAGAAATATTTCCATTATATAAGAAAGTTCTATTGAGGGGCACCTGGGTGGCTCAGTTGGTTAAGCATCTGCCTTCGGCTCAGATCATGATCTCAGGGTCCTGGGATCGAGCCCCGCATTGGGCCCCTTGCTCAGCAGAGAGCCTGCTTCTCCCTCTCCTTCTGCCTGCTGCTCCCCAAGCTTGTGCTCTCTCTCTCTCTGTCAAATAAAGAAATAAAAACTTCAAAAAATTTTTTTAAAAAAAGAAAGTTCCATTGGACATGCTGCTACAGGGTATAGCAAAGAATACAAACATGCAAACTTGGAATAATTTGGTTTGGAATGGGAAAGCTGTATTAGTTGCATTAGATTTTAAAAGAGCTTCTATTCTACTTTATACAAAATTAAATAGCAGGATGTCCTTTAAAACTATAAGTTCATTGCATCAGTGTGAGATTTCAGATTCTGTGGAATCTTGACAGTAGACTTTTTATTTTCCTTGAAACCAAAGGCTTCTTCAGACTTAGGCAGGGAATTTGGTGGGATTTCTGGATTGACAATGAACCTTGTAATAGAAATACCACAGATATCATTATTATATTATTACATGTTCATATTATTCAGCAACCTTGAGGTAAGTGGTAGTGCAATGTTTTGGACTATAGTAATTCTATAGTTTGATTTAGATATTTGACAGTAACTCAACCCAACTAAAACTAGAATGATATCATTAGGGAACTAGGTATTGAAATCCAGTTTGGTTTTTAAAAACATTCATTTAGCAACCAAAATAGAATAAAAGTATGAGTATAGGGTAAGGGGTAAATCAGGTTGCATCTGGACACAATTTTGAAGCACACATGTTTTATTTGGATCTTCTGGGAAAGGACCTGCATCAGGCAGGTGTGAAACAATGAGAAGCTCTGGTCCTCCTCTTTGTCTTGCTCTGCTCCATCCTTTTCCAGAGTTCTTGAATTCATGGTCCACCCAGCACATATTGAGAAACTCTAGGATCAGGGCATCAGGAAACCGTGCTTGCTATCTAGCTGTTTTTCTTTAAAACATGAATATTGTATGTATATTGGAGTTTCACAATGTCACATAGCACCTAAGAATTCTTGTTTTCAATAATATGCTGTCTTCAAGAAATGTCACTTTATTATGCACAGAATGTTCAAATTCTTCCATCATTTGGTGTGTTGTGACAATACATTAGACATATTAACTATTATCTTTATGGCTTCCCAACCATGCTGCAGGATGCACAATTTCTACTGCAGTGTAATGGTGATTTCATATGTAGCGCTTTATGGTTTACAAAATCCTCACAAAAGACATCATTCTTTATAAAAAAAAAAAAAGGAGGGGATAGGTGAGAATCCTTGCAGTCTTCATTAAAAAAAAAATTCTCTTAAGTAAAAGTACCTAACAGTAGCTCAATGAAACTTTTCTATCCAGTAAAAATAGCCAGAAAACATTGTGGCAAAGAAATACATTGTGTGATATTTATACCTTTTGGCTAGAGATTGTAATTTATATTTAATAGTTCAAAATGAATGTATACTAAGAATTTGAAAACCCCTCAAAGACTTTCTTTGTTACAGAATTACCATGATTTGCTTTTTAAAAATATCTGATGAATTAGGCTTTATCATGCTTAATTTCATTCTGTTGACTTTTTTTTTAACCTCAACTACTGATATTTAGTGATAAGACTCATTCTATTTAGCCCCCCCCCAAAAAAAAAACCGAACAAACAGAACTATGATATCAGAGTTTAACATATCCAGGATCACACTGATTTGGGAATCTGCAATAATTGTCTAAAATAGTCCTAATTATGCCAACAGAGAATGCACATGCAAAATTCCGTTTATAACATACCATGTGTTTAGAAGGTTCACACAAAGGCAAGTTGTGGTTTCAGCAACTTTATATACATGTTTGTATACTCCGTATGCAGCCTGCTGCACCGAAAGACGCTCCGTGCCAAATACTCTAAGAACCTGTGCCAGTTTAAAAGGATAGTAAAGTGATCGACAGTGACTCCTATGGGTCAGTGTATATTGTAACTTTAACATTAATCACTGTCTTCTAGAATAAGCAAGAACAAGAAGAGGAGGATAAATGGTAATCTTCTGTCATTTCTTATTAAAAATAGCAGAAACTTCTTCAGGATTATAACAAAATTCTAGAATAAGGCAAAAGTCCTGCAAGTCCTTTCACTTCTGAAAATATAAGAGCTCCACCTTGAGGCGAAATTATTTTATTATACTTCGAGAGGTTCAATTTGAAATAGAAGGCTGTATTTGTGATGACTAGTGACCGATGGAAAAATAAACGAATAAAAGAATTCTAAAATTACATGGCTAATTTGGAAGCTTACTTTGTGTTCCCACTTTTGGTCAAAAACAATAGACATTAATTCCCAAAGGAAGACAAATTACTGTAATCTTAATGACCCTTTTCAGACTGGAATTTCATTTGGCCAAAACTATGTTGGTGAAATTATATTTGAGGTTGTTCAAAAGGCACACTAAAATTTTGAAAATATTTTTACTCCTCTGGTCTCTACTGGCAAATAAAATTCTAATACTAAGTAGCCAAGAAAATACCTAAATGGAACTTTCTCTAGAACCTACCATTTATATGTTACTGTTGGCAAAATGTTGCTGCTTGAATGAGAAAGATGGCGAAAGTCCCAGATAAAATTCCGTATTTTACTCGCTTTCTGCAATCTAGCCTTAAGGCTGTTTTTTGTTGTTGTTGTTGTTTTGTTTTGTTTTGTTTCAGTTTTTCATTTCGATCCACCTATCAAGGGTCAGGCTTGAAACCGGGGAAATTGCAATCTGCAATTTCATATAATTAATTTAAATAATTGAAATAGCATTTTTGTGTATATGCACATGGATGATATTGTAAGCTAATTTTCTAGGTTAATAGCCAATTGGCCCCTCATTACTTATTTTTAAGTGATTGTTACAGATATATGAGAGTTATTTATCACTTATGTCGACTTTGTATTACTTAACCCTCTTATTAATTGGAATAGTTTTTCAGCAGATTCTCCTAGATTTTTGAGGTAGACTTTCATATCATCTATAATAACACTACCTCTCTTGAATCAACATTGGTAACTGCTTTTTCCTAAAAACATCAAGGCTTTAGTACAGATTATACTTAATCTCATCAATTTTTCCATTTTTTAATATATCTCTTATGTACCAATAATTAGGATTTATTTTATTTATTTATTTACTTTGAGTCTCAGGTTAGTTGCACAAGGAACTAGAAGTGCCACAGTTCCATTGCATGGGATCAGCATTCACGGGTAGAGCTGGGACTGCCACGCCCTTGGGTGAATTAGTGGAGGGCCTCTTATCACAGTTTGCTGCTCACCAAGACAGGCATCTGGTCACAGTCCAAGAGATTCGAAAGAGAAGAAAGGAAAGAGGATGGAGGCTAGCACCAGAACTCACTTTCTTACTCTCCAGTTACAGTCCAAGGGAAGCCGCTGAGTGCTGAGGAGGCGAAGCTCATTAGAAACACACTCCCTTAAAATGCGCCTGCTCTCCAGCTGTTACATCCAATTAAAACACCCTTATTCTCACAGTCCATCCTTAACACCTTCTCCTGACAGCCTTGGATGCTCTTTCAGAGCTTGGGTGGATGAGAGCTTTCCTTTACTATATAAAGGAAAAAGTAAAAACATTTTCGATGAATATTCTCAAAATAAGGGAAGGGGAAATATTTAAATAAGCATCAAAGATGTGCTATGATAATTAATAGAGCATATTTCTTCAGGATCGAAATCCATACTCTTAGACCATATTAAAATATGAGAATTCTATGGGAATATAAAATGCGTTTAAACATTTGGTGCATTCAGTAGGACTAAATATGTACTTGAAAAAAATTTTTAGAAGCCCTTTCTAAATTTTTAAAGACCACCTTATAATGACGGAACTACTTGGAAATTGGGAAGAAGAACCATGCTTTGGGGTGTTGGAAGCAATGGACAAACCTACAGCTCTTGGTTTCTTTAGACATAAAGAATGTAAAGTAGCCAATAAATATGAGCTATTTTTAGAGATTAAAAACTAATGCGGCTCCAGGGAAGAAACCTATGTGTCTCAGGTTTTCTAGATGCAAAAAGAAGATAATAAGTAGACCTGCCAGGCGACAAAAACTACAAAGTGATTAAAGACCCAGGGTTGAAAGATGTTAAGGAAAGCATGTGTCAAGCCTCGAAGCCTAACAAGGAGCTCTTGAGAATTCTTGATGGAAATATGTACACTTCAGCTTTTTGCTTGATGCCAAATTAATATGTTTTATAAGACCTGAAAGAAATTTGCCTCTAAGCAAAAAATTCCTGAAAGGGACTTTTTTTTTTTTTTCATTTGTTAGCTTCAAAAAATAAACAGCTCTCCAAGACCCTTCCCTGAAATGCAGTAACTTGGGTGGTATTTTTATATAAAAGAAGAAAAAAATGCAAGTTTCTGCACTTTCTGTATGGAGCTAAAGCCACATAAGAAGTTTAAACCACATTTTTGATCTTCAGTAAATGGGTATCTCTTTAAGGGGACTGAGGGGTGATGGAGCAGTGTGGGACTCTATCAGGGAAATCACAGTGGGAGAAAGCTTGGCCCTCTTTCTGGTTCCATGGCCAACTCAAGACGTTGCTACCAATAGTCCCCTCTATATGAGGCTGTTCATTCCTATTCCATTCCAGGTTCCCCTTCAGGAACCCAGAAGGCCCTTGCTTCAAACTGTATCACTTAACCTTGTGTATTAATTAGAGTTGCTTTTGTTTTATTAAATTTTCTGATGCTTTGACATCTTGGGGACTCGTGGACCCTGGAAGGACTGCCCCTTTCAAGGTTAGCTAATTGCCAGAGATGGCAAACTTTTGCCAAGAAGCCTGCCTTCCTGTGCAAACCAACCAAGCCAGAGCCAAACTACCTCCTTTATCGAATGCTTATACTCCTGGGTCACTATCCCTTACCCTAATCACCCCAGGGCCAGGTACCAGACAATTAGGCACAGCCCTTATGCCCCAGAGCCTGCTGACATTATTCAAACTAGCTAATCCTAAACCTATTTAGAACCGCAGTAAAGGTTTTGCCCACATTGCACACACACACACACACACACACACACACACACACACACAGAGTTATCTTCTTTTACTGAGGATCTGTTTTTATGACCCATTTTGCTTGACATAGTCACACTTTCTGATTTACAAAAATATCACCTCTGCTACTTTAAAAGAATTCCTAACTCTTCTAGGCAGAGTTGTAACTTTCTCTTTTGAACACTGCAATATGATATTAATGCCCTAGTGATAGCATTTATAATGTTGTATTATAATTGTTTATTTCTCTGATACTCTTTGCTATAAGGAACACTGTGTTATTTATTATTTAATTTTGGTATACCTAATATCAAGAACATCTCATTATTCATAGTGCTCGATAAGGGCTTATTGTGTGAATTAAGTTTTGTGACCAATAAAACCCTTCTTGATCGCCTTTGCTGAAAATGACATCTTCCTTTTCCAAATTCCGTACCTGTGCTATTCCTTTGCGAATTGCTTCCTACAGTGCAGTACGTCTGATGTGTACATTCCCCCTCCTAAACTAGACTGTGAATTGCTGAGGTTAAAACACCAAACTTTGTGCTTTTTTTACACACCCAGTACTGAGCCCAGTGCTTGCACATGCTAACAGCTGATTAATGATTGTTAGCTTACTTTAGATATCACCAGTAATTCAATGTTATTCAAATTCTTTTTAGAATAGAACAAGAACTAAGCAAGTAAACAATCTGCAGGAACGCCTTGCAGTATAAATCGTTGACTGCATATGTAGGACCCTATCACATTTCTCGGTCTCTTAAGAAATCTCTCAATTTCTTGGCTCTTTAAGTGTCAGCTGCGCTCCCCGAATATTAACTAAGCCCACATCAAAACTTACAAAATAACAGGATTGTCTGTGACAGAAAAATGTGCAAATCAGTATAAAGATAAATAAATCATACTGTTTTGTTTAGGAATACTTTGTCTACGAGGATTTTAAAGGCCCTAAAACTTGCGCAAGAAGTAACAAAGGATCTTCTTGCAGAATTCACTAGTATCTCATGGCACCCAAGGACAAAAGCTACAGATGGACTGACACGAAGACACTGACCATTAGCGGAAACTAAAGGAACGTGCTGTCTCTGGCTCTGTTTCTTTATCTCTGCCTCTGTCTCTCTCTGGCCTCCTGGATGTATTTCTTTATCTATTTCCTTCTTCTGCTCCTCTCTCCTGAAAGCCTCTCCCTGTATCTCATCAGCGTACCTGGCTCTAAAACACCGCTCCGGCCCGGCAAGATGCACGAGCTCTCAGTTCACAGGGCACAGCCACACTGCTGGCTGTCTCCATGGTAGTGTCCGGGGAGAAGCCTGCGTCGGGCATGATCATGAGGCCCTTGGGCTGGAGTCAAGGGGAGGATTCAGGGTATGTCCGGGATTCCCTTCTGGAAGGAGGACAGCACTCAGTGCCAAGACTCCAAACTCTGGACTCATCTTCGATTTCTTCTGTGCCCTTTCTACTCCTGATACTGATTGTTCTAAAGATCTGTACACTGGTTTCCTTCAAAATATTATTAGATTTATTTTAATAAAAAGGCATAATCTGCAAGCGATGGCTTCTGAGTAGAATTCAGATTTCAGAGGAAGCATGCCCGTGTGAGGCTTCATTTATAGAACGACTCCCTTATATCCTGACTCTTGCTTTTTACTCTGCAAAAGCATTGTTGTCTATCGCTTTGATAAGTGGCGTAGGCTTTTGTTTCTCTGCTTTGGAACTATCACAAATCCTCTTTATAAAAGAAATAGTTCTCTCGGGTAATTGAAAATACACTTACCAGAAATGCAACACTTTTGGAGACACAGTGTCAATGGTTCTTACCAGATTTGGAGTCTAATGTGAGGCTCTGAAGTTCAAAATTGGTTCTATTCTCATAAAAGAAGAGATTTGACAAGTGATAAGAGGGTATCCATAATATACAAATATATTGGAAAGTGAGTAATTTGTTCTCATTTCTTTGAAGATTTAATTTATTCATGTGACAGAGAGAGAGAGAGACAGCAAGAGGGAGAACACAGGCAGAGGGAGTCGGAGAGGGAGAAGTAGGTTTCCCGCTGAGCAGGGATCCCATTTCGGGGCTTGATCCCAGGACCCTGGGATCATGACCTGAGCCGAAGGCAGACGCTTAACGACTGAGCCACCCAGGTGCCCCAATGTGTTCTCATTTGACAAGAACATTCCAACAGTATTAAAAGGAAATAAACCCCACCACATATCTCATAGAAAGGCCAGAATCCAAAACAGTGACAACGCCAAATGCTTCCAGGGATGTGGAGTGACAGAAGTATTATTCAGCACTAAAAAGAAATGAGCTGTCTAGCCATCACAAAACATGAAGGAATCTCGAATGCATATTACTTAGTGAAAGAAACCAATCTGGAAAGGCTGCACACTGCATGATTCCACCTATCATTGTGGAAAAGGCAAAGCTATGCAGAGAGTAAAAAGATCAGTGGTTGCCAGGTGTGGTTTGGGAGGAGATAAATGAAAAGGCAGAGTACAGAGCATTTTAAAGGCAGTGAAATTATTCTGTGTGATATTATAATGATGGACATATGTCATTACACACTTGTCCAAAGATAGAATATCTACCAGTATATTATAGATAAACTATGGACTTTAGGTGATTACAATGTGTCCATATAGGTTCATCCTTGGTAAACGGCAACAAAAATTACCATTCTCATGAGTGATGCTGATAATGAGGAAGGCTATGTATGAGTCGGGGCAAGGGATATATGGAAAATCTCTGTGCCTCCCTCACAATTTTGTTGTAAACCCAAAATTGTTCTAAAATAATAGTCTTAAAAAAGGAAGTAAGTCATAATTGTTGAAAGTGTCTAAATTTGTCAACTACCTAAATTATTTCCTTAGTTCAGATCAGGAATAAAGAAACACAATCTATCCATCAGAATGATCAACTTCTGTTGAAAATGTGGGGGGAGGGAAGGGGCTTAAATGGATAATTTGTTTCAAATTCTTCAATTTCCATTTATTTTAGTTTCATTGTGTAATGGAGATGTCTCTTAGCAAAAGATATCCTTAACCAAAAAAATAAATAAGTTAGACCCTTAATTTTGGTGTCTACAACTGGAAAAGCCAAGTGATACAAACCACCGTGTTGCAATGTAGTCATCTTTCCTTCATACGTAACGAGTACAGAAGACTGAGTCAGTAGTCACTCGGAAACTTTCCTTTAATCAGCACTTCTAAGATATCTTGTCTTTCACTATGAATAAATATGTTAATAAAACTAAAACATTGTGAAGTTTAAAAGTAAAAACACCAAGATGGTTTGTAACCTGTCTTCTAGTTATTAAAAGACTGAAATGACACATTTACATATAATTTTGAATTAAAAGACAAGGCTTCATGTTTGTATCGGTAAGAGATATCTATATAACTTGTGATATAATCCATTTTATGGTTTATTAGTATACATTAATGAAAACTTTTTAAATTCCATACAGCTGAATTGTCTCACATAAAATTATGAGCTTAACAGATGTGTTTTTTTGGCACATTTAGACCATTTCTCTCAACATTCTCCTCTGCTGGTGAGTTGCTGTTTCTATTACAAGGAATGCTTTAAACATAATTGTAGTGCAGCTGTGGTCATAAATGGTTTTGATGGTGTTTAAGCTCCACAATACTTTAAGTGGCTTCTCAAGCCTCAATCAAGATGGTTTTAAGTGATTAAGTCAGTGTTTTGTAGACCATGATTTGTGTCTTAGAGATAATATTCAATGGTCACCATATTGTAACTTTAAAAGATGTAAAATTTTGTATCATTCCATAATTTTTTTTTACTACCAAAAACAAACTACTGAAATATGAGATTTCTTAAATTCAAAATGAGTACCGAAGTACTTTCTTAGATGGAATCAGAATGTATTATAACTTATTAATTACATCTAAAAGTTCCAAACATAGACCACCATATCTTTATTTTCTTACTCCAAGGATATCTGCCTATAGGACCCAGGCACCCAGAAATACTCCCACATTTACTCCCCTTGGAGGAACACACAACAATATCTGAGGAACACTCTTTACCTCATTCCTCAACTTTTTTTAAATTAAAAACTTTACTTTGTGGAGAATCAAAAGGGTGCATTCTTTATGATTGAGGAACCCATACCAACATGTAATAATCATAAAAGTCCATAGCTTACCTTAGGGTTGAGTTGGGGCGTTGTACATTCTATGGGTTTGGTTAAAATTGTAATGACATGTATCATTATTATAGTATCAGAGCATTTTCACAGACTGACAAGTAGTCTGTGCTCTGCCTACTCATTTCCCCCCACCACCCTGGCAACCACTGATCTTTTTACTGTCTGCATAGTTTTGCCTTTTCCACAATGATAGCTGGAATCATGCAGTGTGTAGCTTTTCCAGATTGGCTTCTTTCACTCAGTAATACGCATTCGAGGTTCCTCCATGTTTTTTCATGGCTAGACAATTCATTTCCTTTTAGTTCGGAATAATATTCCCTCGTCTGAATGTACCACTTTACTTATCCACTCACCTGCTGAAGGCCATCTTAGTTGCTTCAGTGAATAAAGCTGCAATAAATCTGTGTGCGGCTTTTGGGGTGGACACAAGTTTTCAAATCCTATGGATTTGAAATCAAATCAAATACCAAGGGGTGTGATTTTTGGACAGTGGGATAAGAGAACATTTAGTTTTACAAGAAACCACCAAACTGTCTTCCAAAGTGGCTCTATCACTTTGCTTTCCCACCAGGAATGATGAGAATTTCTATTGTTCCACATCCTTGTCAGCATTTGGTGTTGTCAGTGTTTTGGATTTTGGCCATTCTAATAGGTGTGTAGTGCTATTTGCATTATCCTGATGACATCTGAGGTGGACCATCTCTTTATATGCTTGTTCGACATTTGTATATCTTTGGTGAGGTGTCTGTTAAGGTCTTTGGCCCATTTTCTATATGGGTTGTTTCAATTCTTATCGATGAGTTTGAATAGGTCTTTGTATATTTTGGATAACAGTCATTCACCAGATGTTTCCTTTACACATATTTTCTTTCAGCCTATAACTTGTCTTCTCATTCTCTTGACAATGTGTTTGGCAAAGCATTAGTTTATAACACTTTAATGACATCCAGCTTATCCATCATTTCTTTCAGAGATTGTGTCTTTCTGTTGTAGTTACAAAGTCATTGCCATATTCAAGGTCATCTATGTAGACTGTTTGATAGTAGTGATACAGTTAGTAACATGAGTACAAATCCCTTAGTCTTTATGCGGGCTTATCAGCGGGTTTCCAATCATAAGCCACTTAAATAGTAATGCTATCTCATCAATAAGGTTCATCAGCTTACCGTTCTCACATTTTGCTGCAGACTTTGATATGGAAAGACATAGAGTTTTCTTATAGTGTACTTCATAATCACTTTCCAAAGACGAAGTCAAATAAAGAAAAAGCAATTAACAAAGCACACTTTTGTTCTCTGCGGTCATTTTGAGACCACAATTTAAACCAAAACAAAACAAAACAACACATAAAACAGTTTTCAAGCCAACAGAAAAGTATGCTGGATCTTTCTGTTTAGTTTCAGTACTCTGATGCCTATGACAATAAATAAATAAATAAATAAATAGCATGAAAATTTGATAAGTCCAATCACCCTTATAAGTGAACCTAACAGAAGGTAGAAATTGTTAGTATTTTTAACAATTGGAGTTTTGGGACTTTACTCTCTTACTCCTCCAAAAAGAGATAAAGTTCATTATCAATAAAAGAGGGAAAGGTGCAGTGGTTGGAATATATATTGACTGGCTTTAATGACATAACCTAAAAACAAATGTCAGTGCCTCCTTCTCTAGGTTTCATTTTTAACGTATCTCAAATTTATATTTAATTTTCATTCTTCAGCTAGCATATAAAATATGGAAACCTGGTATGTTGGCAAGAGGGCACAGTTGGAACAGAAAGGCCTGAGTGAATCCCGCACCTCATTCCCTGGTGTCTAGGTCCTGGGACCCAACCCCGCTTCTGACTGCTCACATTTGTCCATGTTCACGAGGATGCAATCGCACAGATGTGGCAGAGGCCTGGCGCTGATTACGTGAGCTCATACACGTGAAGCACCTCACACAGTTACTGGCACATTTGATAAATATTAATTCTTGGTTTTTGTTTCTTGGGGCCTAAGTGGAAGGTTTCTTTGAAGTTGACTCATATGGGGGAAATGTGGATTATTAATTCAGAAACCTGAATGTGTCAACATTAAAATAACAAGGACCTATAAACTGCTAATGATTAAGAGTTTGAGAACATTTTTTATGTCAGTCTATGAAAGCTCTTTCTTTCAGTTAATAAAGTACATATTCATAGGTCCAGACTTTACAGTTGAAGGCTCTAGTATCTTAGAAAATGCAACAAATAATGGCCAAACTTAACTCACTTGAAAGCTACCCTTCCAGGCCTCATTAGCTAACTTTGCTCGAAAGCGATCACAGAATCACATTCTAACCCCAGGCCCTCAGCTTTTATCAAAGATCACAATTACGCAACTGCCATAATGAATACACAGCAACAACAGCAACAACAACAAACAAAAACCACTTCTGTCAAAGAAAGGGCCCACCATGCTCATCTCCTATTCCTTGGTTAAGGACTCATGCGAAAACTCCCTTACATTTTGGTACCTAGAAAATTAATCTCTTTTAAAACACTCCTTTTATCAGGTGATTACTATTATATAATCTGTGTTTCTGTTATTATTCTTGGCTGCCAGTAGATTTAGACTTCATTTTAGTAAGTTCTAGGAAATACATGCTAGCATAAGCCTAGGTCACTGATGCATTCGCTTTTTCTTTATTATACACCTTTAAAAAAGTAAATATTCTCTTCAATATTATAGATAATCATTTGAAATTTGCCTTTTCTAAGCATAGATATTAGATAGATACTGGAAGTTGGTTCTTCAGCCAAAATCTAGACTGAATTTGAAGCTACTTAACTCGGTCATTCCTAGGAAGGCATGACTCAGATTGTCAGACAAACTACACTAATCTCATGTCAATAATGTTGGTAGTTGGTAAAATCTGATCATTATGTTGTGGCCCAGGGCAAGTAATGTCATCTTTTTATAATTAACTGTTACTTCAGTCTGTCAAGTTTCTATCAGTACGTACTTATAGAGGATAAGAGCCATGAAGTTTTGGTCAAAATCAGTCACTTTCTACTTCCCAAATCAGGATCCCAGGATAGAGGAAAAAATGGATTTTTAAATTATAAGACATATTTTCCCAAGTGTTGCAGGATTTTTTTCTCCGTCGATGCCCGCGGTTCCTGGTCACACCAACTTCAGTGAATGAAGAGGTAGACCAGACAGAGTGGTGGGCAGCAAAGCAAGATTTATTGAACGATAGCATAGTGACAGTACAAAGCTCCCAAGGAGGGAGGGGACCCAAAGGGGTTGCCACCAGGAGATTCTAAGTCTAAGGGGTTTTATGGGCTTGTTGGTGGACTGTTTTAATCTGATTAACTCTCCCTGCACCTGTCATCCAATCAGATTTTTTGTCACCTATCTATCATATGGGAAAGGGTGACAGCTCCTTCCAGGGTGGTATAAAATCCTTTAAAGGGTGGTTTCTTCTTAGGGCAGGGGCCCCTTGTCCCCGCCTGCATTCCAATTATCCTTCATCACAAGTATAATGTGAGGATGATTTTGCATAAATCAAAATACAATTTTTAAAAGATTTCTAACCATAAGATTCATGTGTAGTCAAGAAGGCTTCAGATAAAATGTGTTCCTATCTACTTCTCTGCCCAGAATTTGTTTTAAACAGAGAATGTTTTAATAGCCAAAAACCAAATATTCAGCAAAGCTAAAAGAAAGATAAAATTTTCAGACTCAAAAATATGTAGGAAGGTTTGCAAAAGTAGGTAAGATGGAACAGAAGTGATTTAGGAGGAAGTAAAGGTAAAACACTGTGGACAATGGCTCAGAGCCACAGATCTCAGCATGTACCAGTAGAAAATGGATTTCTTGAAAGTGAAGCAAGCTTATCCTATAAAACACAGTCAAATGTATTCTTTGCAATAATGAAGGAAGGAACTACTGGGTTAGCTGGATTGGAAAACGTCTTTAGGGCACAGCTTTTATTCACGTGGGCAAAAGAGGAAGGGTAACATGAAGAATTACCAGGAGAGCCACTTCTGTAGGCAGCCATCTGACTCTAACAGCACAAGGAGGCCTTTACAAGGTCAAGCCTGGACGGCTACACTGGCCCCTCACTCTCCACAGGAATCCCTTACTGGTGTCTGGTTCTGTGAAATGCAACTTATTTAAGCATAGATTTAAAAACATCATCTGAGGGACACCTGGGTGGCTCAGTCAGTTAAACATCTGCCCTCAGCTCAGGTCATGATCCCGGGGTCCTGGGATGGAGTCCTGCATTGAGCTCCCTGCTCAGCAGGGAATCTGCTTCTCCTTCTGCCCCTCATCCCACTCATGTTCTCTCTCTCTCTCTCAGATAAATAAATAAAAACTTTAAAAAAATAAATAAGAACATCATCTGACACAACATCCAAAATACATACCAAAAAGGGAAAAAAATTGGAAAGAGGAAAAAAAAAAGAGAAATTAATGAAAATTTACTTAAAAAAAATTACCATGAAGCTGTTAAAAGACTATGTCCTAATAGTTTGGCATGAATTAAAACATCTTAATGGTTTGGTCATGTTTATTGAAGAAGACCACTGATCAGAAACACAAGAACTCCAGAAAGTGGTGTCAAAAAACAGGAGAAATTGAATCGTGAGCTAGTAGTCTTAGGAAAAAAATAGGAAGATAAAGAATCATAATAAAAATAAAGTTGATATTGTAAGAACACAAAAAATAATAGATTTTTTTTTGAAAACACAGTAAAGGACATTAAGTCTAGAAATGAGAATAATAAAGTGAAGTGAGAAAAAAATATTTAGAAAGAAAATTATATATATATATATATATATATATATATATATATATATGATGGACAAAAGAAATCCAACATAAATATAATTTAAGCCCCCAAGCAAGCATAGCAATAGAATAGAACACATAGTTAAAGACTTAGAAAAACAATATCATTTACAAAAATAGGGTGGTAGTAGACAAAGAAAAAAATGAAAAAGAAATATGCTATTTTAAAATTGTGAATAGTAAGGAAATAAAAGAGATTATCCCTAAAAACCCAACATCTAAAAGAAAGGTATAATGATTAAGAACAAGAATAAAAAAATCAAAATCTTTCAAAACAGAATAAAAACCTTTCAAAACATTTATAAACACACTAATACATAGTGAAGAAATAGACCACAAAGAAAAATTCTTTCAATAACTATACACAGAGAAAACATAAAATAACACAAAAGATCAAATATGATTCATATTAATAACTGTAAATAGCTTAACTCTTCTATTAAGATAAAAAAGATTTTTAAGACTGAAAACAAAACAAAATTTAAATCTATTTTGTACACAAGAATCTTATGAAAACTGCCATATATTGAGCCACAAAGAAAATCTAAATAAATTTAAAAAGTAAAAAATAGCACAAGAATACTTCCTAATCAGAATTCAGTAAAACAAAAAAACCTTTAACAGAATCATAAAATGAAACGCCTCTTCCACATAAAACTTAAGAAATCTTTCCTACACAAATCTTGGTTCAAAAAGGAAATATAAAACAAAATTTCCAAATGCAAAAATAATGAAAATACCAAAACTTGTAAGATAAACTAAAAGAGTACTTTCATTGAAAAATTCATGGTTTCGTATACTTACATTAATAAAAAAATAACAAATTATTTAACCTGATTCAAAAAGTTAATAAAAGATGAGCAAAATGAACTGAAGAAAAAGAAGGGAAGGGATTAATAACATTATAAATATAACTAGAATGCATCATAAAATTAGAAAACACGTATGAGAACAGAAAAAACTGGAATTAATAAATAAACAATAATAAAAAATCAAAAAATAGTAAGACTATGAGATAACCTCATCATTAAAAATGAAAGCTTCACAAGTAGATGAAATAAGATATGAGTGAAATATATCCACAAAATCTATCAAAATTAAAAGAATGATCCAAGATCACTATCTCTCTCCACATGAATAACGCAAATAGAATCATGTGAATTATTGAAACAAGGGGTATTTTCACCATTGTAATAATTATTGGATGAAAATTAGGTCTCCAAAGTCCCGAAAACATTTGTCATTTTTGTGGGTTTTTATACACAAAATGTCGTGTGATTCTTTGCACACTGATATTCGTAGGCACAGGTATTAAAGAATCTCCCTTAGTGTTTTTGGCACAAAACTATTGGCAGTTACACAGAAAATAACTTGGGGGAAATACATGGATACATTAAAAAATAATATTGTAATTTAATTTACATAGAAACAGACATTGTTTGAGATTAAGTTATTCATAAAAATAAATCAATATAAAAATTGAACAGATATAAACTATTTACGAATGACTTCGCTCTTCATGCACTGTTTAATATCCGGTTTTGCATATTGATATCAGTCGGTTTCTAAGACAAGGGCATTAAAATAATTGGAAGGCATTGTAATCAGTTTTGGAGGTAAGCTGAGAATGCAAATAGGCATTCAAAGCCAGATTCCTTACAGTGGTGGCTAAGGGCCTGTGTGAGTCACTCAACCTCCTTCCCCTACCGCATCCACCCACCCACCTACCTCGGGAACACGGTCTCCCATCACTCTCTTACTGTTCACTCTGCTGTAGGCTCACTGGTCTCAGTCTTCTCTCTATCATGGCAGGCGCTCTTCTGTTGCTGTTTTGGCTACCTAAAATTCGTAGATGATATTTTACCACCTTCAGGTTTGGGTCGAAATCTCATTTTTTTCATGAGACATCACTGATAACCATATTTACAAGTTTGACAGACTCCTCCCCCCACCCCCTGCCCATCGTCCACACCCACGCAGGCGCCTCCTATCCAACTTCCCTGCCCCCTCCACCAATACTTAGCTTCAGCTGATATAGTGATTTCATACATGCATTTGTTTAATTCCTTATAAATGCCTAGACTTTATCTTTTCGTGTCCTGATTAATTCCCAGGCATGTAGCGGACATTCAATGAAGATTTGTTGAATAGATGAATTAAACAATAGACAAACTGATGAATGTTCTTACCGGAGCATCTTCATGAAAGTTCTGTTTTCTGTTTGCTATATCCTCAATGCTATAACCTCAACGATTTTGAAAATATACTTCTATTTTACAAGAAAATCTCTGCATTAATATCTTTATATTTCTTTTTATGTATTAATCGCATTAAGAGTTATAAGAGCCAATAATTAAAATAATACTGACTTTAAGGTGAATCACCCAAAATTTATGAAGTACCTTTCCTGTGGTTTGCCCTTTCCAAGTCTCTGGGAAAAAATAGAGTTCCAGACCTCAAAGACTTCATAGTCTAGCTGTAAGACTCTGTCCTTCAATACTTTCTGAGAGCTAACCTTCTCAAAAATGAAACACCTCTTTAATCTGTGTACCTTCATTTAAAGAATTTATATTAAAAAAAGGGATATATGCTATATTTAAGGAATCCCTATTAAAAATATATCTTTTCAGTGGCCTCGAACACTAACATAATGATACTTTAATTGAATGGATATCTAAATTTTAAATTTTAAAATATACTAAGTGAAACACAGGAAATATGACTAATGTTTATACATGCTAAATGGGAACATTAAATATAAATCTAAATCTGTATATTCTTATAGCAATTTCAGTGGTCTTTAATCATCAAGAAAATCTCCTTTACTGATGGAAAACCTGCATAATGTATTTGTTCAAAATATAATTGATCCCTTATGTGTCATATTCATAATAAAAATTATAATATCCCAAGTACAGCCTATGAATTCTTTGGAAACAGAACCCTTCTTGTTCTATTATTAAATACGAAACATCCTCCATATTTCAAAATGCCTTCAAATAATCAAAGTATAAAATATATGCTTGAAATTTACTATATTTGGCAGGGGATTTTCAAATCTCTTGGAACCATCAGCTTACAAAATACAGGGAATCTTCTTTTTTCTTGAATACTTTTCTCTCTTCCAAAAAATAACAATGCATACACACGAATAAAGCCTTCAAAACATAATTTCACTTATTTCTTTTTTTACATTTATTTATTTTTCCAACCAATCTTTTTATTTAAATAATTTTCAATGGGATTATTGCAAGAATTTACAATGAATATCCATATTATTCGGCCAAAATCACTTTTTAACATTCACTAATTTCTGTGCATGTATGTATGAATGTGTGTGTATCCATCTAGCTATAAATTGAAGTTTTTGAATCATTTGAAGACATAATGACACATGATACTTTACACTTAAATATTTGGCAGAACATTTTCCTTAATAAAATACAACATAAATATCACACTCAGGAAATTCAACATAAATATGACAGTGTTCCCTAATATACTAGTTTCCCTATTCAAATATCTTTAATTATCCAAATAATGACCTTTATGACAGCTCCTTCTTTCAGTTAAGAATCTATTCAAAGAATATCCATTGATTACATTTAGATACCATGTCTTTTTAATCTCCTTTATTTTAGAACAGTGTCTACCTTTTCATGGTTTTCATAATACTGATATTTTTGAAGAGTATAGGGCAGCAGTTTTGCAGAATTTCTCACGCTTTGGATACTTTGGATTGTTTACTTAGTAAGAGAATCAAGTTAAAGATATTGTCAGGATTACTACACAGGTGGTGCCAGGCATGATTAAATCAGCATAGTTGACAGCAGAGGTTGTCGGAGCACCTACTTTGTGAAAATCGAGTGCTTCGAGAATTCTCTGTGATTTTGGTACCATCTTCACTGGCCTTCTGTAAACTCGCAGCCTGTTAGGAGCCTTGTAGCAAAGGAAAAGCTAAGCAATCAAAAAAGATCAAAGTCACAGTGATAAATGTGGTTATATCTTCCCGCTTGAAGGAAAATTATCTCCAAATATAAGCTCGCCCCATAAATCAAGGGGTCTAATAATCATAGAATTGCACCTGTTGCTGCTACCACATTTTACAAGTATTTTGCGCTGTTACCCCAGACTGCATGCTTGGTGGCTATCCCCAAGATCAGGAAAGAGAAAGCTTACTGCATATCCGTGTTCATCTTCTCTCCAGTTCACGTACATTTGCTACTTATCATCTGTTCAGAATGTCAATTTGTCCCATGGGTTCAGAATTTGTTTCCATCCTCATCTTCCTCTCAGAGCTCTCTGCTCCATCTCATCTCAGACAAGAAAGGGACAAGGACTCCACAACAAGAAAAATAACATGATCCAAAGGCAGTATATCCCATCATTCAACAATACTTAGCAAGTACATATTACAAACCAGATCCTTCTCTAGCAAAGTGAATACAGAAGTGAACAATAGTTCTCTATTTTCTCGGAGTTCATATTATAAGGGGTGGAAATGAGGTAATTGGTAAACAAATACATAAATTAGCAAGTATTAGGAGTAACATCAGCAAGATAGAGAAAGACCAAGTCTCCGCCATTGTGACTCCAACAAAAAACACTGATGAAGCAAGAGTATTTAGACTAAAATTCCTTTATGAGGACTCTGGATTCCAATTTTCCACCTCAGAAAAGCACAAAACCATGAAATCTCTTAGAAATGAGTAAGGGGAGCAGTTTCACTTTATCCATGTCAGACCCTCCCACAAACTGCCACAGCTGGGTTCTCAGAGGGATCCATTCAGCCCACAATTTCTCCTTTGAAAGGCAAAGTGAATGAAGCATCCATCCAAAATTCTCAGGCTCTGGGGGCACCGCTCAAGAAATCTACTTCTGACTCGCCTCACTCAGAGCACCAGGACAGCTGGTATAATGAGAAAGCCTGGCGACAACTAAAAATGAAGGAAAGGAAGCAGGAGCTCTCAGCAAGCTTGTGCAGTGTTGGGAGAAGATGCATAGTCCTGAGATTTGTCCTTCAGGAAGAAGAGAGAGAGAGGCAGAGCTGAGGCCCAGGCTCCCAGCATTCCACTGCTCCTCCTTGTAGAAAAGGAGAAGGTGGCTTACAGCAGCCAGAACAGCTGGTGAGCTTGGGAAAGTCGCCCCAGCCGGAAACTCCGCCACCAGGAGGGAGGAAGGGAGTGGAACTTGCACATTTACAGAAAACTTTTGAAAGGCTCCCAGAATTTCTAGCTGGGCTGATGGGAGATGTTTTTTTCTCTGCTGAAATCAGTCTGAAAAGACCGGAAGAGATGTGCAGACAGCATAAAACTAAAAGGAACATAAAAAGCACGGAAACGTGATACTGTCAAAGGAACAAAATCAATCTCCAGTAACTGGCTTTAAAGAAATGGATAATTGTGAATTTTCTGACAATTAATTCAAAATAGTCTTTTTAAAGAGACTCAATGAGTTAACAAGAGAACAGAGATAGGCCACTAAACAAAGTCTGGAAGATGATGCTTGAATAAAATGAGAAATTAACAAATCTATAGAAACCATAAAAAAAAGAGCCAAACAATAAATTCCTGAACTGAAACACACAATCCCTGAAATGCAAAGCAAAGGAAACAATTACCAAAATGAAAAGGTGACACCTGGAATGGGAGAAAATATTTGTGAACTGTGTATCCATTAGTGGGTTAATTCTCAAAATATATAAGGAACTCCTGATTCCATAGCAAAAATACAAGTAACCTGATTAAAAATGGACAAAGGACTTGAACAGAGATTTCTTCAAAGAAGAGATGCAAATGGCCACAGGTATCTTCAACACCATTATCAGAGAAATGCATATCAAAACTATAATGAAATATCACCTCCTAACTGTTACAATGGCTATCATTAAAAACAAATTGTTGGCAAGGTTGTGAAGAAAGTGGAACCCTATACACTGTTAGTGAGAATGTAAAATGGTACAGCAGCTATGGAAAATAATAGGAAGCTTCCTCAAAAAAATTAAATATAGAACTCCCATATGATCCGATGATCCTCCTTCTAGGTATCCAAAAGGTTTGAAATCAGGATCTTGAAAAGATATTTGCACTCCTGTGTTCATTGCAGCACTATTCACAATAACCAGGAGAGGGAAACAATCCTGGTGTCCAACGACAGATGAATGGATAAAGAAAATGTTGTATATATATGTACAATGGGTTATCATTCTGGTGTCGAGAGAAGAAAGTCCTGCCATATGCTACAACATGGGTAGATCTAGAGGACGTGATGCTAAGTGAAACAAGACAGTCACAGAAGGACCAATACCGCAGATTCCACTTCTGTGAGGTATCCAATGTAGTCAAATGCACAAAAGCAGAGAATAAAATAGTAGTTGTCCAGGGCTGGGTGGTGGGAGAAATGGAGAGCTGTTTTCAACAGGTATAAAATTTCACTTGTGCTACATGAGTAAATTCTAAAGATGTGCTCTACGATACAGTGCTTACAGTATGGTATTGTGCACTTCAAAAACCTGTCAAAAGGGTAGATCTTTTGGGATTAAATGTTCTTACTAACACACACACACACACACACACACACACACACACACACACACTCCAAAGGGACACAGGAAACTCTGGGAGATGGTGAATATGTCTATTTGCCATGAACATTTTTTAAAAGAAAGATATAATGAGACTGGGTGAATACTCAGAGAAGGCCTTTCTGGGGATATTGATTTAAACAAAAATCTGAAAGACAAGAAGAAACTAGCCATAAAATTTTTTTTAATTAAAAAAAACATGAAAAAAAGAAAGCTATTGTCAAGGCTGTAAACTGAGAAAGGCTCGGTATTTTTGAGGACTAGAAGAAACACTAGCATGGCTGGAACAAGCTTGGGCAAGAGGAGGATGAGGGAACAAGATAACGTCGAGGATGCTCAGTTTTGGTGTGAAGCACTTATCAGATTTCTAAATAGCAGAAATCTCAGTAAGTATCTGATGTTCAAGTATGAATTTTAGGTGATATTCTTTGGAAAGTATAGAGACTTTTACTGATGATTACATTCATGGTAGGAAGGAACTCAAAATTATGGCTTTAGCTTTGAGTCACATTGCAGAAGATTAAGTAAAATAGGTCTATATGGTAATTTGGATTTGATGCTGGATGATCTTGCAAGTTCTGGTGTACTCAGCTCACTCTCCACTAGAACTGGCCAACCTCACTTTATCTAGAAAATACAGACTAGAAGAAAAAGGCAGAAAAGTGAACAGCTCAATTCCAAACAAGATTCCTTCAACAGATCTTTAAAATAGAAAGTAAACAGGGAGGAGTTGCTCCGAATGGTTCTAAAAATACAGGAATGGTTTATGAGCACCTAAACATTAATTTATTGGAAGAGAGGAGTCATTCCAAAGCATTAGAGCTTCATTCATTCATTCATTCATTCATTCATTCAGGTTACATGTAGGGGTTCTCACTATGCACCAACGTGGAGAGAGCAACTAGGCATGGACCCTGCTTTCAATGAACTTACAATCTTCGAACAGAGAAGAGGATAATCCTTGATTATACTACAGAGTATGAAGTGTTACAGAGAGGTAGGCAGAGAGTGCTCTGGAAATTAAAAAGAAGAAAATCAGCGTTGAGGCACATAACTCTGCTTGTGGTGGTCAAGGGAGACTAGGTAAAAACGACACTTGTTATACCTGAGCTGGCTCTCTGAGGATAGAGCTATGCCAAGAAAGACCTTTAGTGGTGGGACTCTGAATGTGCAAAAGCATTGAAGAACCAAACTGTAGGTTTATACATATATAATTATATTATATTATATTATATTACATTACATTAAATAGATCAGGTGGAATCTCTGTTGGTTGAAAATAGAAAAAGCACACGGTTTATATAAGCCAAGGAATCTAAATATCTTAAGAATGACAGATTGATAGAATGATGATAAAGTTTGAGCAAAAATGTAACCGGATTCTATTTGCATTTTAAAATAATGGAGAGTTGCTGATGGATTTGAGGGTAATTAAAGAGGTGATCTGCACAGATCTTGGTGCAGGGGTGAGAGGGAAAGGTCCAGAAGGACCACGCCCACATTCCTCATTTGAGGCTTAGGAAGGTTGGGAGCATTAACCAGGAAGAATAGAAGCAGGTGTTTGAGGGGAAATGAATAAGCAATCTCTTCTTTTCTACTTTCCATTCCCGTTTTTAGAATTAAACAAAAGAACTACAGACTACCTCTTGTTGTTAGTATAGACATACCAGTTTCCATTGTACTTATTTTATTCAAAAAAAAAAAGTTAGAAAAAGAAATGAAAGATGTTGAGAAGTGTCGTTTTAAGGGAATGGTGGTTTTCCAGCTGGGGGTATCTGAGAGGTGGACTGGGCCCCAGGGAATCACGCTCACTTTACTGCAGTATAAACAGGCCTGTCACTAAAACAGGTTAAGAGGGAGATACCAAAGTGTCTTAATTCAGCCCTAGTTCGTTTCCCATGGAGAGTTACAAACAGATCGTCCTGTTGCAGCTGAATAAAGTGTTAAACAAAATCCCGAGAACAGATTGAAAATTACAGACAGCTTGTGATCAAAGAAGAAATCAGATAGTGAATCGTGCTACACATTTAAAAACCACTGGAGCGCATCTGCAAGCCTTCCTGAGCCACCTGCCCGCCTCTGGGCTACTTGCATGAGGGCTGGGAGAACAGGGATGCAGCTTAAATGAGAGCAAGTGAATTAGTACGGGGCAAATTAAAATCTGATACTGACGTCTCACAAAATAGCCGCCCAAGGAGAGGCAGTGTGAACTCTGCATATCTCATTTATGTGTTCTGTCCGTGGCGAGAGAAGGAACAGGGTTTAATGAGAACGGGCTTGGTTCAGAACCAGGGACCACATGCCCTGCCTCATCTGTTTAAAGCAAATCCCTCATCCCTCTGCTTCCACCCTGAGCTTTCATTCCAAGAGAACGTAGGGCAGAGGCTGAACGCCCTTTCTGCAGGATCCAGGGGATTAAGGTTTAACCAAACTTTCTCAAGATGGTGCTACCTAGCATTTCTCCCTACCGGTTTGAAAACCACCCACCAGATTCTTGCTAGGATAATTCAACAAAATGACCCTGAGCTTAATTCTTGTTACTTTATTTATTTATTTATTTATTTAGAACTCATGTTTGTTTTGTTTTAAGATTTTATTTATTTATTTGCCAGAGAGCAGGAGAGAGAGGGAGAGAGAGCACAAGCAGCGGGAGCAGCAGGGGGAGAGGGAGAGGCAGGCTCCCCACTGAGCAAGGAGCCCCATGTGGGGCTCCATCCCAGGACCTGGGATCATGATCTGAGCCAAAGGCAGATGCTTAACTGAGCCACCCAGGTGCCCCTTAATTTTGTTACTTTAAATAGTTCAGAATTACAGGTCTCCTCTTGGGGTCCACGGTGAGACACATTAACAGTACAAAATAATAATATTTAGATTTAATGGAAAGTTTTAACTTAACAGAAAACCTATTTTATGAGTTTAAATAGGCTCATTTCATGGCACATATCACCTTGGTTAAGGAAGAAGAAATAGGCATTTGGCTCTCAGTTTTAGATGGTAAATTCAATATGTGATAGATAAAGCAACTGGCTTAATGTCATTTTCTATAGCAGGTCAAGGGTTAAAACCCCAGACCTCTGAATCAGAGCTAAGATGTGTTTTATTCTTAGTTAAATTACATTAAAAAAAAAAAAAAAGGAAAGCTTCACTGTTCTGTGAAAAGCTCCTTCTGTCGGCAAAACATATTGCAAGATGTCAGACAGCATAAGCACCAGAGGGAGATGTGCTCTTAATCCATTCTGTTGTTAGCAAGTGTCAAAAATGTCTTTCAGCAGAATAATTATAAGGTTATAGTCCACGGACAGTCATTTTTGAATCATGTGCACCTGCTGACTAGAATCTGGGATTTTAAAAGTTCTTTCACTTTGTGAAAACAGAAACTTTTTCTTCAACCTGAAGCTACAGGGGAAGGTACACTTTAACACTGGTTTTAAAAAAGCCAAGTTTGTTATTAATAGCCTAGTTAAGAGAAAAAGCTGTGTGACCATTCTGCAATGAATTCTCTGAATTTAAATACCTAAGGACAGCTCAAAAATGAAAAGGAGAAAAAAAAGATAATTGAATAATACCAATTCAATTAGCAGTCGTAACACAGTTTCATTTATTTGAAAAGCCAGAGGTTATAATTTCATGATCCCATAGAAAAAGCACACCACACACTAATATCACCTCTTATTTGTATTCAGATCACGGAGGTGACTATATTTAGATTTTTACTTGCAATGCTTTAACCAAATGTCTCTGAAAAGGTAACTGGAAAGACAATTTCACATCAAATACTAACATTCAAACTTTAATCAGCACATATCGAAGAGAGGATTCCTTTCCAAGTAGGATATTACATGGGTTCGTTGTCTGCTAAGAGAGGATACACATGAAAAGACTATGTGATTTATGCTGAAATAAATCCTATCATTCAATACAGACTAGGAAGCCACAGTTGCTATGGTAACCACTTACAAGACCAGTTATACATAGTAATTCCCTAGCTTGTTCCATCCCAATCAATGTAGCACCCATGTGTCCTTTTTGAACAACATGGTTACACCCTTGGTGTTCCCCAGAAAAGGAAAGATTCGTTATTTGCAAGTAACTTTGCAGATCCTTGATTTTCCATTATTTTGTAACTTCACTGATCCATTATTTTAATGAGACAAAGTAAGAGGAGGCAATCAGAAGTGAGCTTCTCTACCAGGCAATATGAAGCACCTCGATGAAGTTTTTCTCATTTTCTGCTATAGATTATATGCACACATTTCTTGTTTAGTGATTTTTTAAATGTTGTCACATTTTAAGAAATAGCCCTAGGGCAAAAGATAGGGGAGAAACAACAACTTGTGTTAACAAATTAACAGCCATGTGCAGAAAAAAAGTCTATGTATGTGATGAATATTATTCCATAAAGTGGAATTTAAGGATTTTATTTATGTATTTATTTGTGAAAGAGAAGGAGAGTGGAAGAAAGCAAAGGGAGAGGGACAAGCAGCCTCCGCACTGAGTGTGAAACCCAACACCGGGCTCGATCCCACAACCCTGAGATCACGATCTGGTTACCCTGAGATCATGACCTGAGCCAAAACCAAGAATCGGATTCTTAATCAACTGAGCCTCCCAGGTGCCCCTCCATAAAGTGAAATTTAGAAGTAATTTAGAGTACAATGTTAAATTTAGTGTTGGCACTAATTTTTCAATCCACATTCAGAGGATGCCTACCTGTGTCAGGCACCGTCCTAGGCACTGGGGATGGGGCATTAAGCAAAGCCCAGTATTGTAGTCATTGGGTTTATATGCCACCTGCAGACATGAGCGGTGGGAAGGAGTCCTCCACGACTCCTCCAAGTTCTCAGGGTAGTGGAAAAGTAGACATTGGAACGAAGCCAAACCTAAGAATATGCTCCTTTTATCTGTTGATTATGCGATTTGGAGCAAGTTAATTTACCTCTCTGACTTTCTACTCTTCTGTTTTCAAAAAGGATTATGTGTTCACATAAGTTTATTGGGAGGATAATGTATAATAAAATACATAAGAGCATAGAAAGCAGCCTGTTTCCCAGCAACTGTTTCTGGAATCTGCTTCTGTCTATGAAAAGAAAAACTGCTGTGAACATTGTCCTGCCTTTATCCTAGAAATTCAGAAGATCAGACAAATAGGAAAAAGGAGTTATTCCTAGGTAAGAGATCACTGTGACTTACATTGGAAAGTGAATTAAAGAACATAGTCCCCGTAATGGCATTACGTGGTCCCGCGAGTAGCCAAGGGAGACTTGAAATAAGCAGCTATAGACAGAACTGTATCAATATAGTAGCAGTAGAGGCAGCAGTGTCAGAGTATGAAGCTATGCATAAAGGGCTGAACACAGGACTGGCAAATAATAAATATCCAGAAATGTTTATTATATATAGTAAAAATTATAAATAGCTTAATTTATATTATATTATTTATGCAAGCAATGTGCTAAATGTTCTACATACATAATCTCATTGAATCCACACATTTATGTGACTCAGACCTCAAAAACGAGAATTTTAGGTGCAAAAAAATTGAGTGAAATACTTGAGATTACACTAATAAGTGAAGAGCCGAAATGTAGGTCAAGAACAAAGAATGAGGGGCGCCTGGGTGGCACAGCGGTTGAGGGTCTGCCTTCGGCTCAGGGCGTGATCCCGGCGTTATGGGATCGAGCCCCACATCAGGCTCCTCCGCTATGAGCCTGCTTCTTCCTCTCCCACTCCCCCTGCTGTGTTCCCTCTCTTGCTGGCTGTCTCTATCTCTGTCAAATAAATAAATAAAATCTTTAAAAAAAAAAAAAAGAACAAAGAATGAGTAATAATACGGGTGGAAAGAAAGTCTCAGTGAGTAATAGAATATTAATATTAAGAAAAACTACCCTATCCAGTACCACATTTTTCTTTTAATATGGATCAGGATGGAGCACAGTTGAGCACCACTGAGTGAGAGAGATAAAAAGGAGGTGCCAGAGGAGAGCTTGCCAAAGGCAATTTCCCCAGCCACAGATAAGACTTCTCAGTGAGGTAAGGTTGGAAGTTAACATCGCTGTTCGCTATTTGTAATTTGACCACATAAATACTCGCTACTGAATTCATTCTATCCATTCTTAGTGCTATTTAATACCAACTACAAAATGGTAGCGTTTTTAAACCAACTTTATGAAATGATGTTAGGATGAGATTCACGAACCCAGTGGATCCCGAATGACAATAGTAATCAGAATTCTAACACCCCCTGAAGAGCAGACCAGGCCAGTAACGGCTATTACATATCGAATGATGCTTCAGCCAAGCTCATTTCCTATTTATTTGTATATTTCACTACTAATTATGTTTGAGTCTTATAAATACACATAAGTTTTCAAGTTTATTTAAAATTCATCCAATCTCCTCAAACTTTTCCAGCTTCTGTTTAAAAGTTGCTTAATACAGAAACTGAACAGCATGAGTCTATATTATTCGTGTGAATTCGTTTTAAAGAACCAACTTAATGATTCAAAGTCACTGCTATAATGGGTACATAAATTTTATATCCTAATTAAAATTAGTATTCAGAACTTATCAAATAGCATGGTTAAACTTTTTTTTATCAACAGTGAAATTTTACAGATTCAAAGCTCAATAAAATTAACAATTTTACAGTGAAAAATCAGTTTAACTACCAATGAACTTCAATAAGATTAATAGCTGACATCTACCAGAATTAAGTAGGTGAGAAGGCAGTGAGATAACATATCCAATGTACAATAAAAAAGAATGTCATATAAGAATCTTATGTCCAGCAACACCATTATTCAAAACTAAAGGAGAGAGGCATCTGGGTGGCTCAGTCAGTTAAGCGTCTGTCTTTGGCTCAGGTCATGATCCCAGGGTCCTGGGATTGAGCTCCACGTCTGACTCCCTGTTCAGTGGAGAGTCTGCTTTTCCCTCTCCCTCTGCCCCTCCTTCCCCCCACCCCTACTCATGATCTCTCTCATGCTCTCTCTCTCTCAAATGAATAAATAAAATCTTTTTTAAAAAATGAAGGAGAGATTGGTACATTCCCAGATAAGCAAAAACCAAGAATTCTTTACTAGTTGTCCTGCCCTGCAAAATATACTAAAAGGGGTTACTTCAGGTGGAAATCAAAGAACACTAGACGGAAACTCCAATCAACCTGAATAAATAAATAGTATTGGTAAAGGTAATGAAAAAATAAATAGCATCAAGGAAGGTAACTATATAAATAGTATACTGTATAAAGGAATAGAAATGTAACATAATTTTTAATGGGCAAAGGATTTGAATAGACATTTTTCTAAGAAGTTATAAAAAATGGCCAGTTAGTACATGAAACAATGCTCAACATCACGTCTTTGGGGACACACAAATACAAACTATGATGAGATGCCATTCTTACCCGGAAGGAACTAAAGAAGATGGACAATATAACAAGTGTTGTGAGGGTGTGAACAAAGGAACACCTTGCTTCATTACTGATGGGTACAAAAAATAGTGCGGTCACTCTGGAAAGCAATTTGGCAGTTCCCCAAGGTGTTAGAAATAAAGTTCCTATATGACCCAGCAATTCTAATCCTAGATGTTTATTCAAGAAAAATAAAAATATGTGTTCACACGAAACTTGTACACAATGTTCATCACGGTGTTATTCTAAATAGCCAAAAAGTAGCAACATCCTAAGTATCTTTCAACCAGTGAATGAATAAATAAATATATTTGGCAACAAAAGGATGAAAGACTGATGTATGATACAATATGGATTAATCTTGGAAAAAAAAATTGTTAAGTGAAAAGAACCAGCCACAAAATACTGTGAATTGTATGATCTCATTTACAGGAAATATCCAGACAAGGCAAATCCATAGAGATGGAAACTAGGCTATTGGTTGCCAAGGGCTGAGGAGAAGGAGGAATGGAATGTGACTGGTAGTAAAATGATGATAACACTGTAGAATTAGATAGTGGTGATGGTCACTGAACTCTGTGGATATATTTTCAAAGTCACTAAACTGTGCACTTTAAATAAACTAATTTTACAGTTGTGAATTATATCTCAATTAAGCTTTTATTTAAAAGATCAGGTTAAGGGGAGACTCTCTAACCCAGAATTAACCCTATAATAATGATTTGACCCTTATCTTTTTATTCCACAGGTGAGGAAACTAAAGCCAAATAAGATAAATTAATTACTTAAGGGCTCAATGCTTAGATCAATTGACTGAATTCGGTGTGGGTCCCACTACATTATGAGGACCGAGCATGTGCGTGTGGAGTGTGAGAACACTTGAAAATTACTTAGATGTGTGTTTAATATCTAAACAATAGGTTTGCTTTCTTCTTTCAGAGACCCTGGGAAGATTACCCCATTGGATAAAAACTCCAAACTATGAACAAGTATTAGTTGGAAATGTAATTCAGATTTATGTTGTCAAGATTTAAAAATAGTTTAGGATAGAGGTTTAAAAGAGGCATCAGACTGGGGTGCCTGGATGGCTCAGTCGGTTTAGCATCGAACTTTTGATTTCACCTCAGGTCACAGTCTCAGGGTTGTGAGATTGAGCTGTGCATGGAGCCTGTTTAAGATTCTCCCTCTCCTGGGGCGCCTGGGTGGCACAGTTGTTAAGCGTCTGCCTTCGGCTCAGGGCGTGATCCCAGCGTTCTGGGATCGAGCCCCACACCAGCCTTCTCAGCTGTGAGCCTACTTCTTCCTCTCCCACTCCCCCTGCTTGTGTTCCCTGTCTCGCTGGCTGTCTCTCTCTGTCAAATAAATAAATAAAAATCTTAAAAAAAAGAAAAAGATTCTCTCTCTCCCTCTGCCTCTCCCCCACCCACATGCACGCATGCTCTCTCTCTCTAAAAAAATTTTTTAAAAAATAAAACAGGCATCAGACTGACCTGCCTTCAAATTCTGGTTCAACCACATGACCTCAGGTGGGTAGCTTAACCAAGCTAAGCTTCAGTGTCTTCAAATACAAACTGGTGAAGATAAAAGATACTTCAATCATAGTGTTTTGTGAACTAAATGAGAAAATGTATGTGATGCACTTACCTTAGTGCCCTGATACGTACAAAGTAGTCAGTAAATGCTTCCAACAATGAGAATGAGAACGATGATGACGGTGATGATGACGGTACTGGTTTCGGTAACAGATTACCGAGGTCAT
Source organism: Ursus americanus (assembly GCF_024610735.1). NCBI lineage: Eukaryota > Metazoa > Chordata > Mammalia > Carnivora > Ursidae > Ursus > Ursus americanus. The sequence continues at coordinate 44,066,719 of NC_142139.1, read as the reverse complement.
GGAAGGCCTTCCTGCGGTTCCTGTTCTCATCATGATCACTTATATAATAACCCATTACTGGAACTGTAGATGACTCCTTCTCCTCCCATTTCTCCACACGGGAAAATCTGAGGCTACTGAGAAAAACAAGAGACCAAAATAGAAGGCAATAAAGATCATGAAGGAACATCCTTGCATCTCCTTGCTACCCACCCCCAGCCCCGAGTGCTGATTTCTGCTTTGTTCCCATTGACTCTGCAGCCACTATACATAGGAAGTTAAATGATTAGGATGTTCAAAGAAAAGGAGATGTTCACCTGAATAATAAATATAACATTTCAAAGATATTGCATCTGTACAAAAAGAAAAAAGTAAAACTCTGTTACACATATAGAAAGAAATCTTGGGAGAGAAGATTCAAATACATTGTGCGTGGTCCTCATAGATTGGTCTAATTTTCTGCAACTATTTATCGTTTTTTATTGTTTCAAGGATATGGATAAACAGGCCATGACATTTTCTAGATTGTATTCATTCATATCTCTCTGCGATAAATATATTTCATGGAATCATACTGGCAAGTGACCAAGACACCGAGAGAAGGAGAAGGAACTCTCCTTTGCTAGGGCCGGGAGGTCATCTCATTCAATCGTCTAAAGACCTACGTGGTAGACATTAGTATTCTAATCATCTAGATGAAAAATCTATGACTCAGAGGGCATAAGAGCACATGGCTAATGGGTGGCAGAATGAGAAGTCATAGATTCTCCCTTTGAAACTAATATTTTTAGAACAGCTTTATTGAAATACACTGTTCATACCATAAAATTTTCTCGATAAGAGAAAAATATAATTGTCTAAATGGCAAAACTGATACTCTTTCTATTACACAGTGCTGCTTTACTGTGGGTGAAATACGACAGCAAGAAAAACGAATCTTTATTATTGCTCCAAGAACAAGCTTAAAAAAATATATAGGCCGTATCTTAGACGTTAAGGTTCATATCAAAAGTGATAAGAAAGTCATGCAGATATGCATCAGATTCTTTAAATTGGTACACTGTAGGGTTAAGTCATTGTGGCTGGAGGTAAACTAGTTTCCAATGGGAACCATGCCCCGTGTTACCCCACATGACAAACTTCATTCCTTAATTTCAGATCTATCTCTTAATAGCTACGTGACTTTGGGTTTCATGTTCCAAAGACTCCATTTCCCCATAGGACTGGTGCAAGATTCTAATTAAATATTTACAAAGTATTTTTTTCTCTATCAGACACATATTGGGGTCTCGTTAAGGGCGCATTCCTTCCCTCTCTCCTTGTTTTCTTTGCCCTCTTTAAAATATAAGTACTTCCAGGAAGTATAGAGCATTAAACAAATTTTAATAAGATATGAATTCTCATATAGATTACCTCTAAACAATGAGGGGTGCTAAGAGTGTAAGGGTTTTAGCTCCATAAGTGGAGACAGACTGAGGTGATTGAGGGGACAGGGAGAGACAGAAAGAGACAGAGACAGAGTTTCAAGAATCATGCAGCAAAAATGGAGAGTAAGCAGACTAAGGAATACCACAGGAACTCGCTCCTGAAGAATACCCGAAAAAGTTTTTAAAGTAAAAACAAGCAAGCAAATAACATCAAAATGTAAGCGCCAAAAATTCTTCCTGGAAAATTCTAGGAAAGTTAGGGGAGCAAAATGATTTGCCTTGAACGTCAGCACCCTCATTTTATTACTCTCATCTTCTACAACGAACTACTTTTCTGAAAGGAAGTCTTTTTTTTCCTCTGGTAAAAATACAAAATCGCAAACAAAGTTTAGTTATAAATATCACCAGAGAAATCCTTGAGTAAAAATCTACTGAATTCTTCAGAGTGATTGGAAAATTATTTCAGGCTACTTAATTTCAGAGAAACAAGTTTATAGTTTTTCCAACTTAAAAATAATTTGGTTGACTTAACTTTTTTTAGGTTAAACTGTGCTCTCATCAAAAGAGTTCACTACCTTTAAATTCAGCTGCTTTGTGTTTTTTTTCTCAAAATATTTATTACGCAATTCTGGTAAAGGAGAGATGATAAGGTGCATTTTTTTCTTCTGACAATACATTGAAAAAAGAACTAGATAAGAGATCCAGGTATATCTTCCTGCGTCTCAGGCTGATTTCATGGGTGTAACAGAAGGGGAAATGAATCACAAGAGACTATGGACTCTGGGAAACAAACTGAGGGCTTCAGAGGGGATGGGGGTAGGGGATTGGGATAGGCCGGTGATGGGTATTAAGGAGGGCACATATTGCATGGTGCACTGGGTGTTATACGTAAATAATGAATCATGGAACACTACATCAAAAACTAATGATATACTGTATGGTGACTAATATAACATAATAAAAAATTACTATTAAAAAAAAGAAAAAAGAACTAGGTAAGAGAAATGCAATGCAAAACAAACAAACAAAAAACAAAACAAAATAAAACAGTGTACAAAGGGCATGATCCACCAGCTTTTAGTTGTAGATTAATAAATTCCTTAGAGGAACTGTTTTCAATATAATCGCTTTTTATGATTAAATATTAAAATTTTAAAGAAATTTTCCAGGGTACCATGAATTTTCATTAAAATCTTTCGAATTGATGAAATGTATTAAACTATCAATACAGAAACACTAATGCTCTTTGATTCAAAACAAAACCTAGCAATTATTTTTAAACATTTGGAGTAATAAAAAAAAAAGGAGCCATAATACAAAGTACAGCCACATTCCAAGTGCTGCGAACTAAAAGCGAAATAGAAAGGCAGTTTTCTATAAGTATTTTGAGGCTCAACTAGCCTTAGACTATAGCCAGGGTAGTAGATATTGACCACTTGTTAATTTGTAACCTAGCTCCATTAATTTATTCACTGAAACTACTCTCAGAACAAGTCCTCCTTCCATTTCAAGGTACAAGAGGGGGTGTGATCCATGTTGTCTCATTAACTGTCTTCACCTCTTTACATCCTCCTACTTGACTTCTGACTCCCTCAAGTAATACTCATTGGCTCCCAGTAAGTTTTCATAATGCTACTGCCTGGTCAGTGCAGTCGCCTGATAACTGAGAATCTGTAATGTTTCTGTCCCTAGAGCAAGCGATCTCTGACCCAAATCTTGAAACCATAGGCAGAAACTCATGCAGAAAGCTTACAAATAAACTTTTAAGAGGTCGTGGTCATTTACAAAGGCTAAAGGACAGCTTTTCAGCAGCTATCGTCTGTGAGGTAATTAGATAAATTTGAAACTTTCATACGTACACATAAAATGTTAGAGACTAACTCTCATGAAATTTGCACTCTCAATTTCAATATTAGAAAGGAAAATGTTTGATTCACAACAGATAATGCAATAGAATTCTAAAATATTCTTAATTTCAGGTAAAAATGAATATGAGCTTTCTACAAGTATTCCACATTGCTCTACCTTTCCCCCCCAGAACTTATTTTTAATTGTGGCAAAATATATGTAACATAAAATTTAATATTTTTACCATTTTTAAGTGTACTATCCTGTGATGTTCAGTCCATTCACAATGTTGTGCAACCGTCACTGCTATTCATTTCTAGAACATTATCATTCCAAACAGAAACTCTGTGTCAATTACACAAACACTCCTCATTCCTTCCTTCCTCCAGCCTCTAGTAACCTCTAGTATATTTTCTGTCTCCATTAATTGCTTTTTCAGGCTACCTGATATAAGTGGAATCATAGGATATCTGTCCCTTTGTGTCTGTCTTATTTTATTTAGAATGATGTTTCCAAAGTTGATTCATGTTGTAGCATGTTTCATAATTTCATAACTTATCAAAGCTAAATAATATTCCATTGTATGTACATACCACATTTTGCTTATTCACTCATTTACTAATGCACATTTAGGTGCCTTGATCTTTTCTTTTCTTTTTTTTTTAAAGATTTTATTTATTTATTTGACAGAGATAGAGACAGCCAGCAAGAGAGGGAACACAAGCAGGGGGAGTGGGAGAGGAAGAAGCAGGCTCATAGTGGAGGAGCCTGATGTGGGGCTCGATCCCAGAACGCCGGGATCATGCCCTGAGCCGAAGGCAGATGCTTAACCGCTGTGCCACCCAGGAGCCCCTAGGTGCCTTGATCTTAAGCAAGAGAAGTTTATCAGGATGGTACAATCATCTGTCATCCTCTAGTGATCCATAGCCCTCCCCACCCCACCCTTTAACAGGGGACCCTGGAGGAAACACAGTCTCCCTGTACACCCTAGCACAGGCCAGACTGTTCCTTTCATTGTTAAGCCACTTCTATGACCACTTAGTGGGTAGAACCAAGGCTTACACAACTTGTCTCTTCCCAATTTCTTCTTCCCAGCCACTAATGGGTGGGCCTGCTTCCTGCTTCTCAGAAAACATTTCCACCAAAGTTGTTCAGCAGATCTAACTTAGGTCTTGCATCTTTCTTCTAAACTTTGACTCAAAAAGGTCAAACTTCTATTTAATTTCCTTTCAATCACCTAAAGGGTCTTAGATGACTTCTGACCTTTAATTAAATTGAAACAATGGAGTTTGCTTTATATTAGTTATTAACATTCGCACTATTTCTGGTTGCTGATCACAAGAAATGGAGTTCTGTATTTTGCTTCACTACAAATTAAGAAAATATAATTTTAACATAACTAGCAAGACTTATCTTCCCTTATTTCAGAATATAAATGAAGGTTAGGAAATTTTCTTTTTAACTTATACCTTCCACCAAAAAGACCTCTCTCTAACTCATTTTCTGATGCAGGATTTCCGAAGTACAGCAGCTGTAATGCTGAATACCTAAGATTCAAATGTGTCTTTGTTCATCTTGACACTGTGCCCATACACTTCAAACCTGTCAAATGTAGTTTTTTCAGAGGGGTGGGAAATATATCGTCTGTGATCTAAAGTCTGTCATAAGAATCACCACATTGGGTATGGGACAAGTGATTGTATAAACTTCCTGAAGGCTCTGTTTTCTCTTCTTCCTTCATAATATTTCAAATTAATTAACTAAATAGAGTTCTATAAAAATGTATAGGTTATACTCACAGCACTAAAAAGATCTTTCTGAATCCATGATAGCCCAAATTGCTGAGATTTATTATCTATATAGTTATCATACAACTGTTCAATCCATTAATTATACTTTTTTGTATAAATTTTAGAATATAATTTAGCTTATTAGATGTTCAGACTATCATATGTAAAGTATATATAATAACATGTACTTTTTATATTTGTCCTAAGGATAAATTTTTAAACTGCTTCGAAAACTACTCTTCTGGACTTCAAACTCTATTACAAAGCTATAGTCATTAAGACAGTATGGTACAGGCACAAAAACAGGCACATAGATCAATGGAATAGAATAGAAAACACAGAAATGGACCAACAACTATATGGCCAACTATTATTTGACAAATCAGGAAAGCATATCCAATGGGAAAAAAAAATTCTCTTCAACAAATGGTGTTGGGAAGACTGGACAGCCACATGGAGAATAATGAAACTGGACCACTTTCTTACACCATACACAGAAATAAATTCAAAATGGATGGAAGACCTTAATGTGAGACAGGAAACCATCAAAATCCTAGAGAGAACACAGGCAGCAACCTCTTTGACCTCGGCCAGAGTGACTTCTTACTAGACACATGTCCAGAGGCAAGGGAAATGAAAGTAAAAATGAACTATTGGGACTTCGTCAAGATAAAAACCACTGCACAGTGAAGGAAACAATTAACAAAACTAAAAGACAACCTTTGGAATGGGAGAAGATATTTGGAAATGACATACCTGATGAAGGGTTAGTACCCAAAATCTATAAAGAACTTATGATATTCAACAACCACAAAACAAATAATGCGGTTAAGAAATGTGCAGAAGACATGAATAGACATTTTTCCAAAGACATCCAGATGGCTAACAGACATATGACAAGACGCTCAACATCACTCATCATCGGGGAAATACAGATCAAATCCAGGTTGAGATACCACCTAACACTGTCAGAATAGTTAACATTAACAACACAAGAAGAAACAACAGATGTTGGTAATGATATGGAGAAAGGGGAACCCTCTTACACCGTTGGTGGGAATGCAAACTGGTGCAGCCACTCTGGAAAACAGTATGGAAGATCCTCAAACAGTTAAAAAAAAAATCTGAGTATTTACCCAAAGAATATAAAAATACTAATTCCAAAGGGGCACATGCCCCCCGACGTTTATAGCAACATTATCAACAATAGCCAAAATATGAAAAGAGCCCCAGCGTCCATAGACTGATGAATGGATAAAGAAAATGCAGTGTGTACACACACACACACACACACACACACACACACACACACACACACACACAATGGAATATTACTCAGCTATCAAAAAAGAATGAAATCTTGCCATTTGCATATTGGTTCATTGGAGATGGTGTCCTGGATAACTCTCTAAAGCTGGCTGAAATGTTTTAGGTAGGCAGTACAGTGTAGTGGTTGGGAGTCTGAATTCTGGAAGGCGTATTTCCTTGGCGTGAATTTCTGGGTTTGTTTTTTTTTAAGATTTGTTTATTATTTTAGAGAGAGAGAGAGAGCATGAGTGAAGGGAGGGGAAGAAGGAGAGGGAAAGAGAGGCTCCCAAGTGGATGCCCCGCTGAGTGTGGAGCCTGATGCGGGGCTCACGACCCTGAGATCATGACCTGAGCTGAAATCAAGAGTCGGACGCCCAGCCGACTAAGCAGGTGCCCAGGGAATTTCTGGTTTGTATCTCTAAATCTGTAGTCTTAGCTAAATTGTGTTATCTTCTCCATAACTCGTGTCTCTCCCCTAAAGACGAGCACCGGTTAAGTGAAAATCTAGGGCAGATTTACAAATACTACACCCCGTGTTTCTTATTTGGATCAGGCTATACATCCAAGAACAGACTAAGTAGAAGCCTTGGAATTAAGTTTTAGAGTAGCGTTATTTTTAAACATGTAATTTTACAATTTTGTTACAAGAATACCTGAGAGAGATTGGGGCTGTGGTTCCAGAACACCACCACAAGGCAAATATCACAATACAGTGAGTCAAATGAATTTTTTGGTTTCCCAGTGCATTTTTCCCCGGTGCATTTAAAAGTCGTTATGTTTACAGTGTACTACAGTCTATTAAATGTGCAATTGCATTGTGTCTGAAAAACAATGTACACACCTTAAGAAATACTTTATTGGTTGAAAATGCTAACCATCCCCTGATTGTCAGTGAGTTGTAATCTTTTGGCTGGTGGAGGGTCTCGCCTCATCAGGGTGCTGGAGCCTGGGGTGGCTGGGCCAGTTTCCTAAGATAAGGCAACATGAAGTTGGCAACATTGATTGGGTCTTCTTTTCATGAATGATTTCTCCATAGAGTGTGATGCTGTTTGATAGCGTTTTACCCACAATAGAACTTCTTTCACTATGGGAGTGCATCCTAGCAAACCCTACCACTACTTTATCAACTAAAGAATTTCTTTTTTCTTTCTTTTTCAAAAGATTTTATTTATTTATTTATTTGACACAGAGAGAGAGAGAGAGAGAGAGAGAGACAGAGCATGAACGGGGGGAGGAACAAGGGGAGAAGGAGAAGCAGGCTCCTACTGAGCAGGGAGCAGATACAGTACCGGATCCCAGGACCCCGGGATCATGACCTGAGCTGAAGGCAGACAATTAACTGACTGAGCCACCCAGGCACCCAACTAAAGAATTTCTTTCATTCCATTCTAGACGGATGTGTGCAAGACTCAGTGTTATATTTCACACTAATGAGGAGCAAATTAAATCAGGAACCTAATTCATATTTATTTGCTCATCATATATATGTGAATGCATTATTTATTCTAGGTACATGGTAGTGGGGAACTCTAGATGAAGAAAAAAGTATGGTCCTTGTCCTGATGGATCATCTAATCTAATCCGAGAGACAGGCAGTACACATATGAATCAACGAAATACTTAAACAATGAATGCTATGTACCATAAAGAAGCTAAACGATAAAACATCCTACAGAAAGGAGAATGGTGACTCAGAGAGTGGGGCACTGCCTCTGAGGGCACAGTCAGGAAAGACTGTCTCTGAGCACATAATATTAAAGTGGAAAGTTTGAGGAGTCGGCCTAGTGCCAATCGGCATCAGAGATCACTGCATTCTAAGTGCAAGGATAGGGACTTATAAAAACCATGATAGAGGAAAACGCACGGGGCCTTCCCATTGCTTTCTGCAGGTCAGAACTGGGGAGCTTTTAGTAGCATAAGATGAGATGTTAAAGTTGGTCAGAGGACAGATCACACAAGATTTTCTAAGGCATGGTTACAAATACAGATCACAGCGCAAGTGCAACAAAAGGTCCTTTTAAACAAGACAACGAAGCGATCTGCTTTCTACTGCACAAAACGTACTCCGGTTCCTGTGTAGGTGGTGGGTTAGAGCGCGCCAAGATGGAAGGAGGGTCTAGATGGGAAGTTCCTCAGCATTCTGAGGAAGAGGTAGTAATGACACTGACAGGATGGTGACCGGGAATTAGACAGAGGTAGGCAGATTCAGGAAATACTTTGAGGGTAGAGTAAGTAGATGTGGGCATTAGGAAAAAGAACACATCAAAAGTAATAGAGTTGTGGGTTTTTTTTCCCTGACTTGAATAATTGGGTGAACTGTGGTATAATTTACAGTAAATTAGAAGACTGAGTGAAGACTAGCCTTAGGAAGATATAGAATACGTTGCTTTAGGACTCAAGAATTGAGATTTGGATATGTTTATTTGGAAATGTCTCTTTAGAATACCAGCCCGGCAGGTGGATTTAGGAGCCTGGAGTTTAGAGCAGGGAGCACAGACTGATGATTACCTCAATACATATTTAGAAACTTGGGGAGACAAGGAAGATTTATAATTCCTTAAAAGCAGCAATTTATCAGTCTCAACTTTTGTGATTTTCAATGTCCTGATATTTTCCCACAAAGGAAGTTGCTTGTTTCTCAACAAGTTATGTCATGTCTGAGCGCAGACATCACTGCTTGATACCGTTGAACTTAATTCAGAGTCCACAGATGACAGTCATAGAGACTTTAGGACTTTTTTCAGAAAACATCGTTCAGCGACTTGTTTCTCAGGTTTCTTTATGTAACCTGGGAAATCAAAGTCTTTGTTGATGTGAGAAATGAATATTTATACACATAGTATTTCCGGACACGTGTTCTTATGACTGACGAGTAGAGCTTCTACTTGGGGTCACCTCTAAATAGTAGTCATGTTCCTGTATCTTACTGGAAAATTTATCTTTGTTCCTGAAGCTATAATATTTTCAGAAATTCTTTTGTAAAATCCTGGATATTCCATATAAAATAAGACAATAAAGTGTAACAAAATTCTGTCATAAAACATAAGTGGGGTCTGTTCACAGCAAATGTGGGATGAAATATCACTAGATTAATGAAGAACAATATTTTCCAGTCCATCTTCTACCAGTTGTTGTGAAAAGGGGAAAAAAAGGTTTTCGTTTTTTCCTGAACTCTGCACATGGACTAAGAAAGTGCCCAATGATCCTCAGAACACTCATTTCCAACTCTTGTTTTGCCCCATAGGAAATTAAACAAAGGAACAAACAAATAAGAAAAACCTTTAGACTGCCCCCTGTTTGAGAATGGGTCTGGGTAGGAGACAGGAGTCAATCACCATGCGATTGTGAATTCATAATACTGGGTTTTACCCTAATATTGAATTTTCATATGTGGCGTGAAGAACCTCCTTATTACATTAGGTCAGGATCAGCAAACATTTCCTGCAAGGAGCCAGGAGAGTAGGTGTTGTAGGCTTTGCAGGCCATCTAATTTCTCACAACTAGGCAACACTACTGTTGTGGGGGGGGGGGGTTGTTTTTTGTTTTCTTAAGATTTTATTTATTTGTCAGAAGGAGAGAGAGAGTGAGACCAAGCAGGGGGAGCGGCAGGCAGAGGGAGAAGAAGGCTCCCTGCTGAGCAAGGAGCCAGAAGCAGGGCTCAATCCCAGTACTCCAGGGTCATGACCTGAGCAGAAGGCAGATGCTTAACTGACTGAGCCACCAAGGCGCCCCCTACTGTTGCGGTTTTAATGCAGTAGGTTCAGTTGAGAGCCAGGTAGCTTAGGATGTTCTTTTCTTTTCTTTCCTTTTTTTTTTTTTTGAGTTTTTTTTAGAGAAATAGGCAAGTTGTATATTGACCTTTGTTAGGAAATTATGATGCAGACTCATCTTTTAGCTATCAGTCTAGAGGAAAGTCTCATAATTTGCCTGGTGCTGAGAAATTATCAGACACAGTAAGAGCATTATTATGGTACCATGTGGATTTGCAAACTTTCTGCTTTTAGAACCACAAAAGAGAGAATGAATGTTGCACTTCTATTTCATCGGAGCTGATATGCCTGACAGTTAGTGTTCCTTGAAACAAAACACATTTAATTGGCAAACCTCTTCTCTTTCAAAGGTACCAAAAAATCCACTTCTACAAAGCTTTTCTGGATGTCACATCTTACAACAATCACAAAGTTCAATACTTTAGATGTTGCTTCAAAAAGCAGACAAAAAATAATCATTTCCTATTTCTAGAGCTTATTTGGTGATGTTCAATGTCTTTGTTCTATTTCTTCTCTCAGACACCTGACAAATGTTGACCTTGGCTGGTTGTCTGTTCTCTCCACTTGTCCTGTGGCTTGTTCTTCGGTACTTGCTCTGCCTCTTGAACTCTTGGTTTCCTGATTTCTGAGAGTGACCTGATCTCATTTAGACGTCCCACATGTATGTGCATATTCACCACGATTGTTGGAAACCTGTAACCATTGACATAATAAGAACATGCTGCGATCTGTGCTCTATGAAGCTCTGTATCCAGTATATTTTATAATAGATTCAGAAAGTAGTAACCCTCTGTCTAGGCACATATCTAGAAGGCACAGTCCTTTTGGTGACCTCACAGACCTCGCTCACACCCCAGGACCACCTTCCTGAGGCTTCTCCCTTCCACCCCCAACAAATAGCCCTGCTCTCACACCTGGTGTCTCTCTGCATGCCCACCCACCAGCGTGGCTCCCCTGCACCCTGGGTTTATTTCCTGCTTTTTCGGTAACTCCAGACCACTCTGGCCTGGGCTACCCAACAAATTTCTTGGCTATCCTGTGGGCTGCTCTACACCTTCTCCAATGAGGTCTGAACCCAACCTGGGAGAATGTCCTTCCTTCTAAGATTACCCTTTATTTTACTCCCTCTCAGCTCTAAGGTTTCCTTTAGAGCTCCTTCACATCTTCATAATGACTCTCCTCTCATGGTTCAAGAATAAATATTCTTTGATATTAACCTTCTCCAGTTATAATTACTGTGTGGTTTCTGTCTCCTAATCAGACTCATGATACACAAACTTGTAATTAAAAATAAGGAAAGGGATGCCTGGCTGGCTCCGTCGGAAGAGCATGCAACTCTTGATCTCAGGGTTGTGGGTTTGAGGCCCACGTTGAGTGTAGAGATTTGAAAAATAAATAAACTTAAAAAAATATTTACACAGGGTATTGGCCATGCAGCTCTGAAGAGCTGAGAAGCCAAATAGGGGCTCTCAGACAACCCAGAGATTAACATCTGCAGGAAGTTGCCTTCACAAGTCTGGAGGGTCCAAAAAGAGGCAATGCTACTAGAACCAAGATACCCACTGTAAACAAGGACTATGTGGGCCTCTCCGGAAAGATCGAGAGCTAAAGTAGGGAGGCCATTGCTATCAGAGTACTTGACTGCCTTTTCCATTTCTTCATCTGGGACTTTCCTGTAGGTACGTGCCATGAATGGAAAGGAGCTGGAAGAAGCAAAGGAGGGAATGTGGGAAATGCATCTCACAGAGATAGCTCCTCTGTAAGACACTGGAGATCAGGGGAAGGGATAGAGTGGATTCCAGAGCAAAACAAACAAACAAAACAAAACAAAAGCAATGACTGGCAGAGATATGCTCCAGTGTAAGCAGTAATATGATGTAAACGTTTAACAACCAGCTTCCCACAAAAAAGGAAAGCCCTGATTTGTAGCCTTTGTCCACTTCCCTGGTGTGACTACTCTCAACGTGACTGATATCCGGGTCACTCCCCACGGAGCTGATAAGAGAAGCGCATTAGCACATTGTTATACAGTACTTCTGCTATGCAAATACAATAAACAGCAATAACCTCAGGAGCATAGATAATACCAAAATAATAAAATAATTCAAAATAATAAGTATCAAGTATTTAAGATTTCTATTTCTGGTATAATTTATTTGCCTGTACATTTGTATAGTGTTTTTAGTAATGTCTGTGTTTGACAGTGGACTCCTGTGAGCTAGTAAGCGCTGGTCCCAGGACCCACCCGGCTTGGGTTTTCAGGCATTCAGTGGAAGAGGGCCAGTGGATACCTAGATATACACACCTGCCGCACAGGAAAGTCTGAAGTGCTGATAGAGATTTGGGAGTTATCACTATGTAGGTGAAACCAAAAAATGATGGAAAAAGGGCATGGAGATTATAAAAGAGGGCTGAGGATTGAATCTTGGCTGTTAATGGGATGCTGACAGTCGCAGAAGAAAAGGAGCCCCTGAAGGAAACCAAGGAATGTTCAAAGACTTAAGAAAAGAGCAGGCAGCCTTCAAGACTGATAGCACCTCACTGCCTAATTTGCATCATAAGGAAATACACTATGTAAGAAACAGTACTCATCAAAGAAATCAGGAGTATTCATTTACTATATCAAGGACTGTAAGTTAATACATGGATTTATCATAGAGCTTATTTAAGCAAAGATATTCTTAATGCCTTTAAACTATGGTATATTTTTATTATTTTATCAACTATACATACATATTAATATATTTTATGTATATATATATGATACATGTATTTTTGTGTATGTGTTTTTAGATTGTATTTTTTGTGTGTGTTTCTTTGTTTTAAGATTTATTTATTTTAGAGAGAGAGAGAGAGTTGGGGGAGGAGAGGGGCAGAGCATAAAGAGGCGAGAGAGAATCTTAAGCAGATTCCTCAGGGCTCGATCGCACAGCCCCAAGATCACTACCCAAGCTGAAACCAAGAGTCGGGCGCTCAACTGACTGCGCCGCCCAAGTGCCCCTATGTGTGTGTGTGTTTTTTAAAGTGAACTACTTCTTTAATGTAAAAAGTGTGGTGTGTCCATGAGTACTTAATTTTTTTTCATGCATAGGTGTTGGTATCTTACACAAACTGATTATAATTATCAACCATGTCATTTGTTTAATAACAAAAATTTCTGATTTTCAGAAGCTGACACCTAGATGTTATAAGGGATACTAGATATTTCAAAAGCAACAAAGCAATTCACAATTTAAAATAATATATATTATATATACTGTATTAAATCTTTATAATCTTTTATTTAAACAATATAAAACCATATATGTGGTTAATGAGAGCATCCTGTGAATCCTAAGCAAGCAGGCAAATAATAACCGAAGGGGAAAAGACAGAAGAAAATTTGCTTGTGGGTATTTCTATTGTGCCCATTCCTTCTGGAACATCACGCTCGGCACCATATTGCACATTCATCTGGGCAGGAGGTGAGAAATAAAGGTTGGAAGGGCTGCTGATTTCATTTTTGATTTATGTAAGCTGGAGGGGAAAGCCTGGAAGTCCATTTTCCCACCTGTGACTGTTCGTTTATTCTCTTACTCAGGAGAGATGGGCACAGAAGGAGGTCTTATCTCTCCATCAGTGGCAGAGTATCTCTCAGGAAGTGAGTTCATCCATGTTTGCACGTCAGCAGCTGAGCCCTTAGAAAGGTGCGTGGTCACGGTGGTGAGCGCCGCTGAACTTTGTAGCCCTCCTCACCTCCACTCGCTTTACCTTGAAGGAAAGGCTCCGCATTTTACAGGCACCTGATAGATAGTGATTTCCAAACCCCAAACCCTCCAGTGCAAGCCCTCTGTGAAGAAGTAATTTAGATGTGATCGAATGAAAGTGTAGGTATGTCTAAGAGGGAAAGAGAGTCTTAGTATACAAAACAGCACAATCAATGTAATTTGGATTTCACAAAAACATCTAATACTGAGATGTACATATACATATACTCACGCGCATATTGCGTATTACATATATAAACAGAGAGGAGTCCCCCAAAATTCCTCAAATGACAATAGGTAGAAATATGGGACAATTTTATTTTGCTGCCTTATGTTATATGATGTTCTAAATTTTCTGCAAACAGCATGAGTTACTCTTTCTTTTCAAAAATTCAATAAGTACCTGTCACTTGAGGGAAGAAAGGAAGAAGAAACTGGATTCCTGAGGTCACATGTTGAAGGCAGAACTCTTCCATGACTTTGTCCCATGAATTCCTACTTTGTCAAGGTCACATCATGGTGTGACATTTGTATCTTACTTCTGCATGTTGATTGAAGCACACCACTGAACAGCTATAACAGCCTTTAAAATGGATTAGAGCTAAATTATTCATGCGACAAGCCAGTAAGAGTGGATGGCCCCCACATTAGAGCGCCGGTCCATGCATTTCATGCACTTGTCCTTTTCCTTACAGAAGCAGCTTAGCAGCGTGCTGAATGCGGCCATAGGTAAGAAATGCTGATAACGTTGTCCGCTGAAATGTCAGGTCTTTACTGCAGAGATAAGGGGCAGCAAGACGTCGGTGCCTTGCATTTTTACGTGCTAACAGAACAGTTCAACACAGTATCCAGAGTGCTACTCACTAACAGCATAAGAAAGACAGCATTTCTCGACGAATGAACGTGTTCAATCTCGCTGTGCACACAGAGCACAATTAAAATACAAATGAAGACACATGCGCAGATCAACATGAATCCCTTACCTTGATTTGTTAAAAATGTTACCTATAATAGGTGAAGGATTATGGAAATTTTGAAACGTCTATGGAGGGAATAATTCATTTTTGTTTCTAAAGTATAAGAGCAATATAAGCATAACTTTAAAGTCCTCTTTTGTTTTATCATAAAATCAGTAGTTGGGAGATTTCACCTGTTAATGTGAATGCTAGTGAATGGCCAGTTAACTCCATGTGACAAGCTAAAGCCTTCTTTATCTCAGGTCAACAATCAGAAAAAGCATGAAACTGCATCTATGTCTTTATTAAGTGGGAAGAATCGTCTTTCTCTAAAAGCATCTATTCAAGGAGACGGCGTGCTCAGAGAATTACACTGTTATTCTACACAGCTCTACCTGGCCTGTAACACTGTAGCCCACAGAATGCTCTCATTCCGTTTCCTGTCCTCAGTGAAGTTAAACAGTCCTGCGACTGTTCACAGAATGACTAGAATGAGATAATGTACCAATTTTTCTAAATGAAGTGCCGCTCTAGAAACTGGAAACAAAGTTGAGGAAGCCTGCCTTCGTGCTTATCTGAGCCTGAGAAAATCCAATTGTAGCACTTTTATCAGTCGTACAGAGCTTGACACCAACCCGTGATCACCAGCCTTTGAGATGAGATTGGATTATACGCATTCAGCTAAAATGTGCTCAGGGTAGAATTTATTCATAGGGGATGAATATTTATGCCTGGTGATGGTCGGTCTCAAGTTCTGGAAGCATGGCATGACCAGACAGCTGTCGTTTTAGTCCCACAGTTCTTGGGAGTTTTGCTCTGCATCTTCTGGGAGTCATAATCCCCAGCACCGAGAAAGGATGGCTGACGTTGAGGTGCTGGTTGATAGACTCCATGATGGTGCCGCCTCACACCACAGCCTGGGCAGGAATGATGGAGGGCAGCACCCTTCAAAGAGCCTCCACATCACACGTTAAGAAGAAACTATTGTGACCTGTTAGCAAGAACGTGCAGACAGTGCCAGCCCAACGAACAACTCTGATGTAGGGAAAAGTTGTCTTGCCCATTCTTGGCCTTTTCTCCTACGCCATTTTCCCCTCCTTTGAAAGGTGAGACTTCCTACCTGGAGCCAGCCAAAGAAGTTCTTCCCACCCAGACAGCACCATATGGCCTAATTCTCAATTTAATTTTATTAAAATATATGTATTCTGTGCTCTATTAGCTTCTCGTTGAAAGGTGTTTTGAGTGGAGACAGATAAAATATTCCTTGGGTTGCCTGGGTGGCTTAGTTGATTAAGTGTCCAACTCTTGATCTCATCTCAGCACTTGATTTCAGAGTTTGAGTTCAAACCCTGTATTGGGCTCCAGGGTATATTTTATATATAAAATATTTATATGCATATTTATATAGAAAATATTTATATGTATATTTATATAGAAAATATTTATATATATTTATATAGAAAATATTTGTGTATATTTATGTAATACATATGTATATTTTCTATATACATATATATTAATATATATTAATTATATATTATATATAATTATAGTACATTATATAGAATATATACAGAATTATATTATTTATATAATATATAATTAATATATATTATATATAATTAATATAGATATATAAAATATTTATATATATTCAGGCGTGAAACATTGTTCTATAAATGTAGAGGGAAAGTCTTTATGGCAAATGTGATATAAGTCAAGACCTTGAAAGACTGTAGAATTTTGACAACCGAGATAACATAATTAGGGACAATTGGAATAACACCATATTGTAGAAGACGTGTTCTCCAAAGAACTGATTGTTTTATATAAAGAGATTTATTAAAAGGAATTGGCTCACACAAGTATGGAGACAGAGAAGTCCCAAGATCTTAGTCAACAAGCTGGGGACCCCAGAATAGCCAATGTGTAGTTCCAGTCTGTGTACCAAGACCTAAGAATAAGAATAACTGAGGAGAAAGATGGAATATGAAGGCCAGAAAGGACTCAGCTCAAACAGTCTGGCAGGAGGAGTTCCCCCTTAGTCACTGAAACATCAGCTTTTTTGTTCCAATAAAGCTTTCAAAGGGCTAGAATGAGGTCCACCCACATTGGGGAGGACAATCTGCTTTACTCAGGCTACTGAGTCAAGCGTTAATCGCATCCAAAAATGCCCTGGCAGGCTCACCCAAAATAACGTCCACCAAGATCTTTATGTGTCAAGTTGACACATAAAATTAATCACCACAGGCCTAGCCTGTCACAAGCGCAGGCTCTGGGCTGGGAACAGTTGGCCTGCAGTGTGTCTGACAAGAAGAGCAGTGGGGAGCTCCTGCCTAGGCTGAGACATGTGTACCAGGAGTCAGTGCTGGGAAAGGAGATTTTTTTTGTTTCGTTTTTTCTTTGTTCTTAAAATACTAGAGCAAAAAGATGAGAAAAGGTCTGTAAAAAAGAATCCTGTAGAATACCAAACGCCAAATGTGTGGCAGCTTAGTGTCATAGTGTAAGAGTAGGAGAAAAGAAAAACAGGAAGTCATAAATAAGGCAAAACTGAAACAGAGTAGCAAGTAAGTCGATGTCTATCTATGTATATGTTTTATTCTCTGCATGTGTATTTTTATCATACTTTAGATTCACATGAAATAAAATAGCTTAACCATTCACAAATGTAACTCTTTCATAACACAATAAATATGGTTCAAAAATACAATCAGAAGAAAGGCAAAATCGCCTCATTATGAGGTTAACGTAATCACTGCCTTACGCTTGAGTAACTTGCTAAATAGGGTAGCCTGGTGACTCAAGTTCTGAATGCTTCCTACTTTGAAAAAGGGGTTCTCTGCTTTTTCCTTTTTGCCTTTCTGTGCCTTCTAAATATCTCCTTTCCCCCAACTTTCTTCTTAGAAGAAAAAAACTTCAGCCTGAAGAAGAGAGGAAGAAAGGAAGTCAATTGCCAATTGCGTTATGTCCAAATTTGCATTATTGCCAAGTGTGTTTGCACAGCAGGATTTTTATCCTAAATAAATACTTCACACACACACACACACACACACACACACACACACACACACACAATGTACTTATTAAAAATAGGAAAAATATTTATTTTTGTCTTTTATACTCAAAGATATTTAAATCTTTAACTGAATTCCCATACACCACTCACTCTCCTTTTTTAACATGAAAGGGTACCGACACAAATAAAGTTTTTCTTAAAACCTGTCGTTTGAAAGCTGTCATGGTTCAACCACTTCTGAAGAAAAATGTTATTTTTTTTTTAAGATTGTATTTATTTATTTGACAGAAAGAGAGACAGCCAGCGAGAGAGGGAACACAAGCAGGGGGACAGGGAAAGGGAGAAGCAGGCTTCCCGCTGAGCAGGGAGCCCGATGCAGGGCTTGATCCCAATCACTCCCTGAGCCGAAGGCAGACGCCCAATGACTGAGCACCCAGGCGCCCCTGAAGAAAATATTTTAGTAATTACTTTGGTCAATATGCATTGCAATGATTAGAGACTTCATTTTATCCAAAAGAAGCCATAGTGAATATAGTATTACATCTGATCAACATTCAGGAAATATTCACAGAATTACTTTAAAGTGAGTGCGAGGCTTCTACCGAATAAAAGCTTCAGTATTTCCAAGCAGCCTTTATAGCTTCATAGCAAGAATTACGAATGCATACACAATCCACATGGAATATAGTAGTTTCACAATTGCAGTTATTATCAGAGATTCTCTCTTTGAGAAGCAGTAAAATATGGTTTAGGTGCTCTAGATCCTAGAACAAGATTGAATGCCAATCTAAATCTCTTGGCCTCAAATTCCTTATCTATAAAATGTGGATGATAATAGTACCTGTCCTGAAGGAGATGGCAAGTTTTAGAGGATAGATATAGATATACTCATATATATGAGTGTATATAATCTTTATTTATTTTTCTTCTTTTTCCTAAAATTATAAATTTATCACCAAATTTTTATTGCTGAACTTCTATCTATGGCCTTAATACTTTCTTACAATAGAATCCAATTTCTACAACTGTCACAGTTATATTTCTGCTAGGAGAACATAATTGACGAACTTCTAATGACAGTATGTCATCTCTACAGAAGTCTGTCCAACAGAACTTCCAGGGATAATGGAAATGTTCTGCCCTGTACAAGCCACGAGCCACTAGCCACCTGTGGCCACTAAACACATTAAAATGTGTGACTGAGGAGCTGCATTTTTAAGCTTATTTCATTTTACTCTTATTTAGAATTCAGCCACATGTGGCTAGTGCCTACCCGATTGGGCAGTAAAGCTTGAGAGAATTATTTAGAAAGGACAAACATTAAGGGAAAACACTACGGAGGCTCGCGAAATTATTCAGGTATTGATTAGCTGTTCTGTAGAAAACTTCACAAAGAATGGACCATGTCAACCTTAAAACTGATACGTGGGAATTTTATACATTTTTCTGACATTTTGTATATTAAACATTTTCTAAAATGCTGGGAGGAAAACAATTAGGAATTAGTGCAGCTTAGCTGCTTTAAAAAACCCAAAATGTTATATAATAGCCTCAAGAGATTGATTTTTTTCAAGATATGTATCCAAAGAATTTTTTTAACTGGTTTTACAGATAATGCAGAAACTCCTGTGACAGAAATTATGCATTAGTGGAGACTCCTTTCGATCTCCATACACAATTACTTCCTAACTGCTTTCTCCGTTTTGACATCTAAAAGGAAATATATCCTATACCATGGCTATTATAATTAAGAAACTAGGCAAAAGCTAACTGAGAAAAACTAGTGGATATTAGGTAACTGGAAGGTTAATATAATTCCATCACTAAATAGCTCTTGATGTGCAATTTTAATTTATCACCCAGTGGATAATTAAGGTTAACAATATTTTAGATAATTATTGTAAATAAAGGAAACTATATAGAAATGTAGGTTTCTTTTTGAACTTTTACAATAGAAACTTTCTCTAAGACAGGAATGAAAGACCCAAGATCTATGGACCGAGATATATTTATAGACAGTCTACAAATAAAAGCTCAGTTTTGCCCATGGTTAATTTTAACATGGTATAGATCTGAGAATGCGGCAGTACTTCTTTCTTTCTTTCCGACCTAGTTTTTACTGTTGATAGAGTAAATAACTGGTAGAAAACAAATATGTCATCTTAAAAGCAAATGTTGGTAAGTTCTTAAAATTTTTTACCTTGTTTCAGTGAAAAACACATTTAATAGTTTATGTGCATAACTGTTCGGAGCTTTTTCACTGAGTTGGCGTTAACCACAATAACATTCTTTTTTCACAATACATACACATTTAATTGTACTCACTTTCCCACTATTCACACAACCTATCAAACTACAGAACACCAAGTGAAGGCAACCATAAAGAATAAGAGAGGCTAAATAACAACAAAAAACTTAGCAAATTAAAAAATAAAGACTAAAAGAGGCTATCTATAAAGAAAGAAAAATTTCAGTGATACAGCACACCTCAACAAAAATGGAAGCCGAAAGAGAGTTACATGCTCCAAGTGCTGAAAATAAATGACTGCTCTATAATCTTACATATACTTAAAACATTTTTAAATAATGAGAATAAATTATTTTCAGGTTGAAAATAAACGATAATATTTTTCACCTAAAACAGTTTCTCATTACTGGAATTTGAAAAAGTCATCTTGATAGTTAAAAAGTTGGACCTAGAAATAAAAATAGAGTTTCCAGAATACATTATTCCCAAGCAACATGAAAAATTCACAGACATTAATCATGGGTTATTCTATAACCTTTAGAGTTAGAAAAAATCTAACAAGTTCCAAACACTTGAAATCATACTGATTGTATTTCCTTATCACAATATAAGTTTATTGGATATCACTGTTAAAAAAAAAAGATAACTTCTTAAAACTTATATGTTTAAGCATTTTATGAAGCAAATTTCTGAATAAACTCGAAGTAAAAAAGAGAAAACCATTATGCAAACTAGTAAATACTTAGAATTGATTGGTAAGAACAGGAAACCATATCAAGTACAGAAAGACAGCGCTTGAAGTATTAAATGCTTGTTAGAAAATCTGGTCTAAGAATTGATTTGAACATATACTCAAACAATTAGGAAAAGGACTTAGTAAATCAACAAAAATTTGAAAAAGAATAGTGAAAAGAATAGTAATTGATGCACAAAATAAAAAAACAAAGATAACGCAGAGCAATTCAGCAAGCCAAAGCTGACTCTGAAAAGACTAATAAAAGAAACAAACCTCTGGCAAGATTTTTCAGGCCACTTTACTGATGAACCCCATATTGTTTTGTTGATATTAAGATAAGATAGCTACTATATCAAAGGAAAATTCAGTTCAGCTTTATTGATGAACTTATATGCAAAAATCCTAAAGATGCTTTCGCAAATTGAATCCAGTGGTGGATTCCATAGACAAATATAATAAATCGTAATGAAATTTATTTAATTCCTAGAATGCAAGCAACGATTAACATTACAAAGTCAAATAGAATTTTTACTGACTAGAGAAGAAATGATCATTTCCATAGAAGCAACGTATACAATAAAATTATATCATCATAAAAGTATATTCTTAGCTAATTAAGTAAAATGATTTTTCCTTAACCCCGTATGGAGTATTAGAGTGCAGCTGTGCTGGTTGTCTACCCATAGAAATATAATTATAGCTATACACATAGCTGCCCTGTTGCATTCTTTCTTAACCATTCCGTAAGTTAGGGGTGACCATGTAACTAAGTTCTCACCAACACAGTGTGAGCTGAAGTTCTTTATTTCACTTCCTAGCTGGGCATTTACGCACTGGTTGGGCCTCTTCTATGCTTTGAATGTCTTATTTTTTAAACAGCTTTATTGAGATATAACTGAAATATAAAAAACTGCACATATTTAATGTAGGCAATTTGATGAGTTTGGCTATATATATACACACACACACACACCCATGAAACCATCATCACATTCAAGGTATAAACATACCCAGCATCTCTGAAAATTTCCTTGTGTCCCTTTGTTGTTTTTGGTTTGGTTTGGTTTGGTTTTGTGTGTGATAAGTAACTTAACATGGAATCTACCCTCTTAACGTTTTTCTAAGTGCAGAATACATTATTGTTGACTATAGGTACTACGCTGTATAGCAAATCTCTAGAATCAATTCATCTTGCATAATTGAAACCTCACACCAATCGAACAACTCTCTATTTGCCCCTGCCCCTAGTCATTCAAATGGTCAAAAGGTATATTAAAAGGTGCTCATTATCACTGATCATCAGGAAAATGCAAATCAAAATCACATGAGATATCATCTCACACCAATTAGAATGGCTATTAGATTTTTTTTTAAATGTTGGTGAGGATGGGGAGAAATCGGAGCCCTTTTACACTGTGATGGGAATGTAAAATGATTCAGCTGATATGGGAAATAGTAGGGAGGATCCTCAAAAAATTAAAAATAGAACTACCATGTGACCCAGCAATACCACGTATGAGTATATGCTCAGAATAATTGAAATAAGAACCTTAAAAATCCTTTGAAATAAGGATCCTTATATATTACAGCACTATTCACAAGAGCCATCAACAAATGAATGGATAAAGAAAATATGGTATATAATGAAATATTTTTAAAAAGAAGAAAATTCTGCCATTAGCAACAATATGAACGAAGCCTGAGGACATTACGCTAAGTGAATTAACCCAGTCACAGAAGGAATACTGCTTGATTCCACTTAGATGAGGTACTTAAGTAGTTGAACTCATAAAAGCAGAGAATAGAATGGTATTCTCCCTCTCGTTGACTGAAACCCAGACTTTGCCTCATCTGGGTAGAGCTATGTCAGTTCTTACGATGCCTAAAGCAGGAATTTCTTAAGCTGGGATTTATGGGACCAAGAGTTCTATGGATACATAGAGCGTCTGTGAGCCTGGACATGGTAAATTAAACCTTTATTTTCCCTGACTTTCAATGACAATGTAGCACTTCCTTCGATTCTGAAGGTAAACTACAAACTACCTATGTCCTAGCAGTGACTTCATCCTCAGGAATTAGATAAATTATATCCCACCACAATCGCTACAAGTATCTTGAAATAGAGTTTGTGATATCAGTTCTTCAAAATTATGATAGCTATTGCTGTGTCTTCCTATTTAATTCACAAACAAAAAAATCAAATGGCAAAGGGATTGGAAAATAGAGCAATAAAGCAGAATAGAAAGCCCAGAAAAAATAATCTGTGACCCAGAACTATAAGTGGTAGCATTAAGAGGGAAATAGATGGACCCATTAAGAAATCATGCTGGGAATATGATTACCCGTACAGAGAACGAAATCAATTTGATCCCTGCCACACAGCAAGTATAAAAATAAATTCCAAATAGAGTTAAATTAAAAACTTTGAAAATTTGGTAATAAAAGATGGAAGAACATTTTTATGAACATTGATGGATGAAAGGATTTCTTAAACAAGACTCATAAGCACAAACAACAATATTCTTAATGAATCTTGTTATACTAAAATGAAAATTCTATTCCTCAAGTAACACTATATAGAGAGTGAAAAGTGGGCCAGACATTTAAACTAAGACCTTTGTAACACATAAAACTTAAGACTTATTAGTATTTATGATAAATAGATCAAACTTATAAATCAATGAAAAAACACAATTAAAAGAGAATTGACAGAAGAAAACTTAATGTCCAGTGAATATTCAGTTTCACTAGTGGTCAAGAACAATGTCCATTAAAATAAGAACAATGTTGCACTCATCAGAATGGAGACGTTAACAAGTATGATAATAAAATGTGCCCATGAGGATCAAGGTCTCTTGAATAAAAAGACTAAATAAAAATAGTATCAGGATGGGTGATGATGAAGTTAAAATCTGAGATTCTTGTATTGCTTGAAAAAAGAATTAAGTTTTTATTTGATTTTAGGCTTGGCTAAATATTCATGGTAGAAGTATTAATACATCCACCAAAAAAATAGAAAAAGAATGTAGAAATTCCAAGACAGTAATGGAAAGGAAAATGGAATAAAAAAACTTTCAACCATCCTCCTGAAAAAGAAGAGGAAAGAAGCATAAAAAAATTAGGACAAATAAGTGGACAAACTAGGATGGTCAAAACGTAACTGTGAAGGCGTTGGTGTCATTATTGAAGGAACAGATTCTGAAATCAGTTTGCCTAAGTTCACAGCTAGTCTTTACCACTTACTTGCTGTATGAACATAAGCAAGTCACTCAAGCAATTACTCAATAATTGAAATATTAACTCAACAGATCTCTATGAGGATTAGATATTATAGTTATATTAATATTTTATCAGAGAATACTGATGAGCTCATAGTGAGCAACGCATGTGTTTGTTGAGCAAAGGAAAATAAGATATAAAAATTTAAAGAAAAAAAAAAGACCATGGGTTGTGACATCTGAGAGCAATCTAATCTGATCTTTGTCATATGGAAGTCTAGTCCGAGGTAAATCAATCAATGAACATCTAGACAGATATGAAGAAGTTGAAAGGGATCCAGAAAATAAAAATACAATAAAGGGGATAAAGGCCACCCAGAAAGTAGCCAAAAAAAAAAGGAGGGGGTAAAAAAAAATAGATCCTCAAGAAAAATAAGGACTTACCTAAACTGGAAAGTGAGAAAATTAAAATGCCAAGTGATGACCATTGTCATATTAATATAAATTCTGGTGAAAAAATGGTGGACCAGATTTCTTTAAGACCAGAGATAACTAAAATAGAGAAAATTAATTCAAATTAAAGCAAAAATGACTAAGATTGGAAACAATTATCATCTTCATTATTCATTGAGCACCTATTATGTTAGACTCTATTGAAGGAGGCTTTAAACACAAAAAAGAAGTATGAGACATAGTCACTGACATCAGATATGTCTCAATGAGCAAGACCATGTTGCTCATCTGATAATGGTGTTGTAGCAGATAATCCTGCATAACATGAGGGGGATAAAGAATAAAGAATAACAAAAGTCTCTTTCAATTCTAATGCATTTGTCTTTTTCTCTCTCTCATATACACACCTATAGCTTGAAAGCCAAGATTCTAAAATGTTATCTACAACAATAGGAGAGTTACTAAAAATGTTGATTTTTAAGCCTCCCCACCCCAGAGATTCTGATTCAAACTTGGGTTGGAGGGAATGCTGAGCAGTGAATTTTCCATAAACAACAATGAAGTAGCGGATCCTAGCTTGGAGACTGGAAGGAAATTGTTTATAATTTCTATCATAGACACCTCTCTCTAGAAGTATTTATTAAGGATCCATCTGCTTATGATTCTGTCTTCAGTTTTGCACAAATATTTTAAGTTTGTTATAAATATATATAGATACATGGAATACTTTTATGAAAAAATTAACAGAAGTGTATAAGAAATTGGAAAAGAGTACTTTTAAAAAATGTTCTCCGATGTCTTTGAGCTTCAAAATTAAGATTTTCTTACTACAAGAAATTGGTATATTTTGTGCTTGAATCTTCAATAACTTGGAGGGACTATATGCTTAACTTTGAATTATTTAAGGTCATTGTATTCCCCAAATAGGATGAATCACATGGATTTCATAAAAACACAGAACCCCTCTGCCTTCAGCTGGGTGATTAGCATTCTCCACTTCTTGCTCACTGACCGACACAGTGGCACTCTTTGAATATTCCCTGTCCTTTTCCACCCCAGCGTCCCTTCATGCTGCTTCCGCTACCTCAACCAGCTCTGTCAGTACCTGCTCTCATTGATGTGTTATTTATTTTTCAAGACTCACCCTGATTGATCTCTTCAAATGTTTGCTTCTTTAATAAAATCCTCCACATTCTATTATTAATTTTTTAAGATTCTACTTATTTATTTGAGAGACAGAGAGAGAGAGAGAGAGCATAAGCAGGGGGAGGGGCAGAGGGAGAAGGAGAAGCAGACTCCTCGCTGAGCTCAGAGCCCAACACCAGCAGGGAGCCCAATGGGAGCAGCACCGAGGAGGAGCCTGCCTCCAGCAAGGAGCACCATGAGGGACTTGACCCGGGCTCGACTAGGGACTCGATCCCAGGACCCTGAGATCATGACCCAAGCTGAAGGCATCTGGTTTAACTAACTGAGTCACCCAGGTGTCCCACATTCTATTATAACTATTACATTTTTAGTACTATTATCCCTCACTAACTTAAAATTCCTCAAAGGTGGGACTCTGTAATATTCATGTTTGTAACCTCAATATTTAGTTTAATAGGTTCTCAGCACCTACTAAATGAATGAGTTAAAGTTGGAAGGGAACAGTGATGTTATTTAAATACCACAGTGGGCCCTCCATCCATCCATTTACTAATTTACTCATCAAATATTTGCTAAACTACTATATGTACCAGGCACTTCTTTAATCCCTGGTGGTCTAAGAATAAACAAAACAAAGAAAATTACCTAGCTCCCTGGAATTCACTTTCAAGTGGAAAGAGATAAGCAACACACAAATGAATAAGTAAAATATATAATACATTAGATGGCAATAAGTTCCATGGAAAAATAATGTAGGGAAGAGGGACAGAAAGCTTAAAGGTAATAGAATCAGGGATGGCCTCACCAAAAAAGTATATTTGAGTAGAAAATTGAAAGAAATGAACAAGAAGTCTAGCTAGGGAAAAAGACTGAGGAGTTTGGAACAGCAAGTGCAAAGGCCCTACATCAAGATTTCAACTAGGAGGCTGGTGAACTGGAACAGAGTAAGCGAGAAGAAGAGTTGAAGAAGATGAGCACAGAGGTAATATATAGAAATCTGTGACAACTTTTAAGTTCTGTTCTGAATAGGATGAAACGCTTTGAAAGATTTAGGGCAGGAGAGTAATATGAGCAGAATTTTTTTTACCAGGGTTACTGTCTTGTGTATTGAGAAAAGATCCAAGGGAGAAAAGATCCACAGATCAGAGCAGACAAGAAGAAACTACTATAAATATCCAGGAAAAAGAAGACTGTGGCTGAGGCAAGAATAGTAACTACGGTAGAACCAGGTTCTGGATGTAGTTTTGTTTGCTTCTGAACTGGATGTGGGGAGTAAGAGAAAGAGCGAGAGATGAAATCAAAGTGTTTTAGCCAAGTAACAGGAAAAACAATGTTGTCATTTACTGAGCTGGAGAAGGCACAGGGACAATCAGTTGGGGGGAACTCAGTCTGGCACATGTTGCAATTGGATGCTTAATAAATAGAGTCGCCAGTCTTGGCTGACAATATACTTTTGGGAGGCATTGGCATATCAATATTACCTAAAACATGGGACCAAGACTTAGGGGATGAGTTTCAATAGAATGAGAAGTCTAAGAACTGAACCGTGTGATCAAAACAGCACTAATAGATTTGGTAGATGAGAGGAGGGCAGCAAATATGACTGGGGAAGTAGAAAATGACCGGGCAAGGGTGATATTCTGGACCAAAAAGAGAGGGGATCAACTATGTCCAAAGATGCTGATAAAGCACACCGGAGTCTGAAAAGTACAATGAGATGTAAGCAGTGGGCAGTCATTGAAGACCTAGACAAGAGCAGTTATCATGGAGAGGCGGGGTGAAAAATATGAATAAAGGAGGCTTCAAAGAAAATGGGAGGAGGAATTGGAGAGAGCAAGTACACATTGCTTCTGTGAAGAGTTGTTCTGTAAATGAAAGGAATGAAATATGGTGGTAGTTAGAATAAGTAATGAGTCAACAGTTTGGGTTTTGCTTGGTTTGTTTTGTTTTAATAAGGGAGATAAATAGTTTATATGTATACATATATATGATGACAAAGATGAAATACAGAGAGAAAAATGATGATGCATCAGAGAGAAGGAAGAGCCACGGCTGCAATGTTCTCAAGTAGGCAAATAGGATGGGATTTGATTCACAGATGGAGGTGCTGCCCTGTCTGGAAGGGCAGACAGTGGATTCATTGCAAAAGGAGGGAAGGAAGAGCAAATACGCCCAGATGCAGTAAACGGGTAGACGTAATAGAATGAGCTTGTGTAGGATCTCTGATTGCTTCTTGTTCGTCAGTGAAATAGAAATTAAGCTCATCAACTAAGAGTGGGGATGATGAAAAAGGCCCTGAAGATTTCATAAGAGACGAGAAACTATAAAATAGCTACTTAGGAGAGTTGAAGAGTGAACATAGCAAAATATAGCAAGGCAGTGGGACAGAGTAAAGGGTCCACCAGAGATTAGTGATCATAAATTTAAAGTGACCCTAGTTGGCATCGGTGTGTGTTTTCCTCCAGCTGTGGTCACCTGTGTGGATGGAAGTGCAGAGTGGACGGAGAGTTGAATTTAAAGGCAGCAAAGTGATTACAGTGAAGCAGAAGAGGGACAAAGGAATTGTGTGTGTGTGCAAGTGAGTTCATTATTAGCCCCAACCATTCAACATGTTAGCTGGAATCTACAAAGCTTGTTGGAAAATACAGATTCAGAAACTGTTTTTACCTTTTGTATCTTCATTTAAAATACACTGTATATTTTTCACTTTGCCTAGTCCAAAGGGGTTTCTTTGCATACCTTTTTTTAAATTCAGAAACAAGTGCTAATAAAAGAAAACTATGTTTTATTGTTACATAAAAACAGAGATGTGTAATGGAAAACAATAATTGTTAAATTTTGAAGAGGAAACAAGAGAAATAAAGATCAGTGAGTGGTACGTTGTATAAAATACACCCCCAAACAGACTCTTGAGATCATATAAAGGAAACAGAAGATTGACATTTAGTGCTCATTTAAAACTGAAAAGGATACCTGCAAATAAGATACTATAAAGGATTACAATGCATTTGTGTTGCTATAACCAGCAACCTGCTATAATTAACATCTACTTAAAATTCACAGAAGAACCCACATTTCAAACATTGTCATTCTTCAGAAAAAAATGCCATTAAAAATGGTGTAAAAATAAATACATGACATCCAGAAAGAAATTGTTCTATCAAATAATGATACTAGCTCTTCATCACCATCATTAAAATGTGTTAATACCATCTGTTCATTCAGACCATCATGAAAATTTACATAATATGATAAAACAGTGCTTGACTCTGCATGTGGATTATAAGCCTGGCTGTGGCAATGAAAACAAAAAAAAACAAAAAATAACCAACTCAGTTATGTGAATATTTGTACAGCATTTAATAATAATTAGTTTGTAATTTGATACTTGTGTCTATGACAGCTAATAATAATCCTTGGTAGGATTCTGTAGCCAATCATTTTCACCTGCATGGTTGTACATATTCCCACAATCCCCCCTTCGCCATCATGCCCATCTCACCTCCCCACCTGCCAGAACAAACATACATGCATCACCTAATCTTATGTTTCTTGAACAAATGGTAGAAATACATCTTTTACATTTCTGGAACCTCTGAGGCTCTAGCATGATTCCTTGTCTAAAGAGGGCAGCAGCCTAAATCTGACCTATACCTAACCTAACTAACGTGGACCGACTAACCAGCTTATAGATACATCACAAGGATCAGCGCACATGGAATCCAATTCAGAGTTAATGGTTTTATTTTCTAATTTTCAGATTTAGATACGTGGTTCATAGGGACCAAGTTGTGTTCCCCCAAAATTCATATGTTCAAGTCCTAACTCCTAGTATCTGAGAATGAGGCTGTAGTTGGAGACAGGGTCTTTAAAGAGGTTAAGAAGTTAAAGTTATTACAGTGAGCCCTAATCCAATATGTTGATGTCTTTAAAAGAAAAGAAAATTGAGACACAGATAATGCACACTGGGAAGACTATATTAAGACATAAGGAGAAGATAGTCATCTGGAAGTTGAGAGAAGCCTCAGAAGAACCAACACTGATGACACCTCTTTCTTGGACTTCTGAGCCTCCACAAATGTAACACTGCATTCCTGTTGCGGAAGCCACCAACTTTGTGGCATTTTGTTATGGCAACCCTGACAAACTAATATAATGGTCCATGCAAATTTGATCACATTTTTCATGAATTTATGTTATTGTGCAACCATTACCATAGTCCAGTTTTAGAATTTTACTAGAAAACCAGAAAGTCTCTCTTTGCTCATTTGTAGACAATACTCTCTCCCCTTTCCATCCTTAGGCATATTCTAATCTGATTTCCGTTTCAATAGATTTAACTTTTCTAAAAATTCCATAGAAATTGAACCACATAGGTAATCTTTTATATTGCTTTCTTCTACAAGTTTTATTCTTGTAGCTTAAATTTAGGTCTATGATTCATTTAGAATCCATTTATACTAAATTTGTATGTATGGTATAAGTGAAGTAAGTAAGTTCAGTGTGTGAATATATGATTGTGTTTGTGTGTGTCTGTGTATATCAGTATCTTACTGTCCTAGCACATTCGTTTAAAGTCTATCATTCTCTCAGCTGAATTCCATTGGTATTTTTCATGAAAATCAGTTGACCATAAATGTATGAGTTTATTTTTGGATTCTCTATTCTGTTTATCTTTAAGTTTATAAAAAATAAACACAATACCATAACATCTTGATTAGTGTAAGAAACTTTTGAATTCAGGTGGTATAAGTCTACCAACTTTGTTCTTTTTCAAAATTCTTTTGACATTCTGATTCCTTTGCATTTCTGTGTAATATTAAGATTACCTTGCCAATTTCTCCAAAAACAAAAACTAAAAACTAAATGACAAAGTGGTACTGGAATTTTGATAGTGATTACATGGACTTCCAATCAATTTGTAGAAAACTGTCATTTGCAAAGTATTACATCTTCCAATCCATGAACTTGGTATGCCTCTCCATATATTTAGATCTTCTTTCATTTTCCTCGGCATGTTTGATAGTTTGCATGGTACAAGCCCTATACAACTTTTACTGAATTTATTCATAGATTTTTAGTTTTTGTGCTGTGCTTTGAAATATTTTAGTAGCTTCTTTTTATTGCTTGTTGCTACCATATAGAAACAAAATTAATTTTATTAAGTTGATCTTGCATCTCAAAACTTTGTTGAGCTCATTTATTAGTTCCAGCATATTTTTGTAGATTCTTTGAGATTTTCTACATTTAGAATCAGGTCATCTCTGAATAAAGATAGCTGTACTTCTTCCTTTCCAATCTGTGTACTATTATTCTTTTCTTGTCTTACTGTCTTATTCCACTAGCTTGAATATACAGTACAATGTTGAATAGAAGTGGTGAGAGTAGGTATTTATTCCTTGTTACTGGTCTTAGGGGAAAAGCATTCAGTCTTTCACCATTAAGTATGATTAAGTAAGTTTTTGATAATTTCATTTAGCAGATTGAAGAAGTTCCCTTGCATTCCTAGTGTTTAAAGAATGTTTATCATTAATGATCAATACTAACATATGCTTTTCTGAATCTATTCGATATGACCATATTATTAGTGTTCACATTATTGAATGTTATTAATGATGATCATTTTCATTAATGTAGAATATTACATTGATTTTTCATATATCAATCCAACTTTATATTTCTGGGATAAACTCACTGGTCATTATGTATAACATATATATGCTATGGTCATTGTGTTTGATCCTACTAATTTAATGTTTCACTTCTGTGTTCATGTGTCTTTTGGGCTCTACTTTTCTTTCCTTGTGATATCTTTGTTTGGTTTTGGTGTTAAGGTGATACTGACCTCATAGTATGAGTTAGAAAGTATTTCTTCCCTTATTTTTTTGAAGAATTTGTATGGGATGGGTATTATTTCTCCTTTAAATATTTCATAGAATTCAGTAAAAATATTTGGACCTTAGCTTTTTTGTGTGGGAAATGTTTGACTATTAATTCAATGTCTTTCCTAGTCATTGGTCTAGTTAGAGTTTTGAATTCTTGGGTCAGGTTTAGTGTTTGTGCCTTTCTAAGAATGTCTCTTTCATATATATTCTCTGATTTGAGCAACATGTTTCAAATACAGTATTTCAACATAAAGCTACTCATAATGCTTCCTTAAAATTATTTTGATTGCTTGAAGGTCAAAAGCAATGTACTCTATTTCATTCTTGATTTTGTAACTTGTGCCTTTCTTCTTTTTATCTTAGTGAGCATAATTAGAGGTTTGTCGATCTTGCTGAACTTTAAAAAAATACTTTCAGTTTTATTGATTTTGTCTAAATTTCTGTTTTACATTCATTGATTTCTGCTCTGATTTTTATTACTCATTTGTTTTTCTTTTTGGGTTTTGCTTGCTTTCCCTTCTCTAGTTTTTTAATGTGGAAGATTAGGTTATTCATTTGAAATAGTTTTGCTTTTCTCTTATAGGTGTTTATAACTATAACCTTTTCTCTAAGCATCGCTTTGAATGTATCCCACAAATTTTAGTATGCTGTGTTTTTTATTTTAGTTCATCTCAAAATATTTTCTAATTTCTCTGTGATGTCTTCTTTACCTTATCAATTATAGAATTTTTAATGTTTAAGGTGTATGTAAATTTAAATACATCAAGTATTTGGGCATTTCTTTAATTATCTTATATTACTGACTGTTGATTTAATTCTGTTGCAGTCAGTGGACAAACTTTGTTTTATTTCAGTCTTTTAAATTTACTAAGACTTGTTTTATGGCCTAGTATATGTTCTATCCTGGAGAATGTTCCACGCACTGTTGAAAATAATGTATTCTGTTGTTGGAGGGAATGTTCCAGATTTCAGATAGATCAAGCTGATGTTCTTGTTTTGTATCTGTTGTATCCTTGTTAACTTCTAACTCTCCTACCAATTAATGAGAAAGACTATTGAAATCTCTGGATATATTGTTTTTCTATGTTTGCCATTTTCTATAATGAAATATATTTTTAGGTTTTTAAAATATTTTTTCTTTTTTTATATCATGTACATTTATAATTGTTATCTATTCCTAAGGTATTGACCTCTTTTATGATGCAATGTCCCTTTATCTCTAGTAACATTGCTTGTCCTGATGTCTATTTCACCTGATGTCACATAACCACACAAGTTCTCTGGTGGTGAATGTTTGCATGGTGTAACTTTTTCTATCTTTCTACTTTGAACCCATCTGTACTTCCGCATCAAAACTACTCTTATAGACAGCGTATGGTCAGATTACTTTTTTATCAAGTTTTACAATTGCTGTCTTTTTATAGTTATGTATTCCATTTGCATCTTATGTAAATTTATGTTTGACATTTAGCCAATTTGTCAATATATTTCATGTTTTCATTGTATCCCCATACCTTTTTTAATGCTTCATTTTGTGTTAACCATTTTTATATTTCATTGTTTTGATTTTTATATTTTAAACTTAGTCTTTAAGTATTTTTCTTATTTTAGGGATTACAATATACATGTTAATGGACCACAATCTACTTAAAGTTAGTACTGGGCTTAATCAAGAAAATATAGCAACTTTGTTCCAATAAAACTCCATTCCTTCCCTACTCCTTTGTGTTATTATTATATATATCACATTTACATATATGTAATAAACTCAGTAATAAAACATTATAAGTTTTGCTTTATGCACTCTTGATTTTTAAAGAAATTAAGAGACAAAAGGGAAAATATCCTTTTTTTTTTACAATTAAATAGCGTGTTTGATCATCTCACAACAGACAGTAGTGAAGAATATAAAGTTATTATTACTATTTTTTAAAGTTACTCTCCCAAAGAAATTTGGAGTCAGGCAAGTAACTAGCTGTCCTAGAGGAGATTAGCTCATCCCATCAAGCTAACGTGCACAACAAAGTGTTAGGTCTGAAGAAGCTCAAGAAAGGAATAGACAAACAAGACAAAAAGGGCTTGAAATAGGCTGCAAGGCCATCAGTGTAATTCCTGTCCCAGGAAGAATTTGCTAAAGGATCTTGGACTGAATCCGTAAGTTGAGAACTTCAGTAGACCTGGATACAAGAAGTCGGAAAAAGGACGCTTTGGAAAGACTACATAGTTAAACTTGACTTAGTAGAGTATATACTGAGTTGGGATAGGCTTTGCATATAATTTTGTGCTGTAGTTTTAAACATTTATTTATATTCTTGGAATCCTTTCTACGTACAAAGTTTAAACAAAGATTTGGTTTGTAAAATATTAAAAAAGCCAATGTAAAATTAAAGCTAAATGGTCTGAAGGTCCAAGATCTTCCCATGTGTAAAAACAGCCTCTTCATCAGGATGTGAGGCTTCTGCAAGGCTTTCTGAAACAAAAAATGAAAATCAGTGATTTAAAGCAAACTTTTCAGTTAAGAGGTGCAGAAATCTATATATTACCCAGGCAATTTTTCCAAAAATAGCACTGCTTGTCAATGGAAGACCTTAAGTTATAGTGTATTCAATGTTCTACATACTACACCATTAATTAAACACAACATAAAATACTGACCAACAGATATTTTTAATACTTAACATATAAAATATATATTGGGGACAGTGGAATATCAATGTTACTGGCAGAATTTAGTAATAAGTGTAAATGTCAGTAAATATTGGCAACAAAAAAACATTTAGACATTAGTATTGACAAAATACAATTAAGAAGTTTAGAAATATTTCTTGTACTTTTCTCTTAGATCTCATTTTACTACTAATGATTATTATAGAATGAGAATTATTAAAACATACATTATGTGATTCTATGATGCCCGAGTATATTGAGATATGCAAAAGAAGGTTCTTGACCATAGACAATTCATTATCTTCCTGGGATGTAAGAATCCACAAGATGGGATAATTACCATTTGTCTATCTTTCTTTGTACCTTCTCATACATGTGAATTATAGCAGGTATGCTTATATCGATTATTTTATGAAACAGCTCTGTAAGAAAGGAAACATTAGCCTCATATACCATATTATTTCACTCACATTTGGAATCTAAAAAACAAAACAGAAGGCGCCTGGGTGGCTCTGTCGGTTAAGCAGTTGAGTTTCTGCTTTAGGCTCAGGTCATGATCTCGGGGTCCTGAGATCGAGTATCACGTCAGCTCTCTGCTCAGCGGGGAGTGTGATTCTCACTCTCACTCTACTTCTATGCTCTGCCTCACCCTCTCTACCTCTCTCTCAAATAAATAAATAAAATCTTTAAAAACAAACAAATAAATAAATAACAAAGAAATAAACAGAGCAGCAACAGACCCATAAATACGGAGAACACACTGGGGCTT
Source organism: Ursus americanus (assembly GCF_024610735.1). NCBI lineage: Eukaryota > Metazoa > Chordata > Mammalia > Carnivora > Ursidae > Ursus > Ursus americanus. Next base: position 44,031,757 of record NC_142139.1, on the reverse strand, counting down.
GTTAGAGGGAAATGGAGTGGGGGATGGGCAAAATGGGTCAAGGGGAGTGGGAGATACAGGCTTCCAGTTACAGAATGAACAAGTGAGGGGGATGAAAGGTGCAGCATAAGGAATAATAGTCAATGATATTGTAATAGCATTGTGTGGTGACAGAGGGCAGCTAGATTTTTAGTGAGCATAGCATAACGTGTAGATTTGTCCACTCTGTTGTACACCTGAAACTAACGTAACATTGTGTAACAACTATACTTCATTAAAATAAAAAACTACTGATCCTCGTTCATTATTAAGAGAACGGAGAAGCTTGAATATAAGCTAAAAAATAAATAAACTAGTTGTCCAGCACGTAGCTGGTTGGCATAGTGATAAAAATGACCATTAAGAGAAATAGGAAATGGCTAAGTGCCACTAACTAGGTGGATGGCAGCGTTAAACAGAAATGCGAAACCTCCTTGTCAGAACACAAAGGCAGTATATAGAAAATGATTTTAATGTCAGCAATAAAAAGTGCATGCAAAAAATACTTTGTTAATACCATTTTACAAAACTCAGTCAGTCCTTGGTAGAAAGAATTAATTGGCGGTATGGTAAAGAGTGATGCTTTTCTACAACCTATACCATCTCCAAAGAAGCTTCATAACTTTTACAAGTACTTGCATAAATGACAACTGATGAAAATGAAGACTAGTCTATCATAGCACTAAAGGACGCTCTAAATCGTGGTCTGTCATGATAAAATATTGGTCCAATCTGCTTCTGTATATTTGCATAGTAACACATTGATTATGAAATTTTAAAAGTGATAACATGCTTTGACCATTTCCTATACTTCCAGCACAATTTTACATTTTAAGAATTAAATTTAGTATTTTAGCAATCAACAGTTGTCTTTGAAATACTCATTTAAAAAGTCAAGTGGATAAGCCATAGATTTTGGGATTCTGCTTTTAGACCTGTGACTAAATTAGACCTAACAGAGAAGTTATGATACTCTCACCAGGGAGAAGAGGCCCTTAGGCTTTATTTGTTCACATTCTTCTTTTCCCAAGTGAAGTAAATACTGGCACAATTTGTCACTTTACTCTAAGACTCTTTTGAAATGGAACGGATGAGCTATTCTTTTAAAATACACAGAAAATTGAAAGTAAAAACAAAGGACTTTTCTAAATGTTCTTGCAAGTTCCTGCTGGTGGAGAAATGATTTCCATAATATGTATGCAGTTTGTATTTCTCCTAGGGATATTCTGTGTTGGAAAGAGTAAAAAAAGGAAAAAAAATGAGTCAGTGAAAAATAACAAAATAAGAACTGGTTGGAAACCTCCAGGAGAAATACCAATTGCTTTAAATTCTACCAAAATTAAAGTTTAGGGGTTTTTTTTCCCCTTTTCTTTCTCTTTCTTTCTTTCTTTCTTTCTTTCTTTCTTTCTTTCTTTCTTTCTTTCTCTTTCTTTCTTTCTTTCTTTCTTTCTTTCTTTCTTTCTTTCTTTCACTTTAAAATTTGTATCACAAGATAAAATACCATAGAGGATGAATTACTAGTAACATATTTCAAAAATGTAAGGGGAAAAAAGAAACATAGGCTACCATTTATTATAGATTTGAGCACGAGACATACTGAAGTCAAGAAAATGTCACAATTTTTTAATGTCAAAATGACAAAGGGAGATAACATCTTTTGGGTTTATTGTAAAAATCAATTACATATAAAATCAAAGGATGATGACAGGCACAGACAGCCCTGTCATTAAGGTTTATATAATAATCACACAGGTATGACTAATGACTGATCACTGTTGGTTTTAGAAAAGATTAAAACTACCACATGTAAATCTAAGCAAGAGATATATAAATGCATAACTAAAAGAAATTTGTTGGAAATCAGATTGTCCTATGGACTTATATAATTATGTCAGAAATAATTACCCAGTTCCTATCATTTTGTTTTGTGAGTTTCTGCTCCTTAGATACCAATTATTATTAACTCAATAATTACAATAAATTCACTAATTAATTACTTAAAGGACAGCAATTTCCTTTCTAACTACTCACTTATAAATTTGTTGAAAATTTAAAGACAAATTTTTGAAATAAAAACTATTCAAAAGCAGGGCACCTGGGTGGCTCAGTCATTAAGCGTTTGCCTTCCGCTCAGAGTGTGATCCTAGGGTTCTGGGATCAAGCCCTACGTCGGGCTCCTTTCTCAGCAGAAAGCCTGCTTCTCCCTCTCCCACTCCCTTTGCTTGTGTTCCCTTTCTGGCTGCCTCTCTCTCTGTCAAATAAATAAAATCTTAAAAAAAAAAAAAATTCAAAAGCAATAAGTTCCCTGATCATTTTAGTTAAATAAAATGTCTTTCCATTTTGAGTTCCCATAACAATTTATCCATATCTTCTTAATGGTCCTTAACATTATCTTACTGAATTAGGTATTTTTATCATGTCTATCTCTTCACCATACTGTATGAACTAATTTAAAGTAGAGACCATGCATTTTTTATCACTTCTCCCATATATATGCAGATATCCCAAAGAAAAGAAATGTTTTAAAAATACTTAAATGACTGAATGTCTTCTAATTTATTGGATCTGAGGTTGTGAATTTTCTATATTGCTATGCTTTGGACATTGGTTAAAAGATGAAACACATTATAAAACTTATTGCTTTAATTTATTATTTTATAGAAAAGCCACTCCCCACCTATTGCTACTTCCAGGAAAGGTAAGGGGGAAAAATTATATATACATATATGTATATATATCATATATACATAAATCATATATATATGTACATGTATATATATAATATATACATATATATATAAAGCAAATTTTCTATTTCAGAGGAATCCAAGGAAATTTATCTCAGTAGACAGAAGAAACAAAGAAATTAATATCATAAAAGCCATAAAGGTAATTTGGTAAATGTATATATTCTCTGCCTTTAGAGGTTTTTAGTCTTATAGGAATAACATTCTAGATTTATATTTTACATGATAGTTTAAAACATTTATGATACAATGGTTTCTAAATACTAGTGACATTTTGGCTCATAGATACAGAATAAGTACCTTGTTTTGAAGGTTCATAATCCAAAACCTGAGGTTTCATGTTATGATACAAATCCCCACCTGGCACATTGCATTTCTTGAAACTACAAACTGAATCATATTATTTAATGAGTAACCTTTCTCAACTTGGAACATTTCTGAAATCTCGAGGGTATATTGGGGTAAATGCAGAAACAAAGCATTTATTCCTGAAGTCTCTGTCACATTTTAATGAATTATGTCAGCAAGGGCGCTCTGCATTGAAAAATCTAATCGTATTGACTCTTTCCGTCCACACTGGTGTATACTTCCTGGTGGGAAGTACAGTAGCAAAAGAAAATATACAAAGATAAAATATTCTCCCATATGCTTTGGACACTCAGGTAGATGCTGTAATAGATACAGCTGCGCCTCTCCCGTATTCACTCATTAACTAGCTGTGGTTAATGTGACTTGCTCTTGCCTCACAGACATGCCCCCTTCTCTGAGAAAACACCCTTGGCTTACAAGATCCCCTCCCCTTCCTCCCCCTGTGACTAGCCCACAGCAAAAACCGACAAGGTATTAAAACAGACTGGCCCCCTGTGCTGCCAGGGAAGGCACCCTCTGGGGTGATGGACGTGCATCCGGCCAAATCTAGACTTTGCCTGAGATCACGTTCTTGCTTGGCTCTCCCAGGTTCTCTCCTGTACTTCCCCTTCTCTCTTATAGGGGAAGGAAAAAACAAAACAAATAACCCTAACTAAGGCAAGTCTGTGTCAATCTCTGCTTCTGGGGAATCTGACCTAAGACAGCTCTTATCAGAAGTAGTCCTAAGAAGGCATTCTCTGTGAATTTTTCCATCACCAGCCTTACCCAGGTCTAACACCCCCAGGATCCACGTTAGCACATGCTCTCCGGGTTCTTCCATATTCGTCAGGTCCTGCAATTCTTGTAGGTTAGTTTTTCCTAGATTTGGACTTGTAATTACCTATTTGGACAGTGCTGAATCTTGGCTTTAATTATCAGATTGGAGGAAAAGTCCCATATGGTAAGAAGGGGATGCTTCTGGTGAAAAACAGAATTCAGGATGGTGGAGGTTCAAGATTCTGAGATTGGTCATCTTAAATGTGTTCATTCCAGATTGTGGGTCCTACTCTTCCCCTCCCATGGCCCTGATTTGACACAGGAGATCTGCTAAGTCAGCACATTTCTTTGCAGATCTGTTGCCCTTATAATCAGACTGTAGCCCAGATTTTCAGCAGTCTGCCAGAAGCTGTCAGAAATAAGAAGTTGTCTAAAGCTTCCAGAAGCCATGTGACTTTCAGAGGTTGTCCTGAAGCGGAAATGGACTCTCCCAAGCCTAGTGTTCTCTTTTTGTAATCTCTTATGGGCATCAAAGGTATTCATCTTATTTCACCATTCTTATAATTGTCCCCATGTTAATTAAGTGCCCCAACCATTTGACTGTTTGATCTCCTTACACTCCCTTCTATTTGCATTTACTTTCCATCAAACAGAGGTGAAAGTTTAAGCAATGGTGGCGCCGCTGCTTTCCAAGAGTTTTCATCCTTGTTTACCACCCATAATCTCATCCTGAGGATTGGTTTTCTAGAACCATTCCACATACTAATTGTGTTAACCTTGTTGTTTGAGTTAGAATTAGAATTTGAGGTAGGGATTAAAACGCTGATACTCAGTTTGGGAAGTGCAAGCCTGAGAAGAAAACATACAGTGAAACAAAGTAACAAAAAAGTGAAACACAGTGATACGGCATATTACTATCCTGGCCTCAGCATAAGGGGCAGCCCTGAAGAGAGATACATACATGGAGTCACTACCAAGATGAGCTCTCGAAACACCTGAGACCTCCCTAGAAGGATTTCCAGCAGGAATCAAGTGTACTACTAAGCGTTCACCAAGGAGAAAAGACATGGGGAATGGATCTGCTCACCTCCTTCCTGTCTTCTGTCTTCCATTGTCCGAGTTTCACTCGAGGGCGCAAACTGCTCTGCTCTTCCTGAATCTACACCATCTTGTCCTCTTCAGTGCCAACTCCAGAAGCTCATTCAGGGACATCACAGAGGGGAGAGAGAGGGGGAGAGAGAGATAGTAGTATGGTCATTTGGCCCAAAACTTCTATTCACAAAGATTTTGATATGTTAACTTTTGATAGTATCTTCAAAGTTATAATAAACAAATATTTATTCTATTTTTGTAAAATGCACATATGTCAAAAGTGATCATTTATTAAATGCAAACATTTAAATACACTGTATGTTATGAACTGAACTGTGTTCCCCCCAAAATCATACCTTGAAGCCCTAACCCCCCATGTGACTGGATTTGGAGAAAGGGCCTCTAAAGAGGTCACTGAAGTCGAGTGAGGTCACAGGGTGGAGCCCTAATTCAATATGACTGGTGTCGGATAAGAAAAGGGAGATGTACCTGGACAGAGAAAGACCACATGAGGAGAGAGTGAAAAGGCAGCCACCCACAAGCCAGCGACAGTCCTTAGGAGAAACCAAATCTGCTGACACCTTGGTCTTGGGCTTTTAACCACCAGTACTGCGGGAAAATGAACTTGTACTGTTTAAGCCCCCCAGCCATGGTATTTTGCTGTGGCAGGCCTCGCAAACAAAGACATTGCATAACACATATTGTCTTCTGTTTGGGTTTTTCTCCACTTCCTATTAATCTTCAGAGATTTTTCAGAAATGCATGTCACTCCTCCTCTGAAAAGCTCTATACTTACTTTATTGTCCCTAAATATTCTCCACGGCACTTGGGAATCGGAAGATTAACAGATTCGTTTTGGGGGGGGAAATGGCAGATTTGTCAGTTTACTTATGTGTAGTACCTGTGTATTTTGCTTCTCTCATAAACTTGCACTCGATGAAATTTTGAGGCCACTAAGATTAATTGGAAATGTTTCCTGACATCAGGTAAAATATTGGCTCATGGCAAATCTCCCAGCATAGAGATAAAATTGGTAATTAAGTCTTACAGAATGCTGAAGCATTAAAGGTAGAGGACAGACCTAGGAACTTCATACCTAAACATGTCTTTTTCTTATTTTTTTGAATTAAAAATGAGACACAATATAATATTTAAAGATTTTAAAATAATTACACATAATCACATCATAAAACAACTACTTTTATTTTTGCATTTTTATCTCCAAGACTTAGAATGAATATATATTTAATTGCTATCATTGAATGATTGCTATTTCGTATTCAGTTTCTTCAGATTATATCTTAAAGGTTTTCATTATTTCTGTGCATTACATTAATCATATTTATTGGTTTCATTTTGTTTCTTGATGTGGGTTTGCCATAAGTTAATTTGTATTTTTCAGTGCGACGAATGTAATATGTGTTTACCATAACTATCTCTTCTTTTGGGAAATGCACTTTGTCTACTTATCTCTTGGGAACTTAGATTTCTTATAAATGTCATTGAGTCATTTAAATAGTCTAGGTCTAATTCACTCACTTAAATATTTTATATAATATTGCCAAAATGCTATTATTCTTTTAAATGGCATCCAGGAATTTCTCTCTCAAATGTTGGGTGTTTTTTATTTATTTATTTTTTTATTTTTTTTTTTTAAAGATTTTATTTATTTATGTGACAGACAGACAGACAGCGAGAGAGGGAACACAGCAGGGGGAGTGGAAGAGGAAGAAGCAGGCTCACAGCGGAGGAGCCCGATGTGGGACTCGATCCCGGTACGCCGGGATCACGCCCTGAGCCGAAGGCAGACGCTTTAACGACTGCGCTACCCAGGCGCCCCATGTTGGGTGTTTTTTAATGCAATTTAAAATTTTTTTGTAAAATATTGATTTATATAGAATTTGAATCTGTCAGTTTTTTCTTTGTGACTCAGCTATAGGTTCAATATAATTATATAATAATAATAATAATAAATTTATTATTCTTCCTTAAATTTGATCAATAAACTCTGAATTATTAGACATCTATTCCCCCTTATTATTATTATCATTTTTGCTGTAAAATTAGGATCCAACTTAAGTTTTAAAAATTGCTTTTAATTGGGGTGCCTGGGTGGCGCAGTCGTTAAGCGTCTGCCTTCGGCTCAGGGCGTGATCCCGGCGCTATGGGATCAAGCCCCACATCAGGCTCCTCTGCTGGGAGCCTGCTTCTTCCTCTCCCACTCCCCCTGCTTGTGTTCCCTCTCTCGCTGGCTGTCTCTGTCAAATAAATAAATAAAATCTTTAAAAAAAAATTGCTTTTAATTAAAAACCCAAAGCTTGTTTAATAAGGACCAATGAAATAAATTAAGATGCATATATACAAAACATATAATATAGCCACTAAAAAGAAAGAGATAGATCTGCTTATATTGCTATGAAAAGATTTCCAACAAATTGAGTAACATAGCAAGATATAAAGTAGTATGAATAATATAGTACTTTCTTTTAAGAAGATCAAACATTGATGTTTTAGCATATAAATTTTCTGAATCATACACCAGAAATAATTAATATTATTTATCTGTGGGAAGTGTAATCAGGAAGATAGCTAGTCAGCAGAACTTTATTTTCCTTCTTATGGAGTTTTTAGAGGAAAAAAAGAACCATGGTCACTCCATTAGAATTTTCTCTCAGAAAATGAACTAAGGATAACTGAGATCTTCACCATAGTGACGTAGCTCAATTTTGGACTAGGGACTTCTATCCTCTATTTATTCTATTCTCCTTAGGACTCCATATGAATTTGTAATGTTCTTTAACCCACAAACACAGGTTTTAGAGAGGGTAAATGTGGGCTAAAATGTGATTTCTATAATATCCCAAAATATAAGAATTTGGAGCATCCAATCTTTGACCTTGGGTGTCCTTCAAACTGTCTACAAGTTAATTCAGAGAGTCTCACATATGCTTAGAGAGATTCCCCTTTTTAGGTTTTTCAACTCCTGTGCTGCCTGCTTTTACCTCTGGGCTGAGCCTTCTCTGACAACAACAAACTTCATTCAAAAGTGTTTTCACGGGGCGCCTGGGTGGCACAGCGGTTAAGCGTCTGCCTTCGGCTCAGGGCGTGATCCCGGCGTTATGGGATCGAGCCCCACATCAGACTCCTCTGCTAGGAGCCTGCTTCTTCCTCTCCCACTCCCCCTGCTTGTGTTCCCTCTCTCGCTGGCTGTCTCTATCTCTGTCAAATAAATAAATAAAATTAAAAAAAAAAAGTGTTTTCATGTGCGTCTCCCAAAGCTGCCAGTCCTGTAGGGATAAGAATAGTGTTAGCTGGGGCGCCTGGGTAGTGCAGTGTTAAGCGTCTGCCTTTGGCTCAGGGCGCGATCCTGGCGTTCTGGGATCGAGTCCCACATTGAGTCCCACATCGGGCTCCTCCGCTGGGAAGCCTGCTTCTTCCTCTCCCACTCCCCCTGCTTGTGTTCCCTCTCTCGCTGGCTGTCTCTCTGTCATATAAATAAATAAAATCTTTAAAAAAAAAAAAAGAATAGTGTTAGCTGCCATACCGTAGTGAGGAAAATTGATTTTTCCCCATTGCTGCTGTCACCTAAGACCAGAACCAGCACTACTCATGAAAATTTCACAAAACCACTTGAAGAAAAAATACAGGCACTTCTGTTTTCTAGCTCATTTCTGACCTCTAGTCAGTAGCTACTCACACCGAACCCCCCAAATCTCTGAATCAGCAAGCACTGATTCATAGCTACAGGACAATCTCAGTCCATCCCGAAGGAAAGTATTGCCAATTACATAGCCCTCATTTCTCTTTTACCCTCTGGGGCTTCTTGTTTGAATAATTAAAGACTTCTCTTGGGTGGTTTTTCCAGAACCAGGCAATTCTCAATGCACTGTATATAAGGCTCACTTCTAGGGAAGCAGTTTTATTATTAAGATGACAGGTTTTCCAACTGAGAAGATTTTTTTTTTCCTTCTGCCAAAATGTAACTAGGATCATCAGTTCCAGGTACCCAGAATGTGCCCCTTCAAACAGGTTCTGCAAGAAAAAAAAAGTGTCTTCCCAACCCTTGGCATTAGGGTAGAAGCTTGGTACCTTAATCGTGCTTGTAGGTAGTCTGCTGACACTTTCCACATCTTGCTGAAGCAAATGTAGTCTCTCCACTGATTAACTTTTAAAGATTTCAAACATTTATTGCTACATAATTAACAAGTTGTGCACTTAAAGTAAACATGACCTTTGCCTCATTGTATTTTCTGGCTCAATTTCCTTGGTCTACAGAAATAAACGCACTTGTGGTTTTTTGTTTGTTTGTTTGTTTGTTTGTTTGTTTGTTTAAATCTGGTTAGTTATGGAACTCATAACTCACATTAATAGTATCAGTTTTTGACAGATTCCTTTAGTTTTCAACCATAGGTGACAAGGACAAAAAAAAAATGGAAAGGAAAGAAAAAGAGAGAAAAGAAAACCACATATAAGCGTTCACAGCCTCCTCTTGCCCAGCACGACCGGCCCACGAGCTCTAAGGATATTTTTGTCTTGCCTGCTCTCCTGAGACTCTAACGCTTATAAAGACCACGAGTGAAATTCATAGCTGAAAGAAGAAAAGTTAAATTGTTCTTTGTAACTAAAACTTGACGCAGAGTAGCTTTGGGGGAGGGGTACAAAAAACAACATATAATTAAGTAGACAGAAAGAAGAGTTTAAAGAAACAGTTTCTGTAGGAGCTTACCATGATGAATAAGATTGTGTGGCAAGAGGGTGATGAAGGTTTTTAGGTCGTTTATGCTTCCTGTGATACATCTTTAAGGAACTTCCAGACAATTTAAATTCCTAAATTTTTATTTTACACAGATAGTAGCCTATGAATATACCATCCTTTACTTTGCTTTTTTGCACTTAATTCTATATTTTTTCATTGTAGCATTGCATTCTATTACTCAAATATAACATCTTATTTAATTGCCTCAGTACTAATGCATATTTATTTTGTTACTTACTAATCTTTGATATTGCAAAGAGTAAGTAAAATTATGCATATATAATTTTTCATTTGTGTTCTTATATTTATTAAAAAATGCACAGAAGTAACATTGTTAGGTCAGAGGATTCTTTCATTTCAGTTTTGATAGAAATTGCCAAGTCGTCCTGTATAGGAGTTGTACCAATTTGCATGACCACCAATGATTGTAAGAATGTCTGTGACCTCCCATCTATTTCATCAATGGAGAATACTTTCAATTGGAGAAGTATGTCAATATGATGATTAAAAAATGGTTTCTTGTTAAAGGCTGAATTTTCCTCTTTCTTATTATAATTAAGGTTTAATATAAAATTATATTAGAGATTCATTTCTGGGTTTTTTGTGTAGACTCTCTGTTTATATTCTCTGACTACTTTTTAATGAGTTGTTGGTATTCTCATAGTTTTGAGTACTCCTTAAAATGTACCCTAAAGAATTAAGAAATTGTTTTCTGTAAGAAAATTAATTCTCCTATGAATAAAGAGGCAAAACTTTTCACAAAATACCAGCAAAACAAATTTAACTGCACCTTAGAAATGTTATTATGCACTGTGACCCAGTGGTATTTATCCCAGTAATGCAATGCTGGTTAAGCAGAAGAAAGCAAATCAATGTAATATACCACATGAATACAATTAAGAGAAAAAAACCCACATTCTCATTTCAAATGACAGAAAAAAAGCAAAGATACCTGTCTACACCACTACTATTCAACATTGGCTAAAAGTTCTAGCCAAAGCAGAGAGGCAAGGAAAAGAAAGAGAAGTCATTCAAATTGCAAAAGAAGTAAAACAATCTCTATTCAGAGATGACATGACTATATATATAAATTGATTATATATAATAAACATATAAATTATATATATATATGATTATATATGTAAATATATAAATATTTGTGTACACACACGCACATATGTATATAAATATACCCAAAGAACCCACAAAAACTATCAGAGCTAATAGAAAAATTCAGAAAATTTTCCAGGTACAAGATTGACACACAAAAATCAGTTGTGCTTCTCTACACCAGAAATGAACATTTAAAAGGAAATTAATAAAATGAATCCATTTACGATAACATTCAAAAGAATAAATTGCCCAGAAATAAATTTACTCAAGGAGCTAAAAGATACTCAAAACTAGAAAACATTTTTGCAAAAAACTAGATAAGAACTAAATAAATGGAAGGACATGCAGTGTTCATGTAGTGAAGACGATTTTTTAGAGAGCAGTACTCCCAAAGCAATCTGTACATTTAACACAATTCTTACCAAAATTTCAACAGCCTTTTTTTTTCTTTGCAAAAATGTTAAAAGCCATTCCTCAAATTCATATGGACTTTGCAGAAAGCCTCAATTAGTCAAAACAATATTGTTTAAAAAGAAAGAAAAAACTTGAAAAACTCACACTTATCCGTTTTAAAACTTACAGCAAATCTACAGTAATCAAAACATTGTAGTACCAGCATAGGAATGGATATAGAGGCCAATGGGATAGAACTGAGAGTTCAGAAATAAACCCATTCATCTGCGGCTAATTGATTTTTGACAAGAGTTCCAAGATTATTAAATGGGGAAAGAACAGTCATTACTCAACAAATGGTGCAAGTACAACTGGATATCCATAGGCAAACGAATGAAGTTGGACCCCTACCACACACAAGGTACAAAAATCAACTCAGTGAGTGCGTGGGTCGCTCAGTGGAAGCATCCAACTCTTGATTTCGGCTGAGGTCATGATCTCAGAGTCATGAGATCAAGGCTGTGTAGGGCTCTGCACTCAGCAGGGAGTCTGCTTGAGGAATGCAACCCCCCTCTCACCTCAGCCCTTCCTCTCCTGCTGGCACACTCTCTCAAAAACCAAAATATAAATCTCAAAATAGATTAATGATCTAAATATAAGAACTAAAACTATAAGACTCTTAGAAAAGAAAAAAGAGCAGTAAATCTTCCTGACTTTGGATTTGGTAATGGAATCTTAGATATATCAACAAAATGCCAAAAGAAAAAGTAGATGGGGACGCCTTGGTGGCTCAGTCTGTTAAGCATCTGCCTTCAGCTCAGGTCACGATCCCAGGGTTCTGGGATCGAGTCCCACATCAGCCTTGCTCAGCAGGGATTTTGCTTCTCCCTCTGCCTGCCGCTCCCCCCTGCTCGTGCTCTCTCTCTCTGACAAATAAATAAGTAAAATCTTAAAAAAAAAAAAAAAAAGTAGACAAATTGGACTCGATTACAATTGAAAATGCCTGTACATTAGAAGATGCTATCAGGAAAATGAAAAAGAAAACTTACAGAAAGGGGGAAATGGTTGCAAATGATTTATCTGATAGGGGTCCGCCTAGTGTCCAGAATATATGAAGAACTCTTATACCTCAATAGGATAAAGACAGCCTAATTCTCTAAATGGCCAAAATAGACAATAGAATGATCAAAAAGGATTCGATTAGACATTTCTCCGAAGAAAATATACAAAAGGGCCTAAAGTATATGAAAAGATGTTCAACATTACCAGCCATTATGAAAATGCAGATCAAAACCACAACAGGGCACCACTCAGACTAGGATGTCTAGAAGGAAATAAATGCAAAATTATAAGTCTTGGCAAGGATGCTAAGGATATCCTGGGCAAGAATAAATTAGAAACCTCATAACTGTTGGTGGTAATGTAAAATGGTTTGGCCATTGTGGAAAACAGTTTGGCAATTCCTCAAAAAATTAAACGCAGATGACCAGATGACCCAACAGTTGCACTCCTACATATATATGCCAAAAATTTAAAACAGGTATTTAAACAGATACATGTTCACGCATGTTCATAGCACCACTTTTCACAATAGCCAAAAGGTGGAAGCAACTCAAATGTGCATCAATAAATTAGTAGAGAAACAAATTATAGTATATACAAACAATTACTCACTCATAAAAAGTAAAATGAAACACTCAAGCATGTTACATTGTGTCTGAACCTTGAAAACACTGTGTAAGTGAAAGAAGTCAGACACGAAATGTCAATATTGTAGGACCCCACTTACACGAAATATTCACAATAGGTAAAACCATAAAGACAGATCACAGATTGGTGGTTGCCAAAAGATAGGAGCAGGGAGGATGGGGAGTAATTTAATGGGGGGGTAGAATCATTTGAGGTGACGAAAATGTGTTGGAACTAAATAGAGGCGGTAGTTGCACATCTTTATGAATGCACTGAATTGTTCACTTTAAAATAGTTACATATGTTATGTAAATTATGCCTCAATAAAGAAAGACTCATGCTCAAAGGTCCTTCTTATAGTAAATATAAACTACTTATTTTTTTTTTTTTTTTTGCCTAGGCTGTCCCTAAAATGTTCTATTTTCCTAAAAGGATCTATGCCTCTACATTTATGGAATTTTGATGTAATTTCATTTTTAACAGTTCATTCTATTGGTCTGAGACTAGCAATGACCTTGGCAAAAAAGAAGAAGAAAAAAAAAAACCTCACGTATTCAAATGCTAAGCTATCTTTTTTTTGCCCTGTTCCTCCATTAGATAATAACAAATTAGCTGAAAAAGAAGAAAAAAAAATAATTATAAGAATGCAAACTAAATGCTTTTTAGCTTGCTGTCACTTTGGCAGGCTTTTCTTACGATACTGCTGTTTCCCTTTCCAATAAAGGCCTCAGTTCAATTTGCTGAAAGGAAGAAAAGCCGTAAATCACTGCCTTTATCCAAGACTTTTAAACAAACATCTTTTAGTAATAATTTTAAAATGACAAAACAACTGAAACAATGCATGATTTGTTTCCTTCGCCAATTCGGTAAAGCTAAAATGCATAAAGAGACACACCACCTGTCAGAACGTGTACCTTCTGCTGTGTAAGGAACTAGTCTTGAAAACCATCGAGAATAATCAACCTTAAACCTGATATTCAGCCGTCGCAATTATTTTATTTGTATTTTCTTACCTTTTGGCAGATCCAGGAATCTCTCAAAGAATAAGGATACAGAGTAGTTTGCACTTGGCAGTTTTACTACTCTTCTCACTGAGGGACTTCCCGTGCACTTGACCTGTATTAATTTAACTCCGAAACCAATCTTGATGTTTGTCAAGGATAACAGTTTTCTCAGCAGTGGAATTCTTGCCATATTTATGACTTGTCTCCCTGTTTAATTGCAAAAAGGAGACGTTGGGGGACACCTGGGGGCTCAGTCAGTTAGGCGTCGGACTCTTGGTTTCAGCTCAGGTCAGTGTCTCATGGGTCTTGAGAGGGAGCCCGGCGTCATCGGGCTCTGCACTCTGCAGGGAGTCCGCTTGAGATGATTTCCCTCTGCCCCTCCCCCGACTCACACACGCTCACTCTCACTCTCTCTCAAATAAATAAATAAATCTTAAAAAAAAAGAACAGAGGTTGGTTTAACTGAGATTCTGTCCTTTTAACAGACCAGGTCTTGCCAGAGTGATATGAGGGCGCCCAGTCAACGAGATATCCTAAACTGCGTGCTATCCAGCTCCCTCTTGGTTCTCCCAGCAACGTGGTTTTTTCCTCATTTATTAATGTTTCCCTTTCAAGTTTAAAATATCAGCTGTAGCAAACCTTTTGCTCAAACCTCCAGATTCCCACCTCTGTTTCTCACCTCCCTAAAACACTCTGGCCTCTACTTTTACCAATTCCCATTCTTACCTACACTTCCTGGGAAGATCTGTGATCTTTTCACCTACGTTCCCACAGCAACACAGGCCTGTAACTAGTATAGCTCAATCTTTCTCAGCATCCCTTAAAATGTTCACCTTAGGAAGCCTCCTCACAGATATATTACCGTGGGTCTCATCTTATTTCTGTGACTGGTCTTTACCTAATAAGGTGTTTATTACAAAAGTTAAGCATATTGATTGGAAAAAAACAGAAAATTTACATGAATAAAATAAAAATATTAAAACACCTGTAATCTCACTAGTCAGAAATCAGTACTGAGAGTAGAGATAGATAACCAGGACCAATACCGTCCAAACACCAAATCTTATTCTCAAAACACCGCACAAAGCTACCTCTGAGGGCAATGTATTTATAGAGGACGAAGAAAGGCTAGGAACGATCCGCAGTTGAAATTTAAGCATCCCAAACTCCAGGTAGAGTTGGAAGAGAGCAAGTCTGGGTAATGTAGTTATCTCAGAGTCAGGTCACACCCAGATCAATAGTATCTAAAAGGTGGTTTTTGCTGTAGAATCATTAGTCATGTATCCTTTATGATAATATTTTCAAATACCAAGTCTATTGTACTGTCTGGTTGTGTTATCATTTAGTATATCCCATTTTAATTATTATAAAACTAAACTCTGTGGGGTATCTCTCTCTCACCTGCCCCCTCCTTTCCTCTCAGACTTTGGGATAAATTCCTAGAATCCCTGGGTTAAGAGCACTTACACAAATTGGCTAAAACCCTTTCTGTTGCAAATAAAAAACAAACAGGGGCGCCTGGCTGGAGCAGTCGTTAAGCGTCTGCCTTCCGCTCAGAGTGTGATCCCGGCGTTATGGGATCGAGCCCCACATCAGGTTCCTCCGCTATGAGCCTGCTTCTTCCTCTCCCATTCCCCCTGCTTGTGTTCGTCTCTCCCTGGCTGTCTCCATCTCTTCAAATAAATAAAAATAAAATCTTTAAAACAAACAAACAAACAAACTCATTGGAGAATGCATTGGCTCCTATAACTCAAGAATTTAAAGGTAAGGGATTTTAGGTGCATCTTCATTCTGGGCTAAAATGGCGCCACCAGAATCTGCCACTCAGCTTGGCCTGTTGAGCTGTTGGCTCTATTCTCAGCCTCCTTGTGGTGGACACCTCCTGTCTCCAGCCTCAGTGGTGTCAGATTCACATTACTGCAGCACCAAATCTAGCAGAAAGTTCTGCTTCCTTGAGACCACAATGGTATTGAATTTCATCTGACCTGACCTAGGCTACACCCATCTCTGAAGGGAGGACCGTCCTCCAGCGGGCTGTCAGTTCACCCCAACTCTACAAACTGAGAGAGGACAAATGGTGACACTCCAAAGGAAAATCAGGGCTCAGTCCTTAAGACGTGCAAACAAATCTGTGTGACCCTAACAATTGTCCATGATGTGATTTTTCTGTGACTTTTTGAAGTCACAATCAAAGACTTGATTGTTGTCAATATGGTAGTGAAAAACAGCAACGTTTTTATTTTAGTTGTAGAATTTTTGAAGCATTGTCCTTATTCGAGAGGTTTGAATTTCTTTCTGTCATTCTCTTAGTGAATTACCCGTTCTTGTCCTTTGGTTTGTTTTTCCTTTAGTTTCACTGAGATATAATTGACAGCACTGTGTTAAGTTTCAAGTATACAACATAATGGCTTGATTTACATATATTGCAAATTGATTAGTGTGATGTTGACTTAACAGCCATCATTTCATATGGTTACAAAAAAAAAAAGGAGGGGAGAGAAAAAAGTTTTGTATTTTTTTTTCTTATGATGAGAATTCTTAGGATTTACTCTTAGCAACTTCCAAACACACCTCACCTCACTGTTAACCATAATCATCAGAGTCTGGCTACAGTTAACATTCCATCCCTAATATTTACTTCTCTTGTAACTGGAAGTTCATATCTTGTTACCACCTTCCTCCAATTCCCCCTCCCCCACCCAACTCTGACAACCGCAAGTCTGATCTCTTTCTAGGAGTTCCATGTTTTGGGTTTTTGTGTTTTTTTGTTTTTACATTCTGCTAATCCTGACATTTGCAACAACATGGATGAAACTTGAGGGCATTATGCTAAGTGAAATAAATCAGACAGAGAAAGACAAATCCTGTCCTTTATTCTACTGTTATTAAGGTCTTTGGATTTTCTTTTCTTTTCTTTTCTTTTCTTTCTTTCTTTCTTACTTTCTTTCTTTCTTTCTTTCTTTCTTTCTTTCTTTCTTTCCCTCTTTCTTTCTTTCTTTCTTTCTTTCCTTTTTTTTTTTTTTTTGGTCCTGCCATTTCATGCTTTCTGTGTTTCTTCTGACAGTCAGAATGCTGTCTGCTAATAGTCTAACTTTATTTATTTGTAACATTTCTTCTTTCCTTTTTAAATTATATTTCTATAAAACTCATATAATATTTATTGTTCTTGATGTAGAAGACTTTTATAAAGATATATGTGGGGCTGTTTTTGTTTTTGTTTTCATCTTCCTTTAACACGCTTTCCTCAGCCCAGTAATTTTGCCTGGTACTTACTGGCCTCTTTACACTTGTACGCAGAGCTCAACATTCAAAATTTGCCCTCCCCTCCCGTTCTTACCCAGTTGCTTATGTATTTAATTATTTGTTTTATTTCAAAGTTTTCATTTTTTTAAATGGAGAACCAATTAACCAAGTGGGAGAGTAGGTAGGCAGCATCTCTGCTTTCTTCCCTTCACATAAAAATATACTCAACTGCTTCAGTCTCTTTGTCTTTCCCTCTGAATTCTGAGAGATTTTATCATTTTTGTCCTTCATATCCATTGTTCTGTTGATAAAGTTCTATCTGATTTTTTTCTGTTTTAAATTCATTTTTTAAAATTTATAATTACTTTTTATGTTGTAAGACCTTACTTATTCCGTTTTGGGATTAATTTCTATTTCTGCTTGACGCTTCCCTCCCCTTCTCATTTTTTCATTCCTCCCCATTGTGTATATCAACTTTCTTCTATTTCACTCATAAAAGTCATATTTCTTTGAAATTCATCAAAGTACAAAGCAGATCCTACCCAAAATATTCTCTTTTCTGTACCTCATTCGTTTATGTTACGAAGGCTTCTAATGTTCTTTTTAAAAAATCATTTCTTGGTGCGCCTGGGTGGCTTAGTTGTTAAACGTCTGCCTTCAGCTCAGGGCGTGATCCCGGCGTTATGGGATCGAGCCCCACATCAGGCTCCTCTGCTGGGAGCCTGCTTCTTCCTCTCCCACTCCCCCTGCTTGTGTTCCCTCTCTCGCTGGCTGTCTCTCTCTCTGTCAAATAAATAAATAAAATCTTTAAAAAAATAAAATAAAATAAAGAAATAAAATTAAAAAAAAAATCATTTCTTCATTTAGCCTCAAATTATCCAGAAGAAAATTTCCATAAACTCAGGCTAATTGGATTTTCTCAAATGTTCTTTCTTTCCACGTGGACAATTTTACAGAACTCATTTAAAAATGCAAAGTGGAGGGATGCCAGGGTGGCCCAGTCCATTAAATGGCTGCCCTCAGCTCAGGTCATGATCCCAGGGTCCTGGATCGAGCTCCACATCAGGCTCCTTGCTCAGTGGGGAGTCTTCTTTTCCCTCTGCCTGCTGTTCCCCCCTGCTTGTGCTCTCTCTCTCTGTCTGACAAATAAATAAATAAATCTTTAAAAAAAAATTCAAAGTGGAGAAATAGTTATACCAATAAAAAGAATAGAAAGTCCAGAGGATGGAATGAGAACAACAGGGGAAAATGGATTAGGAAACCAGAGTTGCTCAGCTTTGTCTCCCTTGTGAGGCTGGATTCCTTGTGTAGAAATGGCCCTGCTGCTTCAGTCCATCTCTATGGGAATTCATAATCCAAGAGCCCAACTCACTGTGATGGATACCATTACTGTAGGGCCTCCACTTGACCCAGGGACCCACTCACTGCCTAATTTGGGTTAATAATTACTTCTCATGTCAAAGATCCTTTTGTGAACTTGTACAAAGAAAGAAAAGGTGCTACAGATGCCAACATGGTTATTTGTATATTGCTGCTTATTATAGATCCGTGTCCCAAGGATCCTGTAATTTCATGGGTCTGCATCAATGAAAAGAGAACCAAAAGATTGGCCTGTCAATCTTCCAGCTTCTTAGTCTAGCTTTTACTCTAACAATATATGTGTCATGTCTGAAACTCTACGGCTATGCCTCTCCAACACTGTTGATGGGATTAGAAATTGGAACAATGTCGTGGACAGCTGGAAATATTTATTATACTTTAAAGTGGAAATTGCCTTAATTCATTAATTGCACTTCTAAATATACTCACATCGTTGCCTATATACATATGAATGCAGGTTTTTTTACTCATACTAATATTGTTTGTATGGGCAAAATCTCAGAAATAGCCTGTGTTTACCGGTGGGATACAGATTGCTTGATTAGAATGTATCCATAGAAAAGAACACCAAGCAGCTGTTAAAAGGTACAATGTAAAAGGGAAGAAAATATAACTATTATTTATTGTTAAACATTTTTAAGAGATTAAAAAAACAATATAATAAAATGATGTATGTATAAGCACATGAGACATAGTACATACACTCATAAAAACATTGAAAATATCTGAAAGACAACCTCAAAACTGACCACAAATTGGGAATGTGTTATGGATGGAAAAGTTTGGGAACATAAGCTCTTAAAATCATGTAGTTCTATTTTCTATGACTTTTCTTTGCTTTTATAAATTTATCAAAAAAAAAAAAAAAAAAGACCGCTATCTAGAGGTTAGTGTTCATCGTTCCAACCGGACTACTGTCCTTACAGTCTCCTCCTGTCCGTTCCTCGCCTGCTCAGCCCCACAAATTCGTGTTTTCCCCTTCCTTAGATGTTCTTCCTCTGCCTGAATTCTATCCAAACCTTTTTACATCACTCAGCTCAAATCTCACGTCTCCCATGCAGTTTTCTCTAGAGAATAACTGCCCTCCACGAACTGTTGAATCTAAACATTTACCCCACTCAGGATCTATAACAGACTTTATCCTAGTGATACGATATCTTACATCGCTCACTGTTGCTCCTCAGGTTGTGGGGAGATAGTCATTTCCTTACGAAGGATGCCTGGATCAGCACCTTCAGTTCCTCCACGTCCTGTATAGAGGCGGTGCCCACTAAATGTTTATCAACTCCTACTTTATGAAGTAAAATTGCTTTGACTTCTCAAGGGCCTTTATATTTACAAGATTTGCTTTGTTTGTCAGCATTTTTTCAGACAACAGGATGATCAGTTATCTCTTTCTAACAGTATTTTCTCTATTCAAAATGGAGGCTAATCTGGTTATTAGCTTCAAAAATTTCACTCGATTTAATAACGATGTCCTAATATATTATTATATACTAATTCATCTTTCTGCTGGCCATTTCCCCCATCTTTACACGTTAAATGTACTATTAATAGAACTCCTAGTATGTCTTTTCATCCTTTAAATGGCTTTTATGCCGGCCTGGGCATTGAAGTGGTTTCCTCTAGCACTATAAAAGCTTTTCTCCTTTCTCTTCTGATCCTCTCATCTTTTTCTTTCAAGCCAGTGTGATGGCCTCCCGTAGTGCTGCTGTGTTCATTCCAACCATCATACAAGAACAATCAACAGGATAAAAGAAAGCACACCATATGAAATTTTGTTTTGAGTTTTAAGAGCATACCTGGGCGCTCACAAAAAGAAATGCCTTTCCCAGTGGGAACACACATTTATTATCTTCTTTCTAAGGCTTTGCCTCTAATGTGAGGTAGAGTTTGAGACGTAGCAGTTTATGTCTGTTACCATTCTGAGTCATTGCATTGCCACAAATCCTAATGCATGACTAGGCCTATGGAAAGTTAAGGAGCCTATTCATTTGGGTCTAATATTATCATATTTTCCTGCGTGCATTCAGTTTCCATCGGAGGTAATTAGAGTAAATAGAAATACACACATACATTCAAAGTAGAAAGACTTGAAACTTCTACCCACAGTGATAGAGTTATGATTATAGAGCCATTACTATAGCAACTATCGAAGCACACTGTTCACCAATCCATCCTAACTCTGTTTGGGACAATTGTTCCTTTGGGTTAGCACATAAAATATGGAAAAGTTTGATAAGATTTATCAATTAATCAATTAGTAGGGTTAAATAGATTACAAAATTTACCAACTAATACTATTCCCTCCTCAAAATATATTACACATATAATCTCAGAGTAAAACATAAATGCTTATGTTGAATAAATTTAACTTCAGGAAAAACTGTTTTATATTTTTGCATCATGCCACAGACTGGTGAACACTTCAAACTCATCAACAGTGGTTACCAGATCAAGGTTTGAAAACCTCTGATCTGGAGCAACTCTTGCAAATGAGGAAATAAATCCCACACTTCTGAAGAACTTATTCCCAAAAGGTCATGGGATTTGTTAATGGACTGATATGGAATTAAAAATTAAACTCAGGCTTCCTTCCTCCGAGGCAAAGGCACTAGCACGCATGTTGATGCTTTTTTAATGTTAAGATTCAATGTATCTTCTTCATTAACAAAAGTGCTCTTTTAATGGTAAAGTAATTGTGATGGTTAAATGAATTTCCAGAGGTTGGTTTTATTTCCAAAAAACCTGTGATTAGGACTAGTATTGCAACAAAAGATTTTGCCTCGTTGGCAATAACAATCCTGTTGGTTTTTGGAATGGCTAAGGTCAATTACCCTCCCTATACCTTGCATAGCTATGAACAAGTATTTAGAAATGCCTGGAGAGAATTTCTTTTGCAATCTATCTGGATGTTGCTTTGGAAAATTCTTATCATCTAAAATCAAAAGAATGGGTCATGTGTAGTGTGACTATATAATTTATTATCGCAAACCAGGACACTTTGAGAGTGAAAGGGGGTGCAATTAATCATTATGCCAGAACAACAGGGACAAATCAGAATGATCCCAGACAAACTGGGACTTACTGTCATCTTAGTAACATTTTCCATGGAGTTTTCAAACTAAAATCCACATTAGAAAAAATAAATGATACTGAATATTTCTGTGTAATTGGGTTTGTTAAAAGGATGAGTTTATCAATAAATCATTTGACAATGTATATGGCAGTGGCTATTGTGACTTTTACAGTGTTCAGAAATAAAATACAAGACATAACCTTTTAAAAATTATTTTACTTACTATATTGGGGATGTTGGCTCACGTATTTGTTTCATGAATTCAAAGAAAAGGTTTTAGTTTTCAAAAATATACAACTTCGTTCAAAATTTTGTACATTAACTTATCTGATGCGTTATGGTCATATATATTGAAAAAGCCCTAGGCAATATATAATTTTCTACAATGATATGTGAAATGCCATAGTAATAAGTCATCACATGACTCAGTGTCTTGTCCAGGGCATGTGGAAAAATAGGTGAGAAGAAAAAGAGGTGAAAAGAGATGTCAACCTAAAAACTTACATTACCATCCTTGAAGACATTTTTTAAAGAGTATAATGTTAAGAATGAAAATATTCATAAACTTAGAATTCGGTAAGTCCAGTACAATACTAACTTGTGTCAACACTCTTCAACGCCTCCCTTCTCTGGAGTTGAACAACCTTAATCAGAAGTTTGGTATTTCTTGGATGTAACATAATTTGCAAAAAGAGTGACTAAATGGATATTTACATTGGTCCCAGAGCCTACTGCGTTTGGTACTGCATATACCATGATAGGTATAGAGAGAATTTGGTGAGTTATTCTCCTTTTCATGTCCCCCTCCTTCCTTCCTTCCATTAAAGTAGGCAGTTAGTTAGGTTCTAAAGGGATACCTGAACGTCAGCATAGAGGACGTCATGGTCAGCTATTGGGAAAGTCAGAGGCTGTCCTGCAGCTCTCCACAAGAAGCAGGATCAAACCAGACAGGAAACCCCTGACCAAATTAAAAGGAAAAAGCTTGAAACCCTCCTTTCCACCCCAAGTAATAAATATTCCGCCCCCTAGTGAACAACTGTCAATAAAAGATAAAAACCCAACCTCTCTATCTCTCTTGAGCTTGCCCTCTCTTATGTCTCGAGAGTGTACTTTTTGCTTTAATCAACTTTCCACTTGTGTAGCCCATCCAATGTGTTGTGTGTGTGTGTCCTTGAATTCTTTCTGGAGACAAGACCAAGAACCTTGGGCTACTTCTTTTGAGGCTCCAGAGCCTGGTGTCTCACCAGTTCACAAGGCAACGCTTCCTTCTCTCCTTCCTTCCTTCTTTCCTTCCTTCCTTCCTTCCTTCCTTCCTTCCTTCCTTCCTTCCTTCCTTCCTTCCTTCCTTCCTCTTTTTCAACCAAAATCATGCCCATGGAAAGTTACTACATAAACAATTCTTTTTGTGAAATTGTCATGTCTTCATTGTAAAAGAAAGTTTTCAGAATCCTTGCTGAAAATGCTAGTCACATATTGTGGGGCCCCAATATTTGATGAAGCTTTCTACTGTCAAATCTCCACTGAGGTTTAAAATGTGACTCGGAGACTCTGTATAATGAGTTCGGAATGTCAGTGTGATGAGTCTTTCTGCAGTACACCACATGAATTTTTAAATTTCCCTTTAGGTTTATAAAAAAAAAACCCAGCATCTTCCAATTCTACTGCTAAGTATCAGAAACTGACACAGGCATGATTCATCATATTTAACAAATGCATTATGATTTCAAGTCACCAGTAAGCATACGGTCATCCCAAAGACCTAAATGCTTGACAGCTGAACACTGACCACACCAAATCAGCATTGCACAAAATCAGACAAGAGACTACCATTTAAAATAGTGTTGAGATATTTAATATTTAATAAAAGTGGCATTTGCAGCTCATGAGAAAATATAGATTACTTGCAAAATCATGTCAGGACAAGTGGTTAACCATTTGGAGAAGAAAAAGGTTAGAACACATTATGATTGTACATAAAAAAAATTTAGTATTAGAAAAATCTACATGAATAGGTAATGATGGAACTTTGGGTGTGAAAGGTCTTTCTAAATATGACTGCTAATTCAGGAAATATAAATTATTCAATAGAAGCTGATTCTTTTTGATGTTAATCATTAGGAAAAATATATTCCCATATGTGGGGATATATATATATATATATATATATATATATATATATATATATATATATATAAACCCCACTGGCCATCAGAGTCACCAATTCCAATGCCAGTCTGTGAAGCAAAGAAACTTGTGCATGTTGTATTTGTGTTAAATAAAACCACAGAAACTCTGACCCTCTGAAATACACATGTGTAATATAATACATTTCTGTAATATAACACATATATATTTTTAAGCCTATAAATTAAGTTTATAATTTCTTGGGGAAAGTTTTTCACTACTGCATTTTTATTTCCTCCCTATTATTATAATCTAGAATTTTGGAATTAAATCATTATCAATTTCTTTAAATTGTATACTTTCAAAAGAGAACTTGAATTTTAAAGAAATTCCTGACCTATGGAAATATTGTAATGAATTCTTATATGCCCTTTGGAATAGGCAGAATAACGTCCCCCGCCCCAGAAGTCTATGCATTAATTCCCAGAACCCTTAAGTATTACCCTACATGGCAGAAGGGATTACGCAAATTGGTTAATTTAAAGATCTTGAGATGGGGACATTATCCTGGATCCCCTGGATGAGCCCAATGTAATCACAAAGGTCCTTATAAGAGGAAGGCAGGAGTGTCAGCACCAGAGAAAGATTTGAAGATGAAACGCTGTTGACTCTGAAGATGGAGAAGGGACCATCAGCCCAGGAGTGCAAGAGATCTCTGGAAACTAGAAATGGTGAGGGAATAGATTTCCCCCAGAGCCTCCAAAAGGCATGTAGCCTTGCTAACACATGATGGTTACAAAATAATCATTTTTTTTTATTTCATTGTTCGTCTACTTTCGGTATTCTCAGTATAAAGGAGATTTGTTTGTTTAGTAGTTTAAAAAGTCCAGATCACAATTCCACTTCTTGGCAGGGAGGGGTTCCCCCACCAATAAGGGATTCTCTGACACCAGCAAGGTGTCCTACAATCCAGCTCAAGTCCAACACTATCTAACCAGAGACAGCATCAGATTCCACAAGTTGACGGCTCAGTCCCATTAGACTCCCCTCATTCCCCCCCACTTCAGACCACTATCGCAAACCCAGATCATCATCTGTGCTTCTGACCAATTGGCTGTGGATTGGAGGTTCCCACGCCATTATCTGCAGGTTCAATTATTTTGCCAGAACCTCTCCCAGAACTCAGAGAAACATTTTACTTACTAAATCCCTGGTGTATTATAAAGGACTATGACTCAAGAACAGCCAGAGGGAAGATTGCATAAAGCAAGAGATGGGGAAAGAGCACATCACTTTCACGCCCTCCCCACATGTGCTACTGTCCTCAAATTTCCCAGAAACTCTTCTAACCCATCCTTTTAGGTTTTTATGGAGGTTTTATTAGATGATCACTATTGATGAAATCATTGGCCATTGGCAATCTATTTAACCTCCAGCCACTCTCCCCTCCTTGGAAGGCAAGGGGTGGGACTGAGGGTTCCAACACTGCAACCACCAAATTTTTCCTCCTGGCAATTAACTTCCACCCTTAGGTGACCAAAATTCAGCACATTAACATAACAAAAGACACCTTATCTCTCTCATGGAGTTGGAAATTCCAAGAGTTTCAGAAGCTCTGCTAGAAATGGGACAAAGACCAAATATACATTTATTATATATAATGATAGTATTACTATAGACTTTTGAATTTTTTAACGTTCTATCATCTATTACTATAGTTCATTTTTATGCTCAGATTTCCCTAGACTTGGCCAAAGGAGGCCTGTCAAACTGGTCCCTGTGCCATTTTGAGGTCTTCCTCTGTATTTTAAGTTCTTCCCTATTTTCCGACACAGCGGTGTGTTGTAGTCTCCATTTGTGCTTTCTCTGTTACAGACCTGGAATCAGACGGTTCCGCAATGAACTCTGAAAACTTTTTTCCCCCTGGATTTTAGTGTGCAATGTCATTTAGCAAGAAAGATCTGGCTATTAGGCATGCTCATTCTCATTAGACTGGCGTTATTTCTAGGCCCTTTTAGTGGTCAAGGTTAGGAAGCAGAGGGCTTTTTTCTATGAAGGCTTTATCTTCTATTGAGATGCTTGTATTTTTTCTTTTAAAAACTGTTAAATGTGAAAAAAATAAAATATATTCTGTTAAATGAGGTGAACTATATTTTCAAATTTTCTGATGTGTGACTGCTTTTACAATCTAGATCAAAGTCAATTTGACCATTACATATTGGTTTATTTAGATATTACTGATTTTTATGACCAACATTTAGATTAAAAATTTTTGTATCAGTATTTGCGAGTCTGAACTGTTTTGTTCTCTCCTTTACAGTCCTTTTGTGTTTACATATGAAGCAATGCTTGAATCATTATACAAGTTAGCAAGGGTCCTTATTTTATTCTTTGAGAGAGTTTGTTTTAGAATGAAATTATCTTTTAACAGAGTATATAATAAAATTCTCTTTTTAAACCATTGGAGACAGCTATTTTAATTTAAGGCAGACATTACTTTTAATTAAACTTTAATGCTTTTCTATTTTTTAACTTTTGATTCAGTTTTAATTTATTATTTTTAAAGAATTCTTACTTTTGCATACACATTCAAGAAGTTTATCTATTTTGCTAAACTCTCCAAAGAAAATAGTATGCCTTTGTGGCTCTCTCATTTGCATCTTCTGTTCTATTTAATATTTGCTCTTCTCTTTACTATTGACCTATTTTTATCTATTTCATTGTTTATTTTTGAGCCAACAAATTAGAAGCTTAATTCTTTAACGTTTATTATTGCTTCTTTTCTATGGTATAATGTCAGAAATTAATTTCAAATACTTAAGCATAGATAATGTTATATATATCCTAATTTAAGCTAAACTCTAAGAGGAATTAAATGATTCTAATAACTAAAACACACAGCAAGGGTGTTTTGTCTGTATTTATGCCTGAAAAAGATTTTTAAAAATAAGAAATTTAGTATAAAATGTTTATCACAACTGAAGGGTACTAGATCATTTTGCCTTTAGGTTTTATAAAAAGTTCCTATGCCTTATTCCTGTTTGAATTTGCAGCTTTATTCGATTTTAAAGTATTATTTGGTACTTACTATTTAAAAAATTAGCCAGTAGTGGGCGCCTGGGTGGCACAGCGGTTAAGCATCTGCCTTCGGCTCAGGGCGTGATCCCGGCGTTATGGGATCGAGCCCCACATCAGGCTCCTCCGCTATGAGCCTGCTTCTTCCTCTCCCACTCCCCCTGCTGTGTTCCCTCTCTCACTGTCTCTATCTCTGTCAAATAAATAAATAAAATCTTTAAAAATAAAAAATAAAAAATAATAAAAAATTAGCCAGTAGCAAGGTTATAAGAACAAACCTTTTTATACCTTTAACTCTAAAAGTTGGTAGCTCCAACAACAACAAAAACTCATGGTTGTGGGTAGTCACATAGGCCAATAACAGTTCAAAAATTAACACAAACATTTAGATAATACATGTTACTCTAAGAATATTGAAATTTACTTAGTATATCTAGTTCTCAGATGGTTGTGTTAAACCTCACTATTTTAGTGGATTCATCTATTTCACCTTCTACTTCTGTCAATTTTTTTATTTACATATTTATAATCTGTTAGTAGATGCATAAAAGCTTAACATTTCAAAGTCATCCTATTCTGCATGTAATTTTTGTTGATACTGATTTATTCACATTTATTTCACTATCTTACTTTGTATTTTGTATTTGGGGTTTTTTCCCCCTGCATTTATTTTCTTCACTCTGACTTTCAGTTAGGTTGATTCTGTTATTACTCTGGTAATTATACATTTTATTTCTGGGCTTTAATTAGATTTTTTATAGATATTTTACTAGATTTTTCATGTGTATTTAAGTTAGACAAGTCCAAATCAGTCCTTAGCTTTGAATTCCTCATCTCATACAAGGTACAACCTCAAAAAATTTCTGATTCTGCAACTTATTTACCTGGCTCTCAAACTAGGGTTGTTTTGTTTTGTTTTGTTTTGTCGTGTGCTTGCGATTCTTGATTCATGCTCCGTAGATATTTGTATGGGAATATTTGAGGCTAATTTTAAAGCGAGTTCCTCACATAAGAAGGTAGAGCAGATTTCTTTATGCAGATGCAAGCTTCAACTTGTCACTTTTCTATATTTGTATTTACCTATCCTCTCTGGGTGTTTTGTTTTGTTTTGTTTTTTACTTTCAAGTCCAACCAACTACTTAACAAATATTTCAAGTATCTTATTTAACATTTTAAGTGTATGGTACATCTAATTTGCCATAATGATGGAAAAAGGAATTAACATATAACTCTTTTGTAAAGCACTCATTAAATATTTCAGAACAACATGAGATGGAAATGTCAAAAGGATTTTTAATTATTTTATTGCCTGATAGACACTATTCTATAATAGTACATATTACCTATAGAGTTTTTTTCTTTTGTTTCTAATATTTGAGCAGTGAAGAACTGTACCGCCTTGGAAAGAACAGACAAAAGGAGAGATTACTACCTGGCCAAACTCTGACAGATAACTCCAAGAAGAACCCTTCTTATATAAACCAGACAACCGGCAGTTGTGAAATCCAACTGGTATTCTTTTCACATTTAAGACACTGAAAGCCAACTTTTTTTCTTTTCTCTAGGGAAACACTAAAATATATCAAGCATGCATAATGTGTGTGGCTGGAGAGAGAGAAAAAGAGAGAGAATTTCCTTTCTTTTATTAAGGAAACTTATTAAATATGCAGACATTGTTTTCTTGAATTGTGTGGTCAGAGCCTTTAAGGACCACACATGAGAAGCAATAATGAGAGATATAAATTCTCCTTCCAGGTGAAGGAAGAATTGTAAAAATGGAAAAATATCTAGAAATCTTTCAAGCTGCAAAATCCTGCATCTCCAGGAACAAGTATCCTCGGGATATTTCTATGAGCAACACAAAACAATGCTCTCACTTCCACTGGGACTATGGAATGTTAGAAGGGTGTCACTACAGCTGCTTGTGACATGACTTTCTAGTCAATCAGAGAAGCTCCTTGCTGAGGGAGAAGATGAGAATAACATGATGGAGAAGTGAAGCTGGCAAATTGCAAAACAAAGGCCAGATGGTATCACTCCATCAGTTATACCTAAATGTAACACTGCCCAAAAATTTTTCATTTCATGAGGCAAACATTTGCTTCTCTCTCTTTTTTTCAATTTCATTAAAAAAATGTTTTGTTGACATATAATGAACACATAGAGCTACATTAGTTTCGTGTGTACAATACAATGATTCAACAATTCTATACATGACTCAGCACTCATCACAATAAGTATACTCTTGATCCCCTTTATCTATTTCACCCCCCCCCCCACCCACCTGCTCTCTGGGAACCTCCAGTTTGTTCTCTGTATTTAAGAGTCTGTTGGGTTTTGTTTGGTTTTGTTTTGTCTGTCACTTTTTTCTTTGTTCGTTTGTTTCTTGAATTCTACATACAAGTGAAATCATATACATTTCCTCTCCTTTATTCTTAAGTTTTTTTATTTTGTTTCTGTTATTTTAAAACAAATCGCTCCTGCTAACACAATCTTTCTCTCATAGCCATCAGCTACGGGGTATATTACCAGTATATATGTGAACATAAGTAAAATGATAAATACCAGGATATGTACAAGCACAAGTAATTTTTTTTCTTTTGGATAAAATTTAAATTACATATACTCTGGATCTCTTTTTTCATTTATTATTATGTAACTTTAACTCAATTCACATAAATCTAATTATTTATATAAATAGAATGAATACTATAATGTGTTCAACCATTTTCTCCTTTATAAACATTTAAGTTTCTCCAAATTTTTTAGATATTACAAACACTGCTGCAAAAAAAAAAAAAAACACGAAATATATCACTGATTTTAACAGATGGGGAAGTACTGGATTATAATCAGAAAAAAAGTAGATGATGATATTGAAGTAGAAGTGGACCCAGGCTTCATAATTAGCTCCATGGGTTTAAGTCATTTACTAAGACTCTTTGAACCTTATTATGTTAATTTTAAAATGACATTTTTTTGTATCTATCCACGATGGCAAATCAGTTTCAATTTACCTACACAATTATTGCCTGGGATGCTCTAATGAGTGAATCAAAAGTCATTTTTTTGCACGGGAGGAAACGAGCTATGAAATAAGAAAGTAGTGGAAATGCAATATGTATCATCCAGTTCCAGCTTACCATTTTATAACTATAGCAAAGATGGTATGAAATCTGAAGTGTTTTATGAGGATCATTTAAAGGTGCTAGTAGTGTGTTTTGTTTTAGAAATATGTTATTTCAAATAATTGACTTGAGTTTCTCCGTAAAAGGACTAGAATCAGTTGTTGGAAGGGATGGTCAGATTTAGACTTTTAAAAAAAGGAAGAATTTTCTAGCCACGAGGGTGTTTTAATAATGAAACAAGATGCTTCCTTGATGGGTTTATTCATAAGAAATTAGATCATTGATGAGGACGTTTCCAAAACAATTCATGTAAGGATGGTAGAGGAAAGAATATTTACTGTGTGTTAGACACTGTGACATTCACTTTCACAAATGTGACATTTTAGTTGATGATTAGAATAAATTTGGTCACATGGTAGACATGAATTTAATTATACCAATCATAGTAAAATAAAAGGAAAAGCTGATGGCCAATCTGAAGACACAGTAGTTCTTCAAACTAATTTATCCCACTGAATAAGCCAACTTTGATTAACTCACATACACCTTTCAGTTAATGTTTTATTAGAGTTTCCACTGTAAAGTTTCGTTTCAAAACTTTGTCTGCCACACCATAAGCAGGGGAACAAAGTTATGAGGTAAGACTAAGTCACCCATCAGCTTCTGTACATTTCTTTTCTTCTCAAACTGTTTCAAGTCACTTAGTGAAAAACTGCAGCAAAAGAAAAGTACTCACTAGGGAAAAGAGTGATGCAAAACACTCAAGTTTCGATATTTTAAAGTAAATATTATTCCTGTTAAAAATACTGGATATAATTTTTATCACAAATACAAGGGAACCTCACATCAAGATTCTTTTCTTAATAGAATACCAAGAGATTTGAAATCTCAGAAAAATATAAAAGAAACCACAACTTTTAACCTAGCCTAGAGAATTTTGATAAGATAATCTCTTTACATAAACTTGAATGATATTCTCATGCCAAATTTTAGGACAGTGAAATGTCAAAACTGCTATTCAGTTTGGAAGTAGGATAATTTCAGGGGCGGAAGAGCGATAAAAGAAAATATTATCCCATTTCTAGCAATGTGGGGAGGTTAGAACAGAGTGATAGCTTTAGTACAGTATTTTTCCAAAAATCATTTTTATCGAAGCCCTAATTGTCCTGACTATTACAACTTCTTGTCATGAACCTCACCATCACCTCATTCCTGTCTAATTTATATATAGAAAAAAAATCTTCTATCCACACTGTTTTATCTTATCATTCCACTGATTAAAAGCTGGGGTACATCTTATTTTATCCTATAGGGGGCAGCAATTTGTATACTATGTATGCAAAGTTGATGTAAAGATTATTTAAAATGGTAGAAAGAAAGTTTTATCTGGACAATATGATGAAGTTATCAGAGATTATATCTTTATTTTCTTTCTCCTCCGCTCAAGGCATTTGTCTCTTTCCTATATTCTTTCCCTTTGTTCCGTGCCATTTCAAAGCATAACAAACCCTTCTTTCAGCTCTGCATTTCTCTTGTGTACCCTGCAGTGTGACCAGGCCACTATGTCTCTTAATAGTCAAACAGAGCAGAATCAGTAACAAAATAAACACTTGCATCACTCAGTTTCCTAGATGGAACACTAGGCATTTGTCTGTGTAGGGGTGCAGGGGTGGAGATGGGAGGATGGTGTTGAACTACTCTCCAAGGAGTCCTGAAGAGTATAAATCAACTTTTTTTTTTTTTTTAAGAGAGAGAGAGAGAGACAGAATGGACAGCGGAAGAGGGAATCCTAAACAGGCTCCATGCTCTGGAGCCCCACACGGGGCTCGATCACAGGACCCTGAGATCATGAGCTGAGGAGAAATCAAGAGTCAGACGCTTAACCAACTGAGCCACCCGGGAGCCCCAGTCAGCTACTCTTTTAAGTGATTTATTATTTTCATTCCGAAAGTACAATAACACAGTAACAAAATTCGGCAGTACCAGATCACAAGGGTCTTGGACAGGGAAAAAAAAAAAAAAAGCCTCTGAAGAGCTTAAAGTAGGTCAGCAATACAGTCAGATTTTTCTTTTTATAGTTTGATTTCTCTTCACAGATTTTTCTGTGAAGATTTTGAGCCAACAGTTTTAAATGGCTAGGTGATATTTAAAGAGGAGTCTTTAAATATCAGAAGAATAGTAATGGCTAATGTCAATTAGACTTACTTGCTAAATGACCATATCGTCCACAAAGCACCATTTCTCAATAAGGACATGTGAGTTGCCCAGGACACAGAGATGAATAGAAGACATTTGGATTCAGGAAATAGGGACAATATTTAAAATAAAAGTTTTGGTGTCATTTCCAAAAGGAAAACAAACAAACTTTTAAATCTCTTTCTAAGTGGTACTCTAAATTAGTATTCAAACAGTAAAATTAGTTTAGTTCCTAATTATTGTAAAATGCCAATTTTTCAAACATGTATTCTCCACACATATGTGCGCACAAGCACACGGGCAGTCGTGCGAGCACACACACACACACACACACATATTAGGTAAACTGCATTGTTATTAGGTTGATCTTTTTTAATCCAAGAGGCCTTTCTTGTTTTCATTCATTCCTTTTGTCTCCCATTCCTTTATATAAATCTGATATGCATGCTGAAAATTTTAATTCTCTTCCTGTTCCAAATCCTATCTAGTGCTTTCCTTCCCACCACACAATGAAGGGTACTATTGCATTTACCATTTTGCTTCTTCACCATGTTAACACTACTTTTTTTCCTTTGTTTGTTTGTTCAATTCATGCTTAAGAACAGACTTCTGGGTTGCCATGCCTGAGTAGCTGTGTGAATTTCCTTGGCTAGGAATCCCTCGAGAATCTAGACTCTGAAACCCCCACATCTCTGGTCAGCTGCCTGCTTTGGGACCAGCAGAGGTGGGTGAACCTGTGTCTGGAAAAGTGTCCTTCAAAATATCACGTCTCTCCCTAGGGTTCTGCTATCTGCCTGGCAGCAATAGTTTTCTCCAATCAATTCTTTTAGTTTCTTCAAAGAGAAGTTGTGTCGAATTGGTTTGCTCGTTGCTGGGGGAAAATACTGCACTTCCAGATCTGGGTTCCAAGCTGGGACAGCGCCAGGCAGTCTGCTTCTGGGGCTGGGGCATCTTCAGCGGGCTGATCCGACACCTTTCACAAATTTATTCAATTATCAAAGCTCCCTGCTCTCAAATTGCCTTTCTTTTATGCTTATTTGACTTCCGTCTTTTAACGTCATTTCACTTGGGCATTAGGAGTGAGGAGAGGCCAATATCCAAGAATGTTGAATAGTAGCTATTCATATTTATATTTGTAGAGTATTTACAGATATTCTTACGCTTAGAAAAATGAATTGAGAACACAGGCTTTCGATGAATCTCTGTAATGTCCTCTTTTATTGAGAAATATAAAAGAGTAAATACATTTCCTCACTGTGCAGAAGTCAGTGTAGAATAGCTTTGAATTCAGAGAAAATGTGATCTGAATTATAGCCGCACACGAACATGTGTCTTTGGGAAAGATGTCCAGTCTCTCGGAGGTAATGACCACTTCGCAGGGATGTGCAGGAATAAAAAACAAACCCTGAAGTACTGTGATGCATACATAGCAACGTCTGGAATAGAGTAATAAGGGCTTAACTAACACTGATACGGGTCTGAGTACAAGCATTGATGTAAACAGATACAGAAATAGGTATACAAACTGATTACTGAGTGCTAGGCACTGACTGTACTGGGCCCTGACAAGTAAATGGAAAGATAGACAGGCTTCCTGCCCTCAGAACTCTCAGATAATTAAGTAAGCCAATGCAGTAAAATTAGTACTAACACAGGAGAAGTAGATGTTTGTTTTAAAGTTTGTGACTTAATGTGATGAAACGTTGTTTTCAGCAAACCTTTCCAGAAAATTCTTCCAATGCTTTTTAGCCATTAGAGAGACATCAGTCTGCCTACTCGTGAGCTGTAATACCTCCTGGGGCTTATCAATTCAGCAGAGTCAGGCTGAATCATTTATTAAATTAGAAAGCTACAAAGAGAACGCCCAGTGTGAGTCAGAGGGAGCTGTTGCTAACTCGAGGGTTGCCTGCTGGCTCTTTGAGGTTTTGCTGAACTCGGGTCCCGGTGTGGGAGGGCCGAGACAAAGGAGGCAGATGCAGCGGACATTTAAATGCTACAATTCAATTCTTTTCATTTATGGGCCGCTGTGGCTTTTCTCCTGGCGTGAAGGCCAACTGCAGTGATGTTTCCTTCCGCCACAGAGAATGTGATGCCAAGTCAAGAAACTTAAGCAAAAGAAAACAGAAGCTGCCTGTCCTGCTTCAACCACAGGACCGACCCTGGCACAAGAACAGAAGTCTCTCTCTTTCTCTGCTATTTTTTCATAGTTCCCTCTGAGGTACGCCCCAACTCGGACAATGTCTCACCTTGTGGGGTTCTTCGTGGTCTGTTACTCTAGGAGTTAGAACCTCTTCCTGGAAGACTGCTCTGATTTGAAAAGCACCTGTATATTAAGCCAGTATGGAGAGCCACTGGGGGAAACTCAGTCTAGTCAAAATGGAATTGGGAATGAAAACGATTGAGGAATAATACATTTCAGAGCAGCACCAAGAAAGGCAAATTTCCCGGATTGAAAATGGGGAGCCTTGCCCTGTTTGATTGAATATTGAAACTAAGTAAGCATAGACCCTGCTTTAAAAAAAAAATAATGACAACATAATACAAGAAGAAACAAGCTAGAAAGATTTCAGTTAAAAGAATCATTTTAATTAAAAAATGGCAAATATACCTGAGAATGCCTTTCTGCAGATAACAAACACAGTCACAGTGTGGGTTTCCTTCCTAAACGTTTACTGTCCTCTCAGGTCTGGTTCATCAGGTCGTCCCTGCATCTGCACACAGAAGTAACAGCTGGAAGCGCTCTTCTCTCTGCCAATCCAGTAACACCTTTCTGCAGTCCTTGCTAGAGTCAGTGCTTTTAATTTATTTTTAAATCTCTAAATCCAAAGTGATCTGGATGATTGTGGTAGTTTAAATTACTTACCAATGATTTTATTTTTATGTTTTAAAAGATTTTTTTAATTTATTTGAGAGAGAGAGGGAGAGAGCATGAGAGCGGGGTGAGGGGCGGGCAGAGGGAGGAGCTGACTCCCCACTGAGCAGGGAGCCCGATGCAGAGACTCAATCCCAGGACCCTGGGATCATGACCCAAGCTGAAGACAGACGCTTAACTGACTCAGCCACCCAGGTGCCCCCTCAATGATTTTAATGAAATAATTTCAGAAAATATTTCTGTCAAAAACCCCCACAGCTTTATTTTTCAACTATCAGATGCTTTGTACATTTTTTTGGAACACAGGATATCATATTATTACCTTTAAATAATAACCCAGTTCAGCCTAGTGAGACACTGCCTCTTGCCTCATGTCCTCAGCCTCCTTCTGTACCATTCAGTTCTGTTTCCTTCAAGGTTGTCTGGTTTCACAGGTACGGTTTTCAGCTTCGAACGGCCCTTTAACAGGTTTTCCATATTTGCCTTGTAAACCTTGTTTACAGCCATGCATTCTTTCTAGAAGCTACTGAATTGCAGTGACAGCTCTATCTTCACACCAGATTCTGTCCTTCATCTAATGAGCAAAAACAGAGCACATATGAAAAAACTCGGAAGTTCTCTTTACCCAGGTCCTCCAAGACAAGTAGGGTTATTGTTGAATAACAATAATTTTGCCTGTGGTATGAAATAGTTTAGTTTTATCAATAAGAAAAGTTCATTTATCCTGGAGAAAACTTGTATTCACCAAACTTCTAGGGCATCTGGCTTAGTAATGAGTGGAAGAAGTGGTCCACATTTCTCAAGGGTTCTGAGAGGGTCTTCTGTCAGCAACCAGGTCTTTGAAAAGTGTTGGGTGTGAGCAGATCCAAGTATCAAAACTGTGGAAGACGATCCACGCAGTATGTCATGGTTCCTCCCCTCTGCCACCTGAAATCCTCCGCATGCTTGTGTGATCTGATGTTTTAAGGGATAAAGGAATGGAGAGTCAAGTTTAATATGTCAATACGATCTTGGGGGGAATTCAGCCGTCCACAATGTCTCAGAAGGGGAGGCAAAGGAAAAAGCAAGAAGTGAATCATGGCAAAGCCTAGAAAGGGCCTTGACCTGCCTGGACAGTGGAACTGGAGATCTGGATGGCTTTACCTCCGATCGCCAAGGGGCAGGGTGGCTCCGCGTCTATTACACAGGCTACTTACTACATGACTGAAATATTCACGAGGTCAGAGAATGCTACGGATCACCAAAGCACCATCAAAACGTGCAGAGAAGTGTTCAGACACTGTGGAGGCCCTGGAAGGCAGAAACCCAGAGCTACAAAGGGGCTTCATGCATACTTTGCAGTGTGTATTAAAATAGTGCTCATGGATATTCCTTCCTGCACACTGGGTCAAAAAATAACAAAGAACCCTTCTAGGCCAAGAGGAAAGAAAAAAAATCTTTCTGTTCCTATTTCTTGCTGCAGAATAACTATTTCATTATACAATGTCCTTTTAAAAGCTCCGTAGTACAAAGGTATACCGCGGAGAGTCTAAGCAGTGACCCTGAGGGCCCCAGAGCTATGGATCAGACACATTACAAACCGGGTCCCTTTGGCTACATCTTCCGCTACAATCAGTCATGAAATTATACAGAGAGAGTGGTGCTTGGAACAAGATCACTTTGGCCTTAGGCTTTTACTAAAATATATATGTAATATATTAGATACATTTTATACAGGTATAGAATATATAAATATACATTTAACATATAATTTATCTTATACACACACACACACACACACACAAACATAAAGACAGTTCGCTTAGAAGATTAAGCACAACCTACTCCCCATTATGAGAGGCCGCGTGGGCAAAGGCAATAAAGATCCATTTTCCTAACAATGTATTTCTCTGAGCAAAAGTTTTTCATTGAGAGGGTTGGGTTTTCCCCATTTAATTAAAAGTGAAAACTGATCTTCCCATCAAGAGATCTTAGATAACATCCTTGGTTATTTCGCTTGACGTGAAGTTGCTGACAACCGCTCATATCTACTGTCCCTGATTTTCTGGCCTGCCATTCAGTTTTATGAAAGGCTCTAAAGTTACTGGAAGTAAATACAGATGTTCTCACTTACTTTGCATCTGCTCCAGCTATCAGCTTGTTCCCTTGCACTACCCTTAAATTATTCCCTAAGGTCAGAAAAACATCAGACACATTTTTATTCGATATTATGAGTGAAATGAGGAAATATTGGGGGAAAATAAGGAAATGTTTTGGAGGTGGTAGAGAGGAGATGTTGCTCTTAATCGCTAATTAGAGTGCTCTATAAACATGAACTATGGAAGGACTTGATGGAATTTTGTTTTTTATAGCTTGAGTATTTATACTTTTATTGGCTATCACAAACACCTGGGGTAAGAAGCCTTTGCTTTCATGTAATAAAAAAAATAACAATAATAGTTTTCTTGTTATTATTGAATGTTAATGACAACCTGATAGATTGGCTATAGCAAATACATGGCACAACCTTAATTTAACGTTAACCGAGTGAATGTAGATTCCAGATATCTGCACCGTTGCATTGAAAATTAAATCAAAATCTCATCATAATAAATAGCACCACCTCAAATCAGAAAACCAGAAGGTTTTCTACATAGTAAGCTTTCTCATAGATCATTTCTATTATTAAAAGTCTAATTTGATGAAGGCCCAAGTCTTTTTTAATTCTTTGATATATAAAATTCTTCTTAATGTTATCTGGGAATTCCCAGGTTAATGAAACAAGTTTAGGAAATGGTCATTTTGAACACGCAGGTTTGTATTAAGTTTTCTAATGTTCTGGGCAACTTAAAAAAAACAGTTTTATGTTAGTAAATATTTAAATGCCTTTTGTATGAGATGGGGCAGGAACTCAAGTAGTACTTTTAGAAAATTATAGTCTTGGGTACCTGAGTGGCTCAGTCGGTTAGGTATCTGTCTCTTGATTTTGGCTCAGGTCATGATCTCAGAGTTGTGAGATTGAGCCCCACGTCGGGCTCTGCACTGGGCATGAAGCCTCCTTGGGATTCTTTCTCTCCCTCTGCCCTTCCCTCATCTTCTCTTTCTCAGAAAAAAAAAAAAAAAAGATTATAGTTTGCATTCAAAACAAGAAAGAAGGTCTTACTATCTGAAATATTATTGTGGCTATTTATTTTCAATTTCTGTATATGCCAGTTATAGTCACTGTCTCAAGACCACATATTATGATTAAATCAAATAAGTCACATGCTAAAAAATGGTTTCCCCATTAGAAGTTGTGGATGATTTAACATTACAAACAGCGATTGCTACTAAAATAAATTCAAAATTAATGATGG
This sequence comes from Ursus americanus, assembly GCF_024610735.1. NCBI lineage: Eukaryota > Metazoa > Chordata > Mammalia > Carnivora > Ursidae > Ursus > Ursus americanus. The sequence continues at coordinate 43,993,388 of NC_142139.1, read as the reverse complement.
GGAACCAGAGATATCATCAATATATAAAGGATTTCATTATTGAAATACTACATATATCCATATGCCCGCACAGAGAGAGAGACAAGGACAAAAGTTTCCACCAACATAACAAGAGGAGACTGGGAGTCAGAGAGAGAGAGAGAAATGCTCATATCAATGGCTTTTTATGTAAGGAGGAAAACATCTTCGCTCCTATTCTTAGAGAATCATGCACTCAGTGTAGCTTAGTTAAAAAAAAAACCCTGGAAGTGGGCGTGATTGGTAGACAGTATTCAAAAGACTTTCAGGAGAACCAAGTAAAATCTTAAGACTTTTTTTTTTTTAATTGGCTGAATAATTTTTGTCTTTAGAAGCCAGAGGGATACTCTGGTTTGACATTCCAGTCTAGGGAGCCTGATGGTGTTGGTTTTCCCCACACTCTCCCAGGGTGAGCAATGAAAGTCCTACATCCTGGGACACTCCTCAGTCTTGGGCAAAGCAGGGCAGCTGGTCACTCTTCCAGAATATCTCTACATTGACCTCAAATGGCAAATGTAAGTTCTCCAGCTGTAGTTCAACTAGAGGCTCCAGTCAGGCACCTGAGTTTCCTCTTCTCACTATTTACTTGGTAGGTGACCTTGAGCACTTTCTTTTAACTCTCTGAGGTTCAATTTCATCATTGGTAAAAGGGAGATAATACCTAACCTAGTAAGTGTAAGTAGTAATGAAATAATGTATATGCAGTAGTAAGCACTTACTAGGTTTGAAATAAATGGTCTTTTCATTTTCTACTTAAACTCTAGCTAAAAAATAAAAGATATTCTCATGAGAAGGCTTAATACTAGAGCTGTTTGAAACCATATTATATCAATATATCCTCCCTCAAGTAAATATTGGGAATAAAACCACATGAAATTGGCCTTCTTTTTCAATCACTCAGCATAAACAGAAAGCATACCACAAATAGGATGAGTGGCTAGACCCAATATCGTGAAGTGATGCGGATGCTAAGTGCTGACACTTCACATCACTGGGGGACTGTTCCTTTTACTGAGGATTTCATGTTTAAAACATAAGAACAATATAAAGATATATCGCAGCCATACCACAGTGACTCATACACATATTTTGCTCCTCTATTTTCTTTTTATTGGGTGAGAGAGAAGAGAGAAGGAGTGCAGGACAATATAAAGCAGCCTACAGTACCTCCCTTCTGGTCTTTTAACTGGGATGAAGAATCCAAATATACAATAGAGGAATGGATGTAAGAGGCATAGTGTCGTTTATTCTAAGAAATACATACAAATGATTACCAGCTGGAAAGGAAGAAAGGGAACATTCAGATTTTACCCTGAGAGTCAGAAAGAATAATCTATGGTGTGGCATAAAAGTGACTCTACCTTGTTCATTAAGCCAGTTGTTCCCTGTGAACCCCTTTCTAATGATAACCTATTTCCATAGGAATTGAATATTAACTAAGTTCTGTGAGCTCTCAGCTCATTTTTGTCTTCACACAATATCTTTGAATAAAAACAAAATAGCTTTCATACCAATATGACAACTTGGAAGCTACATATGATATGCTTTTTATGCACTTTTGTTTGGAACGTTTGAGCTGATTCCTAATGCTACAGGACTCACTACAGTCACTAAATGCATGAGCGAAAGGGATGGAATGACTCTGTATGCTGAAAGGGAAATCAATAGTAAAAGTAGAGAATTGTTTAGATACAGTATTATGACTTTGGATTTTTAAATGGGTATAAACTTTAAAATTCTGACAATAATTAGGTTTTGCACCGGTCTTTCTTGAATATATTTAACAAATGCTATTTTCTAAATCTACATCTTCCTCTGCAAGGGAAATTGGAAGAGGTTCTGCCCATCTCTTTCTTTGAGAAAAATATTGGTTGAGTCTGAAAGTTATCAGTTTGGTTATCTATTCAACACTTTGAGTAGGAATTGCACTGCTATGGGGAATATTACTATTTTTTGTGTCTTTATTCAGCTATTTTGCATCCTAAGAAAACTCTATACAAAATTATGGTCTTGTGCCTGCTGATATAGAGTTTCTAACATAGTCCAGAAAGAGTATTATAAATTAGCTCTGAGATACTACCAATATGTATATTATAAGAATTGTGATAGTATCATCCCATTATATGACTTTGAGAACACAGTATTTATTTTATTATTTACATTTTCACTAAATATTAACATTAGCCACATCCTTGACTGTGATCATCAGGGGTTTTCTTATTTTTTGTTCTTGTTGTTACACGAAGTTCACATTAAACTCAAATACCCATGGTGCTTTACTGCTTTACTGCTCCTTAAACCTTTACGTCAGCACTGCAAGGTTACCACACCTCTCCCCAGAATTTTCACCATTAACAAAAACTTATTGCAATACCTACTGAACAGATGAAAACAAATCAGCTCTTTTCATACTGTCCAAAGATTAACAAGCTAGTGTGTTGTGGATTTAACAAAGTATCTATTCCTTTTGACTTGCAATGGTTAAATGGCATAGAGCACACAAGGTTGGTCTAATAAAAAATATAATACATGTGCTGACATTTTTCATAGTAGAAAACAAACTTTGAAGACATGATTCAGCTACTTTTTTTCTAAAGAACAAAATCAGAGCCAGAAAGTCCTGTGGATGGAAGAACTCCTAATCTCCTGCAGTGTTTGACAGTGGGAACATGAGTAGTACCAGGAGTGGAGCAATCCTTAGATGTGCAAGGTCTTTGGGAAGGTACAGGGCATCGGCATGCTGACTCCACTCACCTTATGCAAATAGTGCCTTCCAGACACTAGTGCAGAACAATCTGCTTCCTCCCCATCCGCATATCCATATATCTGGAATCTTATTCAATATTCCATCAGGGCACTTGAAAATGTCCTTCCAAACCCTCATAGTTTGAGTTCTAATTTTAATTATGCTAATGCATTTTGCTGAATATATTTTGCCATCTGTGTCTTTTCTCCCCAGTCAATAAGTCTGTACTCTTCCATTCACATAGATTTGAAATTTAAAAAAATAAATCTTATAAAATGCTTTTATAAATGTATTTCTATACGTAAACCCTGTATCTCATTATCCAAATGAAGTTCTGATATGGGTAATCAATGACATAGCAATTATAATAGGCGACTGAAGAGTAAAATAAAAACTTCTCCGCCTCTAAAGCAATACCTTTATGTTTGGTTCTTTTCTTCTTATAGGGCTGGAAATTTCTGACCTGCTGCTAAAGTCAAATCTGTTTCATCACTGTCAGCTATGAGTCATTCTTTCCTTCAATGACCAGACAGAATCCTAGAATTACAGCACTCCAGGGGCAAGACGGTATTTAGAGATCACCTGTTTCAAGTTCTTCATAAACAAATTGAAACAGTAAGAGAGGCAAAGAAATTAAACCAGTAAATAATCTCTTTGGGGGAAGAAAATGAGATCTGATGATAATAACAGAATACAATGACCAGAAGACTGATTAGAGAAAAAGATTTGGAAGTGTGTGGGAATTCCATCAGACCTTGTAGCTGTGAAGATCCAACCTAACTTGAGGCTTAACAGAGGAGTCATATCCCATGGCTTCAAGAATCACCTTGTCGGAGGCGGGTTTTCAGCTACTATATAAAAAGAGCATATTCCTCAAAGTTTTGTCAAAATATGATCCGGAAAAGAACCAGCTGGCCACAGTGGAGGGAGGTCAATGGAGGGAGGTCTTATTTAAAATGCAAATTTTTCAGCCTCAGACTCTGGAGCAGTGATTAAAGGCTACATTTTTAACAAGCGTTTTGGGTAATTCTCATGTACACAAAGTCTAGAGCTCACTAGATTGTGATTTGGAGGACGCTACTGAATTTATAAATTATCTGTAACTGGTCTTGAATTATGATTTTTGTTTGTTTTACTCCATATTCTGTGTCACAATAATTAGCAGTGAAATATATTATGTTTGTTTCTGTTTGTAGAGACTATTTTCTATTTTATTGCTAGTCTTAGGAGGAAAGATCCTCATAAAACCAGAGCAGAGCATGAACGCTTTGGAAAAGGAACAGTCTGAATCCCAAAGAACGTATGAAGAAGGAATGAGAGATGACTCGATTACTGCCCAGGGCCAAGAAGTGGTCCTGGAGACTTACTGAAGGGACACAATCAACATTGTTGTAGAATAGAATGATTTTAAATAGAACAGAACTCTATAGGTCATCCTGTTTCCACTCCTCTTTATATATGGCTGAAATTCCACAGCTTCTCTGAAGAACTTAAGACGTAACTTTAATGACCTTGTCCCGTGTAGTTCCTTGCAAGACCTGAGCCTCAGTTAGTCAATGAGTAAGAAAATTTGGAAAAATAATATTAGAACTGAGCAGCATGGTGAATTAAAGTTTAAAAACTATTGTGAACTTAGACAAACAGTAAAGCTCTCCAAATCTCAAACCTCATTCGTAAAATTAGAAGGTCGAATGAGATAATCTGTAGTTTCCTTGGTTACATGGCTTGCTGTCTATGGGAGTTTAAAGCATCACTCTGTCATCTATTCCAGAGGACTCTCAAGAAGGACATGTTCTATCATCAAAGAAAATATGGAATCCACAAGGACCCGCTCTCAGGCAATTATTGCACTCTTCAGCATTTATCCCAGAGAAATGAACACCTTTACACAAACACAAGTGTTCCTAACAGCTTTATTCATAGCATCCCAAAACCGGATACAGCTCAGACGTCATTCGATGGGAAAATGCTTAAAAACAAAGATAAAAACAAAAATTGGAGGACAGTCATACCATGGAATACTACTCAGCAATAAAAAAGGTAAAACAAGCTATTGTTACACATGTCAACCTTGATGAAACTTCAGAGAAATGTGTTCTGTGAACAAAGCCAATCCCAAAAGATTATGTATTATATGATGACCTTTATACAATATTCTCAAAATGACAAAATGATAGAAATGGAGCACAGATTGGTAGTTTCCAAGGATGAGGGTGAGGAGAGCAGGAAGGAAGTGGATACAGCTATAGAAGGACAGCTTGTGGAATCCCTGTGGTGACGTATGTCAACTGCATCAATTTCAGTTTCCTGGTTGTGATAATGTATTATCATTTTACAAAGAGCTACCATTGGGGGAAACTGGGGAAACAGCACATGGGATCTCTTTGTGTTTTTTCTTACAATTACACGTGAATCTATAATTATCTCAAAATCAAAAAGTTAATTTTAAAAAGTTTTGATTAAAACACTAAAAAAATAAACTTAGAGAAAATATCTTGAACGAATTCCCAAGGAATTAAATATATGTCATATATTAATTTATTAATTAATTTATTTTTTAATTTATTTGAGAGACAGAGGGAGCACAAAAGCTGGGAGCCTGATGCAGGACTCGATCCCAGGACCCTGGGAGCATGACCTGAGCCGAAGGCAGACACTTAACTGACTGAGCCACTCAGGCGCCCCTATAATTTTAAATTAAGAGCATGTTGAGTATCATCATTCAATCATATGAATTCAACTTTCGGATTAACAAGTATATAGAATTATTACACTGCTTAATGAGTATTAATGCTAGTTGAGCTTCTGGGTCATGGCTCTTAGGCCAGAACAAAAGAGAAAAGTGCTCTTATTACTAAGTATTACTAAATATTCTTCTGATGAAAGCAAAATCAAGCCAAATACTAATTTTCTTTTTTTTAAAGATTTTATTTTATTTATTTGACAGAGAGAGAGAGACAGCCAGCGAGAGAGAGAACACAAGCAGGGAGAGTGGGGGAGGAGGAAACAGGCTCCCAGTGGAGCAGGGAGCCCAATGTGGGGCTTGATCCCAGGACCCTGGGATCACGCCCTGAGCTGAAGGCAGACGCTTAACAACTGAGCCACCCAGGCGCCCCCAAATATTAATTTTCTAAATGTCTCACTAGTGCATGGAAACTCTTCTAAAATTATTGCCAGTGGAAGGTATGTTTAATACTGCTACACTGTATGTGCCACTGTACCAATCACTCTATGCAGTGGGTGACATCGCAAGCTTGAGCCTAAATGGAGAAGTCTCTTTCACCAAGAAAAGTGTAAAAAATATTCCTCTTTTTGCTATTGTAAGATAGAGGACACCATTTAGGCACAATGGCAGTTGACAGCTGGGAATGAAATGGAACTCAATGGAGATCAAGATAAATAGTATATATAGTTCTTAAACCCCAAAGACTCACTATAAGTCTCAGGTCCTTACATATAGGGAAAAATTAATTCTGATATAGGGGCACACAACACAAATGGCCAGAAGAAGCAACCTTCTGAGTCAATCACTGGAACAGGTGCACACGCAGAGACTGACCTGTAAGAACCTTGATCTGAGAGAGAGCTCTTCCAGCACATACCAGCACAGGGAAAACTCGATCACATAGGTAAAGAGCAAGGAGCAGAACTTGTCTTTCCCACAGCCCTGGCTCACAGTGTTTTAGTGAAGAGAAATAACTGGCTTGTATCGGAATTCCTAGTATATCACTTGTACTTGTATATAAATTATGCATACATTAATCATACATATGTTACATAACTGAATAGAATGTTTTATTTTTAAAATTAAGATTTCTCAGAGCTTAACAAATCTTTTCTTTTCTTTTTTTTTTTTTTTTTTTTAAGTAGGCTCTACACCCAGCGCAGAGCCCAACCCAGGACTCAAAACTCAGGACCGCTGAGCTGAGATCAAGAGTCAGAAGTTCAACAGGCTGAGCCACCCAGGGGCCCCTCAACAAATCTTTGCTAATGTTCCCAAGGTACCAAGTTAAAAAATAATACACAGTCCAGATATTGTTTGTGGACAAATGGAGCATAGGATGCCAAACAATAACTGTTAAGATTCTGAGAAAACAAAACAAACTGAGTAGTGTGCCTTAAAGACGGTTTCTTTCATAGCACTTAGTGACAACTGTTTATTCCACAGTCTACACCATTAAGGTAAGAAAATACATTAATAAAAAAGTTAGCTTGTTTTTAAGGAAAATCTATTCCACATTTCTCAGAAGGAATAGGTATATATTCCTTAATATTACATATAATATAATTATATATATAATTATTATATATAATTATCACATATAAGATTGAATATATATATACAATTATATATAAAATTGTAAGAATATAACAATATTACTGTATTTTTATTTAAGTTATTCAATAATCTTTGGGGAACCAAATCAGGTTCCCACGTAATTAATGTCTTTCCATCAATGCTCTGTCATTTAGAATTCATGAGACACTATCACATGTATCAAGCCATTCACATTCCGATGGCATGGACACATGTATTTTCTGACATTTTTGGGGAGCCAGACTGATAGATAAGTTAAATTGCAAGTAAGGGACTATGTAACTATTTAAACAACGACATCCAAAGGATACTAACTTATATGCAGGCATGAACTTACCAAGAGTCTACACAACACAATTCAGAGACAGTAGTATGATAAACCCCATATTTTCCAGATCAGTCTTCTGAAAAGACACACTGACGCTGCATTTGACTTCAGAACACCACATGTACAAATCCCAGAAAAGGAATGGGAATGGAGCGAAAGAAAGAAAGAAAGAAAGAAAGAAAGAAAGAAAGAAAGAAAGAAAGAAAGAAAGAAAGGAAGGGAGAGAGGGAGGAAGGACAGGAGGAAGGAAGGAAGAGAAAGGGCTAAAAATTGAAGTAAAGCGTTTAAAAGTCTCAAGAGTTTTAGGAATAAGCTAAATAAATAACAACAATAGTATTACCTGGCCAGCAAAATAGTTAATGTAACCTTAGACTAAAGTAATGGGGGGAAAAACTCCAACACAAGGATAAGATTAGCTTCAGATGTCTAAGTGTACTATATTCTTCCCTGGTCAGAAGCCATATGGAGTTTTGATTTTAAAAGGAAAATGGAAAAACTGAAGAGCATGAAAAGAAAACTGAGGGGCTCTAAAACATACCTTATGGATCATGATGAAAGGAACCAGGGTGCCAACCTAGGGAAGAGATGACATCAGGGAGCAGAGGTTTAGGTCTTTCAACATATGGACGTTTCTCATATACAATGAGGACTGGTAGACAGTGATAGAAGTTGGTTCAGCATAATCTGAAAGCCCTCACAATCAGTGCTTCCCAAAGAATAAATGGGTTTGTTTGGGGAGGTAAATTCTTATTTACTGTATGCTCAAGAAAATACTAAACAATCATATAGTAAATATATTGTACAGTGTATTCAAGCACTAGATGAATAGCTGTATTTCATGAGAATAAGGGATCTCGTAGTTTTTAATAAGCACTGTGTATGTGCCTGGTAATTATCACTTCAAGGAACTGTGTTATACATGTATTTACTTCTTGCATATTGTTTGTCTCCCATAAGAACATAAGATCCACTAGGATAGGGCCTTGTCATCCCTACTCATCACTTTACTGCCATCCCTGGGAAATAGCAGGTATGCAATGAATGCCATTAAATAAATGTTGGCATTCCTTTTAACCATCAAACATCCCTGAGTAGCAGGCACAGCTCTCCCCATTTCACAATGATGAGAATTAAATCCACTAAGTTATGATAACTTGACCAAGCTGCTCAAATAGAACTAGTTGTGACTCCCAAATCCAGGCTGGTTCCTACATTTGAAATTTTTAGGAAGGAAAAGCAAAGGAAAAACAGTAGGTAAATAAGTGGTGTGTTGCCATATGGAATGTCCCTCTCTACTCCCCTATGTCACTTGTTGCCCTGGTTTCTTTTATTAGCTCACCCACCAATGGTGGTTTACCTATTGACCTAACTACTAAATGAAAATTAGGTAACATTTTCAAATAAATTAGAGCTTAGAAGGTGATCTACTTATACCTTCAGTTGTATTTCTTGACTGCTTTCAATTTTGACATGCAAAAAACCAGAATAAGAACGAGATTCTACTTCGGAGTGCATATACATGCTAGCAAATGTCAGTCTTATTCCCCGGGCGGGCAATGCAATACTGAGCAAACAGTAATGCCTGTGCCTTTAAATTTAGCTTATGCAAAACATTTGCTAGAGTACCATACCTTTGTATTTGAAAAAAAAAAAAAAGGAAGAAAAAGGTATACGAAGGCATTTACTCTTTTTATTGTTTTCATCATTCAATAAAGGACTTTAATCCAGTGGTTTAGAACCTTCAGATCAAAGAGCATAATATACTACATTATAAAATAGCACAGTATATGAGGAAAGAACATATACTTTGTGCATTTATATTCTTGCAAATTTCATTTCTTCACCTAAAAACAAAACAATAGTTTAAAATTGTGGTGCATTAAATCTAGAAGAAAACACAAAATCTTGAACTTTATCATTTTGCAATAGTGGAAAGTTCAGGCCCAGAGAGTTTCAGTGATCTGCATTGCAGAGCAAGTTAGGGCAGATTGGGGGGAGGGGGGACCAAAACAGAAGTCTCTTAGCTTCCATTCTGTTGTTCTTTCTACCAAAACATCCTGCTTCTTATCTTCCAGTGATGTCCGTTCACTAAAAAAGAACGAGAACATATTGGTTCTTCGCATAATGCAACCCATGTATAACAGAACGCTTAGAAATAAATTTTAACTTAAACCAACAAAATGCACCAACAGAAATAAAAATGAAATTATAGTAACTGCATGGTAAATATTTCCATTTGATACTTTTGCATATTTAGATGGCTTCTATAGTTGATATATATTTTGGAAGGTGGCTTCTCTGTTAGTGGAAAGTATCTCACACATTGGCTTAAGTAGAAGCTCACACACACACACACACACGTGCATACACACTGGCCTATGTGATGAAAAAAGTGCAAAGCAAAGCTATTATTAATTTTTTAATGACAAGTGGGAGCACAGAGGTCTTTGATCTTGCCATCCACATGACAGACTGGTATTTAATGTAGTTCAGGAAAATAAAGCAAATCAAAGTAAAACATTTTTAATTAGTGGTTTAACTATGTGATTAATGATGCCTTTTTAAAGAAAATGCCTGTACCAGTAAATGAAAAACTCATTATTTCTAAAAGCTGGTTTCTTCTACTTAATGACCTCTCCTAATAGGCAGATAAATTGAACTACAACGTATGAAACCTATTAGCCTGAACATTTTCACAGGGAACAAAATTGAATGTTGTGTTGCAGGTTGTTGATCAACTAATCTGAAAGTAATGAAACAAACAACATTATACAAAGGCTTCTATTAAAATGGCATGCAACTAGCTTTTAAACAACCACACAACAGAGCTGAATCTTAATGGCATAACGGAATAATCTGTGCTGAAATGAAAAGCACTCATGAAAAGATTAAATTAGTCCTTGAAATCACAATTCTCGTTGTGTTAATACGTTTTGTTTATTTATTTGGGGGGAAATTTCAACCCTATTTGGAATGTCCAGAAAATAAAATTTGACCATGAAAAGAAGTAGAAAAAGTCTTCAAATATCTGGTTAAAAATACTGGCAGTGCACAGAATTCAAAATCACAAGTCTCTTAAAAGTCAGTAAAACAGTGACTTTATCAGTAGAATATTATACCAAAGACGTGGCCTCTGGGGTCAGCTGAACTTTGTATGACTCCAGCTTAGCAATTTCACAGATAAATGTCTTCGAATGTAGCCTGAACCTCACTGAAACTCAGTGGGCTCATCTGTAAATTGGAGATAATAATATTACCTATTTGGAAAGGTTAGAGTGAGGTGTGCAATGATGTATGTAAAGCATTTAGCATGTATGAGTTTTAGATACTATTTTTATTGACCATAAGTATTGTTATACTATATGCTGTTAAAAGGTGGTTAATATCTTTATCGATTAATTGTGATGACTAGTATATAAAGGGTCCCAAAAGCAAAGACGGTATAACCACCTCTTTGAAAACCAATTTCCCTACACTCTTTGTACGATTAAAATCTCAAAATAAAACACAAATATGACTGTTGTCTTCAGAGTCTTCCTGAGATGATCAAATATCACCCATGACTACAGAATTTAATATACCTTAACTTGACTTTTTGCAGGGAGGGTATATATTTATTTCAAGTGTGAGATAATTCGTTTATTGAATATAGTTTAATACACTAGCAAACTTTTCGTTGGAACTAGCTATTCTCAGTCTGAAAAGTATGGGTGGTGCTCATAGCCCTTCTCCCCATCTGCCAAAATCATGCTCATTCTTTAATGCGTAAATGCTATTTTTTTCCCCGAAAAGACTTATGCCAAAGCCCAAGTCAAGTTCTATTGTTCTTTTCTCTCTGGCATGATGCTGGGTTTCTTGTATTTCTACTTGGCCGTTCTTTCATTCTGTTCCTATTATAATTGTCTTACTTGTGTAGACCACTGGCTGTGATCTGAAATAGCTTCTGAGTGTATCTCAAACACTCAGAGGTAACAAGGACAGACATGACTTGGATCTTATCTCCTTTTCTAGTCTTTCCCTGAACTGTTGTCTCCACTGCTCATGGTTCAGTTCACCACCACCCACCTGTACCAGAATCTGTCTGGAAGGCTTTATTCCTAGCTCTCCATGTGTCTGTTCTCACCCTTCTGGTTTCAGCTCAAAAGTTGACCCTCAAGAGGGGCTTTCTCTGGCCACACTTTCAAAGTATCCAAGCCACCACCATCTCTCACCTGGACCATAGCAATAGCTATGCAACCAGGCTCCCAGTTGCCATTCTTGACTTGCGTCCTCACTATTAAATCAGTCGGAGTGTCATTTAACAAATAAGTCAAGGGAAGATGGTGGCAACTTCATAGTTTTTGAAGATCCCTAATTCCCCCCACAAAAACAAAAGAAAAAAAAAGGAGGAAGAGAAAAATGAGTAAAAGGATGAACAAATGAACAAATAAATAAATAAATAAATCCTACAGACAGACAGACACGCTACATCTGGAAAAAATGAATAACGAGGCGTCTTCCAAGAGTTCCAGTATGCAAATGGATGGGGCCAAGTCACCAAAAGCAAAATGATCTGGTTGATTGTCAGCAGTTATGTGGAAGGAATAGAGAAGGAAAATATAATTCTAACAGTTCTAAGACCCAAGGGGGAAAAAAAAACCACAAAGAGGTAATAATCCTCAAATTAAGGGGTCTCCATATGGGTTGAAAAATTCAGTGAGCTAATCTGAAAGCTTAGCCAAATCTGCAACTAGGCTTCACTTATGGGCAAATATAAGGGAAACCCACAAAGTTTAGAACAGTCTGGGCCCCAGACACCAATGTAAACCAAAAGAAAGAAGAGTGGGACTGACTGATAAGTTAAAAGGAGTAAGTAATGAGTTTGAAAACTGAAAGAAGAAACAAACAAAAAAATACATATATCTAAAATCTGGTTCTTTGAAAAAAAAAAAAGCAAAGAGGAACAAAATGTATAAAACAAAAAATGAGAAAAGTAACCATAGAATTATGAAATGTATAAAATTATAAGACATTACTTTTTATTAGATTAAGTAAATAAATGGGAAAGTAAAACAAAGTGTATCATCATCTAGAAAACTAATTTAAATACATTTATAATATATTGGCATTGTTATGTACACCATTGTGTCTATTATTCAGTTACACGTACACACACACACACACACACACACACCCCTACACATGGTGGTGCAATCTTCAGATGGAAATGATCTGTCCTACCGTAGGTAGAGAAATGATGTAATAATTTCTGGAGTTGTACAATACATTTTTTCATCTTCTGAAAAGAAGAAAATTATTTTCTGTTGGAACCTCAAGCATAAAGGGCCCCACATGATTTAAGCTCCTTTTGTCATTGCCATGTAATAGATAGAGTGCTCATATCTTGCAGAGAAAATGCAGCCACAATAGGGAACACAGATACAGAGAAGGCTGTGCTGGATATAGGGAGAGAATGCTCTAGTATCTCATAAGCATAGTAAGTATTTTATAAGCACAAGAGAGCAAAGCAAATGGTCCTCAGTATAATCAAGAAATAAAGACTCTTAAATAAATATCAAAGAATTGACATTGAATAAGAATGTGTTATCACATATCAAATCTTATGATATAAAAGTCTTGAAACAAAAGATAATTTGGTTGAAGTGAAACATGAGACACACAGAAGATACACATGGATCCCTCAGAAAAAGTGGTTAAGGGGGTCCTGGGTGGCTCAGCCGGTTAAGCATCTCATTCTTGGTTTCAGCTGAGGTCATGATCTCGGGGTCATGATATGGAGCCCTGCCTCAGGTCTGGGCGTGGGGCCTACTAAAGATTGTCTCTCTCCCTCTCCCTCTGCCCGTCCCCCATGCTCTCTCTCAATACGTAAATAAATAAATAGCCAAAAATGTTAAAATAAGAAGAAAGAAAGAAAGAAAGAAAGAAAGAAAGAAAGAAAGAAAGAAAGAAGAAAGAGAAAGAGGAAGAGAGGAAGAAAGCAAGAAAGCAAGAGAAAGAAAGAAAGAAAGAAAGAAAGAAAGAAAGAAAGAAAGAAAGAAAGAAAGAAAGAAAGAAAGAAAAAGGTTAAGTGTCAATGCTAGCTCCCTAGAGGAGAGGCTGATGTCAGAACTCTCATTATATCTTCACTAATGTACTGTGTAGGACTATGTATTAGGAAATATGTATAATTTTCATTCCAGAGTTTGAGTTTGAGTGCTTCCTCAAAAAATTAAACATAAAATTATCACATGATCCAATAAGTCCACTTCTAGGTACATACTCAAAATAATGCAAAACAGGGACTTGAGCAGGTATTTATACACCCGTGTTCGTAGCAACATTATTCATAACGGTCAACAAGTGGAAATAACCCAAACCTTCCTTCGACGCATGAATGGAAAAACGAAGTGTGTCTAAATATACAAGGGAATATTATTTAGTCTTAACAAGGAGTGAAGCTCTGGTACGTGCTACGGCGTGGGTGAAACTTAAAAACATACTAAATGAAAGAAGCCAGACAAAAGGACAAATATTGCATGATTCCACTTATATGAGGTACCTAGACTGGTTAAATTTATAGAGATAGGAAATAGAATAGTGGCTACCAGGGGCCAGAGGAGGGGATTCTGGGGAGTTATTGTTTAATGTGTATAGAGTTTCAATGTGGGATCATGAAAAAATTTTGGAGATGAGGCCTGGTGATGGTTGCACAACACGGTGAATGCATTCCACTGCGTTGCACATGTCAAAATGGTTAATATGGTAAATTTTATGTTACATATGTTTTATGACAGAAAAAAAGTCTTACTATTTATATCTAAGGTCAGGCCCACTTCTACTTCAGATGCCTAAGTGTTGCCAGTTAACATACTTTTTAACTAATTTGCAATTTTAAAATCTCATATAGATATTATAATTTTGTACTTAAAATGTTGGATCTTCAAATGCAATTCATTCATTCAACATGAATGTGTATACTTCCTCTTCCAGAAACTGCTGAACAATAGGATTCCGTATACAAGGCACGGCACGAGGTGTTCCTTCAAATTATTCTCTCTTTAGATTGTATGCAGAAAATTCATACTCTATTGTGGATAAAGCTATTTATGAAGATAAATTACATTCAATTAGGAGATAAAGAGATTTATCCAGCATTGGATAAAGCTGAGAAAGTGCTAGGCTACTCGTGCTAGGCTAACCATGCTAGGCTAACCGTGAGCAAAGGTGAGAGGGAAGGAAAATTGAATGGAAGTTTTCTATGTTTTTATACAGTAGGAGAAAGCGTCGGCAAGACAGATGGCATCGAAGGTATTTTTCTTGGGAACAGGCTTGCCTGGTATCCCGATTGTGCTCAGTCATTGGTGGGGACTTGGCTGTGGGAAGCATGGCACAGGTGTAAACACACATGGTGGTACATTTCAGAGGGCAGTGGGTGAAGTTCTTGGCCACTTATGTTCCGCAGAGTTAAAGGTCTGGGAGGCTCAGACTCGTGGCTGGGTAAGTATTCAATATCCAAGTGTAACACATGGCGTACCTTGAGGGAAATGGTGCCCCTTAAGAAAACATCTGTAAGCGGATAAACGAAATTTGTTAATAATGACCCAATTTATATACTCTCTGGAGTATAAAAAATGCTCCACATCACTTGGCATCAGGGAAATACAAATCCACAATAAGATACCACCTCACACCTGTCAGAATGGCTAAAATTAACAAGTCAGGAAACAACAGATGTTGGTGAGGATGTGGAGAAGGGGGAACCCTATTACACTTTCAGTGGGAATGCAAGCTGGTACAGACATTCTGGAAAAGGTATGGAGGTCCTTCAAGACATTAACAATAGAGCTACCCTATGACCCAGCAATTGCACTATTAGGTATTTACCCCAAAGATACAAATGTAGTGACCCGAAGGGACACATGTGCCCCAATGTTTATAGCAGCAGTGTCCACAATAGCCAAACTATGGAAAGAGCCAAGATGTCCTTCAACAGATGAATGGATAAAGAAGATGTGGTTCATATATACAATGGACTATTACTCAGCCATCAGAAGGATGAATACTTACCATTTACATCGACATGGTTGGAACTAGAGGGTATTATGCTGAGCGAAATAAGTCAATCAGAGAAAGACAATTATCATATGGTTTCACTCATATGTGGAATTTAAGAAAACGTGCAGAGAATAATAGGGGAAAGGAGGGAAAACCGAATGGTAAGTAATCAGAGAGAGAGACAAACCATAAGAGACTCTTAACCATAGGAAATAAACTGAGGGTTGCTGGAGGGGAGAGGAGTGGGGGGATGGGGTAATTGATTGAAGGGCGTTAAGGAGGACCAGTGATGTGATGAGCACTGGGTGTTATATGCAAATGATGAATTACTGATCTCTATATCTGAAACTAATAATGTTACTACATGTTGGCTAATTGAATTTAAATAAAAATAAATAAATAAATAAATATGAAGTCTTCCAATCCATAAACACAGAATGTCTTTCCACTTATATATGTTTTCTTTAATTTCTTGCAGCAATGTTTTGTAGTTTTCAGTGAATAAGTCTTTTACCTCCTTGGTTAAATTTTTCCTAAGTTATTTTATTCTTTCTGATGGTATTATAAAAAATAGAATTATTTTTCTTAGCATTCTTTTTGAATTGTTCATTGTTAGTGTACAAAAATACAGCTTATTTTTGCGTGTTGACTTTGTATCCTGCAACTTTGCTGACTTCATGTATCAGTTCTAGTATTTTGTGTGTATGTGTGATATTTAGAGTTTTCTATATATAAGGCCATGTCACCTGTGAACAGAAATAATTTTATTTCTTCCTTTTCAATTTGGATGTCGTTTATTCCTTTACTTGGCCATTTGCCTTGGCTAGGACTCCCAGTACTGTGAAAGTGAATATCTTTGTATTTTCTCTGATCTTAAAGGAAAGTTTTCCCCCATCTTTCACCATTCAATATGGTGTTGGTTGTGGGTTTTTCATATATGGGCTTTATTATGCTGGGGTAATTTCTTTCTATTCCTAGTTTGATGAGTGTTTTTTTTTAATATTTTATTTATTTATTTGACAGAGAGAGATAGCCAGTGAGAGAAGGAACACAAGCAGGGGGAGTGGGAGAGGGAGAAGCAGGCTCCCAACGGAGGAGCCTGATGTGGGGCTCGATCCCAGAATGCCGGGATCACGCCCTGAGCCGAAGGCAGACACTTGACTGACTGAGCCACCCAGGTGCCCCTGTTGAGTGTTTTTATCATGAGTTTTGTAAATGTTCTTTCTGCATCAATTGAGATCATCATGTGGTTTTTCTCCATTTTATTGATGTGGCTTATTACACTGATTGATTTTCATATGTTAACCCATCTTTAAATTCCAGGAATAAGTCTTTCTTAGTCATGGTATATAATCTTTTTCATATGCTGCTGAATTTGTTTTCTGGTATTTTGTTGAAGACTTTTTGTATCAATATTCATGAGAGATGCTGGCCTGCACTTTTCTTGTAGTGTCTCTTGCTGGCTATGATGGTAACACTGGCATCATAGAATGAGTAAGGAAGTTCTCTCTCCTCTTCAGTTTTGGGGAAGAGTTTGAAAAGGAATTACCTTAATTCTTCTTTAAATGTTTGATAGACTTCACCATGAAGCCATCTGGTCCAGTAAGACTTTGCAGTACAAACAGAAACCTGGCAAGATACTGGTACTAATCCGACTGTGCTCCAAGGGGAAGTAGTGATTTCTTGATAGGATTGGATCAAACAAAATATAGATAATTTGTTCAGTTTAATTTAGAGTAAATGGCAAAGCCTCCCATTCTACGTAATAAAGTTAAGGTCAGTTGGTGAATTGAAAAATATTGCTTAGTGGGCCAATTCAGTGACTTACTCTCACCATTAGCTTTGGAAGCCTAATTAAGAGTACGCTGAAACTCACTGCACTTATGTTTCCCAATCCTTAGGAACTGACTGAAGTGAAATGAGAGAGAAAGCCATCATTTCTCTAATAAAAATAAAGTGCATTTTTACCTACTTGGAATTCTATTTCTAAGCAGTGGAACAGAATGATGTGATGCAATTAGCTTTCTTTTTCATACAGATCAAGACATCACAGCCTTCGTTTCTCTACTTTTCCAGCAGTTAGGTAACACAGATGAAATGGTATTAATTTATGGTTGTGAATATCTGGTTCAGTCCCAGAGAACCGACCTCTCCTTAGTGGTTTTGGGCATACTTTTTATAGGCTTTTTGGAGTCTCTATGTGGTCTAATAGAGTAGCAGAATGATGTCCTACAGTATTTACATAAATCTCTTAAGTTCCAGTGATTGAATTAACCATGAGGAAAATACAGATTCTAGGGTAAATAAAATAAATTTTCTAAATGCATAAAGAATAAGCATTACAAACATGAATTAAAATTAACTTGCCTAAGATGGGCTAATAAATCTTTATAAATATCAATTTTCAATCATATCAATAATATTATTCTAGAGACACTCAAAATTAATGTCTCTATCACAGCTACAAAATTAAATATATTTCACTAAATTCTTCCAAAATTTAAAGAGTACTGTAATTCAGTTTTAAAGACCTCTTAAAACTAAATAAATAACCAATACATTTTTGTTAAAAATCTTCTTACTCAATCTATGAGCCTGGAAATACTTTTTAAACAACACACATATTTTTAAATAAATAACATTTGCAAAGTGCCTTTACACATTTCGAAAAGATAGCAGAGTAGATAATAAGTATTTAGGATTAGAGAACAAAAAGTGACTTAACCAATTTGTTGTATGTTTTGTATTTGCATTTATAAACTGACAGTTGTCAACATCTTTTCATGGTGTAACTATTCACACTTGAGACAGGTCGATGTGTGTATGAGTCTATTCCACATTTTTCAGCCTGTTTAGTATTCCTGGCCAGGGCTACGTAAGTGCCACTTGAGTTTCTCAGTCCCTGAAGCAGCAACAAAAGCATGCACCCATTTATACAAAAAGCCCCTGGAAACATGCTCCCAGAGGAGATCCTCTGACCTTGAGGCATTCTAGCGCTTCATGCAAGTTCTGAAAACCTGTTTTAAATATTTTCACAACAAAGATGCACTTAATGGTTATTTTGTGATTGCAATTTTTATAATAATTGCCTTTTGTGACTGGAGATAAAGTTGAATGACTAAAGGAAGAGTAGCTAGATAGCTTCTTTAAAACTGTACATCAAAAGTGATGAAAGGCATAGGTAAAGATAGTGATGCGGCTTTTGAAACAAAATTTCCCAAAAGGTGAAGCACTGTCCCATTCATTTGTTAAAATTTAATTCACTTTTATTTAGACCACAATTATATTTTCAGATTGTAAGAGTAAATCGTATTTTTCAATCCCTTGAAAATGAACTTAAGCGTACAACTGACATAATTAAAAAATGTATGTAATTGGCAAGACAGTTATCAACTATTAAGTAACTGAACATCAGACTGTTCAGACTTTGGCTGTTCATCACGGGACCTTGGCTTATTAACTTCCTTAAGATTTCTTTTAAAAGAGTGAAAAGGAGTTACTGGGTTTATACAGGAATACCATATTACATAATAGTACTTTGGAACTGGAAAATGTTACGATATTTACAGGACTAGGGTGGGTTTTTTCCATATTTAGACAATGGCATCATCACAACTTAGTATTGGAGGAAACATTAAGGTACTCTGATTGTTTCAAGTTGAGTTTTGTGGGAAACAGACCAAGATGAAGGTCTGTGTGCAAGACATTTCTTAGGAAGTGCTCTTGAAATCGGCACTTGTGGGAGAGAGAAAAGCAGGAATAGGCAGAGCTAAGAGTTAAGATGAAATGCAGCCCAAAAGGCCATTGTTGACCCCAAGTGGAGTTTGGGGCTAGGAAGGGTTTTTGGTGAAGTCTTGTATTGATCAGGCATTGCAGTCAGGATATCCTGGAAGGAGGTAAGACCCATGACAAAGCAATTACCTTCAACTGAAGCTCTGTGGCGAGGGCTGACATCTTCAGGCTGTACTCCCATCTGCTGCAGGAATAACGAAGCCCCTCATTCCCTAAGGGAGAAAAAGATTGAAAAGCAGATAATTTTGTTATGACTGTGGACTTCTACTGTCTGATGTAGCTCAGTGTTCCAGTGCGATGACTAGTCATAGACTTCCTCTCTTACCTTTTAGATTGTGACAGTGGTGACTTGCGGAGTCTGGTGTAGTTTGTGATTCTTTATACTTCACCTTCCAAGACAGTGCTATTGTATCTGCTATTAAATGTTTTATAGCTGTCTGTGTGTGCACCGGCCCCTCACACCTTGCTACTGCAGCATGCCCCCCTCCCCCACAGACGGCCGGCTGCTACATCTGCATGTGCTTGTCGAATAACTTTCTCTAAAACCCTTCAAGACTGCTGTCTCTTCATTATGCAGTCTAGATGTGCCAGGAAATTAACATGCCCCATTTTCTCAGCACTCCATCTTCAACCAGGAGCTGTCTTGGACTGCAAACGTCACAGCGCTCTGGCCCCCGGCTGGCCCGTGCTTTATACCATTATCCAGAGTGTGCCAGAAGTAATAGCACTGGTCAGCTAGAATGGGAGCCGGTTTGATTACATGGGCTGCCTTTCCTGGTTCAATTCTCCATTGTCTTACTGTTGCGTCTTGCACCTCCCAAAACCACTACTTTTGCTCTTGGCCTTGTCTCAAATTCTTCTGGGGGAACCCAAACTAAGATCATATCTTTTCACTCTAGAGCTTTATGAAGCAGCGTAAAATAAATTGAATGGATCTTGGAATCAGACTACACTGCTGGGATAGAGATATTAAATTCTCCACATATTTGCTCTAAAATTTTGAACAAATCAACGAAACTCTTTGAGACTTGATTTCATAGCCAGAGTTAGCTAAACTCAAGGTTAAGGGCACCGTCCTCCAGCCTGCCAAGTCTGCCTCAGTTGTGCAATGAGATTGACAAACTGCAGAGTCTGAGAGGACAGTCCCCACAAAACTGCCTTTAATTCATATGCCAGCTGAGAGGTTGAAGGTCCCTGGGACCACTCTCATTTCAGAGCACCTGGCTACAAATTTGGGCGTCCTCACAACTACCTTCGGGACTGATAGTTTGCCAGAAGTCACAGAACTCAGAAAAGTTAAGTATACTTACTACTTATATGCCTACTGTTATATATTCTAACTATTACAATGTTATTAGAGCTAAAGGATACAAACTAAAATCAGCCAAAATAAGAGACACACAGTGGAATCTGGGAAGATTCCAAATGTGAAGCTTCCTTGTCTTCAGGGAGGTACACAGTGTATTGCCAATCCCCGAAGCTCACCAGAGCTCACTGTTCGGTTTTTATTAGGGTTTCATTATGCAGTCATGGTTGATTGAATCTTTGACCATGTGGTTGAATTCAATCTCCAGCTCCTCTCTCCCAGAAGGTTGGACTGATGTCACTTGGCCCAAAGCCCCAACCCTTTGGTCACGTGGTTCGTCTATCTTGAATGGCATACTCCCATCTTGAATCATCTCATTAGCATAAACTATCAGGTGTGATTTCAGAGGCCCACCGTAAATAACCAGAACATGCCAATCACTTGGGAATTTCCAAGAGCTTCGAGGCTACTTCTTAGTAACTAGGGACAAAGGGCAGACTTCTCTTTGGGCTGAAGCCAAACTTTTTATTACACATTTCCCAATTTTTAAAATGAGTTTCGTAACAGTATCTCTTTTTAAAGGATTAGATGAGAATTCCATGCAAATTACTTGTATAGTTCATGGTAAACTCTTGAAAATGCTTTTTTTTTTTTTAATCATTATGATTATGTTTTCTTTTCTTGCCAGTCTTAATTCATTTGCTCCTCTGACAACTGCATGTAAGAGCTTTCATAGTTCAGGTCTCAGAATAAAGGGTTGGTAGTGCACGTATTTGCAGAGGTCGTGAGAAGGGAGCTGTAGAAGCAATCTAGGAGTCACTCCAAAGACTTGGCAAAGTTGAGCTTTAGCTGTTTTTCCCAAAGACAAATTAAGTGTGAAAATGAAATATGAAATAGTAATTTATGGTACTGAGTGAATCTGTTCTGTGCTCATCACCATCCAAAATAAAACTTAGAAAAACATGGGGTAATATTTCAAAAAGTGATTGCTAGTTTCACACATAGAAAAGCCACAATTATTTTCCACCTTCATTTTTTCAAGGTAAGGAAGAAAAATAGATTTTTTTCATTTGTTCTTTTGATTTCTTATACTACTTTAAAACATGAAAATAATGAGTAGTATGCCCAGCTATGCTTGATCACAAAGTACGTTTAGACTGTATATCTGAGAAAAATAGCTACTTATCTAATGTGCCAACTTATCAAATCTGCAATACTTGTGCTACAGGAAAATAAATGAAGAGTAAAAGAAATATATGGAGAATATTAATTTCACAGATGAAACTAGTCCAACAAGTTCTCATTAACCTCTCTACTAAAATGCTCTGTGAAACCAATTTGTATCCTGCCAGAACTGCATGTTTAATATTCTTTTTATAATTTTAATTTGTTCTCTATCTTCTCTCCGCAGACCTTGATATTAAAATTAGAAACTATACATCACAATTATAAGCTTAATTTTCAACTCTATCTGGCTGTTGCTTACCTTTGCTAAAGTGTAGAGAGATACATAGTGAATGAATGGAAAATGTATTTTTTAAATTTCCATTTGTTTTATATGTAATCGGTGTATCTAACAATGTTCCCAGTGATTTTAAATGATGAATGTTGCATTAATCGTGTCACGTAATAAAAAGAAGTTAAAATGCTTTGTCTTATGACCACACATTACCGATGAATACAGGAAAGCCATTAATTTTAGATGTAATCATGTCAGTGTCAATCCACAAAGTAGCCAGAGTCTGACTCAGAAATAATGTGGATACGTGAATTTGCAAAGTCCTCTTCATTATGTTTTCGTAAATGTATATTCATTTAACTGACATTTTTCCATCTAGGTGTTAGTCCAATTTTTGTCCTTGGATTGAAAAAGCTTTTACCACAAAAGTGAAAAGAAGCCTATCGTGCTTTTCAGTATTTTCGAGATTTGCTTTACAATCTCGTTTTAGCAAGTTCTTTGGGTATGGAGAGTGGCATGAGTTATGTGTGGGAGTAAAAACATAGTGTGATCCGTAGATTGGTCAATTTCTCTTGTATCTCCGCCAAGTTTAGTTTCATGTATTTTAAGACTCAGAGACCTTAGAAGTTTTAATTTCCATCCTAAACTATACTAGACTTCAAATAATACAAGAAGCTTGGAAAATTCAACTCTGATTTAGTTATCAGATATTTTAGCTTTGTTTTCATTTCTTTTTGACTCTACAAGATATTGTTTTATATGTTCGATGTTTGTTTAAAGATTTTATTTATTTGTTTGTCAGAAAGAGAGCACAAGCAGGGGGAGCAGCAGGCAGAAGGAGAAACAGACTCCCCACTGAGCAGGGAGCCCCAGGCAGTGCTCTATCCCAGGACCCTGAGACCATGACCTGAGCCGAAGGCAGACGCTTAACCGACTGAGCCACCCAGGCATCCCTCCATGTTTGTTTAAATATGTCCTCGTAGTTACTACTTTGCTTGCTCATTATTGCTTCTTGCATACTAGACGTCTCAACTAGGATTAATTTGGGGGTAGAGAGAGGCTGGAATATACTTTTTACTTAAAGCCTAATTGCAGCAAATGTTCTAGTTTGGGGTGATATGAAAATGTCGTTAGTTTGCTCTCACGTCTAAAAGATTGTTGATTATACAATTCTGTGTTCATGGGTATTTTCTCTCAGATTTTTGAGGTATTATGCCTTCATCTTCTGGTCTCTACTGAAAGTTGCTGACAGGCTCATTGGTATTCCTTTGGCTGTAATCAGTCAATTCGTTTTAAGAGCTCTGCGTCCTCAGTGATCTACAGTTTCACTGGAATATGTCTTTGCGCATAGAGCTATCAGGATAGACTAGGTCAGTGATCCTCATCCCTCAATCTAGTGACATTTGGGGCTGGATAATTCTTTGTCATGGAGCGTGTCTTGTATCTTGTAGGATGTGGAGTGGCAATCCCTGGCCTCCACCCAGTACATGCCAGTAGCACCACCACAACCTCTGTCCCTGAATTGTACATATCAAAAATGAATCCAGATATTGACAAATGTCCCCAGAAGAACACAATCGCTCTCCATAGAGAAATGTTCAGCTAGTTGAAACTGTATTAATAAAAACAAACGAACAAAACCAAAAAAACTTTGAAATACATCAGTAGATTATAGCAACGTATGTTTATACATCAGTTAGGGTACATGTCCATTGCAGTTTGACTATGTCTTTGCTCCCGTCTTCATTTGTCTGGGATCAAGGCTGATAGACAAGCCTTTATTAGGGCATTTTCAGTAATCATGGCAGAAGAGAAGGAAGACCTGACAAAACACACTCTCTCTTAAGGCTTCAGCTTTAAAGAGACCTATGTCACTTCTACTTCCATTTCATTAACCACAGCAAGCTGTACAGCCAAACTCAATAGCAATTGCGTGGTAAAATGGTTTTCTTACTTAGAAAGGAGCAGAAAATATCTGGGAAGAATAATACAGCCTCACACAATGTAGATTTTCCTACTACTAGATTTTACTTTTACTTTTTTGACTTCTCGGATCTGCAGATTATAATCTTTTATCACCTCTAACATACTCTCCAAATATCTTCAAATGTTTTCTCTCTCTACCATTCTTCTCTACTTGTGAACTTTACTTAGTGGAATGTTTAACTTTCTGAAACCACTTTGTAACAAACTCTTTTATTTTTATACATGTTTACTCTTTATACTGCATTCTAAATAATATCATAAAATAAATACATCTTCAAGTTCACTCGCCTCCTCTCTAAATTTTTAATGTACGCATTTGACTTAGTAAAGGTGCACATTAATCAATATTTCTGTTTTCCTCCTAAATA
Organism: Ursus americanus; assembly: GCF_024610735.1. Classification (NCBI taxonomy): domain Eukaryota; kingdom Metazoa; phylum Chordata; class Mammalia; order Carnivora; family Ursidae; genus Ursus; species Ursus americanus. Next base: position 43,969,033 of record NC_142139.1, on the reverse strand, counting down.
ACACAAGGGACTTAGAATGCTTTCGTCTATCTTCCATTGTGATTTTTGCCTGGTATATTAGTTCTCCTTTGTATTCAAAGCCCCAAATTTATGTTTAAAATCATTAAATTGTTATTATATTTCCCTTATTACCTTCTTTTTTTTTCACTATAGCTCTTTTTTCTTTCTTAATACATTTCATTCTTCAATGATTTTTTCAGCAAAATTCTGTATTAAGTCACCCTTGTATTAAATATCTTTATTTTACCCTCACTATTGAAGGATACTTTAGATTGAAAGTTATTTTCTCTCAGTATATTTTTTTCCTGCACTCAGTTTTTACTAATGTGATGCTTACTGTCAAATTATAATTCCTGTGACTTATTGTTTATAATTTGTGATTTATCACTGCTTATTTTAATATTTAATCTTCATCTTTGTTGGTCTGCAGTTTTTCTATAATATATCTCAGTGTCTTCTTATTGATCAGGACTTAAATTGTTTCTACAATCTGAGGGATTATTTATTGGTCTGAAAAAATCATCTATTTTGTTTCTCTATTTTCATCTGTCTCTTCTTTAGAACCCCCATTAGATAAATGTTTCCTTTGTCCTAGTCTACCTTTGATATCTCAACTTCTTTAGATTTTCAATCTGTTTTTTTTGGTTGTTTCTTTTTTTTGGTTGGTTTTTTCTGTGTTCAACCAACTAGAAGAGAAGACAGATTCTTACAGAGCACATGGGGCATTTTAAAAGATGCCATAAACAGGTGCAAATAAATATAGCACAAACTGCTTAAATATGTAGAAACTAAGGAAGGTTTTCTGTAGCGTATAAATTATGAAAAATCTTTTCAATGACAAAAGACCAAAAAAAGAAGTTTTTTTTTCAGGTAAAAATGTAAAAACAAACATTCCAGAACATTAAATGCAAATCTCTTTAAGAATGTTGCAGATGAGCTCTCTTCTGTTAAAACAAAAAATGTATTCCATGTGTTTTTTCTTTAGTTTGTTAAGAAAAATTCTAACACGGCAATGGGGAAGCTAAACAGAGAGGCTTATAAAAGATAGAAATTATCTAAGACTATAACTAAGCTTTGTGGTTTTCTACCTAGATTTATGACTTCATATTGTTCTCTCATCATGCACCTGGAAATAAGAAGGAAACTATAACAAAACGTTTTGAAAAGTCCATTTCATTCATCCTTGTAATCATTCCTGCACTAATCACTGTGCTTCCAAGCTTGGAAATTCGGGCCAAACTGAACGGCACGATCTCCTGATCCTTTCCTTTACAGCTCTGCCATTTTACTGTACTCCCTTTGACCAAGACTTCTCCTTAGATCAGTCTCACGGATCCTGCAGGAGGACTGTTTTCCTACCAACCAAGAGAAAATATGAATAAGTTTAAACCTTTGACCTTTGGTTCTGAAAAATAGCAAAAACAAGAAAATTTTTCTCCGAACCAGAAAAACTGCAATCGTTAGCAGCTAATGCTGTGTGTAAGAGATGGAGCCACAACTGGAAAATTCAGTTCAGCTAAGAGAAAACAAAGGTCAAGATGTTGTTTGTGGATAAATAACTCTGGGCACTGTAGAAGATTTTCTACTTTATGTGAAATAATTTCCAAGCAAAACTGTCTGAATGCTCACTGTAATAAATACTTTACCAAGCTTTTCACATATCTACAACTAATTCTTCTTTTTCTTAGTGTTACTAAAAACTACAGCAAGCATTGGTGAGGAGCGATGGTGGTCAAGATCACAAAGTGTTCCTATGCTAAACACACCTAACTGGGTTTAGAGCAGAAATAACCCCTAAAGAAAGAAAAAGAGAAAGTTACACTTCTATATAATTGGCCATATAATTAATGTTTATAGACTCCAGAGAGAAGTAACCTGAAATAAATTTCTTCACCTTCCTATAATATCAAAACTGACCTTTCCAACTAAATGATCCTTTTTCTCTTCTTTGGTTGAAAAGGTGACCTTGAAAGCACATAAATGATGCATTTATTCGGAGTTAGATCTCAAGATACCATACTAACATTTAGATTGTTTTTTCTTTCTAAAGACTTGGGAAATAAGTGTGACCTTGCAGCACAACAAAGAAAGGATTGAAGTGAGCACCATTTTAAAATGATGTTATATATACATTTTTTTAAATTGTCATTTGTTACTTAGCCATTTGAAAACTCCAAATTCTTCTTCTCACTAAAGTTGCCATAGAAATTATATCTTCATTCTACCCCTGTACACCTATGAGTGACCTGACAGCTGGTTTCAGTGGAAGATAAGAATAATCCCAATTAATGTGCTCTGAGGGCAGAGATGATACAAAAACAGGCCTCAATCCTGAAACTTCATCGTCTTCATACCTCCCTGATTCAAAGAGAAGCTCGTGGCCGTTCCACTGTCTCTCATGCCCACCCTGACAGTCTTGGTAAGAAAGATGGTGGAGTGACCCTTCCTCCTATGGTTTCCCTAATGAATTTCAAAAAGTGTGGGAATGGAAGAGGCAGAAATCACATTCCACAGTCTGAGCCATCATAAGCAGCTCTGGCTAGGCAGGAGAAAAATAGGACTTCAACAAATAGTCCTTTACTGGGCAAAAACTATCCTGAGATAACCCCATTCTAAACTGCTCAATTACACTAATCCAGGAATTTAAGAGAAACAAAAACATTAGCACTGATTACAACATCCCTGGAATATGTAGCAAATTGTATACTGAAGCTCCCGCTGAAGAATGCCACCTTTCTCATTGATACAGACAAGCCTGGAAAATAGCTTTGGCATTTTAATGCTAGTGCAGTCTAAAGTTCCAGATGACAGCTGCAGAGCCAACATTTTAAAGTGATCAGAAAACTCCTGCTGCACAGTGGCCACAGCTGGACCCATCGGTCAAACTGGTTTTCTCAAATGGATTCAGTCGTTGCTAGATAATTAAACAGTGCACCTTCTGGACTTCAGAATTTTAGCCATGGGAGCTAGATCTGGAAGAAAGTAAGACTGGAAAGCTTTCTCTGTTGTTTTAGCCTCGGCTGAAGATTTTTTTTTTTTTAAAGATTTTATTTATTTATTTGACAGAGATAGAGATAGTCAGCGAGAGAGGGAACACAAGCAGGGGGAGTGGGAGAGGAAGAAGCAGGCTCATAGCGGAGGAGCCTGATGTGGGGCTCGATCCCATAACGCCGGGATAACGCCCTGAGCCAAAGGCAGATGCCCAACTGCTGTGCCACCCAGGCACCCCTCGGCTGAAGATTTTTAAATCCCTGCATGATTCTAGGACATTTACCAGTGTCTGCATTCAGAACTGTGCCCTGTAGTTGTGATCAGCCATCTTGGTCATGGAAGTGGAGAGCATTTAAATGTTTTGGATTGAATTAGAATACTTAATACTCACCCTTGTGAAAGCAAAGTGTTCAGTATGAGTGAGAATGGCTTCTTTGTTCCTAAGCAGAGCCCAAACTAGAATAGAGTAGAAAAAGAAGCTCTTGGCTGCAGGGATCTCAGTAGCACTACTTCTGCACACAAGGGCAATCTGTCAGATAAGATCACTCTTACTGGAAGAGACAGCAACCCTGATTTTAATGGTTCAAACCATGACATTGTTTTTTTTAATTTGATACAAAAACATTTCAAAGCTAAGGTAGCTCCAAGATCGGTACAGTCAGGGCTTCAGTTCTATTTCCATGAGGCTTTCCTTGGCTCTGCATTCCTATCTTATTTTGTTTCTAGCTAATACTTATTAACACTACCTGTGTGCCAGACTTGGTGTATGTGTCTTAGACATGTTTTAGCTCATGTACTCCTCACAATAGTCCTCTGAGGCAGACCCTCTTTTTATTCTTATTTTTTTTTAATAAGAGAATTTTAGATTCATATTAACTCAGATATCCGCAAAAGATCCCGTGAAATAGGCACCATCATTACCCATTTTACAGAGAAGGAAAATAAGGCACAGAGAGGTCAACCAACTAGCACAAGACTACCTGGCCAGCAAGTGGCAGATTTGGAAATTGAATGCAGCATTCTGACACCAAAGCCTCTACTTTTAACCATTAGGCTGTCTATCCTCATTGTCTCAAGATGGAACAGCAGCCTCAGGAATTCCCTTCACACATGATCACATCTGAGGACAGAGGAGGTGTTCAGTCCCTTGATTTTAAGACCCAGCCCCCCTCCCTACACCTCGCCAGAGGCCCCCTCTGCAGACTCTCTCTCAGGTCTCTTTTGCCACAATTGTCACCCTTGCCCAACCTGAGCTACCATCAGCAAGTAGAACAGGACCACCATGATGGGCTCACACTCTCACAGTTGGCCCTGTGGCAGTGCGGTGCAGGCGGATTCTCCTGAAGCCTCCTGGAGAAGGAACACCAAGACAACATGAGTGCTCTGCCAGCAAGGACACAGGGGACAATCGATGTGTGCTCAATAGCCATCATGTCTGCTGCAGTGTCCACCTTAAGGTCAGGTTCCAGGAATGTTGACATACGGGTTGAGTATATGAACTCCAACAGTCCTTAGCCCTCTCCTCGGAATTTCAAATCATAAAGTCATTATGCCAGAGATACACCGGAAAAGAAACATGCCTGGAGCAAATTTGTTCCCCTTGTACACCTTTCACACCAGAAATTCATTCTATCCTGTGACAAATGGCTATTGAAAACTTTCTATGTGCTTTTCTGGTGCTAGAAATATGGTGGTGAACAAACAGATACAGTCAGCTTTGTGGAGTTTACATTGTAGTAGAGGAAAGACTTATATAATATATAAATAAACATTATAATTGCCAGGTAAAGGACTAGAGAGTAACCAGAGTGAGGTGGGAAATATTTTAGATAGGATGGTCAAGTAAAGCTTCTCAGAGAAGGTGACATTTGGATCATCCTAAATAACGATGAGGCAAAAAAGAGGTGTCTTGACAGGATTTAGCATCAGGGCTGTGAGGTTTGCCTGTATCACTCCGAATCTCAGCACCGCCATGCCCGTGCACATCCGTCACAGTTTTGTGCTTCCGGTACCTCAACTGTATTATTAGGATAAGTCATAAGTTCGTTGGGAGGATTAAATGAGTTAATACATTTCACAATGCATATGCTACAGAGTGGCCGGGACATTGGGAGTGCTCGGTAAGTGTTAGGTGTTGTTACTGTCTTAGAAATATTAGTCGACGTACAAGTAACAGCAGGTTACCCTCAGTAGGAATGATGCTACTGGGGAGCAGAAACCAAGGTGGGGACAGTAGGGATGGGGAGCTAAGTGGCCATGGGAGAGCATGGTATGAAATGACAGGGAGCCAGGGACCAGACCACTCCCATCAGCAACTCCTAACTCTGGCTCCATAGAGGGATTACCTTAGGATGACGTAAATCAGATGTTAGAAGGCCAGGTGTTAGATTCTGAGGTTCAGCCGAAGAGGAAAATCACTGATGGGACTTTTGTATGTTGAAGAAAGGAGCTTGAATTTTATTCTAAGAGAAAAGCCAAGCCATTGGAATGTTTGTGGTGTCCTACCCACTTCCTCCCTCAATCTCATTTCTGCATATCAAGTTCTCATCTATCTTTCAAGGATGTCATAGTCTCTTAGATTGGAAGACTCCTGTGACAATCTCTCCTCCCTCGGGGCACTCCAACACTTTCGTCTTTACCCCCTGATAACACAGAATTTCACTGATTGTGTTGTGCTGTGTGTGTCTTTTATTCCCCACCAGAAGAGAAATTCTTCAGCAGCAGAAACCGTGTCTCCTAAAACAATGTCTTGTACAGTAAGATAAAAAGAGGTATTTTTAAAGAATTAATTTAAAGGCTTTGCTTAGAAACAACTAGTTAGACTAAAAGCTGAAGTTATAACAAAGCAACGATCCAAATATTAGGCACTAAAATACAAAGAGATCAAAGATGCTTCCATCAGGTTATAGCTATGTGTTGAAATTAGGAACACACAGAATGTCATAATGCATTTAGGGACAGAAGGGCAAAGTGTGATTTCATCCAGTAAGTTAAGTGAAGTAACATACATACAAAGTACATAAAGTTCTAGGTTTCATATCATCGTGGTACCCAAGAGCGATGAATTCAATTTTGGAGCAATTTCCAAAGTATCAAGAAAAATGGTAGAAAAACGGGATCCCTCAATTTAGACTGATTTGAAACAGAACTGTCTGATGGCCTAAATGTACATTCTATTTCACCAATAAAACCGCACCAGTTTTATGCTCACAATTTATGTTTATTTATCAAATATCATTTGATTGTCATGGCTGTGATGGACACCTGATTTGTCATAAGTTTACAAATAGGTGACTACTGAAGAGAAAAGTAGACAAAAATTACCTTCCAGGGCTCCTAAAGTGTTTTGCAATGTAATAAAGAAGAAGAAATTAGGTTGTCCGTCTAACAAATAGAAGTGAACTCCATATGGAACAGAGGCAGGCACTTTACATGGGAACTTACCTTGAACAGCAGTCTACAAATAAAATAAAAGTTAAAAATGGCCTTGTCAGTTCAGGGCTGGAAGAGCATTTAAATGTCTGGCCAACTCTAGTTCACATTGTGATATATAGTTCTCTTGGGTACAGACTGTCAAACTGAGTTAGTGTCAATGAAAGAAAATGGGAGATGGACTTTCAGATGTTCTCATTCAGCTAAAAAGAAAAATACAGTTCAAAGAGATTTTACCCACTGAGCTTTTCAAATAACCACTCAGTAGGATGGACATAGTGCTTGGAACAGAAGGCTCATAGGAATAGTAAGAGAACTTGATATCTCTCGTCATTTTTATAAAGTGAATCCAGGTGATAGCTTCTCAAAAGAGCAAATAGATAACCTCAAAAGAGTAAATAGGTTGTAAAGATAATATAATCACCCAGTTCACATGGTCACTTAACTGGTGAAGTGAATTTAGAATAGATGCCCTTAAGCAGTTTTCATCGAACTCACTCTGCATCAACCAACCCATGCTTTCTATTCCCTCAACTAGCCAATGTTGGCTGTAGCCTGTGACCTTCTCAACTTCACCTTCTACAGACATTAGGTCGAGAGCAGTACCGCACGTGGCCCTTAGAGTCAACATCAGGGTCACCCAAGATAATCCAGACAGGATCTTTGTAAGTTCTTTTTCCTCTGGACACACAGCAAAACCTAGACTTAACTCTGTGTGGTGAAATGCACATGCAAAACTTAGATTGAAATGTTCCTAAGTTCAACTTTATATAAACTATCCTTGCATATATTGTTCACTGATAACATGTAGTCACCTTCCATTTGCTCAAAGTAGACATTGATCCAGCATCTGGCAGTTAAATGTTTTGAGTTCTCTCCCTTTGGATGGTCCTCTGATCAACAGCGTGATTTTAGAACATCCCCGCCTTTGTCAACAAAGTAGGGTTTGCGTGATCTGCTCTTATGCTTTGTAAAAATAGACTAGAAAACAAAAAAGGGCTGATGCTTGTTCTAAGAAGTATAGTCTCACAAACGTAGCAAGGATGGACGGGATTATTCCTCATAATTCCACACTCATGTGGTCCTTAAATTACCAACCATGAGTACAACTCTGAAAGCAGAGCTCAAACTGTAGGACATACCCATGTAAGAAATACACTTTCGAAGGTGTATCTTTAAACTTCTAGATACAATTAGAAATTTTATTTACTTTTTTTTTCGTTTTCTTGTCTCCAGTACAGACATTTGAGTTAATTAAACCTTTAAATTTATGATATATTATTAATACAGTCTGTATAGGTATTTTCTTTTGTTTTATTATTTTTTTTTCCCTCTTCAACTCAGAAATCTCTCTCTCTCTGTTGAAGAGAGATTAATGCTTTGCCTACTGCCATGAGACAGACTGCTTACTGGTGGAAATGAATATCAAGGTATTTAAATCACCACAGAGATGTGATTGGAAAAAATAACCTCCAAATGGTTATCAATATTAAGACGATGAGCATATGAAGTCTTTTGGTCTGAAACGGCCGAATATCCACAGTGTAAGAAGAAATGTCACTGAGTGGTTCCAAGGAGGAAGGTATTAAAAATACAGAATGAAAAAGAGGCATTTGATGTAATTCAGCCTTAGCTCTAATGATAAAACTAAAGACTTTAAGTAGACTTGGGCCAAACATGAATGTACTAGTCAGATTTAATCAAATACTGAGCACAGGGACAAATTGGGAAATTATCTAATGCAGGGAAGCCAAAGGAACAGATGAGTATCAGAAAAATTCATCTGAGATTTTAGGATCTTGGAATTCTTAAGACGGGAAAATCTGAGTAAATCACTCAGTCAGTGCTTGACTTCAGATTTGTGCTATTAAAATCTCCAGCATCGAACATGTTTTTTAAAGGGCCGTCTTCTCTGCCTAACCCTTCTTCTTGCCTCTCCTTTCCCCACCATTCACTCTTCAAAATGGAAATTGCAGCATGACCTGAGAAATCCAAACCAGAGCAAACAACAACCAAAACCCCTCGTCATTCAAAGTGAAAATGTGTCAAGAAAGAAGGTTTGAGTCAAATCCAGATGGCGATGTGCCAGGAAATGCTAACAGAGCTCTTCGTTTTCAGCAGAGAGCAAGAACGGGCAGTGTTTATAATGACGTGTTAACATCTGTCTGTGAATATCATCTCCATGGCACCAAAGTACACCACCCAAACAAAGGAAATTCACAACAAGGCAAGACTCTACACATTCTTAACAGGGAATTAGTATTAGAACTGACAAAGACTCATCGTATACATTTGACAAATCCAGGTAAAGTGTACCATACCTCAAAGAATGACTTTTATACTAGATCAGACATGAACAAGAAAGCAGTTAAGGAAGTTTTAATATGCAGAATGTCTAACAGTCCACCTCGGTTGGTGGCAGCAGAGAACAGGAGAATAAATACCAGCGTTAACATCATAGTTACCTGAATGTAATCCTAGATCCACCATTCATTAGCTCTATGTCCCTGGGTAAGTTACTTAATGTCTGGCAGCTTCGGTTTCACTATTTAAAGGAGGAAATGGTAAGCAACTCCTTGTAAAAATGAGTAAGAGATACGGACTCTTCGCGAACTACCTACATGTTAATGTGTGCTCCATAAATGTTAGTTTTCTTTCTGCTTTCCTTATAAAATAGTCTCCGTTACTTTGATCTAAATTCACAATTGCTCCTTCGTTGTAAAAGCAGTTTATTTAGCCTAGAAGCATAAAATAGCTTTGTATTTCTTTTCTAGTCACTATTTTGGGTCATATTCATTTGAATCCCCTTTCTCAACCTTGAGTGGCATCTCAGGCAGATTTTGTAACTTTTTGAATATTTCCCCTTACCAGAATTCAGGCCATTCAAGTTAAAAGTCCAGTCACATCTAATTCAGTGCGTTCCCGTGTGCTCTCTCTGGCTATGCCGGGGAAAGGGTTTAAGGAAAGAGAAATGGTCAGCAATTTTATTGCCTCCCCCATGCCCTTGTAAACTTTAAATCCTGGATCATCGTGACCAGGAGAATGGACTGGGGGACGGGACAGGTCACTGTAGCAGGGATCAGCTGCCGTCCTTCTATGGTGGGCTATTGTTGCTCCCCTCGCTAATGCGGACTGGCTGCCACTGCCTTCTGTGAGGCAGACATCCTGGTATTGGCCCACTCCTTGAGCCCATGTGTAGGTCTTTGGAAGGTTCTCCAGAGCCCCCTGGTCCACAGTTTCCTGAAATGAGAAACTGGTCTGGGTTCCATCTCCAGTCTCTAGTACCCCCTCCAGCTCCAGCCCCTGATGGTCCACCTTGAACCCACTGCTACTAGGATCCTCTTACATGCTCAACATGCTAGAAAGAGCTCAGCTCAACTCCGTCTAGGGATTTCCATTTGACCTGTGAAAAACACACATTCTTGTCATACTAAAATGGCAGACGCAGGCATTACCATTTCTTTTCTCTCTCTCTGGCCTATTCTCTCTCTCCCAGCTCACCTTTAGCCCTGCTCAAGCGGGCACCTGGTAGAGAGGCAGATGTGCTGCCTGAGCGGGCATCCAACTGCAGATCAGAAGGCCAGCCTTCCCTGGTTTTCCATTTTTGCAGGGAAGCCCTCTGTCTTTATGACTTCCCCTAAACGCTCCCTGCTGTCGACAAACATGGGGATTGGGACTGGTGGGCCTCTTCCTAAGCTGGGAAGGGAAGGACTCAGTACTCACCACTAATACTATACCTCCTAGAAAGCTAACCACTTTTTCTTCCCCCTCGGCCATCCCCTCAATCTTGGACGGTCAAGGCTCCTCATTTTCACAGGACTGTTTCCGCAGGTTTCTGGCTGCAGTGTCAGTGGTTCTCTTTGAAATGTAGGGAATATGCTCTTGTTACTTCTCAGCTATGGATACAGGCCTCCCATTTGAGAGTAAAGGGAAAAGCGTTAATAATATTGGATTGCAATGTCATCACAAATAAAAAGAATGGTAAAGAGAAATCTGAGAAATAACGACGTGGAATACATGGCAAGAAACACAAATATTCGGTGTACACACGGTTTGCTTTTTTGTCTGTAGCATAGTCACAAACTTACTCGAGCTCAACTTTATAACTGGTCTCGTCTTCACACACTCCCACGAAAGGTAGTAGAAAAAATCCAGCCTATTAGTTCTATTCTCCAGCTCTCCTTTACGTTCCCCTCTAAGACAGCGTTGGGTGCATGAAAGCAAGGACACTCAGGGGACCTTGAGGAAGCATAGGGAATGGATTCTCAGATCTATACAGTATTCCCAAGGTCCACGGCAGTCTTCACTGTACAGTGGCCAGCCCGATCTTTCTTGGGGTGCACATGGCGTCTGGTTTCATCTCTGGGTGTTCTAATTAGCATCGGTGGCTGAATCAGCAGCTAACTGGAGCTAACAGCAGCTCGTGCCTCATTCAGCTGTGGCCAGTTCCCTCTCCCTGCAGCCTCAGCCTTTACTTTGTTTGGGCAGAGCTAGATACCGCATATCCTCAACAGGTCCCCTGGCCCTTACAGCTTTTAAGGCAAGTTCATGTCCCCACTTCCTTGGTGGGTGCCATGACAGACCCACTGGCCTTGCACTCAGCATCTATCACATGTGGGAACCAGGTGGGATTGGAACTGCCTGTGAGAACATTTTATTCTACCCTCTTAATGAGGATACTGGCTCCTCTGTCCTCTGTGGGATGATTTTTAAAACTAGTGTGTGTTTTTCTCATTGATTCTGTATAACTGTTAAGTTTCTCTTGGAAATTTTCAATCTCCATTGGAGTAAGAGACTGAACTACCAGATACTTAGTTCACTGAGACTGTACAAGGTGGCCATCACCTCCAATGTAGTTTACAGAAGAAAGAAGCCATTGTTATTTACTTGGTAATTTCTAGTGGGCATTTTGTTACATGATTTGTGGCTTCACCTTAATATATAAAGAAATTTTACTACGATATTGTAATATGATTATTAAAGATAGAGAAATAATGAAATAAGTTTTCGATAACCACAAGGTTCTAAAGGCTCAGTTGGTTAAGTGTCTGCCTTTGGCTCAGGTCATGATCTCAGGGTCCTGGGATCGAGCCCCACATCAGGCTCCCTGTTCAGTGGCAAATCTGCTTCTCCCTCTCCTTCTGTGATCTCTTTTGCTCTCATTCTCTTTCAAATAAATAAATAAAAATATTAAAAATAAAAAAAATTGGGGGGCGCTTGGGTGGCGCAGTCGTTAAGCGTCTGCCTTCGGCTCAGGGCGTGATCCCAGCGTTCTGGGATCAAGCCCCACATCAGGCTCTTCTGCTGGGAGCCTGCTTCTTCCTCTCCCACTCCCCCTGCTTGTGTTCCCTCTCTCGCTGGCTGTCTCTGTCAAATAAATAAATAAAATCTTTAAAAAAAAAAAAATAAAATAAAATAAATAAAAAAAATTGGGGCACCTGGGTGGCTCAGTTGGGTAAGCAACTGCCTTTGGCTCAGGTCATGATTCTGGAGTCCCAGGATAGAGTCCAGCATCGGGCTCCCTGCTCAGCAGGGAGGCTGCTTCTCCCTCTGACCCTCCCCCCTCTCATGCTCACTCTCTCTCAAATAAATAAATAAAATCTTTTAAAATTTTTTTTTTAAAAATAAAAAAATAAAAATTTCTCCATATATTATAGAAGTTTTTTCTTTTTGGGAAAAGATATATTAATGTCATTCAGAGTTTTCAAATGCATGGTCTGTAATTTGATTGTTGAAAGAATATACTTAACATCTAGAAAATCACATACTTGAACTGAAGGTCATTTTTTTCTTTCAAGAAATTCCAAAATATATCATAAGAACTATTTTTAAAAAGAAATTAGTACCATCATTCTCCCACCTCTTTAACTGATATTGCCTTGTAAACCCTATAGTTTACAACTTTGAAAAGCCTCAAACCAGTATTTCAAAGTTAGAGCTGGAGTAAATTTAAAAAGTGTTGATGTCCCAAACTATCTTTGAAAATATGCTTATGTTAATTTAAACGGTTTATTTTTAAAGTTAATAAATTTTCCAGGTTTGGTTAGTTTTGCTGGGTTTTTTTTTTATTTATTTATTTTTTTTTTTTTTAAGATTTTATGTATTCATTTGGGACAGAGAGAGAGGAGAGAAAGCATGAGCAGGGAGAGAGTCGGAGGGAGAAGGAGACACAGACTTCCTGCTGAGTCTGGCTCCTGTGGGGCTCTATCCCAGGACCTGGAGATCATGAGCTGAGCAGACGCTTAACCATCTGAGCCATCCAGCTTTTCCCTTTCTAAAAAAGTAAAACCATCAACTACTGATGCGTGAAGGATGGCATGTTAAGCCAATCACTAAAAATGTCTCAGAAGCTGGATTTTTTTATTTTTCAGAACAATAAAATAAATTAATCTTTAATTTGGATCATGATTTTTTATTCATATACTAACTAGAGCTTTCCTCCAATGTGTGATGCATATTTACTACTTGTTTTAATGAGCAATGTTTACTTCTTCCAAAAGTATGATTATTAGCTGGACCAAAGGTGGGACTCATTTGGTTGAGGAGTTTTTGGCCAGGTCTGTTGTAGCAAACCGAGGTGGAGAACAGAGGCAAATAGCAACAACTACTGAGTACTCACTTTTCACAGAACTTTCTAGTATGCCCTATGGATAACTTTATAGAGAGCAATAGTCTCTCCCTTCACAGTGTTTAAAATTAAATAGGATAATCTAAAAAAAGAAAAGCATCTATACATATACATGAATAAATACGCTAAGTTAGGAACAAACAAATACCGCAGACATAGCTTGTATTTGTAGCCCACACACTTTCAGAGATGAGACTATTACTGCAATTCTTTACTTGTTTGCAATAGACAAGGTTTAAGAAAGAAGAGTAGGGTGCAAAATGATATAGGACCATTCTGTTATAATACAGAAGGACAAGCCATAGGCTGTGCCCATGAGAGGGATCAGCAGTTCTGTACATCAGTGTGTACAGGGATACATGGTTCAGTCACACTGGTATTACAGTGTTCCTCTGAAGAGCTCCCAGAAATATCCAGATCAGAGAATCACAACATATGGATACCAGGGTCCTGGTGCAAGTTTACTGTTTGTCCTTCCCTAAAATAGAATCTGAACCCAGGACTGCTCTCTGGCATGGAGAGAAGGGGACAGCAGCTTACAGACCAGAGTTGCCATATTGAACCTGAGTTGCTTTTAGACCTTGTAATAGATCAATTATTGGAGTCTTCCTAAAGAGATCTAGCAGGCTATTTAAAGTAGGGATCTGTCATTTGGGTGCTCTCAGCTGGGCTTGTCTCATCTTTCCTGGGCTAGGCTGAATCACAAATTTCAGATTGATTTGAATCTTCCTTTCAGGATCCAGACTAAAGAAGGGAGAGATCCCTGAGATATGTCATGGCAAAGGGGAGCTGTTCCAAGAGTATTGGCTGAGTCTTGCCATGACGGCACAAGCTGGGAAAAGGCACATGATCATTTCTGCCCAATATTCCATTAGCTAAAGCAGGTGTCACTTGGACAAGCCCAAAGTCAATGGGGTAAGGAAATATACTCCATCCACAGGTAAGTGATAACACAGCAGGTGAGAGAAAGAACTATAGACCCAAGATACAATGCACCCCAGTAATGTAAGAAAAGAGATAGATAATAAAACCTGGTGTCTGGGGCTAATGTGCAAACACCCCTCTAAGAAAATCACAATTGCGGGGCGCCTGGGTGGCACAGCGGTTAAGCATCTGCCTTCGGCCCAGGGCGTGATCCCGGGGTTATGGGATCGAGCCCCACATCAGGCTCCTCTGGTATGAGCCTGCTTCTTCCTCTCCCACTCCCCCTGCTTGTGTTCCCTCTCTCGCTGGCTGTCTCTATCTCTGTCGAATGAATAAATAACATCTTTAAAAAAAAAAAAAAGAAAATCACAATTGCAAAAGAAGTCAGGATGTAGCAATTTAAACTGCTTAGTAAGGATGACTCAAGCTCCTACCCAGCCCAAACCAGCTGCATACCTATTCAGCTGTTTCTTTCAGGCACTGATGGGGAGGCTTTCCCGACTCCATTTTATAGCATACCCTCTTCCCCTTCGTTTGGTTTAGTATTCCGGCCATGATTTCCCAAACAACAGCTTTTCTTCTGAGTTTAGCTCTGGCCTCTGCATCAAATATTCATTTTTATCACATCCTTCATGTTTACTCACTCAGCCTGGGTCAGCTATTCCCACCATCCGATCTTTCACCAGAAGCATTTGGCACTTAGAACCTGGCAACCATGACTCCCGACTGACTGGGTGTTCTACCTTGAAACCATCCAACTTTTTATTCAGAATATTTATACTCAAAATACGAAAGTTATAAATCAGTGGAAAAATACTATGAAGTTGGACTACTTAATCAATAACACAAAGAAAAACTGTGATTCGATTCTATATATTCATTTATTCATATTTATATATTCATTATTTTTTTTAAACAAAGATCAAATATAAGCTATTGGGCTTCCTAAATACCAGAGAAGGCATGAGATATGGTAGAATAAGGTCGTTTATGCTTTTATCCTTGCTTGTGTCATGAAGACTTGCAGTCACCTTTTACATGATGCATCTCTCTGTTTTTGATCTCTTGATAACCTTATTCTAATGATGACAACATAAGCCTTTAAATAAATTCCTACTCAACTGATACTAAATATCTGAGACAAGGTCACAACATTATCTTTGTCAATTAAAGACATATATATCTTTGCGGCACCTGGGTGGCTCAGTCAGTTGAGCATTGACTCTTGATTTCGGCTCAGGTGGTGATCTCAGGGTCCTGGGATAGAGCCCTGTGTCAATGTCTGCGCTCAGGGTGACATCTGCTTGAGGATTCTCTCTCTCCCTCTCCCTCCATCCCTCCCTCTGCCTCTTCCCTCATGCACATTTGCTCTCTAAAATAAATTATCCTTCAAAAAAATAAAGACATATATCTTTTATTCAAAATTAATCCCAATGTCACACACATATAGTCCCTTCAATTTGAAGGTTTAGAAATTCCATACAAATTTAACAAATATATTCAAGTGATCCAACAGCTGATTTAGATAGTGCTTAGCATTTGAAGCTTTACTTTATTATTTATTGGATCATACTTTTCAACGAGCATCTGATATAAAGGTCTTATTCTCATGAACGACATTTTCATAATGTTTTTTTTCACTGACTTAGAGTCAGTCATTCCAGAGAGTATTTATGGATCACCTACCATATATTGAGTATTGGACACTATCCACTATAAGAATCAACAGTATAGAGGGGTTCTGTCGTCAAGGAGATTTTAGATATTATCTGCCAGGAAGACAGATAAGAAAGATCAAAATAAATTAAAAAGAAAAAAAATATATTTTTGGATAGTTCAATGTTTTATGGAGAAAATATGTAGAGAAACGAAATAGAAAATGACTCCCAGTATGTGTGCTACTCGAATTAGGGGGCTCAGGAAAGACATTTAAGCTGAAATCTAAAGGAACAAAGAGGTAAGCAATGTGGGTCTCCAGCCATGTGGACATCTTGGGGAAGAGATCTCTAGGCTTGGAGGAAAATAAGGGAAAGGCTTTCACGTGTGAATGGAGCTGGTGGTGTCCGAGAGACAGGGGAAAGACAAGAAAGGATGCTGGTGCCCAGTGAGCAAAGGGGAGGCTCGTGGGCTCAGAGTGGTGGGCAGGGTCATGTCTCTGAGGAAGTTTTAATACAGATGATAGTGGTTTCCAGGTGTGGTTTCCAGGGGGTAGCATATATGCAGGCCAACAAAGAGAAGCAGTTTGCCCAGGAAGAAGCTGCAAGGGCCAGGTGTTTGGGAATCTTATTTATGGTAATAGCTCTCTCATTCACTAATTATGCAAACTTGACCGAATGAACCAGTCTTATGGATCTCATCTTTCTTACCTGTGAAGATAGGAATCTATACTGTCAAGCTGCCATTATTGCCTTTAAAAATTTACTTAAACAGAAATCTAATGATCTAACATTGACTACAATTAACACTGTTATATTAAGCCTCTCTATTTTATGTTAATCCTACTTGGAATCTGTTTGTCCTTCAGTCTAAAACCGTAATAAGCATAGTTTTGTGGATGGACAAAGTAGTATCCTAGCAACAAAAAAAAAGCACTTCTTTGTACTAAGCTAATTTCTTTAAAACGCTCACGTATCATTGGAAGGGAAAATGCCAGAGCTCTAACAGAAACAAAAATTCTTTCACAAGATAACAGAATTTATGTATTCATCCAGTCAGCACGTGTTTGTTAAATCCCACTAAATGCTGAGGACCTTGACGATAACTGAGGACTTGAAGTCAGTGCCTGGTGTAAAGTATGGATTTCATACTTATTAGATCATTTATTAAATTAATTATTTATTCAAGTTCATAAAATCTTTTACAGTGATGCTCATTTTAATGGAAAATAGATCGGAGAGAGCCAAATAACTGTATTTACTTATGTATTTATTGCTAAAGAGATTTATTGTAAGGAATTTACTCCCATGATTATGGAGATTTACAGATCCCCAGATCTGCGGAGTGAGTCGTCCGCTGGAGAACAAGTACAGTACAGAATCCAAAGCCTGAAGGCCTACGAGGCAGGGGAACTTGATGGTGAAGCTCCAGTTTGAAGCTGGCAGCCTCAAGACCTGGGAACAGCTGATGTTTCCGCTCAAGTCTAAAGCCCAGCTCGAAGGCAGTCGAGCAGGAGGCATTCTCCGTTACTTGGGACCGACTAGCTATCTTATGATATTCTTTTTGCTCAGCCGTCAACTGATTGGATGAGGCCCACCCATATTGTGGAGGACAGCCTACTTTACCCAGCCTACTGATTTAAATGTTAATCTCATCCAAAAACACAACACTTGACCCAGTATCTGGGAACTCTGCATCCCAGTCAAGTTGATAAATTAAATATGGTAGTATCCAATTTTTGAGGCTGATAGATAATGAAAATGGGTGATAATGAAAAGGAGAAGAAAAGGAAAGAATTGCAAACATTGAAAAGATATTAGGGAGGTGGAGGGAAATAGGGAGAGTGGAGTGTGCAGCAAGCATTTTCCATTCACTCAGATTATCCGATGCTTATTCGCCACGTTTGGAAAAGCGGTCCACGTGATAGATGCAAAGTTAAAGCACCTTTCCCCCCACCGAGTACTCCCACTGTGGTACTGCCCTGGAGAGTATTTTTTTTTCCTTTTTTGCATGTTACTGGCTGTATATGTGTAGTATTTGCATGGCTATATGGCTGGGGATGGGGGTGCAGAGAAAAAGTAAGTTAAAAAATGGGGACACTGACCAGGCAAAACTGGTGGGTACTCCTCCCTTGCTAGCTCCTGCTTCTTAGAGACAGTGTTGCAGTTTCAAGGCAACTCACAAACACGCAGTTGTGAGCAAAATATTAATGACAACCTTGAGAACTCATACAGTTCAATCCTCTGCCTTCAAGTTCACACTTACGTCTTCCAGAAATAAAATTCGATCTTTTAATTTTTCTATTTCACCGGAAAGGAACATTCCTGTGGCGAATTCATTATCAGAACTATTCGATTTCCTTTAAAATATTGTCACACACAATATTAATACATAACAAGGAGTCTCTTAGAGTCCTTAGGTGCTCCAATAATGCAGTTATTGTTGC
Organism: Ursus americanus; assembly: GCF_024610735.1. Lineage (NCBI taxonomy): Eukaryota > Metazoa > Chordata > Mammalia > Carnivora > Ursidae > Ursus > Ursus americanus. The sequence goes on along the minus strand of NC_142139.1, from coordinate 43,950,956 downwards.
CACTAATAATGTTATGGACCAGGTCTCGGCTCCACTGTCAACAGACATCAATTGTGTGACAGGGGACTTGCTAACTGGCCTCTTTGGAGCTCAGTTCCTTCAACAGTGAAATGAAAGTTTGGATTAGAGAATCATTAGAGAGTCTTCTAGCTTTAATTTTGTATCTATGATTCCTAAAGCTTTAATATTCGATTTTTTTTCTTCTCTTAGCCAGGCTACATCCTTGTCTTAAAAGGTACCATGCTGCCCTCATGTGGTCATACTTGAAATAATACACAGTTACTGAAACCAGTAAATAGATTTTTTTGTTTTGTTTTAATTACCATTCATAAATGGTCAGTAACAAAATCAGTTCGAATCACCTATCCACTAAAAGTGTCAAGTTTCACCCACTCACAGTGATGCAGAGTTTTCATTTAGGAATAATAACACAAATCCTAATGTTAGGTAACGTTAATGAGCACCATCTAAATGTTAGGCCCTCTCCATATTTACATATCTTATCCCACTTGATTCTTGAAAGATAGATTCTTTTTTTTTTATTGTTTCATTTTTTATAGGCAGAAAGTAAAACGCAATTGGGTCAAGGGCCAGGACATCACAATAAGTGAATGGGAAGACCAGTATCAATCCAAGTTGTCTGATGCCATAGCCCAAACACTTTCACTACTGTATTCTCATCCAACCCTTATATATTTCTGAGAGCTCATTTCCTAACATCCCTTCGTTCCAGGAGACATTCCTAAGGAACTGGACAAAGAGTTCTTGAAAATGTGATAATATATATGAAAATTACAAAATGCAATGCCTGATATGAAAATAAGAGTTCAAAGAATGTTGACTGATATGAATTATGCATCCTATTGCTGACAGTATAATGCTTCTTTATTTAAAAATTAATATTCCCTTTCGATTGTGATGTGAATCAACAAAGAGATTAAATACCTTATACCAACCAATTAGTACTTATTTTCTCAATTGCTCAAATGTTATCAGGGTGAGTGCAAAAAGATCTGTTAAAATTTTTGTAATGGAAGGGAATTTTTTCCCCCAGATTTACAGCTGTATTCGATGACTTCATAAGGTAGATCAGCAGTGCCTGTGTTTTGAGCTGCAGAAAAAAAACAAGAAGCAGTTTCCATTTTAGAAGTGGGAAGGTGTACCCACTCAAAGAATCAGCATAAGACATTAGAGGTGTGATAGCAGGAGTCAGGATACCTTGCCAAGCTCTGGCTCTCTGAAGGATAGCTGTGTGACTTTAGAACATCTTCATCTCATTAGGAACTGTCTCTTCTGCAAACTAAAGGGACCAGGCTCTAGGATTTGTATATGGTCTGCCAGCTTCTACATTACGATTCTGTCCTAAGGATTCTAAAAAGTCTTAGGCCACATTCCTCTTTTGCCCACTTTTGTTACCAATGTCACAATCACTTCTTGGCTCTATGGGTTAAGTTTCAGAAAGCCCAACAGGAGGAGGACTTGTATTTAGTTAAGCTTTATTTAACTTACTCATCTATTTCTCAACCACCTCCGTGAGACTGGAGGTTAATGGTCTTATCTCTGCCTCTAATAACTTAAAGATAGTGCATGCCATCAGATCTTTTTAATGCATTGCCCAGACACAGAGAGCTAGCAATTCAGTTTCACGTAACATTCTCTATCCCCAAATTTCATGCAAAAAGCATGGTCTGCTATCATGTTAACTCTGTTTTCTATTCGAAACTCCAAGAACCCTATTTCCTTAAATATCTCTAAATAAAGAAATACGAACTTAAACAAAAATTCCCCAAGTTTGCTGGGTCGAGAACATCTAAGAGGAGATTATGGCTATCTTTATAAAACCTGAACAAGTTAGAGCCATTAGGAAATTACTTTATTTCCCTAATAATAACCATAGCTAGCTGTTATACTATACAACTACGAATACAGTGGTGACAGCAGTAAAGAAGATCATTGAGATGTAGAAAAGACAAGGAAGGGCTACAATTTTCTAATATGAAATTATTTTTGTCTAAGGACTTCATAGTGGAGAGAATAAAGTCTACAAGTCAGTTCTAAATCTTCTCCGAAAAGCAAACATTATAGCCAAATAATTGCAGCTATTATGAATCAACTTCTCTGATCCATGCACTCTTTATCTATTACCTCTAATCCTCATAACAACAGCAGAACTAGAAATTATTTCCAATGTTCATATAATATAATCAAGGCTCAAGAAGGATAAATAATTTCTCAAGGTCACATAGACAATACACAAATATAAGAACCCATGTTTATCCAAATTCAAGACTATGTTTTATTCACTATATTATGCCACCACCAAGGTCTTCATCCAATGATTACTTTGAAGACTTCGTGATGAACAAATATGGTATTAAAATGGTGATACTCAGGAATGAAGCAAAGAAGTTCCTTCTCAGCACTGCTTTTCAACATCATACTTAAAATCGTAGCTAATACAATAAGACAAGAAAAGGAAATAAAAGCTAATACAGATTGGGAGAAAGAAAATAAACTGTCTTTGTTCACAGATGACAGATTTGTCAATGTAGAAAATCTAAAAGAATCAACCAAAAAACCCTGGAACTAATAAGTGATCATAACAAGGTTGTAAAATATAATGTTAATATACTAAAGTCAATCTCTTTCCTATATACTAGCAATAAACAAGTGAATTTGAAATTAAAAACACAGTATCATTTATATTAGCACCCCTAAAAATAAAACACTTAGGAATAAATCCAACAAAACATGTATAAAATCTAAATGAAGAAAGCTACAAAACTCTAATGAAAGATATCAGAAAACTAAATAAAAGGAAAGATAGTCAATGTTCATGGATAGGAAAGCTCAATATTGTCAAGATGTTACTTCTTTCTTTTTTTTTTTTTAAGATTTTATTTATTTATTCGACAGAGATAGAGACAGCCAGCGAGAGAGGGAACACAAGCAGGGGGAGTGGGAGAGGAAGAAGCAGGCTCACAGCGGAGGAGCCCGATGTGGGGCTTGATCCCATAACGCCGGGATCACGCCCTGAGCCGAAGGTAGACGCTTAACCGCTGTGCCACCCAGGCGCCCCAAGATGTTACTTCTTTCTAATTTAATCTGTGAATTCAATACAATCCCAACCAAAACCCCAGCAAGTTATTTTATGGATATCGACAAACTGTTTCTAAAGTTTATAAGGAAAGGCAAAAGATTCAGAAGAGCCATCTTGATATTGAAGCAGAAGAGCAAAGTAACAGGACTGACACTAACCAACTTGAAGACTTGTAAAAGTTACAGTAATCAATACAGCGTAATATTGGTGAAATAGCTCAACAGAAGGGAGTAGAAACCCATATTCGATGACTTCATAAGGCAGATCAGTTTACATATATATAAATATAATCCACTGATATTTGACAAAGGAGAAATGTCAATACAATTGGTCTCTACACCCAGGGCTGCTAGAACAAGTAAACACCCACATACAAGAAAGTGAACCTAGACACAGATGTTATACCTTTCACAAAAATTAACTCAAAATAGATCATAAGCCTGAATGTAAAAAGCAAAATTATAAAAAGCCTGGGAGGTAACATAGGAGAGAACTTAGACGACCTTGGGTATGGTGATGAGTTTTTTAAATACAATGTCAAAGGCACAATCTATGAAATAAATAAACCATAAGGTAAATTTTATTAAAATTAAAAAGTTCTGCTCTGTGAAAAGACAATGTCAGGAGAATGAGAGACAAGACACAGTGAAAATATGTGTCAAGGACACATCTGATAAAGGGCTGTTATTCAAAATATATAAACATACTCTTAAAACTCAGCAATAAGAAAATGAGCAGCCCCATTAAAAAATGGGCTAAAGACATTAAAAGGCACTTTACCAAAGAAGATAGATAGACAGCAAGTAAGCATTCAAAAAAACATTCCGTATCTTCTGTTATTTATGAATTGCACAGTAAAACAACAATGAAGTACTATCACACACATATTAAAATAGCTCAAATCGAAAATACAGACATCATTAAATGTGATGTGATGTGATGTGATGTGATGTGATGTGATGTGATGTGATGTGATGTGATATCAAGAGATGCGAAGCAAGATGAACTTCCATTCGCTAACGGTAGGAATGCAAAATGGTAAAGCCACTTTGAAAAACAGTTGACAATTCTTACAAAACTAAATATACTTTCATCACATATATACATAAAGCAATTGTACTCCTTAGTATTTACTCAAATGGAAATGAAAACTTATGTGCACACAAAACTTGCACATGGATGTTTATAGAAGCTTCGTAAATTGACAAAACTTGGAAGCAACCAAGATATCCTTCAGCAGGCAAGTGAATAAATAAAATGTGGTATATCTAAACAAGGGAATATTATTCAGCACTAAAAAGAAATGAGTTATCAAACCATGAAAAGATATGGAGGAAACTTAAATGCATATTACTAAGAGAAATTTAAGCCAGTTTGAAAAGGCTACATACTGTATGATTCCAAGTACATGACATTCTGGAAAAGGCAAAACTATGGAGACAGTAAAAAGATTGTTGGTTGCTAAGGGCCAGGGGAGGGAGGGATGAATAGGAACACAAGAAGATTTTTAGGGCAGTAAAATTATCCTGTATGATTCTGTAACGGTGGATATATGTTATTACACATTTGTCAAAACCCACAGAATATTCAACCACAAGAGTGAACCCCAAAGGGGAATAATGATGTGTCAATGAAGGTCATTGATTGTAACAAATGTACCCCTGTGATGGGGAATGTTGATCATGGGGAAGGTTGTTCATGTGTGGGGACAAGTAGTATATGGGAACTCTCTATACTTTTTGCTCAATTTTGCTCCAAATCTAAAACTGCTCTTAAAAATAGTTTATTAATTTGTAAAAAATAGTGATCAATTAAAAATGATTGAAACCAAATAATCCTTCAAAGCAACAAAGCTAAACCATTCTGCAGCTAACTGTGTCTGTAGTTTGAATGCAAGGAGCTGTCTTTTTCATATGCTGCCTGAGCCACAATTTTCTATAATTGTTAAGTGTAAGGCTAGGTTTCCAGTCAGGATGAGTCATCCTCAATTATACAATTTTCACAGAAAGCTCAGTTTTCTATATGCTTGTCCCCTCCCTGTGAGTCCTCCTTTTTTCTTACATCTCATCTTTGCAACAATGTGATTTTTGCATAGAATAGAAGCCAAAATGTATGTATTTCTCACCGGATCCATCTTGCTTAAGGGGAATGGAGCGCTAATAAAACAGAATGTACGTTAGCATTAATGACATATTCAACATAAAGAACACCGGAATTATTTTTTTAGATTGTGAAAATGACACATTTCTATTTAAAATTATCACATGAGAAAGAAAGGGAGTTTTAAGCTCCTGCAAAATATTATTGGCATGCAAAACGCATTGTTTTTTACCTGTGAGTCCCGGATTTTTTTAAAAATATGTAAGACTATGGAATTGTCAGCTGATGCAGAGAGAACTGACACTATTTCACTCTGGGTAGTTAATCGTGGTTCTAAGATAACCCATTAGCTCTGTCTCCACAGTGCAGTAATACAACAGAGCTAAACCACTGCTCTGTTCACATTTATTCACATGTCAGCAGAAAAGAAATGGATTGAGGTTTCTATAGAAACCACTTGTGGTTTCAGGTGTTTCTCAGGGCATTTTGTTCCATTAACTGTTTGGAGAAAGAAGGTACGCATTATGGCTTTTCATTAATGGTATTTTCCCTCCTCGTTAGAAGCTGGTCGGTGAGTTCCCACATTATCCTTTGTTTTACCACATTTCTGGCAGCCCCTGTGGCAGCCTTTCCCCCTCCAGCTGAGAAACTAGAATGAGTTACTTCTAAAGCCTGACAAATCCTGCCCATTAGCGGTGGCTGTGCAGACAGCATTTCTTCTTTTTTGGCCAGAGAGGAAATTTGAAAGTCTCGAATCTGGAAATTTATGTAACACCTTTTTCTTACGCAGAATTTATGGAGTCCCTCTGACGTGTTGCCAATCCAAGAGGTTAAGGACGACTGCAATGATTATAAACCCAACCAACTACAACAACAAAAAAGGCAGGTGTGTGCTTGTGAGATTTCATGGCATTAGTAAGACTTTCACTGTAAAGTCCAAGACTGAAGATAATCAAATCTTTCAATCCATATACTAGCTAATTAGCTGCCTGGAGGGATACTATCCCTTCCCACAACACAGGGAGAAAAATTAAAAAGAAAAAAACAACCATTCAACACAGAAGTAATACAATGACTCAAGTACATTATCAGATGCCATGTTTTTCTATAATTTATATTAGAACATAGAAAGCTCATGCGGCACTGTGAAAGGTCTGATTAATAAGGAAAAGCCAACACAAAATAAAAAGAGGAAGAAGAAATAGCCACATAATGCGCCTTGGAGTAACTGAAAGCAGCCTGGTGTAGCTGAAAAACTTGCATGAGCTCTGAAGTCTCACAACTCAATTTACATCTCACTGTAATTACCGCTTAGGATCTTGAATAAATTCTTTAACTGCTATACAAGTTAGTTTCCTCATTTGTGAAGTGAGCATAATCATCCCAACCTTGCAGGGTTGTTGTAAGTATTAGAGGCAAGAGACAAACTTCCTTATCAGTGTGTTCATTATCTGAAACCCCGCAGCTATGAGGTCTGCTGGGATGCAAACTTCCCCACGTCATGAACACATTCAAGAAAGAACTGATCTGTTATAAATTTAACATACACTCAATTATTTTCCCCAATTTAATACTAATATCGTTCTCAGCTTATGTTTCAAATTATTTGGCAATCTTTAGCTGATTACTTTAAGTTACACTATCTCATGCAATTATAGTGATCACTGATAACAAATTTATAATGCATATCTGAGGTGTAGGATTTCATGAAGTCTATAAATATGATGAAGAACAGGAGAGGCTGCATAGCCTAGATCAGCGCCGGATGGCACAGACTCAACTGCTAGATACACTGGTTCCTAGATGTATAACCCCGAGCAAGTACCTTAACTTTTTTGTGCCTCAGTTTCCCCATCTATAAAATAGAAATGATCATACTATCTACTGAAAGTATATGTTATGAGGATTAAATAAAGGTAAAGTGCTTAGTACATGCTTAGTAAATCATAATAAACATGTGTTTACTAAGTAAGAATAAAAACAAACAAAATAACTCTATAACAAAGCCATTTCAAAATGAAGTAGAATGATTAAAAATTAAAAATGAAGTAGAATGATTAAAAACTGGAGAAAACCCAGAAGGTTCTTGACAGGTAGGAAACAACATAAATAATGATTGGAAAATCCTAGAAGTTGAGAAGCATTTGTGAAAATGGATGAAGTCTCGGATTGTTCTCATAGAAAAAAAAAAAGGCCATGTTTTGTCACTGGGCTGCTAAAATCAAAGCTGAGGTTTTGGTCGATGGTCTTCAACAGAGCACCAAGGACTCCCCTTCTGGTGCTCCCACCCGGGGCAATCCCCAACTCCCACAATGCACCAGGCTTCGGCTGTGGGAACAGGAGCGGTAGGGACGGCGTGCCACTCTCAAAGGTATGTCACGGAAGACCCTGCTGCTTCCAACCCCAGCATTCCCTGGTCATTCCCTCTCTCTCTCGTGACTCACTCGGAAGAAGACAGCTGTCATGCCACACGCAGCTCTCTGAAGAGCCCAGGAGGGGAGGATCTGAGGACTTTGCTCCAAAGCCCGAGAACTAAGCACTCCTGCCAACGGCCACGTGAGCTTGAAGTCCTGTCCTCCTCCAGATGACTTCAGCCACCCAGACTGCTTGTCGGCAACCTCAGGAGACAGCCTGAACCACAACACGTAGCTCAGCCTGTTCCAGATTCTGGCCCCACGGAAACCACGTGGGATAATAAAATCAGTGTTTTGGGGCTAAGTCGGGTTATTGTTAAGCAGCAACAGATAAGGACTACACAGGTGAAGGAAGTCCCATGTGCTATTTTGCAAATTTAATAAAAACGTTTACAATTCTCATACAGATGCCATTTATAGTGTTTATTTTAAAAATAGGTAGAACAGAGAAGTGACCTTCACTTTTCAAGATAGAAGTCTTTCAAATCACTTTTGTTGTTGTCGTTGGGTTTTTTTCCACTTTTTAATAGGTCCTTTTGATTCCCTTTCAACTAGCCTGCAAAGACCTGTAGAGTCTGTGTGCTTCTCATTTCATATTCTACTCTTCCCCTCTTTCTTTCCACTCCAGCCACACTCACTTCCCTTTTCTGTTTCCGGAATATGCCGGGCATACTTCCACTTTAAGGTCTTTGCACTGACGATCCCTTCTATCTTACTTTCTCTTTCCCCAAATACCTGAATATCTCACTTCACCTCCTGCCTTCGATCACTGTCTCCTCCACCGCCAGCTCTATCCCAAGCACCTTACTTAAAAGTGCAACCCCGCTCCTCCCCACACCTGACTCTCCTTATCCCACGTTATTGCTCCGTAATACTTTTACTAATTTATCTTGTCTCTCTCCTCACCGGGTGCCAGCTCTATAGGACCGGGATTAGTCTTTTTAGTTACGTACTGTACTGACTGACTTGTCCTCATTACTTAGAACAATGCCTGGCACTTAATAGGTGCTCAATAAATGTTTGTTGACATGAGCTTAGGAAGTAAATTTAGTTCAAATAGCTCTTTTATAGCACCAACTACCCAGGGTCAAGAATTACTTCTGTACCAAAATTTTCTGACTCAGGAGGTTGTTAATAAACAGTAGCTATGATCTAAAAGCAAAGGCCCATTTAAAAATACGAATTGTTAGCTTGAGTGACTCACAAAAAGGACCAGGTGCAAAAGAACTAAAGAGGCTGAGACGGGCATTGATCTGTGAACTTATTATCTAAATCAAATCTTTATCATTAAACATTCTAAGAGCAATATATCTCATCATATGTGCATATAAAAAGACTTTCGTGTCTCTCCTTTCAATACTCAAAACAGATGTACATTATTTTTATTACCAACTTTGCATCAAAGAATAGTATTACTCACTTTACCTAGACAAAAACTAAAGACATAAATCAGATGGTGGTTCTAAAACGTCTAAGAGGGCTATGACATCAATTTTGAAGACTTCTGGAAGCCTTACTTAGAAAAGATTCTCATAGGGGCGCCTGGGTGGCACAGCGGTTAAGCGTCTGCCTTTGGCTCAGGGCGTGATCCCAGCGTTATGGGATCAAGCCCCACATCAGGCTCCTCCGCTATGAGCCTGCTTCTTCCTCTTCCACTCCCCCTGCTTGTGTTCCCGCTCTCACTGGCTGTCTCTATCTCTGTCGAATAAATAAAAATCTTTAAAAAAAAAAAAAAAAGAAAAGAAAAGATTCTCATATAAAGGCCCATTAGCGCTGGCTTTACGGATGTGTGGCCTGTGCAGTCACACAGGACCTTGTACCTAGAAGGGGCCATTACTTGGTTTAATGCTCTGCTGTTGCTGTCTTGGAATTCTTAATAATTTACGAATAGGACCCTTCATTTTCATTTTGCACAGGGTGCTACAAATTACATAGCTGGTTCTGAGGCCCAAAGAAGACAGCAGTACTCAGTTACCACTCCCTGTCCAAGGACATGAACAGAGGTGGAATGACAAGAGAAGCATACAGACATTTCTGAGCTATATACCCCAGCCCTCTCCCATCCCCTGCATTAAGCCCCTCCCCCCCCCAGCCTCTTGGGAACTGGACAAACAATAGTTGTGGTATAGAGCTTGCTACTCAAAGTGTGGCCTGTGCCAGCAGCAGCCTGGGGAGCTTGTTAGAAAAGCAGAATTAGGACCCACACCAGACCTACTGGACCAGAATTTACATTTCCTGTGCACTCCAAATTTGAGAGACAGACCTGTGCTGTTCCAAGAGTAATCCAAGACACCCACAATAATGGACATGTGAAAGAGATTTTTTTGCCTTCAAGGGGATCCTTCAATGGGACTTTTTTTCCCCCCCTTCCACCGGAAAATCCCTAATCTGAGATGTTGCCAGATTGGGATGTTAACTGATTTGAACATTACTTTTGTTCCTTCTGTGGTCCCTCCTCTAGGATTGGGTTAACATGAAGTGATGTGGTTTGAAAAAAATAAAAACAAGAAGAAAGCATGAAGAATGGGTTATTATGAACTAAGCTGAGCAGGTGGAAAGCAATTACAATAATAAAATGAAGGGGGGGAAGCTACCTTAAACATATAATAGCCAAAACTGAACACTTAAAATATGCCAGCATCTTGCAAAGTGTTTTAGGTGGATTACTATGTTTAAATTTCATTACAAACTTCAGAAGTACGCGCTACGTCTGCCTTCCTTTGCAAATGGTAAAACAGGCTTGAGAGTTTTTGAAATGGCCATAATATAACAGATAAGGAAATTGTGCATTATTTTCACAACTGCAAATTTCTGTTGAGTATTTATAAACATCTGCTAAAGGAATGCTTGCCTTTGTAATTCGCTAACATTTTAGAATTAGGTCCTAAATGTTAGAGACCATCGCAGCAAGGACAACAGGAATAAGGCCAAGTTAAATTCAAATACTGCCTGAATCTTTCAATTTGAGATAAAAGGAAGAAAAATAAAGGACTTCAGTCTCGAAGCGCTGGTGACACAATAGTGCACATTCTCGCGTATGGCTTAAGGAATGGCTCCCAGGCTTTCCTCTAACAGCTGGGAGATGTAACCGGAAAGCACAGGGTCCCTGTGCCTAAAGCTGCCACAAAACACCACAGCGAAACCGCAACAGTTTGCAGCTAATCGGATTCCCAGGTACACAGCCCTGGGGAGCAGAGGAGCGGCCGAGTCCCCAGCACCTTGTACCCTGCTCAGCGGCTCCCGCCCCGTAAACCCGGGCGGGGGAGGAGCCGAGGAATCGAAAGAGAAACCCGGCGGGAGCTGGCGGCCGCTGGGCGCCGGGCGCGGGGATGGAGCTGCGGGCGCTGCGGAGGCTCTGGCTGCTTTGCTGTTGCTTCTGCTGCTTCTGCTGCTGCGGCAGCCACTCCGCGGACCCCCGCGCCGCCTTCTCGGCGACAGAGCCGCGGAGCCGCGAGCGACAGGCAGCCGCCTTCCGGGTACCGAGCGCGTGCTGCCCTGTGTCTGTTTCCTGGTCGCCCCTTCCCGTCCCGGGTCTGGACTGGGGCGGGGGCGGGGGGTGTCACTGAGAGCCGCCACTCCTGATGGTCACCCGGCCCGCAGTTCGGTGACAGGTTTGGGCTTTCTGAGAAGTTCGCAAGCAACTTCTCCCTCCGTTCCACACGTGGCAGCTCTCCCTTGCCTGGGCTAACCAAAACATGGGATGTTCCAGGGAAGATTTGTCGCCGTGGATCTATAGGATGAGCCCAGAGTAGTCAGTGGATATGTTCAAAGTGTTCTCGATTGGAAGAAACACCCCTTTTAGCAGAGCCCTAGACGGTTCCCCGGGCCTTCCAAAGCGGTTCCCTTTCCAAAGTCACGGGAACCTGATAAAAGCCAAAGAAGCCTGTCGGTTTTTTTTCTTCCGCAGGGGGGCGCTGGTGACCTCCTTTGATCAGAATGTTCTAAACAAAGAGGCTGCATTTAAGAAAGCTCAGAGCCCTGCCCATTTGTGATTTTCCTGAACTGGGGCTCCTTTAACTAGTGCAGCAACCTTAAAATACCTCTTGACTTGGTGGAGACGGATTTTGAAAAGAGGGAAGCATTTCCTTTCCTTTTCACGTTATTTTCCAAAGTCTTCATAATAATGCTTAGATTCTACCCCAGCGTTAAACCTCTGGAATGAACCGAGTTAGCTGCGTATAAATAGGTTTTTTCTGTAACCTAGAGATACTGATTTAGAGTTTGCCTCACACTGTTCTATATATCTGATACCATTTAACAATTTTTTAAATCATGAAAGTCATCATTTTATTATGAAAGAAAACTGATTCATTCTAAATCAAAAATAAGAATTTAGTAATAATGCTTGTTGGAATTATATTTAGTTTTTCGCAGGTGTAGTCTTGGGATGTCTCCTGGAGTTCTATAGCTGTACTCTTTTCTGCGCCTCCTCTCTCCCCTAGAAAACTCCAGTGTTTAGGAGATCCCATCCCTGCCTGATTCTGCCTACTCTTGTTTTTTGCCCACACCAAGATGTGTGCTTTTGTCTCTGTTTTATGGCTCTTGAGTTACATTCTAGCTTTTAAACCAGAAGCACTGGCATAATTGCTTGAGAACAAACTTTCTGTCCTGTATTCTACCCCCGTCCTGAGCTTGGTTGCCTGCCTAGGGTGGTGACCCAAACCCTTTAGAAGGTAGTCAATCTCATCTATACTGATAATGTATTCATTGATCTATACTGATAATGTATTCATTGACTGAATAAATAAACACACTGCTGTCCTCCTCAAAAAAATCGTATTGGAGGATTGGAGGCACAAGGAGGCCCGAGTAATAAATATATTTTTTAACATATATAATTTATAAGTATGTCTATTTTACTTATGTATTTACTCATAATGGTCCTGTGAAGAGGCTGTATCCAGGAGACAAATGTCTACAAAATGCAACTCTTCTCAGGAAAAATTTAAGGATCCATGACAAGAGATGGAAAGTTTTAAGTGGAGGAGGACAGTTATGAAGATTTTCAGTACATTTAAAAACCTTGAGTCGAAAAGCCTGGAAAAGTTTTCAAAACAATTGCTTCTAGTGGGAATTTACTCCACGAAATGGATGCCCAGAAATGAGTGTTTAGACTTCAAAACACATTGCTGGAAAGGGGGAGCCGCTCTTGGGGTTAGAATCTAGATGTCTGGACCTGGAGTAGAGGGCTGAACACAGGCAAAGATAGAAAAGGCCTTGTTTCCTTGGTACCCATGAGCATTTGGAAGAATTCTTCTGGCCTAGCAGGATAGATAAAAATATGTGATAACTAAAACTCAGTATTACTTCTATAAGATTATGTCACGTTAGGAATTGGCCGAGATTCCCCACTGTTTACCCATCAGGTAAATTTTGTGCAGAATCTAGAAAATGTTCTCAATTCACAGTAAAGTTAAAGTTTAAAATATGTATAGGGGTACCCATAGGTGGCTCAGTTGGTTGAGCTTCCGACTCTTGGTTTCAGCTCAGATCATGCTCTCAGGGTCATGGGATCCAGCCCCTCGTGGGGCTCTGTGCTCAGTGCGGAATCTGCTGGAGATTCTGTCCCTCACCGTCTGCCCCTCCCCCACTCTTCTCTCTCTCTCTCTCTCTCTCTCTCTCTCTCTCTCTCTCTCAAATGAATAAATCAATCTTTTCTTAGAAAGTCTTAAAAAATAAAATTTAAAACATTAAAATAGAATCATAAAACACTATGTTGGGCCAGAATCATAGATAGCATAAAAAGGAAACAAATCCTGAGGACCAAGAGCTGTAGTCTTTGGATCTTTGTTTCTTATTTAGGGATAGCAAATAGGTCTCATCGTGCTTGTAAACGGATTGACTAATCGTGGCTGCCTGAAATATGGTATTGAAAAGTATTTAGGGGATTGCAGTTGGAGACAGTTGGAGAAGGCGTCTGATTGATTAGTAACGTCTTTCACAGTGGTGGGTTCAGAGAATGGTGAAAGGGTCTTGTCACCCCTGCCTTCTGTATTTTCATAAGTTCCTGGGAATATTTCTTAAATGGAAGTTACGTGGCATCTGTGACACTTGTTCACAAACTATCATCACATTATTGTTGGGTGAAGACTGGGTTTATTATGGGGTGCCTCTCAGGATAACTGAGGGAGGGAAAACGGATAGCAGCCCCTATCTCTGCTCTTCCACTGCTTTAGAAACTTCCAGGGCTCAGGAAAATCCGAATGGAGGATCCAGTCAACTCCTCTTTGTGCTGAGACCCGGGCGTGCACTGATATTTACTGATGGTCATTATTTCACCACAGAATAGTTTGTATTCTTATGCTTTCGAGAAGTCACAGACCCAACAGTGGAACTAATAAAAGTTGTATGTACTCACTTCAGAATAATGTTTATATGCCAATGCACACGTGATTTGTGTGCAAAATTTCAGAATCTTCACCTTAAAAATTCTTGCCATAAAATGATATATGCTACATTGTTAAAATAAAATTACATTATAACTGTTAGGCATGTTGTTTGTGTATAAATAGAAGACAGTAGCTTATGTATAAATAGAAGATTTTACAATGAATGATCCTAATTCCTAAGTCACAGATATTTGCCATAATCAGTCCCTTGAAATCTGGATTGTCGTCTCCGAATGCACTCTATGCAAGAATGCTTTAACCCACATTTTCTGCCTGCCTAACAGAGGCGAATTTGATGTAAGATACTGTTGTTCAAGTAACCATTTTCAATGATTCTGGCTTAATGCATGTGTTGCCAAAATGAAAATATATCAGAAACTTGAAATCTTGGATCAGAATTTATTCATTCATTTGTCCATCTGTCCATCCATCTATCCAACATTTTGATAGTCACTACGTGTAAGGAGCTGGTCTGGGTTTTCTGATTCAGTGGGGAATATAAAATGTACCAACTTCTAAGAAATTATAGCCTATTAAATGAATATTGTCTATTTAAACGTTGTACTATAATCCATTTTTCAGTGAACGAACAGAAAAATGTTAAGATTAATATGCTAGAAAAATAATTGCTTCAACCAATTCTTGGAAGAGTAGCTTTTCAATTCAGTCTTCATGTGCATGCACAAACACAAATACTAAATGACTACGTATTTCTTTTTATTTTACTTTGCATGATAAATATGCTTGCATATTATCTTTACACAGATATCAGCACAACATATAAAAAAATCCTTTGTGTAGGTAACTTTTGTAAAGCAGTAGTTTATAAAAGTATGTATTTTTATTATTCTAGTCGAGGCCTTCTCAACAGCTACACTGTTGACATTTTGGAACAAGATAATTATTTGTTGCAGGGAACCGTCCTGCACTCGCAGTGTGGTTAGCAGTGTCCTTGGCCTTTACCCACTAGGTGCCAGTAGCGACTATCAAAAATGTCTCCAGACATTGTTGAAAATCCCTGGGAGGGCAGAGGAGGAAGGAGGGAGAGTGCCTCAGCTGAGATTCACTGATCTAAGATTTACAGCTCCCAAGTCTTGAGAGAAATTCTCAGCAAAGCTCCAGCACTGCCTACAAACATTTTAGCTTTTGGCTCATCCCTGGACTTACCGCAACTTCCAGAAAGAAACGAAAGCACCAACAAGGAGAACATTTTAAATCCGTACGTAAAATGTATGATTTGTCTTACACCAAACCTCAGAATCGACAAGTGAGGGCTGTGGAGGGAAAAGTCTAAATAACAGAAGGGAGAATGCATTTAGAGTGCTACACAGAAGGTGGTCTTACAATGCACCTTTTGCTTCTGTAGTAATTTCAATGTACAGCTCATCCCACCGAAGCGTGGATTCATTAGAAGGGAGCACACACCACGTTGTAAGTGCAAAATCGATCACCGTCACATGACCCGTCTGTTTTCCACACTTCCTTACCTTTCAGAACTCCTAATGATGTGTCCTGTGGACTCCTCAGCACTTTACTCTCTTCCTTCACAAGTGAGCGTAAGGCTCAGGTCTTTCACTTTAATATTTGATATGGCTTTAGGCACGTTGGCTGTACTGTATGTATAGTCTACTGCACTATTATACCATTACGATCTCCTCCACCGCCTTATGTTAAGAACACGTGGTGGTGGGTCCTTGACTCATGATTGACTCTATGACAGCAGTTGTTAACATGAGGAGGCACAGAAGCTCGATTGACCCACAGTGTGTGGTGCTTCTGTGAAATCTGCTCTCATAGAAGGAATCGAAGTAAACCAGAAAAGGTCCTGGAAAGAATAGTCAATTCCAGAAAGGAAATACAGGGCTTTTTAAAATTGAAGTGATTTGCGGGCATGTGGTGGCTCAGTCCATTGGGCGCCTGCCTTCTGTGCAGGTTGTGATTTCAAGGTCCTGGGATCAAGCCCCCTGTCGGGCTCCTTGCTTAGCGGGGAGTCTGCCTCTCCCTGTGCCTGCCTCTCCCCTGCTTGTGTGCTCTCTCTCTCTCTCCCTGTCAAATAAATCTTTTTTTAAAAAATTGAAGTGATTTGAAACTGTGTTAGGTGACTTGATATGTGTCCTCCTGTTATAGCAAATAGGAGAATAAATATTCTTAGATATACTGATAATATTATTTTACTGTGAAAGCCATCTGTTTCTTTGAATTGATAATTGGTCATTTGTAATTCTGTGAGAAAGATTAGCTCCACATTAATCTAAGAAAACCTGAACACATGATCTTTTAAGGACATTTTCTACATCCAAATGTTCTGTGTTTGAAGGGAAAAAGAGGATCCAGCATGGGAGTACTTAATTTAACATTTTTCTGTCAGACGCTGTGATTTGAGTTTTCCGAACGTTATTTTATTTAATCCTCACGCTCTGCCAGGTCAGAAGTACCCCCTTTGTCAATGAAGAAAATAAAGACCAAAGAGGTTCGACATATAGCCAAAGATTGCATAGCAATGTGGTTAAGACATTTGTTGCAAAACTGAGAAGAGAGTAGAAAAATCTACTGTGTGTGTATATAAATGTACAAGAGAATTATGCTTTGTTCAAAATTCTCATGGGAAGCACTTTTAATATTTTTAGTGGTCTTGCAAAATAAAAAAAGTGGGGGTGAGATTAATGGTGGAGACAGGGCAAAGCAGAGCACTTTGGGGTTTAGAGGTCTTTGTTTTTGGCAAGAAATCACATTTTAAAAATCAAATAGCCTTAGCGTGGGCTATGGGCAGCCATGAAATGAGAGGAATCATGGCACTGGCAAGACATACAAAATTCACAAATGGGATTGTTTTAGAAGTTGGCCTCTGGTTGATATAGGTGTTTCATAGATTCCCTCGATCATGTCCAGGAAATTTGCTCTCATGCACTGTTTACTGAGGATTTTTATCATGAAAAGGTTCTGAGTTATGTCTAGGGCATTTTCTGCATCAACTGAAAATATCATATGATTTTGCTTTTCTTTTAAAAATTCCATTAATACGGTATATTATGCTGATTGCTTTTCAAATGTTAAACCAATGTAACATTTTTTAATAAAACTCACTTGAACATGATGCATTGTTCTTTTTATATATTGCTGGATTTAATGTGCTAATATTTTCTCAAGGATTTTGCATCTATAGCCATGAGGGCTATTGGTGCGTTGTTCTATTTTCTTGAGATGTCTTTGTCTGGTTTTGTACTCAGGGTACTGGCCTTATAAAATAAGTTGCAGTGGCTCAGTCGGGTTAAGCATCTGCCTTCTGCTCAGGTCATGATCCCAGAGTCCTGGGATCCAGCCCCACCTCAGGCCACCTGCTCAGTGGGAAGTCTGCTCCTCCCTCTTCCTCTGCCCCTCCCTGCTCATGCTCTCTCTCTCTCACACTCACTGTCTCTATCTCAAATAAATAAATAAATTAAATAAGTTGCAAAGTGTTCCCTTCTCTTTTATTTTCTCAAAGAATGTAATAAGATTGGTGTTATTTCTTTTTTAATTGTGTAGAAGTCACCAAACAAGACATCTCAGCTTAAAGTTTTCTATTCCTCTTACATTCAGCTTTTGCAGTTGGTGACGTCCAAAGAGTTGGGCCATTTCATTCATGAAACTTACTGGCTTACCGTCTTCAAAATATTATTCTTCTAATGACTGAAGCATCTGTAGTGATGGCCCTTTTTTCATTCTTGATATTGATAAGGATAATTATCCTTTTTTTTTTAATTTCTTTATCGGGAGACCAATGACTGAGTGCAATGGGGAGAGGGTCAGGGAGAGCCATCTGATTGCAATGCAACTCTGACCCTGAGTGAAGAAGAGAGGGAAGAAAGATTGGGGAAAGTGCTGTAGACTGCCCTGCAGCGGAAGGAAGGGTCAGAGAAACCATCAGGGACTCATTAATCACCAGCTAGCTTTCAGGGGAGTCCGGTTTTTCCCTAAAATAGGTCAGCCTCAGGGCTCAGTCATTGGCTAGATGCAGCGAGTGGGAACCGTGGCCTCTCTTCGTGTAATTGTGGTAATTCAGCATGCAGCAAACAAGTTCCCTGTAGGTGGAAGTCTGTGAGGCCTATCCTCCTGGCTACCACGTGCTTCCCTATGCATTCTTGGTGTCTACATTCTCAGTGCCGTCCCTGGTTACTCTAACCCACAAAGATGCTCAGCCAATCCTTATAAAATGAATGAATTTTGAATTCCTTAGCAGCTAGCGGTCTCTGGCTCCTGTTTGTCACCTGGAATATAGATATTTGCTTTGTATTTCTGTTCTACTTTTATATTTATACATCTCCTTTCTAAATTATATTCAGAACTCTGCTTTATCAAGATTATTTTTAAGTACCTAAAATATATTTAACAACTGTTTATTATTTCATTAACAATCCTTCCAGGCATGGTCAATAAGGAAATAGTAAAATTATGATAAATTCCAGTAATCATTTGCTTAAAAATAAACAGCCTAGGGGTGCCTGGGTGGCACAGTGGTTAAGCATCTGCCTTCGGCTCAGGGCGTGATCCTGGCGTTGTGGGATCGAGCCCCACATCAGGCTCCTCCGCTATGAGCCTGCTTCTTCCTCCTCTCCCACTCCCCCTGCTTGTGTTCCCTCTCTCGCTGGCTGTCTCTCTCTCTGTCAAATAAATAAATAAAATCTTAAAAAAAATAAAAATAAAAAATAAACAGCCTAAAGCTCTTAAGGGCATGATGTATATAAAATGTCATTTGTGTATTTATTCAACAACCAATGTTACTTAAGCATCCACTGTGTGCCAGGTATGTGCTCAGTGTGGGGAATACAGCGATGAACAAGACAGGCAGGTCTCGCCCTCATTTTACTTAGGGGTTTGTGAGAAAGACCACAATACACACGTAAATGCATAAACAAATATGTAAGAGCTAGAGTTGGAAACTTACCAAATGGTAGTCCCCTGAAGTTGTATTTATCCTACACAGTTGGTTAGCATTAGGAAATTGAGGCATGTGGTCAAAAAAGACAAGCTTAAGATAAATTATCACAAAATCAGCGCTGGGGAATCTGTAAATATTGGTCAGACTTTCCCTCCAGACAGACAAGCCGATCTATCTTCCTGGAACATTTCCAGCACTTCATCGCTTTGACAAAGACTTTTTACCCTTAAGGACATGGAGACATCTATAAACCTCAACTAGAATCATATTTATTTATTATTTACTTTCTTTTTTCATGCTTTGCTACATAGTGCTGGGAAATACAAAGATACAGACACACTTTCCAAATTCATAATTTTTTGATCGAATGACTGCCTATTGGTGACAGTTTCCACTAGCATCTAGTGTTTGTTTGCAATTCATTTTATTTTTTCCACTATGTTCAACGAACACATATTTAGTGCTTTCAACATGCTTAGTGAAGAGGAATTATAAATGGATAAGACATACCTTTCCCAGCCTCAAAAATATACCTGAATTCAGGGGCTAGTTTTCATACAAATATCTATAAATTTGACCTGGAGGTCTTATAATGAAGTGCGAATTAGTCAGAAACGGAATCCTTCCAGGATGTGTCTATTTTATATTAAAGGAATACAATTTAATTAGTAATCTTGAGTTAAAGGAATATATTGGAGAGATATCTTTGAGCAGAAACTGCCCTCCTGGGGCAGCTATGGGGAGGTAATCTGCAGGAAATAAATAAGCTTTGCTTCTAATACCTGAAAAATACGTCCAAGTTATTGCTCTGCATTGCTCTGCAAAGTTATCATAGGTGATGTAAATTAACGTTTTTCTTCTTTTAGGAAAGCCTTAGTAGACATCGATACTTGAATTCCGTATTCCCTCGTGAAAACTCCAGCGCCATCTATGGAATGAATCAATTTTCTTGTTTGTTTCCGGAAGAGTTTAAAGGTATGGTGTGATTGTGCTATTAGTTGTTCGGTTTCCTGATTTTGATTTGTTTCCTTAATTTTTGAGGAATTGTTTAATTGTGAATCTAGTAAGTTGGGTCGTAGTTAACATTTATTAAATATTGAATGTCAAGCATGTAAATTCCTGGCTACTGTCTTCAAATTACCACTTAAGATCTAAATGTTATCATTATAGATGTTTCCATGTGGCTGTAAGGGCCAATGTTTCATTCCTTCAGCGTTTTTTTAGTGCTATTTCTATTCTAGACATCCACAGTTCCATGGGTTATGATAAAGCGAATGATGTCAATTATACTCATTTTTATTATTGACCGAGTTCTATCAGACAAGTCCTTTGATGTGGTAGCTCCAGTCCTGTTGTAGGAATTCCTTAGCTTTCAGTCACTGCATTTCAAGTTATGAAAAAGGATAAAGGAAAATCACAAATAGCAGGCTCTACTAGAAAGCTACTGTTTGTGTTTGAAAAATTCCTCCAAAAAGAGTCCCAGGGGGCCCTCCCTATAACATAATGTTGGCTGTCTTTTCATTTCCTGTTTCTATTCAGCTATTTATTTAAGGAGCAAATCTTCCAGATTGCCCAGATACCGAGCCGAGGTGCAAACATCCATACCCAATGTGTCTTTACCATTAAGATTTGACTGGCGGGACAAGCGTGTTGTCACCCAAGTGAGGAACCAGCAGACTGTGAGTTTTAGGGGTTTTTTTTGTTCTTTTTAAAATCATCTTAACACGCATGGGAAGTCACCTTTGAGGTCCAGTTGAATCAGACTTGTAATGGAAGCTGTCATTTCTCCTGGTAAAAATCACACTCCAGTTATTCAGAAATGACAATGAAGGGAGAATCTCTAGTGAAAAGAGAGGCAGGTGTCAAGGCTGACTTTTTTTTTTTTTAAGATTTTATTTATTTGAGAGGAAGAGAGAGAGAGCGAGCAAGCGAGAGCACATGAGAAGGGGAGGGAGAAGCAGACTCCCCTCTGAGCAGGGAGCCTAATGTGGGGCTTGATCCCAGGACTCTGGGATCATGACCTGAGGCGAAGGTAGACACTTAACTGACTGAGCCACCCAGGCGCCCCAAGGCCAACTTTTATTTTCTTTGAAAACCTACCCCTCTACACCCCCTTGGCATAGGGAATGTCAGCTCACCAGGAAAAATCAACCCCCTAACTGCAGGGATATAGTCTCAATTTCTCTGCAGTGGAAACCTCACCAGGTCAGTCAGGCTCCCCGTGTATAGTGTTTTAGACCAAGCAGTTTCTCAGTCACTGTCTACTTAGAATGATCCTTTCCTTCTTCTCAGATTATACATCTAGTGTTTCTTTTTTTAATATATCTATTGTTAATGATTTAAGTTTTACCACCAAATCATTTGCTTTATTATTGAATTCATAATGATGAGTGAATTAGTCAGAAACAGAATCCTTCCAGGAAGTGTCTATTTCGTATAAAAGAATACAATTTAATTAGTAATCTTGAGTTAAAGGAATATATTGGAGAGATATTTTTGAGCAGAAACTGCCCTCCGGGGGCAGCTATGGGAAAGTAAACTAACACTAGCTAGAGGTATGGTGTCAGCAACCCGTAGTCACTTTTCTCAAGGGATGGAGACCCCAAAATAGAGTTCCTTAGTGCCTCTTTTCCTGTGCTGGAGATTTAGACATAATAAGACCCTTAAAGCCGTAAAGTTGCTCAACACGACTCCACAAAGTCAACCAATTGTTCTTCGTCCTTTCTTTGCCTAACTCTGTACCACATGGCCTGGGATGAAGTCAGTGCTGCCCACCTTCAGACCTTACTTTTACCTCTGCCTTTTCTATGGATCCTTCTTCCTCGTGCATGATCCTTGATTTCATTTCCTCTATCTTCTCCTTTTTTTTCAGGACCAACTCTTTTATGCTTTCATTCCAGTTTGTCCAATAAAATCAAGTTAATAGGTCCAGAATCAGGAAGATTGTCAGCCAATATTTGAATGAGGAATGACCAGTATGGTTTTGAGCATTATGACATTTTGTGTGTATATCTGTGATATGCCCATGCTGGCACCTTGACAGCCTAAGAAGTAATTCATTCGGCTCCCGTGTCCATCAAATAATGAGTTCAACATGGACGACGTATATCCTCACCCCACGTCACCCCATCACTGCCTCTGCCCCATGGGGTGGAGATGGTGGGTGCCATAGAGGCAGAGTGTCAGGGGAGAAACAAGAGGGCTTGAAGAGTGGGTGGGAGTTGGCACACTTCCTAGAAACAGAAATCACGTTCAGTGAACTGACTAGTCTTCATGAGACCATCCAGATAGTCTCTCAATCTCTAAAATTCGCTTTTATCTTGCATTGTCTAATTTACAATGGCGATTACAAGTGTATCTTTAATAATTATATTTTGGTGCTTAAGAGAGAATTTTGATCTTTTCTTTCATCAGTTTGAAAATCTATAGGATGGGCATTCATATTTTGTAGGCCCCCAGACTCTGCTCACTTTACTTGACTTGCTAACTTGTGATATTTAGAGATGTTGGCAAACTCGAACTTTATTTGATAATAAATACAGTGCTATTTCTATTTTTAAAACAGTGTGGAGGATGCTGGGCCTTCAGCGTGGTGGGTGCTGTGGAATCCGCATATGCGATCAAAGGGGAGCCTTTGGAAGCCCTAAGCGTACAGCAGGTCATTGACTGTTCGTATAATAATTACGGCTGCAGTGGGGGCTCCACTGTCAGCGCTTTGCACTGGCTGAATAAGGTGACTAGCTTCTCAGCCTTTGAAACTCTTTGTTTCCTCTTTGTTATTTAACGTGCATGCAGAATTTCATCAGTACTCTCATATACCAAAGAACGTTTTTAAATTCGGAATCTTAAATGGCCAAAGCCTGAATTAATCAGAAAATTTGAGAATGCATAGCTTTCAGGCATGTCAGCTATTGAGAGAGCAAAGTATGAAAAGTCTTGCCTCGATTTGTTTTCAGAAAAATATGTATAGTTCTTTCTTAGCATTTCTTAATAGGTAAATGCTTTTTTTCATAGATACGGATCACATAATGTCCCAGAAAGATTAGAGCATATAATTACTTATTTCCACAAAAATTTTTAATATCGCAGATATAAGGGACAATAGAAATCAGCAAATTTAATAACTCTTTATGTGGATGAAGAAATGAGACCTGGGAGGTGAGATCGTGTTGCCAAATCCGTAGCGGAGCCAGGACTGGGTGTTAAGTCTCCTGCCTCTCACTGGAGGGCCTTAGCCAATACACCAAAGCGTCCTCCATTTCTTAGGAGACTCTGACATTGTCCTGTATCCGGGACCAACTGCACGAAGCCAGCCAATAAGGGTGTTGCTATGTTTGGTAAAAGTTGTCAAGCTGGAATTTCCCAAACTGGAATATTTTTTCCTCGTTCGTTTGCCATATTTTGAGTGACTACATGCCAGAAGCTTCTCTGTACACATCAGAGGCAACAATGAATCGTGTGTCCCCTGGCTTCTATAAGCCCAGAATCAGAAAAGGAGGCTTATCTATCGACAACTAAAAAATATGTGACATACGCTAGATGTATGGCACAGGGAGACGTGGATGGAAAGAATGCTTGATCTGCCCATCGCCTGTGCTGAGTGAGTCTCAAAGACTTGCCGACAGAACCAAGCTCTAGAAAGAAAATGAGTTGCCCTATTGCAACCTCAGGAGAAAAACAATAAGACTATTATCAAATGGAAGGAGGGTCTAAGGAAGGAAGAGATAGGGGAAAAAAGAGCAAAAGAGAAAGATACTGAGTTTAGTTACTTAGTATATCCATAACAAACCCCTAAAGATTGAATTTAAGATCTTAGTAACCTAAAGAACAACCACCTGATGAGGATGTGGCCAAGTTGAATCTTATTTGGACAAATTATAGTAAGTTCTACTTGATTTCTAAAACAACTCATTTTAAATAGAGAACGCTTTGGATGATTATTTTCTTTTAGACGCAAGTAAAACTGGTGAGAGACTCAGAGTACCCATTTAAAGCACAGAATGGCCTGTGCCATTACTTTTCTGACTCACACCCTGGATTTTCAATCAAAGGTTATTCTGCGTATGACTTCAGGTAATTGTCTTATTCCATTGTACCTCTCTCTGTATTTCTTTATTTCTGATCTATTGACTATTCAGGATTAATAACTGAATGGAAGGCATCACTGAATACTTGTAATTGTTTTAAGACCTACTTTTTGGTAGAGAGACCGATGGAGGGCTATCTATGGATGCTGTTTCTTAAATATGATCTTCTTATTTTTCCATTTGTGTTTATAATAGAATTAACAGATTTAAATCCAGTTTAAGGTATAATTTATACTTACCACTTACCTTTTAACAAATTGAGTTGTCCTAATTGTCATTTGTGTATTTCGGTCTCACTTTTGAATTGATCCAGAATCGCTTTGTATAGACTTTCCAGTGAATATCAAGCAGTCTGCTTCCCAAGAAGTATTTTTTTGAACACGCTTGCATTTTTTTAAGGCATCAGCTATAAGAAAAGCATAAACTGAAACTTTCATGTTAGAAGCAAGTAAGACTATATTACTGGAGGTGGGTTATGTCGCATACACCGTGGGCTCGAGGGGCATGCAGGGGTAGATGAGGAGAGGCAGAGGAAAGGGACTTGTGCTGGAAGTTGAAGGGTGAGATGACCTCGGAGAGGTTCAGGGGAAAACAGTCATTAAAAAATGCTTTAAAAATGCATGAAAAACGAAAAGCCAACTAGAAAACCATTGTGACCATTTGACACAGTGCAAAGTAGGTGTTCAGGGATAATAGGACTAAGGAAGATTCAACTAACTCGTTTTTTCATTTAAAAAAATATAAAGGGATCTTTGCACAGTCTTTTGAAACAGAGAAAGCAGGAAGTAAATTATCTTCAGCTGAGGTGACAGACTAGCCTAAAACATACTGCTATAATATAAAAGAATCTCTTGATCCAGATGGTGTCAACCCATGAGATCTGAAGGAAATCAAGGGTGAAATTGGATCATTGAACAGAATGGAATCCTTCTAAATAAGCCTAAGTGTACCAGAGGCCTGGCAGACTGTCAGCACAGCTCCTGCTTACAACAAGGGCTCTCGGGGTGACCCTAGGAACCACACCAGGGAGCCTTGATTCCACAGATGGCAAGCTACACAGAATCTGTAATAAAATGTGCAGGGTCACTGAGTGCATTGTTCCGCGTCTTTTTGAAGGGAAACACACATTCAACAATGAGGACGTGTGTCTTTAGAAGCTGTCAATTCCCTGAGAGTATAAGTGAAGCATATGCACAGGAAGGAACTAGATTTTCAAAATGTCACTTAAAAAAAAAACAAAACCATAACATGTCACTTAAAAATTTCAGGGACTCCCTCATCGTGAGTAGCAAAATGACAAAAAAATAGGGAGACACAAAAGAAGAATAGGCATGAGTCTGAATTAGAGAGAAAGAGAGAGAGAGGAAATGTAAAAGTCACTGGCATTGGACCTGAAGCATGATTTATCTGACCCTTTGGTTAAGAAGAAAAAGGTCCCTATTAAAAAAAAAATCACTACGTTTACACTGAACATAAGCATTCTGATAATACAGTGCTAATTGTGTTAGACTCTGCAAGAAGACCTTTCATTGATTGACTCTTTCATTTAACTATGTACCAAACATGGTTTCAGGCTCTGGGGATCCAGCAGTGAACAAAACAGACAAAAACCCCTGGCTGTATTTTAGTGATAGAGAAAGACAATATAGAAAACAAGTAAAAATATGTACAGAATGTTAGATGTAACCATTTCTACAGAAAACCAAGTAAAACAGTGGGAGGAAGAGGAAGCGTCAGGGGAGTATATAGTCTTAAAAGGTGTGGCCAGGGAGGGGTTCCTTGAGTAGAAGACATTTGAGAAAAGACCTGGAGAAGTGTGGGCACTTAACCATGTAGATATCTGGGGAACTACTGTTCCAAGCAGAAGGACCCATAAGTGCAAACGCTCTGAGACAGAAACAGGTTTGACATATTTAAAGAACGATGAGGAAGCCAATAGGACTGTAGTCCCAAGATGGACAAGACTAGTTGGAGATGAGGTAATCAAAGTTATCGGTTAATGACCTTGGAGCAGTGTTAGAAGAATGGTCTTAGACGTGAGACGTCATAGGTTAATAGACCTCATAGAATATAAAGCCCCACAGAATATACTGAAGGATTTGATGGAGGGGATGAGAGGAAAGAGAGTCAAGGATGATGAGTCCAGGCTTTTTGGCCTGAATACCTCAAAGAATGGAATGAACTCTTACTTGAGACAAGAAAGTCTGAGACAGGAACAGATTCAGGAAGGAATGTCATGCTCAAGCCGTGGTCTCTGGAAACACCAGGGGAACAGGGAAATGAGACCAAACGGGGAAAGCAGGGTTTTCTTATTCAGCAAATTAGTACTGAGGGTACTGATCCTACTAGGGAGCTCTTGGGGCCAAGGAAAAGTAGGCATTTCAGAGTTATCTCACCCAAAGTGATGCTTACTACCTTCCCTGTCAGTTGAGGGCTGCTAGGGTAGAGGTGTGTGGCGGGCTTGATGTCCTGGGTCTTTAAGAGAGAAGGGCCTCAGGCAAAGAGCTGCAGGGGCTCCTTGTTGGAAGCCTGGCTGATTGCACCACCCTGATAACGGGCCAGAGGATGTGGGAAGATTTTGCACAAGCAACTGCTGTAATCAGGCCCTGGACCAGAGCCCTGACACATGGGAGGTTCCGGAGACTCAGGGAGGGTCACAGAGCTAGCGAACTAACTATAGGGCCACATTAAGCCTACAGAAACAGTGTTGGATAATATATCCATTATCAACACTATGTATTTTGATAGTACAGTTGGCCTTCAAACAACATGGGTTTGAACTGCACATTCCACTTATAAGCGGGTTTTTTTTCCAAGAAGTACAGTATAGTATGGTATTTTCTCTTCCTTATGATTGTCATAATAACTTTTTCTCTAACTTTATTGTAGGAATACAGTATTAAGTACATATATTGTGCAAAAGATGGGTTAATGGACTGCTTATGTTATCAGTCAGTTTTTTGGTCAACAGTAGACTATTAAGTTTTGGAGAAGTCAAAAGTTACTTGCGGATTTTTGACTGTGTGGGGTTCGGCACCCCTAACCCCCAGTTCAGTGGTCAATTGTAATTCTATGTTGGGCGAATAATGGAAATAAAGATGCTGTTAGGAATATATTTTAACTAGCTAAAAGCCAACATCTTTCTGAAACACAAAAGATAACAATGCTAGTCAGTTCTGGGGCTAAAGAAAACATTTGCCTGCTGGTCTGGACTATGGCATATCCTCCTATTTCGTAGTTTCCAGTATCTTTGGTATCTTTCTTTAGTTCTGCCTCAAAGCAGAGACTACTACTCACTTGTTTCTTTGATCTTACAATGTTATTTTACCCTTTGCGTTCTAAAAAAATGTTTTGCCTTCTTGATCTTTCTCTTTCCATCATGCTTTCCCTGTCCCTGGACCTTTGATGTCATATATTTAACAGTATATCTTTTGTCATCTTACAAACGTAGAGACACTTGTATCATTCTTTTAGAGAGATAATCCTATTTGTCATATTTGGATAACAAAATATTCAAAAATTGGAACACGATAAAATATACATTATACCCTAAAACCTATGCTGAACAAAATTGGCTTACTAGGTAATTTAGAAATGAGGAAAGGAAGCTATTTCTTTTAAATTTAGAGTGTAATTTATGTTAGGCATGCTATAAAATTTATCCCTGCAATTTCATCCTTATATTGATTTTGCAACATAGGTGACATTAGTCACCTGCTGGAGTCACTGGACTCCAGTGTGACGGTAATGACTCCAGTCTATAACTGTAATTTGTACCCAGCTATGCAGATCTTCAAAGCCTATGCCCTACCATGATGCCTTATAGGAATTTTACAATTTTGCCTGTCTCGGGGTAATCTTAATGAATACAAGTTATTATTATTGTAGCAAAAAATTAGAATTGACTGCTTATAGTTCTCCCAAAAAAGATCTTCACATTAACAGGTAATATGAATAAATGTTTAGAATGAATGTGTAGTTTCCATCTCAATAAATTCTCTCATGCACTCAATTTTCCCCCATCCATGGACAAAATATCCCCTTGATAGAAACTGACCCCCAGCAGGTTATGATGATAGATTATTTACTTTCTGGAGCTACTAATCTACCCATGGCTTTCTGCAGCAATAAACTACCAAATGCTATCTTAATAGCTCGAAATAGCAGTAACTGGGTTTCAGTGTCCTTCACTCATAAGCCTGACCTTTAAAAGGGTAAATAATGGTTTAATCACATACTTCCAAGATCGATGATGGCCAAATGTTGTGTAACATTAGACTTTATCAGTAGGTGTCCATGTGTGAGAGCAATAACTGTGTCTTTCACAGCCTTCGCAATCTAGTCCTAGTTCTCCTGGCATCTTAACATTGCTTCTGTCGTATAAGGACATTTGCCACTTTTTGTAACACTCTCCCCTGATTTCTGCATTTGGTGTTCATTCACATAAGTTGGTCAGTCTCCTGATTCTCACGTGGTATGGCAGAGATATATCTCCACGCATTCAGTCTTCTCACATTCCTTATTAAAAGAATCCCCCTATTATAGCTGGATACTTTGCCGGCTAGCTATAAAACTCCATTTCCTATCTTAGCCCCATAACTGAGTCCTACCAATGAGATCCATATAGACCTATGCAGAGTGTGTGTGTTACTTCTGGGAAGTCTTCTTGACAGAATACAGCACTTCTTTCTTCTTTCTGCTGTCTGAAATATGTGTTAAATGGCAAGAGCTCCTACAGCCACCTTGGGCCATTAATTGACCTTGGCTATGGAAGCCTCCCATGGTAGAGCAAGAATATAGAAAGGTTCTGGCTTCCTGGTATCTTGGAGCCCCATAGCAGTCCTAGACTACCCAGTCTCCCAGACTTCTAGTTTTCATCTTTTAGGTTTTCTGTAATTGCAACCAAACCTACTCCTAACCATACACAGATTAAATAGATTATTTTTATAAAATATCTCTACCTTAAAAACAACTCCTTAACCATGTATTTCCTCTTTCGGTAGTGACCAAGAAGATGAAATGGCAAAAGCACTTCTTACCTTTGGCCCCTTGGTAGTGGTCGTAGATGCAGTGAGCTGGCAAGACTATTTGGGAGGAATAATACAGCACCATTGCTCCAGTGGAGAAGCAAATCATGCAGTTCTCATAACTGGGTTTGATAAAATAGGTAAGTGCTGATAAGACTTGATTGGTTGCTTTCCAGCTTGAACTCTGACTGACAAATGATCACCATCCTTGAAAATGCTGAAGTTTGGTCCTTCTGGGTCTAAGTCCTCCTAAGACCTTTACAACTTTTCAGTAGACTTCCAGGTATAAATACCCTGTCATGGTCACTTTTGAGGACAACCTTGTTAAAATAAATGTAATTCTTGATTTAAATAATGTGCATTCTCCACCTGGAATGTTTAGAATAATTGTTGGGGGGGGGAAGAAGTGCTTGTAATTTTATTATACGTATCTGAAAATTCTTTTTTTTTTTTTTTTGCTTTCCTTATTCTCTGGAATTGTGTATATGTTTTCATTTCATGCTATCCGATTCAAATATACATTTTCCATTAATTAGAGTGTGACACTAAGTGCAGTTCAAATTTACTTAGTTTATGTTAGCATCACATTACATTTTTAATCTTTTGCTAAAAGCTGCTATACTTATCAAGAACTAAACTTTAAATAAACATGCATTCACAACAAAATCTGAAGTTTTCAAGGTCTGCTACCATCTTATGTTTTGTAGGAAGTACTCCATACTGGATTGTGCGGAACTCGTGGGGAAGTTCATGGGGAGTAGATGGCTATGCCCGTGTTAAAATGGGAGGCAATATTTGTGGTAAGTCATGAATTCACGTTTAAACTTCAGGCTAAATGCCCAGGAAGACACTTTGAAAATATTAAAATTATAAACCTGTACGCTAATAATTTAAGTCCATAGTCTGCTTCCAGTGTGTTCAGACCACTTTTACAATAATAATTTTCATTCTTTAGCCAATTGATAAAAATAAAATAATGTTCCTTAAAGAGACACATTGCACACATTCACATTTTGAAAAGGAAGAGGGATGGCAGTGAAAACGAATATAATTGCAAAATACGATAAGACAAAGTACCAATTTACCAAAGTTAATTTCAAAAACCATGTAAATACTCAACTGAGGAGGCTGAGAGTCTCCAAAGACATCTCCAAAATTTATTTATTTCGTTTATTTTTTTTAAGCAGGCTTCACGCCCATCCTGGGGCTGGAACTCATAACCCCAAGATCAAGAGTTGCACGCTCCACTGACTGAGCCAGCCAGGTGCCTCCCCAATTTATTTTTAATAACTGAATCAATTTTCCTAATTTGTGCACCACAACACCTGCTCAAGGATACCAAGAATTGCTTTTTCTTTGTGTCGAAATGTATGAAATCTGAGCATTAGGATTGTTTCTGATTTAATATGCCCCTTGTCACCTACAGACTCAAGCAAAACATACAGCAGAATTGAGGGGCTGAAGCGACCACCTGCTTTTTTCCTGAGTAACAATTTTGTTTTTGGTTAACCACAAACCAAATTAAAATAGCTAGTTAAGTATTTTAAATTGTTTTCTAAAACCTATATGTAAACCTATATTCTCGAATTTTTGATCTAGGAAATCACAGTTTATGAATCGAGTTTGACCCAAACTATACTGCATATGAAAGCAATCGTTTAATTTCTCATTGCAATGATTCCTAACATACGTACAACTTTCTAAAAGTTGTAGAACCCTCCAGAGAGTGAGACTGAGAAAAGAGAGTTACAGTTTGAGCCACCTGGGTGGCTCAGTTGGCGAAGCATCTGCCTTCAGCTCAGGTCATGATCCCAGGGTCCTGGGATCGAACTCCCCATCAGGCTCCCTGCTCAGCGGGGAATCCGACGCTCCCTCTCCTTCTGCCCCTCTCCCTGCTCCTGCTCATTCTCTCTCTCTCTCTGACAAACAAATAAATAAAACCTTAAAAAAAAAAAAAAAGAAGTCTGAGAGCTTATATTTCGATTCAGCCAATGGTTCCATAAAGTAGGATCCATGAGAGTTCATCAGTGTTCTGTTCTATCACCCCAATAAAATATTTTTCTTAAATTACTTATGAAGGAGCGTGAACATCACAGAAGTCTTCCCGCCAGAGCACTAGCAAAGCAATCAGGCCTCCACTTTTTCCCATCCTGGGGGCTTTTCCGTTGTTGGAACTTGCGGATAAATTTCCGCTGCCGTCCATCGCGCCTCTGCCAGTAAACCTCAGTTACCTCTAACTGCCAAAGTGCTGGTTCTTGGGTCTGAGCAGGAGGGTGGCTTTTTCAAGGCTCTGGCAAGAGTTGCAAAAACATAATTCAGACGCTCGCTCACACGTGGCCTCCATTATGACTCTGTATCCTCCCCCCACCCCCTCTTCTGCAGCCCCCAGCTGCTAGGGTGAGTTGAAACAGTGTCTGCTCTCCTGTTCTAGTGTGAACCTCCACATGCCTGCCTGCTGAGTAATGAAGCAGGGATCCAAATCCGTCCTGAAAATGAGTATTTCCTGAAAGTTACACACCTGATGATGCTCAAGGTTCTCTTACGAAGGACGAAGGATGGTGTAACACAGATAGCTCCCATGGCCCCAGGAGATTTTAAAGACATAGCTAATTATAATGAAACCCAGCCTTCAAATGGACTATTTATTGCTTTCACCATGATACTGAGTCCTGTGGTCTTGTGTGCTAAGAAAGCATAGCACAGTTGTGATTTATTTAAATTTTGCTGAAGTTCAGATCTTAAGAGTTTGAAGTCTCAAATGGTATTTAAAACAAACAATCCTATAAATTGTTGTATTCCTACAAGCAATATATATGAGTGCCATAAAGATTTCAGATACATTCATCTATTTAGATAATAAGTCATTTGGGGTTTTTCGTAGTTTCTTTAAAAAAATTTTTATTTATTTATTTTACAGAGAGAGAGAGGGAAAGAGCACGTACTAGTGGGGGGAGGAGCTAAAGGGGAGGGAGAGGGACAAGCGACTCCACACTGAGCATAGAGCCCTAGGCAGGGCTCAATCTCACAACCCTGAGATCATGACCTAAGCCGAAACCGAGTTGGTTCCTTGACTGACTGAGCCACCCAGGTGCCTCTGAAATTTCTTAAAACAGAAATATTAGTCCTCTCTTCTAATATCTGTTTTTGAAGTTGCCATGTTTACACTGACAGATAGCTATAAGCATTACATTATTTTTTATTTTTTTAAAAGATTTTATTTATTTATTTGACAGAGAGAGATAACGAGAGAGCAAGCACAAGCAAGGGGAATGTGAGAGGGAGAAGCAGACATCCTGCCCAGCAGGGAGCCCCATGCTGGGCTGGATCCCAGGACCCTGGGATCATGACCTGAGCTGAAGGCAGACGCTTAAAGCCTGAGCCACTCAGGCGCCCCACATTACATTATTTTTTTTGAAGGAAATAGACTAACGCTAATAATTTCTTTTTCTCTAGGTATTGCAGATTCTGTTTCTGCTGTATTTGTGTGATATGCTGGGCACATCAAGGGACAAAGACAAAACTGAAGGTTCATAATGAGACGTAGCAAAGAACTTCATTCTCAGCGTTGTTCGCCGTCAGGCCACCAGCTCCGTGGCCTGGGAGGAATCTGTGAAAGTTTCTTAACTCTGGGATGAAGGTCACTTCGGGAATCTCTTCAAGTTGAAGAGGCTTTTATCTGATTTGATAGTTATTTGTGTTTGCTTGTCTTTAATGATATACTTCTAGTAGGATTAAAGAAGGGATAAGAATTTCTTTTCCTCTGTAGAATATAGTCACCAGCCTTAGCTAACATTTGTATACAAAACTAGTCAGCCTAAAATGAGGTGTGCTTCTCACAATTATATTCACAGCCCTCGGAGATGGAATTTCATAAGGATTTTGAAATGCCAATTGCTTTACCTCCACAAAAGGTGTTTACCCCTCGAATAGTAGAAAGGTCATACAGAAAGAAACAAAAGGACTTCATTTTTTAAGAGATATCGATTGAAATTAAAGGACCAATATGGCAACTATGTCGTAGGAAAAACTCCAGTAGCATTGCCTGAGAGACAAACTGCCGTTTGGAAATTTTCATCTTCAACAGGCTTCCAGTAGGGTTTTATTTCTTCCTTTGTTCTCCGTGTATTGAGGAGCAATGCTTTCTCCCACTCTCTTTCTCCTGTTCTTTGTTGTGACGCTTCTAACTGTTCCGGGTGGCTCGGCTTCCCTGGCTAAGGAAGTCTTCATTTTTCACTTCCCATTTCTATTTTATAACCATTTATTTGGCTCCATTTGCCTCCAAGCCTTTATCAAATCAGGATCTTACCTTGCTGTTCCTCCCCTCATTCCTAGGCACCACCCCTTTCAAAGCCCAATCCTATCAATCTGGGGTATCAGCCAAACTGACTTTCCCAGACTGTTTTCCCACTTTTCTGCTTACTTTTCCCAGACTCCCATTCCAACCACATTTTTGTGCATCCCTTCGGCTCCTACCTGGTTTCAGGTCTTGATGCCAATGTTTTCTCTTGCAGAAGTCATTATGTGTGGGTGTGTGGCAGTATAAGAAGCTCGGAGCAGAAGAGCTGATCTTCTGATTAAATATAAGTACAATAAATACAAGTATTCAGTGGATTAATATAAGAATCATGTCAAATGTGGCATACGTAAACATTTCTTCTCTGAAACTTATGGTTGCTTTCTAATGTAGAATAGCTTAACAAAACCAAAATTTTAAATGTAACAGCACCACTAACAGCCATCCCATTTTTCCTCTCACTCTTGACCTTTAGGCACCAATCCCCTTTATTAGAAAATGAAAATCAAAAACAAAACACTGTATTTCTGTGTTTTACAACAACCAGAAGCAATCTCAAAAGAATACATGTTGACTCAGGTTTAGAAATGTTCTAGGAAGAAAAATATTGATATTCTGATTGATATTTTAATTATCCAAATATGTCAGAAGGGAACTGTGTTCTGGTCGTTCTAGCTTGTATTTATTGACTGATTCCTATACAGTATAAGTGCTTTTCTGATACTCTTTTTCAAATGTTAAAGACTTGTTAAATTACAAAATGATTAATACTTCTCAGCTGTTGCAGATGTCGATGACATTTATAATAAAACAAGCTATATTTGACTTTGGTTGAAGAAGACTCTTGATAAGTGCATGACCTACATCTTGTGAACAGTGTTAATGTGCTTACATTCACATAAGCGTTTTCTCAGCTCCAAATCCATATGTTCATAGACGTATGGTTTTCTCCATAGACACCTG
The DNA here is from genome assembly GCF_024610735.1 of Ursus americanus. Lineage (NCBI taxonomy): Eukaryota > Metazoa > Chordata > Mammalia > Carnivora > Ursidae > Ursus > Ursus americanus. The sequence goes on along the minus strand of NC_142139.1, from coordinate 43,916,667 downwards.
AACCTCAGTGTCTACAAAATTACCCCCCTTCCCTCCTTCTAAAAAAAGAAAACAAAAAAAAACCCAAAAAACTTCCATACCTCCTAGGGTCTCTATTTTGGTTAACAACATCAACATTATGTAATCACCCAGTCAATAAAAGTGAGGGCAATGTTATTGAATCAGGTTGACTACACCTTAGTAACCCATTACTTGATCACCTACTTTCCCTCTGTTTCTACCCTCCTTTTCTAGATGCATGTTCTTTAGTTATGTCTCAGCTCCACTAGTCAGTGGTCACTAAACCCTATGTCCCCTAATACAGAGGCTCTCAAAGTATAGTCCCCAAACCAGAAGCCACTTGAGAATTTATTAAACACTTTCTTTCTTCTTTCTTTCTTTCTTTCTTTCTTTCTTTCTTTCTTTCTTTCTTTCTTTCTTTCTCTCTTTCTTTTTCTTTCTTTCTTTCTTTCTTTCTTTCTTTCTTTCTTTCTTTCTTTCTTTCTTTCTTTCTTTCTTTCTTTCTTTCTTTCTTTCTTTCTTTCGAGAGCCCTCCCTGCTGAGTGTGGAGCCCAACACAGAGCTCGATCCCAGGACTCATGAGATCATTCATGATCTGAGCTGAAACCAAGAGTCAGCCAATCAACCGATCGAGCCACCCAGGCTCCCCGGAACACTTAATTTTTATAAGGTGATTCTGATGGATGTTATTATCATCCATTTACTATGTGTCCCCTGGATTTGTATTTCTGTAAGACAACATTATGTGATTTCCCTGCTTTAAACCATTTGGGAGTTCCCCGATGCCTAAAAGATAATATACCAACTCTTTTAAATGACCTTTCACGAAGAAGCCTCTTTTCTACCTTCTTGCCTCCATCTCTGCTGTTCTATAAGGACATATGCTGTGCTCCAGCCGTAGTAAAACTCCTTGAAGTTCACCCAGTGGGGCTAAAGGGAAAGCAATGAAATTTTCATGTAATAATTAGGAGTCATAACAAAGATCATCAAGGTGTTCCTGGGTGTGATTTCACAAAGATCTCAAAGTGAATACTAAATTAGGCAACCTTACACAGACTTCATGACTTATTTAAGAATTATAATTTAAAAGGGATGATTAGCGCTAGAAGCAAGTTTGAATGGGGGCAAGGGTAGAAACCGGCATTACAAATTGTTTTGACTTTTATATTAAGAATTACTGATATATCCCTTGAAAAAAAACTCTTACTACCTAGTTTAGTCACACCAAGAAATAAAAATAAGAGTTAAATCAAATCATTTAAGTCTGTTAAAAGAATAAACCTTGACGAATAGCATTTATTCTAAGATTCCAAGGCATCTTGCTGACAGAGCATATTTTTTTCATTACTTCATGAGAAGAGCAAAGATTGAGATAAGTATTTTTAAAAATATTTTATTTATTTATTTATTTGAAAAAGAGACAGAGAGAGGCAGGAGCTGAGGAAGGGGCAAAAGCAGAGGGAGAGGGACACGCCGACTCCCCGCTGAGTAGGGAGCCGGACACAGGGCTCAATCCCAGAACCATGAGATCATGACCTGAGCCAAAGTCAGATGCTTAACTGACTGAACCATCCAAATGCCCCTTGAGATAAGTATTTTTATCCCCATGATATAGATAGTAACCTGAGGCTTAAACTGGAATTTGTACCAGAATAGATGGTTATTAAATGGGAGGGCCACAATTTGTTCCCATGCTTGCTGATTTCAAAGCCATTGCCTTAAGCCACCATGTTACCTGTGTCTATATTTGTCAGCTGTACCTGTGCACGTGCACACACACACGCACACACAGGCCTTATAGGTAAAAGCAATTATATGAAATTGTCTGTCTAGAGACAAACTAGACAACATGATCCTTATAGGAAAAAACTTATAACTGAGACCAAAGATTATTTCAATTCTATCAAGAACTTGCTGCTTGCTTATAGATAATCACCCTAGGTCAAGGTTGATATACACTTGGATTCCTTTGATACTATTTTGCACTCCCTTCCTAAAAGAAATTTAAGAATTGCCAATATCCAGGCCAATCTAGAAAAAGAAGAATAAAACTTCTGTCTGGTCTAAACTCTCTTAATCTAATGTTTGTTATTAGAAATGAAGTAAATCATTGTTTAGTGTGTTTTCTCCTCCTCTCTTCTAGAAACAACATTCTTCAATTGAGGGAACTATCACTCTTTCCAACTTCAATCCTGCATTGACTGCCTCCCAAAGCTGGGAAGAACAGCTTTGCCTTTCTGGTCCAGAGGTGCTGGAAGCTGGGCCCTTGCCTGAGGAAGGAGCTGGCCTACAGCAGGGAAGAATACAGCCAACTCCTACAGAAAAGAAGAGATGAGACGCAAAGGATCCTCAAAGTGTTCCAGGAATATAGTACTCCAGGAACTGGATCCATCCCCAGGCTCCTCTCGATTCTTCGAGCTAGTGGAATTGTCTAGCAAGTTCCTTCTAGGCAAACTTCAGGTGGATTTCTGTCATTGGTCATCAAGAGTTCCGATAAATACAAGCAATGTTTCCAAAACAATATATGGAAAAGAGACTAGTTCTTATTATTTCTTAAATTTTTTGATTGTATAAGTCTTCATACAGAATGACACCTTTTATTACATTAACTATTTGAAATAGCTGAAGTTTACAAGCTCATTAAAGTATGAAATGAGATAATGATTGTGTTACATGGTTATATTGAGGTAAGCATCAGGAGACACTGAGTTTTTAATAGGAAAATCTTCTATGTACAATGTTACAATTCAATTGAATTAATTTCTTATCTTAATGTTTAGTCTTATCACAAAAATGAGTTCATAAAATTATTTACAGGATTGAGTCAGAGCACCACAGAACTTACCTATGTATATACATATATTACAGTAGAACTCTTTGTGTATCATGAAAATTCATAGAAAATTTTAAAAAACACAGGCTGAGAAATCGATGTCTTCATATTTTTACAGATGATTTTAATCCGATTCATCACTGCTGAAGTAAGAGCTGTCACAATATTCAGCCGTGTAGAGGAACTTATGAATAATTGGGTTCATCTTCGGTATCCAATGTCGGGGAACCAGATACGTGGAAAGATTAAATAGATCTACAAATACCTTGTACCTGTCACTGGAAAAACACAAATATACCGATGGTGTAGATTTATTGACATGAAATATTTTAAATTTTTCTTCAAAACATTTCTTTTTTCAATGATTTTTTGCCATAATTAGTATTTAATATTATGCTTCGTTATACATTATGTATTATATTTTGTGCATATTATATATGTAATATTAAGGAGTTCAGGAATATAAGCATTAAGATCACCTCTTTTTCATTCCATATCCAAAGTTCATGCCCATAAAACAGTATTATGTGTTTCATTGATCCTGACCAGGCCGGTTCAGATCAAAACCCGAGTCTTATGATTGTCATGCTGCCTTCATAAAGATAAGGATGTGTTCTTGTTTCTGACTTTTAAAGGACGGTATGCAAAATTTAAAAAAGAATTAAAGCATACAAAATTCTTAGTTGTTCATTAAAAAATATTTCCTACTTGAAAAGTAGCTGTCAAGTAACTGACATGGATGGATTAATAAATTGAAATGCCAACTTTGATTTGTAGTAAATGTCTATAATGTGGCTTTAACATTTACAATCACTCTTGTGTGTGTTAGTCAACTGTTTTAACTCTTGCAGTTTTATAGTGGAAGAGCATTTGCCTTGAGGTCGAATGAGAGTTCAAATTCTGCTCTGCAACTTGCAACTCATGTTGAAATTGGACAAGTTGTCTAAACCTCAGTGCCTTGGTTCCTAATTCTATAAAATAAAAACTACAACCCCTTCCTCTGACCAGGCCTTTGTGAAGTCTTCATGAGATAACGGCACACTAGAAATGCCGGGTGCATTAATTATTCCCACCATCACCGATGTGTAGGTCCATGCGGTACAATCATTTACCATTTCATGCTTACAGAATTTATCCCCAGGGAAAGAGAAAATATGTGACGACTGTGAAAATTCAAACCAATGAATTTTATAAATTGCTTAGTCTAGAGTTTGTTCCTAGGGAAAATGAAAATTCATAAAAAGGATGAAAAATTGAACCTGTGTGTCTTGTAACTGTCAATCTAGTAGTAAGAATAGGGATCAAAACCATGTACAATATGAAGAATTTTGGAGACTAAGTGTGAGTCTGTAATTTGTTCTTGAGCTGATTCTCCCTTCCCGAGGGGCCTTGTAAGTTTCCCTGTTTCCATATGTGTGTATTTCTCTCTATGTCCATCATAATGTTGGGAACATTAAATAAATTAAGAACACAAATGTCCTATAAATCTCTCTAGCATGTTTTAAGTGCTAGATAAATGCTGACCCCTCTCCTTGTAAACACTCTCTGGGCACTCTCTAGAGTGGATGGAAGTAGTTTTTATAAAATAGAGTCATACCAGGAAGCAAGAAACTTTTTCAGCTGTTGTCATTCACCTGGGCAAGAGGACATTAGTGGAATGAATGACAACTGTTTGAATCTAGTTCAAACTGGAGCCAGAATGTGTTGAAAATATTCCTACCTGGATGAACTCCCTCATACCCTCACAGGTCGTGCGACCACAGGTATCATGCTCATTTCATCTCAGGATCAAAATGATGAAGCACCAGAACTAAGGATTTTACGATGACCTCTGTAATAGGAGTACCTTAATCTAACTAGTATCAATGTGTTTCAGCAGTTCGGATTGGAGCAAGTATAAATCACATTTCCTAGGTAATGCACATGTATATAGAGAAACCAAGAATCAGTGACTTTCAGCAAGAAAAACAGGTGAATTTCCCCCGTCTTACCTCACTGTTGAGCGCAGGTACTGATAGCCAGACGACCCACCAGTGCCAGCTTTGCTGCCCAGCATTCTGTGCACCATGCACACATGGTTATCTAGGCAAACACACAAATGAACTCCATGGATATTTTTCTGCCATTAGTTCTACAATTTTCTAAAAACTAAGGGTTGGTAATGATTATTGCTTCTGAGAAAATGTTCACACCTTATCACTTAGCCATATGGAAGGTTTGCATGTGAGAGCCAGATGAGACCAGTAGGTTGCCTGGCACCCCACTTGGTTCAGGCTGTATGCAAGTGACTCCATCCAACCTAATGATGGACTAGCCTGTGAACGCAATAGGGGAAGAGTAGGGCCGCATTATGTCTTTTCACGAACCCTCACCACTTTTGCCTTCATGGGTCCCTTCCTCTATTTGAAGAAAAAAAAAAGAAATATATATATATATATATACACACACACACACACACACACATATATATGTGTATATATATATATACACATATATATGTATATATATATATATACACAGACACAGACACACACATAGATATATAAATTATATTTTGAAATTGTATTGGCATAAAGAATCAGTTATGGTTATATATTAAGACATTCTATTTAACCTAAAGTTAATTTTTTCTTCTGATTATTAAATAAAACGTTTTTATGGGCCCCCAAAGGTAGTCTGGGCACTAGGCACTGTGCTTACAGTGTATGATGGGTAAATGGCCCTGGGAGAGAATAATTGTTGGGCTGACTTTAAAAAAACAAGAACAAGAACAAAAACAAACAAACAAAAAAACTCATTCACACACAAAGGAGGAAAGAAAAGATAGTAGGAAGGGGAGCAGACAGGTGGAGAAAAGGAGTAAAGGAATAGGATGGGGGAGAAGGATTATTGGGGTTGAGGTGGTGGTGTTGGAAGGTGTGGGGAGACTTACATCTCCATTTAGTCATGAGTGTGTCTATGTCCATGAGAGAAGTCAGCAACTGAAACGGCACCTGGAATCTAGGCTCTTCCCTAAAGAAGAAATTAATAATAAAAAGAAATCCAATGAAGCAAATCCAGTGTGTTTGGAAGGGCATAGTTTTATAATCTGTTGGCTCTGGAAACAAATGTTAACTTTGCCTCTTAAGCAAACCTGAATTACTCTCCCAGTCTCAGTTTCTTCATCTCAAAAATGAGGATACTACTACTCAGCTTACAGCATTTGTTTAAAGGGTCTAGAATATTCCATGTAATATACGTGAAGCAACCAGCCAGAATCACACCTAACATAGATTCTCATTAAAAGGTAGACATAGGGGCACCTGGGCGGCTCAGTCAGTTAAGCGTCCGACTCTTGGTTTCAGCTCAAGCCATGAGCTCAGGGTCCTGAGATCAGGCCCTGCATCTGGCTCCACACTGGGCGTGGAGTCTGCTTGAAATTCTCTCTCTACCTCTGTCCCTCCCCGCAACTCGTGCATGCATGTGTGTGTGTGCGTGCAGGCTCTCTTGCTCTCTCTCTCAAATAAATAAATAAATCTTTAAAATAAAAAAAAAAAGGTAGACATATTCCTACCTCAGATTCACCAGCTTTTTCTAGGCAAAAGATATTAAAACTTCTAGGCAAAGATATTAAAACACAAAAGCAAAAACTGCTTTTTATTTCCTCCAATACATATTTTTTTCCTTTCTTCATCTATGCACTCCCAGTACATTTTCTGCTTCAGATACATAAACCTGAGTGACATACATTGAGTAGGAGTTTAGGAAAAGGGTCAAAACATTTTGTTGATGTTTCTGAAGAAATGAATTCGAGAAGACTTTTTTAAAAATTTTATGTATTTGAGAGAGAAAGAGAGAGCACAAGTTGGCGGGGGGGAGGCTGAGCAGGGAGCCTGATGCAGGGCTTGCTACCAAGACACGGAGATCATGACCTGAGCCAGAGGCAGATGCTTAACCAATTGAGCCACTCAGGGGCCCCGGAATTTGAGAAGATTCAAAAATCAAATAAATACAACTAAGAGGTTCAGTAAACAGAGGTATTGTTTTTGGTTTTGTTTTTAATGTTTGCTAGTGTGCTCTCCATTGTTCTGCACATTTAATTTATGAAACATGAAGATGAGGCCTTCATACACATGGAGTGGGAATACGTGGACACTTAAGGGACACCTCACACACTTTAGACAGTGAGGACAATTTTACTTGAAATTGCAGAATAAAGAGAACAACAGTTTATAAAGGTGTTCTCACTTTATCCACTTTTTTAATTTCATAAAACAAAAATAACTACAACATTGTTTAATGATGCAACACATTTTATGATAGTTTCGACTTTAAAACTATGATTGCAATTTATAAGCTTTATAACTGATATATTATCGGTACCTTCTCCTCAACTTCTGTTCTAGTCTTCTAATTTGCTTTTACCTGTAAAAATATATCATCAAGGCCCCCTGAAGTGCTCTGTATGACAGTCGTCTTTCACCTGCAAGACACATAGCGAGTTTCAATTTAATGAGGAATTTAGGACAGTCATATTCATTCGGCATCATCACCTCAAGTAATTACGTTTTATATGTTTTTAGAAAACAATGTTTTAGTTTAGACTTTTTATTCCTTAGATTTTAAAAAGCTAATATATATATGTATATATATATATACACACACACATCAAATATATATGTAATATATATATATATACTTTCTCTATATACATACTTTATATAATATATTTGCATTTAAAATATAAATTATGCATTTAAAATTTTTAAAACCTTTAAGTATCATGTTAGGAAAACTTGATACAGAAAATACTTAAGTTCCATTCTAAAATAAATTTTTAAGTCAAATAGTATAACGACTAACTTTAAAAAAATGATTCATCCCGAAGGTCATTTGAAAGTAGTTTTTTTTTCTAATTCACTTAAAATTGCTTAAATTACTTAAAATCACCTGGCATCAAGGAGTACAACCATTATATAAAATCTCATATGTGTGCTCTACTAAAAGGCTTTGCTCTATCTGCAGAAAAACAAGATTTTGCTATTCTTTACAGAAGTTTTATAGAAAGCTGAGATGAACTACCTTAAAGTTTGTAGCATTTCATATTAATTTCATATGCTTCTATGCCTTGCACCTATGTTATAAAAATTAATTTTTACCTCTCTTCTCATTTACAAAAGATTTATAAGTACTTTGTAATAAAAATGTCAAGTACAAATGAACACAAAAATTTCAAACATACAAAAGAAGAGTTAAATAATGAAGGTATTGATGATACTGGTCAATGAGCTTCAGAAAATAAATAGCCAACATTAATTATGCCAGAAAGTCTGACTATGTGCTTTCCCTGGTCTGCTTGGGAAACTGGTTTCCTCTGTGAAGCCATCCTTGCCCTCAGAATACTTCTTCCTCTGCTCTACACTACTGTGCTGTTTACAATTAAACTGCTCGTCTTCATTTCCATCCCTATTACACTGTGAACTAAACTGCAAAATCGCGTTCCATTTCTCCTGGTCTCCTGCATGTCGAATATCTATCATGAAAGCTTCTGACTAATGTCTTTGAAATAAATTGGGCATGTAAACTTACCGCATAAGGTTATAACAGATAAAATTAACCCAGTTCTTGTTTTGATGAGTGCAATAGAAATTTTCATTTTATTTCCCCCACGTAAGGTTTGATATTTTGATCTCGCAGTCATACATCCTGCAGAAAGGACCCTTAGAATAAAATACTCACCTTTACTATAGAGATGTTCATGACGCTTCTCATCAAATAAGGAGAGTAACACCTCTTTTTGTTTCTGAAATTCAGCCATTTGTTCCTCTTTCTCCTCTGACTCTTCCTTAGCCTTGGGGGAAGATACTGCATCAATATCCCCAAGAGAGATAGATTCTTACTTCAGAAAACATCTCTTCTGAGAAGTAATAGACTCACCAGAAGCACAAAGGGTGCACTTGGAATAGTTACCATATCATCTAATAATACAACTTGGAAATGATGGCTTATGAGACGAGTTTTCCTCACACTCACTGGTTCTATCCTTTTAAGTTTGCGTGATTTGTTAATCTCGAATGTTATTTTCATAAATATCATGAGAAATGGACTTAGATGGGCAAAATCAGAGATAGCTGCAAGTGGCTGATCATGATCTAATTTTAGACAGCAATTTTTTAAAAAAGGAAGTAAAGTAATTCCACTTAGGAAAAGTTAAGAATTTTCAGTCAGAAAAACTATTAACTCTATTAAAATTCCATATTCAGTATTATATTCTGTAAGTATAATTTCTTAGACCTTTTCCACCCTCAGATATTTATTCCTTTGATATCTATTGATTCATTCAAGGAAATTCTTACACTTCTGCCTACTACAAATGCTTTACTTACAACTCAATTGAGCAGAAGCAAAGATCGGTTAAGTCAATTATTTTCAGTTTGTCTGAACAATCACTCATGGGGTGAGAACTTGTATGCACATTATTGTCAATTAATTATTCATTTATTTAGTAAATGTCATGCTAAGGTGATAGAGATAACATTGTGAGCAAAAACTGAGTTTCCTGATTTCACACAGTATAGCAACTGGTGGAAATAAGGCATTGAACAAATAATCATCTAGATGTTACATTGCAAGCGTGGACAGTAGAAAACAGGAGGAGGATGCCATGATAACCTACAGTAGTCAGGAGGTAGGGGGGAGATCTTTTTTTTTTTTAAGATATATTTATTTATTTTAAAGAAAAAAGAGGGAGAGTGTGTGCATGATTGGAGGGGCCGAGGGAGAGAGAGAGAAAGAATCTCAAGCAGACTCCCTGCTGAGCAGTGAGCCCCATCCCAGGACCCTGAGGTCACAACCTGAGCCAAAATCAAGAGTCGGGCTCTCAGCAGACTGCGCCACCCAGGCGCCCCGGGGGAGATCTTTCTGAAGAAGTTCTCCTTGAGCCTGAAGAATGGAAGGAGTTACCAGGGGAAGGATATTCTAAGCCCAAAGAATAACATATAAAAAGGGGCGCCTGGGTGGCACAGCGGTTAAAGCGTCTGCCTTCGGCTCAGGGCGTGATCCCGGGGTTGTGGGATCGAGCCCCACATCAGGCTCCTCCGCTAGGAGCCTGCTTCTTCCTCTCCCACTCCCCCTGCTTGTGTTCCCTCTCTCGCTGGCTGTCTCTATCTCTGTCGAATAAATAAATAAAATCTTAAAAAAAAAAAAAAAAAAAGAATAACATATAAAAAGACTCTGTGGTGATAAATTTGAAGAACCAAATTCATCTTAAAGAAATTCAATATGGCTGGGCCACATGAGATCATGAATCACCTTGAAGACTGTGTTAAAGGTTTTTATCTTTATTTTAGAAACAATAAGGAGACATAAACAGTTTTCATGCAAAAGCAAAATGTGATCAGATCTGCATTTTGAGAAGATTGCTCAAAGTGCAGTATGCAAAATAAATTGGAATGGAGTCATATTGGGGAGAAGTGTAGGATAGTTGAGAGAAATTATGAGACCAGGTGAAAAACAAGAGCAATTTGCATTTGATTCAGGTGGTAAATAAAATGGAGGGACTTGAGAGCTACTTAGAAGGTGAAATTGGTAGGATTTGGTGATAAGTTGAAGAAACAATTAAGGAAGAGGGAGGTACCAAGGATCAATTGTATATTTCAGACTTGACAAACTAGATGGTTTATAAGGGAAAAATTTCTTCAGTTTGTAGTAGACCAAGTTGATATGAGAGTGGAAGGAAGAAGAAATTTTCTAAGTTTGGTTTTATCATTATGTTTTTGAGAGGACCAGGAAGAAATTATAAAGTAGGATATGAAATATGTAATTTGAAATTTAAAGAGCTATCTATGCTGGAGATGAATGCCTGAGAGTTATTGGTATATAAGTAGATATTGAAACAGTAGGTATAAATGAGTTCATGTGGTGAGAGTACAGAGAGACAATACAAAGTGTCTAAGCCAATGCATTGTGAAATCCCACCACTTATCAGTCTGAGAAGAAAAATGAGCCAGTAAAGGGGACAAAGCAAGACAATAAGGGCCAGAGAATTAAAGGAAGACAATGTCATACCAAATCCAAGGGGGAAAAATATTCAAGAAAGAATAAGTAGTCATTATTGAATGCCACTAGGAGGTAAAGTAAAAAGAAAATGGCCATTGGATTTATATACCTAGAGGCCATCTGTGAATGATGGGACAAGAAGACAGACTGGTTTGGGTTGAGTGTTAGATGAGAGATAAAGAAATAATTACGCTAACCATGTTCTAAATACCTTACAGATATTCATCTAATTTAATGCTCATAATAGTCCTACAAGGAAGATACTCTTGTTTTCTATTTTACCATTGGTGAAAGTGAAGCAAAGGGATGTTAAGTAACAGCAGAAGTTCAGTGTCAGTCATTAAGAGGTGAAGGTGAGCCTTGAACCCATGCAGTGTGACTTCAAAGTTCCTGCTTTAAGCACTACCTGATACAGCCTCTCCAGATATACAACTAAAACAATTCTTTCAAACAATGTAGTCATGAAGAGAGGATGGGAAATGAAGAATCGACAATATTTTTCTTAAGATGAAAGAAATTTGAGCTGAGAGCCGATAGAAAGGGCCCTGCAAATTTACATGAGCCCAGGGAAAATTATCTGGTTAAATATATTTGGTTGACTGGTCTTTTGAGAGCTTACTTCTGTCTAGAATTGATCATGATAAGAAATTTTCAATGGAAATAAAAAGGTCTATTAATCTGATATATTTATCAAAAACAAAATCTTGTCTATAATGAACATCCTAACTTAATTTTATTGTACATAAATAAAATAAAATCAATTATGTAATATATTTCTTGCAGACACATTTGTGAAAGAAAAAGAATATAAGACAAATGAAAGTTTAAGAGAAAATTGGAGATTTGTTAAATAAAATTCTCAATACTTCTTCTATAATAAACTTATATTTACTTATGGCATCATAAATACCTGAATTTTTATGAATTCTTCCTCCAGGCCCTTGACAATGTTGTTTTCAAACTTTCCCCAGAAGTTAAATCCATGTGGTTCTAAACCTGGTGTTCTTTCCAGCCAAGCCTGAAGTATTATTTTTTTTTAAGTAAATAAATTGTAACATTTAAAATATGTAAAATACATTGTGCCTAACATTTATGAACTTGAAACAGGAAATTCTCTTTATTTTGAGAAACATATGTCATAAGTTTTTATTTATAAATATTTTCTTTCCCTTCAATTTCTTCATTTAAAGAATAGCCATTTATTATATTTCACTTCTTAATCTTTAAAGCAATCATATTGATAATACTGACTCTTTGTTTGTTAAGAAATATATTATTACAGAAATCCCAACTTTGTTCTATAAATCTATGAACATATCTAAATGCTATTTGAATGAAGTGTTCTGGTTTATTCTCAAAATACCTTATGGCTTAGGAGCTGAAGGAATTACTACACACATAAGATACGATCTCTTCTAAATGTAGGAGCATGGTATACTTAGCAACTCTGAAATCAACTAACTACTCGATTATTTTAAGAGTCCACAAGACTTTTTTTAATTTACTTTAATTCCAGTTTAGTGAACATACACAAGATTTTTTAATGTAAAAATGAAACAAAATTCATGCATCTCTGTGGATTCTCATTTAACCTATTTTTTGGTCTTGAAATTAGCTTTGTGATTCTTTCTCCTCCTATCCTTATGAGCTGTTTTTGGCATTATGTACAATATATTAACCTAAATCCACATTTACAATACCGAGGGGATTAGTGTGCATAGTGTAAGTCCGTGCAAGAAAATTTTAATTTGCGAAGGAAAAAAATCCTTATGAAGGAAATCAAGACCATATAATCTTTATTGAATAATTTACTTATGAAGAAACAGTAATCCTTCAAGACCTTTCACAGACCTGGAGGGAATTAAGATATGAAGGGAACAAATTCTCAAGACTATACTCTTAGTAATTTAGTTTAATTGAGAAAAATACACAACTTGTGGAACTGTTCAATAATGGAATATTTTAAAGAAGTAAAGCTCACTGAATAATTCACTACACTCAGCTTAAAACTCAGCTAATTACATGTTGTTTAGTAGGCTTGTTTAAAAGAATTGTTTTATAAGATGAAGTTATTAAATATTAACATGGCTGATTATATAACTATTTCTGAAATTTTCAAGGGAGTTCTTTATAATTTAAATATTTTAATTAGTTGAGCTTAAGTATTTTTATAAATTCTTTCTGTTCTTATTTACAATGAATGTGATGAAACACTTGAGTTTTAAAATGTTAATCTCCCAGAAGCTAAATTAACAAGACGTGGGGAGTTAGACTTTAAAGATCATATTCGCGCTTATACCTCCACAAGCTGCAGTAGTGTTTTCTCCTGCTCCGACTTAAGCAGCAGCTCATTATCTTCTCCTTTGAAGTTATCACGATAATGTCTTCTGTTGTAAGGGACCCTTAAACTCTGAAGGACACCTATCTTGTTTTCTAAGAGTCGGAATTGCAAACTCTGGAAGCCCGATGCTGGAGATAAATACTCTCTACGAATAAATGGAGGAAGGCAAGAGAAGAGAAAGAAGAGAGGGGTTGACATTGTAAATCACTGTAATGATTTCTTCTGTTGTGTGAGGTCATCGGTTTTACTCCCTTAGATATCACCAAGAACAGGGACACAAAGCTGCCTAGAGCTGGACCTGTGATTTGACCTTAACGAAGAAAGAAAAATGAGATACCTAGACATCATTGTTGCTGTCGATTAATCAGTTTAAAGATGGAATGTGTATATAGTCCGGGAACTGTCATATATGCACGTGCTTATTTATATACATACACACACATACGTATAGACACGTGTATGTTTACGTATTTGTGTACTAATTTTTGTCCTGAGATAAAGACACGTGGACGTTGAGCGATATTTCTTATTCTATAGTGCTAAAAGATTCTTTATAGATTCAATCCCTCCTAAAATTTATATTCTTGGATATCATCATGGATCTCACTATCTAGTATCATTATGAACACCAATGAGATGATACCAGTAAAACAAATAAGATATTGCCTCACACAAAATCGGCAATAAACAAACGTTAGGACTCTCACCCCACGACCACCCAAACTCTTACATCCTTCTAAGCTTCCTTCATCTAATTGGCTTTAAGACTTCAATTTTTTAAAACCACCACAAAGGAATTTTACTACATTTCCCCTCGACTGTCACACATGTTGGAGACAATGCCTATTACATCTCTAAATGCACCAGATGTTCTTAAGAAATCTCTTCTCCAATTTTGGTATGAAAAAAGCTTTTTTTAAAAAAAAAAAAATATATATATGGCTTTGGCTGCCTGGAAATGCAGAGCTAACATTTATAGTTCAATCCAAAACTTAAACTGAAACTTTTGCTGATAGGCTTCCCATCAACTCTTGTTTCTCTTTTATTTTTAGTTTGGAATTTGTTTAAATTTAGTTATATGTATCCTGTCAGTCATGTTAGCCTTTTTGATAAGTCATCTAAAATTCTTTTTAATAGCTTCTCGGCCTTTTGGCTAAGATCAAGGGTAAAATCCTTTTTAGATAAAAACAGGGCGCACAACCATGACTTCAAAGTAATCGATCCTATTATGTTCGTATGCAAAAGTGAGTGAGGACATATTTTTACTAACTTCTCAAATGCTTTGTGATGAAGACTCCCATGTGTTTGCAGTGACACAGTGTCCGTGGGACAGGCTCCTTACACAGCACACAGCACACACGTTCCCCTTTACCCCACCGGAATGAAAGGGCAAAATGCCACTGCCCTCCTACAAAGCCACGGCCCCACACCTGAAGTCATTGAAGTCCAAGGCTGTCATGGTTTCCAGGACGGAAAACTGCTGCACCAGGAGTTTCAGGATCACCACCACCCGGTGCATCCGAGTAACAACCTTCAGCATGTTCCTTTCATCCCTGACCTGACGGTTCAGAAATGAAACATCGAGTAATCAATCCCAATTTCTAGAAGATACAGAAGAGCCTATAAACAGCAATGTACTCCCATTAACTTTCTCTGTGTAAAAGAGGAACATTGGAATTAAAATGTGCCATACGTATGTATTGAATTCATAGCCACTCCAAGTTGTGTGCAAAGATGGTCTGCAAAATAGGAATCATTTCTCTTTCTTTGAAAATAGAAAATTATATGGAAGCAAGTGAGAAGTCGGTTTTGGAACACAATGGCCACTGATGTCAAAGTATATTTCTCTCTTAGTTGGCTTAGAGAAATCAAGGTCAAGGAAACATGGAAACTTCTGGGTGAAGATTAAGCAACACCTGGATAAATCTGTTCTTCACCAAGGGCCCCAAAGCTGCCATTAATGTAAATGGGAATTGTATTCACATGTGTATGAAGAGTGTTGTGTGTGCAGGGTTGAACTGAAGCAGGGGCTCAGAGGCAGGGGAACCAGGTTGTCCTTTGTTTGGAGAAGGCACCTGGGAGCAGGAGGAAGGTGTAAGGTGGGGAAGTGCAATTTGGACTTCTGCTCTGCTCTCCTCCCACTCTTGATCCTTCCCGGGCTTTCCCTCCCTATTCCCCTCCTCCTCCTCTCTTTTATCTTTTTCTTTCTTCTTCTTTAAGATTTTTAAAATTTATTTGAGAAAGTGAGAGAGCAAGAGCAAGAGAAAACGAGCAGGGGGGGAGGGGAGAGGGAGAGGGAGAAGCAGACTTCCCACTGAATAAGGGGCCCATTGTGGGACTCGATCCCAGGACCCTGGGATCTTGACCTGAGTCAAAGCAGACCCTTAATTGACTGTGCCACCCACGTGTCCTCTTGATCTTTCTTCTACTACTTTTTTCCTACATCCTCTCTCTTCTTATTTCACTTTCTTCATCATTGTTTCTATCTTCCCATAGCAAAAATCATTAGAAATAAAATCTTTAAAGAAAACACACACACACACAAGAAAGAAATACAATTCTGGTACCTATTAGTTAAAGGATTTATATTAGCAATCTTGGCAATCTACTATCCTAAACAACAACTTTCTTTAAGGGCAAATAAATAAATAAATAAATCAAGTTCTAAACAAGGGCCCGAAACTGAAATGTGAAAGGAATCTTAAAGCAATGTGTAGCTCTGAGGTAGCAGAGGCACTGGGAAAGTATGACCAAACTCTTCGCCACTTGGAAGGGTTTTTAAAATGTTTCCATGAAGTAATAATTCCATCATTCGATGGTAAGTTTTTCTAGTTAACAATATTCTACATTCTCAAAAAAAAAGTATAAATCCACTATTGTGACATAAGAACTCACATGGCCATTGTGAAAGATCTCTCGAACAGAATCTAATTCCCAGAGGATTTGCTTAAACCAGAGTTCATAAGCTGTAATGAGAAAAATCATTGTCAATTCCAAAGTTATGGGAGCTTTTTTGACCATAATTACATGAAAGACAAGGTTAACACATTGAAAAAGAAATAAAATGTAATTTTAAGACAATAAATGCCAATATAGCCTTATATTTATGTTACAAACACAAATAGTGATAATGTTATAATAGCTGTCTTTTATTGAATGTTTTACTGTGCCAGCCATGTAATCTATATGCTGAAGCATATAGTCATTATTATTATTTTTATTTCTTTCAACAAATAAATTGTCTAGGTCTTTTAAGATATAACACCTAATCTAATTCTAATTTCCTGTGTGGAAGCTGGAGGCATATGGGAAAGCAGAAGTGATACTCACCTCTGTCTAGAAACCGAGACATTAATAGTCCCTAACCTGACGAATATGAGAAAATTTAGTTTTATGGAGGCTTGGAATATTACGGGGAGGACAAGCTTGTGAATAGTCTAAAACTTCATCCTACTCATCTACTTCCCTCAGTACCTAGCACAGTGCTTGGCGTAAGATAAACATTGGGTGATCATTTTACGAATAAATCAACTAAATAGCCAGTGTTGTCATTAGATGAGCATAGAGTATCAAAAATCTTGGAGATATCTGGTGCTACTGTATGGCTAAAGGCTATGTTTCTGTACTAAATAGAGATCAAATTGTAATTTTAAATTACATTTAAGCAGACTTCTAGGGATCTAATTTTCATATCTGGACCAAGAGCAAATCAAATGTTTATTTATCAGTTTCTATATCTTTTTATTCAGGTTTAACTTTGTGTGGCTATTTCCAAGACCCACTGACCACACGTCATAACTGAAGGATGGAAGGACAGTCTCCCTATCAAATCATGATAGCTCCCATTCATTGATGCTCGTCTTGTGCTATACTTGGACTAAGTGCTCAATGCACGTTAGCTCATTTCCTCTTCACAAGAACTCTAGGAATAAGAAGATAATATAATTGTCTCCATTTTACAGATGGGGAAATAGAATTATTGGTCAAAAAACCTGACCAAGGTCACACAATTTATAGTGGTAGAGATGGGATTCTAAACAATTTTCTGATTCCAATCTGTGCTAACTTGCCATGATTCCTCTTCTATTGATTTTTGTCTTGGGCCAAGTCACCAATAAAAACGTAAACATGAATAAAGGAGAGGTCACACATCAACTCAATTATTTTCCATCTCTATTTTTTTACTCTAAGGAGTTGACCATTTTAACCAGTTGAGGCAAACAAGCATTTGAGGAAAAGTCACAAAGAACTGGTAGGGAAAGAAAACATGTCTAGAAGTGGGACACAGACTAGTATGAATCATTGGACCTGGTCAGACAGAGGACACTATTATGTCACCAACAATCTTAGAGTAAATCTTAATATTCTGGGGTCATGGACCTTATTACATATTCATGAAATTTTGCACATAATTTCAATGAGTTCAGGGACTTTCAAAACTCCTGAAGTCATGGATTCCTAAAAACCACCGCCCAGTGGTTAAGACGTCTGGAGAGAATAAAGGGACACTTTAGACAAATTTTACATTTCTGTTTAGTGCCTGATCTATACACAATTATGTAGAGTCACAATAAATTTGAGTGTCTATTTCTTGAAAATAGTTCATTTTATTTTTTTTAAGATTTATTTATTTATTTTACACGGGGGGGGGGTGCAGAGAAAGGGGGAAAGAGAGAATCTCCAGCAGACTGCCCACCCAGTGAGTAGCCCGATGTGGGGCTTGATTCCACACCCCTGAGATCATGACCTAAGCTGAAATCAAGAGTTGGTCGCTCAACCAACTGAGCCACCCAGGCATCCCTTAAAAATAGTTTTTTGTTCCAACTTGAAAAACAATAACAGCTTATCTTGCCAATTCTTTGTGAATTCCAAGAGATAGAAAGTTCCCCTGGATTTAAGAAAGAGCTAAAGTCCTACCTAATCCAGTTAGCAGTGAAGTAACATAATGAAGACTGTTATAAATTCTAGAGGGATGCCTTATGAGAATTTATCTGGCAACAAAATATTCTCAAGCATTTCTAAGGGAGGTGATTTCTTGATCTTTCACCATTTTATAGTTACAAAAATTGTAGCTTTCCTCATTATTGCTGGGAAATGCCTGTGAAATAGTTTCTACCCAATCTTCTGTGCAACTTACCTTGATGAGTTATGATAAAAAGATGTTCATCATGGATTTTATTTCCTTTTATTTCACTTTGAAGTTCCTGTGCATTCAAAACCTTTTCCAACTTGAAACAAAAAGAAAAAAAAAGAAAGAAAGAAAGAAAGAAAGTAAGAAAGACTAATTTTTTATAAACTTCCAGTTATAAGATGGATAAGTAATGGGGATCTAATGTATAGCATAGTGATTATAGTTAATGAATTCTATTATATTCTTGAAAGTTGCTAAGAGACTAGGTCTTAAATGTCCTCACCACAAAAAAGAAATGGTAATTATGTGATACAATGCAGATGTTAGCTAATGTTATGGTGGTCATCATTTTGCAATATATAAGTGTGTCAAATTAACATATACCTTAAATTAACACAATGTTATACATCCATTATACTTCAATAAAGCTAAAAAAAGATTTTTAAAAAGAAGGATTAATTTTGAAGTTGTAAAACTTGTTTTTTATCAATTTTAATAAGAAGTAGAATACAATACTGAAAAAAAAATCCCCAAATTCCCAAATTCTCCGGAAGCAATCTATTGCCTTTTAAGTAATGCATGAGTCTTAATCATAAAGAATGAGTTGAATTTATGATTTTTATCATCATTATCTTTTCAGAAGAACTTATATTGGTAGGATGCTATAATAACAAGTACTATTGCACTCAATGAGAAATCATATCCCTTCTGTACTCTTGAGAGGAGTATGATAAAAGCTTGGTGACTTACTTAGCTCACTGTTTATCTTCTACTCTTTTATTCCTCAAAGAGCCTATTCTAAGAAGATCTTAACATTCTTTATCAGCTCACCCCTAGACACCCATCCATGAACACGTCAACGGCTCTAAACATTTCACTTCTTAAAAACTATAGAAGACAATCAGGCCATATTTATTATCTCCAAATACTGCATTTGTAATATTCCTTTTTCATTTACTAATGGTTTCAAGAAAACATGTGTCTTCAACATTTCTACTTTACGACAAGGGATTTAAAAAACACATTATTTCTGGGTCCATTTGCAATGATCTAGGCTGGGATATAGAGAC
The DNA here is from genome assembly GCF_024610735.1 of Ursus americanus. Lineage (NCBI taxonomy): Eukaryota > Metazoa > Chordata > Mammalia > Carnivora > Ursidae > Ursus > Ursus americanus. Next base: position 43,897,255 of record NC_142139.1, on the reverse strand, counting down.
CATGTGCTATTTACACAAGTTGTGCAATATCTGCCAGTTATCTACTTTATCTTATCATTTACGCTCTTCAGCTCAAGATTCTGCACTCTGCTTGTACCGTCCCTCTGTCAGAGAGGTGAATTTTCACCTAGGAGTCTAGGAGTCTCCTGAATTGTGATACAAAAGTTGAAAAAGCATACATTTGCGTCTTTATGTCTGGAAAACTTTTTGGTGACTGAGTAAACCAAACCAAACCAAACCAAACAAAAACCTCAATTCATGAAAATGTCACATCACAGATTTTAGCAGCTACCCATGGAAACCAAGCACTGTAAGCACTCTACAACTCACATGCAGGTAGTTGCCGTAGATAAGTCCTCCTTTGCTGGCTCTATTCACACCGGTTTGTGATTTGTCTTCATCATTGCCTTCTATGGATAATTTTTTAAAAGCACATCTACAGATGCAATAAGGGAGGAGAAAAACAGGCAATCTTGAGAAAGCATAACAACTAATAATAAGAGTGATCAAAATTCTCTCACTAACTGATTTTCAAGGAGATTTTTAACAAGAGAAGAAGAACGGCAATTGTGAATGCTTTCGAAACTCAGAAATTGAAGTGATCTTACTTGGCATTTCTAAGAGCCTGACCATCCTTCAAATAGAGGTAAATACTCACCCAAAGTTGTTTCCTAAAAATGGGCACCCGCTCATGGTGAGACCGCACCAGTCTGCGAAGCGCTGAGGTTTGACTGTGGACGGACGAGATCATTGACCTTCCCAGATGTTCTCCAGCTGTCTTTTATAGACCCTGCTCCCGCTGCACCAGCCAATCAGCCCTCTCTGTGTGCTCTTAGATAGGCTCTCATTCCAATTGGTACAGAAGCTGAACTCTGTAAACTTTGGAGAGGATCTGTGTTGGGGACAGTTTGTTTGCTAAAAAAGTGAGTATTCTGCCAGACCAAATCATTTGACTAAGTTCTGCTTTTATATCCAAAATAACAAACACTAAATAAATCAATGGAGTTCAAATTTTAAAAATGACATTTAATGATTCTATTCCAAGGACACACTTGGCATAGTGTTAGGATATATAACATAATGAGCTTGTAAAAGAACAAATATTTGTTCTCTCACTCTCAGATTTGGATATTCTTGTAACTGCCAAGCCAAAAGCTGAACTAGGTTGTGACAGAGACAGGCTACATGCTCAAACCTCATTTCTATCTCATTTTTACTGTTCTTCTGACCCAAATCTCATCTGATAATTATCAGCAGTTGGGTGGTTGTACTGTATTGCGACTTACACGGACATTACTAGTTTACTGTTGCCCTGTAGCACGGCAATTATAGGACCGTGGGAGTCATCTCCACTGGGGTACTTTATAGGTAATGTAAGAACCATAATAGAGGGCCCACAATTCCAAACGATGTCAGTGATAAAAGATTTTTTCCTAGACACATTATTTATTGGTCTCAGTTCTAAACTGTGGCTTTGAAAACTCCTGAGGCAAGGCAGGAGCTCCCTGCTTGGTACCTGCGGGTACCTCACCCTGTCCTTTTTTTTTTTTTTTTTAAGATTTTATTTATTTATTGGACAGAGAGAGACACAACGAGAGAGGGAACGCCAGCAGGGGGAGTGGGAGAGGGAGAAGCAGGCTTCCTGCTGAGCAGGGAGTCCAGGTGGGGCTTGATCCCAGGACCCTGGGATCATGACCTGAGCCAAAGCAGACGCTTTAACGGCTGAGCCACCCAAGCGCCCCATCACCCTGTCCTTGGTACAGCACTGCTACATACTAAGGCCTACCCTCTACCCTTACCTACAACCAGCATTTCCCATGTATTTAATCCTCTCTAATGGTCAATTAATGTCTAACGTATCAAAGTAATCAGGTGTCAGAGACTTCATTTCTAGTCTTGGCTCTGCCACCAAGGAACTGTGTGCTATGGAGAAAAGTGATTTAACTTCTCTAAGTATCAACTACCTCTCAGAAAGAAATGAAAGTGTTCAAAACTGATCATAATTTTGAAGATCCTGATCCATTCTAAACTTCTGATTTTATGATTTTTATTAAATGACCATGTTTACTGAAGTTTTACAGAAAGCTAGACCTCATGAAAGTGCCGTGCTGCAAGAGGACTAGGAGATCATCAAAACCATACCCTGGACCCCTCATATTCTCCTGTGACTCTGGCCTTGCTCACACTGTGGGTAGGGCATTTTGTGGGAGAGGTAGAGTCTCCTTGGCCCATGGTGTTTGGGAGCTGAAAATGTTTAATAACTCCTCCATGGTTGTTCAGCTAGGTATGTGTTTGCAAGGAATACAGCTAAATAATTGATTCTACTGTCTTCAAGCCTTTGGGGCTGAGAAGTGTTCTTCCCTTATTGGTGAGCGTACTAGTGAAAGAAATGAGGAAATGTTCTTTTCACTACAAATTAGAAAAATTTGGTATTTTCAAAGCAACACAATTTTCTTCTCTTTCCTTCTCCTTCTTCCTCTTCCTCCCCTCCCCTCCTCCTCCCCCTCCCCCCCCCCCCCCCCCCCCGCTGCTGCTGCTGCTGCTGCTGCTTCTTCTTCTTCTTCTTCTTCTTCTTCTTCTTCTTCTTCCTCTTCTTTGAAATAGGATTCCACTTGGATTCCACTTCAATTCAGTGGTTAACCTTAGCACCACAGGAACTGATTATTCAAAGATTTAAATTTAGTGCATTAGAGAAATTATAAATTAATCTAAAAAAAGCTTGCTGCCTTCAGCCAAGACAGTAACTATAACAGCAATGGCAATACATATATTTCCACTAATTTTTGCAATTGAAAGTATTATAAGATTTATGACTGATTATAAATACATAAATATATGGTTGGCATCTTGCCAACACTTAGATCTTGCCACTTGGAAATCAATTTCTCAATGTGATGTTTACTTCAGATTGAAAAATTGTTCCTTCATGATCAGATGAAAAACATGTGTAACCAATATAGTGTTTGCTGCCCCCAAGATATTTTATGTACAGATATATTACACAAACCTCCTACAAATACACTTTCATTCAAAGAATCAAATATAAGGATGAGAGCCTCAGGCATCATAGCAGGTAAATAGAGGCGAACATATGGGTACAAGGCAACGATTTGTGGTAAGTTCTAAACTCATTGTATATCCATATGCATTTAATTCTGTGTAAACATTGATTATAGAAGGAATATGCTAATTATAGAAGGAATATGCTAATTATAGAAGGAATATCAGTCAATATTATTGACTGATAAACCTGCTTGGAAGACACACATCATGACCAATTCTGAGCCTAGGAACCATCTAATCTGTTTTAGAAGTAAAAATAATAAAAACCTGAGGAGCTCCCTGAGTGGCTCAGTCGGTTAAGTATCCAACTCTTGATTTCCGCTCAGGTCGTGATCTCAGGGTTGTGAGACTGAGCCCTTCATTCGGCTCCATATAGCCTGCTTAAGACTCTGTCTCTTCCCCTCCCTCCCCCGCACCTGTCTCTCCCCCTCTAAAAAAAAAAAAAGAAAGAAAGAAAGAAAAAAAGACTTTTTTATATATGTCATAAAAGAATTTAAAAAAATAAATGAAGACTACTAAAAACAAAACTGACATCTCTGGTTCCTCCTTGTGATTTTTAAGATTAGGATATAGAGAAGTGAGCCTGGAAAATGAAACAAAGACAAGAATTAGCAGGATCAGGTGTTGGGCTCAATTTAGAAAGTGAATAGAAATTTTCTTTATTCCTTCAACCATCACAGCATTGATTTAAAAAAAAAAAAAAAGGCTACATGTAACCAGTTATAGAATGTTACATTTTCTTTAACCCTCAAACCTCAGAATTCCTTCAACTTCCACCCCTGCCCCGTAACCCAACTGTTCACATTTTTCTTAGTCAACAGTTAGATGTGGTAGAAACAGAAACACTAAGCCAAGAAGGGAGTTCTCATGGATAAATGCTCCAGCATGGTATTCTTCAGAACATAGTTTTGAAGGCACTCTGCACCCTTCTTCAAATATCCTGGAGGAATCCCAGTTATTCATATCATTGACCTCACTAATGAATCCTTGGGCTTTTCTTCTTTTTATTCCTGTCTCACACTCCCTGCACCCCCACTATTACTCCCAGAATGTCTCCCAAGTAAGTTCCCTCTGCTCAAGTCCTTGTCTCAGGTTCTGCTTTGGAGAACGCCAAACTAATACATACATCTCTTATCCATTATGAGATCTAATACAGTTAGGAACTGAATAGTTACTTTTGTGTTTTTCAAAATATTTTTCATTTCTCAGCAAAGAAGGTTCTGTGAACATAGCAGCCATTCAAGAAGCCATTCATTTGGTTGATATAGTGAATTACCATTTGTTGTATAAAGTAGTCACTTGTCGATATCATTTTGTTGTTGTCATTAATGTTTTGTTTGATTCTCAAAGATGGCAGTCTGAAGAGAATTAAATCCCTTCACTGGAATTTAAATTCAGTTATACAGTACAAGTTTTTCAAAGTCGATCTGATAAATTGGGGTATCGCCATCCGTAGTAACATTTGCTTAGTTATTATTATGACAGACCCAAGAAAAGGCAGACAAGAAACTATTAGGGCACTGATTTCAAGGGAAGGGGTACTTGTGATGCTAATTATGGGTCAATTAGGAGATTATTTCTTTACCTTGTGTGGATTTAAGATGACTAGTTTCCAAGGGGGAAAAAATACATTGGGACATGTGTTTATGTAAGGTGGCTTTAAGCCATTGTGTAGGTAAGGAAACTGTGTATCTCACACAGCAAAAGTATCAGAAAAGAACCAGGAACCAGATGAACTTTTTGTTATCCTGGACTGTGGAATGTGATATTTGTGGAAAAATGCTTACAGATAAACTCGTTTTTTATTTCCTTATTTTCTTTACTTCTTAAAAACCATGGACATTAGAAAAATTATTCCATTGATATTTCAAATGTAAATTGTAGCAGTTTCAAACACGAGGTTATAAAAACTGCTTTTGTCCACTATTGATGATGTAATGTGTTGTAAAACTCCAATCGACACTTTAACATTTATTCTTGCCCCCAGGTCAAATTTGATATATTGTCATTTCAAATTTGTCACAAAATTAATGTTTTTCATTATCAAATTTAATAGAATTTTTTTAGATGAATGTACTATTTATAAATGAGAAATGATTTTAACATTATCTGTTTCGTATGATTTGTACAGAAACAAACTATGATATAATCTTCATAAGTAAGTTTTGAAAGCATTAAGAACATATTTTATAATCAATCGACCAAATAAGATCAATGAAATGCTGAAAAAGATTAAGTACTGTAGTCATAATACAGTATAAATCATCTGAAATTATTGCTTTTATAAGTCCAAATGGTTGATATCAGCAATTTCATATGGTTCATCTTATTGTCATTAAAGTAATATTTAATATTACACATAAAAATACTATTAAAAGGAGTCTTGAGTCTGGAAAATTTGCAAAATGCTCAAATAGACAAGTCTGTTCTTTGAAAAAGAAGAGGGATGCAAATTCTGATGCTGCTGGAATAAACTTGTATCTTTAAATATTCAACAAAATATGCATAAGGCCTTAATTTATTAGCAGAGAACCCAAGACTTCACGCTCTTAGACTGTGTAATTTTCAGATTTCATTCCCCGTCACTTCCCACCCAAACGTCTTATAATAAATCCAAAGCATAGATATTAAGCTCTGGAATCTTTTAAATTCTCCTTACTTAGAGTAATCTCCCTGTCCCTTCACCTACTGAACTCTTACTCATTCTTTAAAAGACATTTCATTTTTTTTTAAAGATTTTATTTATTTATTTGACAGAGAGAGACAGCCAGTGAGAAAGGGAACACAAGCAGGGGGAGCAGGAGAGGAAGAAGCAGGCTCCCAGCAGAGGAGCCCGATGTGGGGCTCGATCCCAGAACGCCGGGATCACGCCCTGAGCCGAAGGCAGACACTTAACGACTGCGCTACCCAGGCGCCCCTAAAAGACATTTCAACTATCACTTCCTCTTTCGAATGTACCCTAGATGATGTAATTACCTTCTCTTCAGTGGTTCAACAACACTTTTTCTCAAGAAAACTGAAATCTCATCTCTTCATCCCCCTTTGTCAGCAGAGTCAAAGATGAATTTAAAAGTCCAGATGTCAAGCAGAGAAGTAGCTTATTGACAATACGGGGAAACATGAGAAGGAAAACCATGGATAACCAATGAAGGCAGTCAATGAGTTTGTTTTAAAATTGTGAAGCTTCAGGCCTCGTGTGTTGTATAGTTATACTTAATCTGTGTACCAAGGCAGGTCAGCGAGTCAACAATTTGCTAAGCACCTTCTCAGTAAAAGTTGTTCAGGTGCAGTTAATGATCTTCTGTGCATTTTTAATTCTCATGAGTCTGAGATTAAATTGATCATTCTCAAATAATTGGCCAATATTTGTGAAACGATTTGCACAAATGGATGGAGAAAATTCAATAAAGAGAAAAAGAAAAGAACTGTGGTTTTGTAACATCGACTATATGCCAGGCATTAGGCTAGGGTGGTTCCATAGATTCGCGGGTTTGGTGCTGTGAGGACTGAGACCACAGATGCTGAATGGTTGGAGCCAGAATATAAACAGAGGACACTCACTCTGAAGGATTTGCTCTTTCTCCCACATACCCTGCCTTGTAATTCCCACCTGTTAGGCTTTGATAACATACCGTGACATAATAGAAAATATATATTGGTCTCTGTCCCCAGTTCTGGCACAGATTTCCTGAAGCCCTTGTAATTCCCTAAACGATAAGAGCATTAGGAACATTTTTGGTTCTAGTATTTGGTCTTTGACCCTAGTTTCTGATGCAACTCCTGAAATCTTTACAATTTCCTGGGTGAGATGAGAGTTTTTTGTCCTATCGGGGCCAATCCGGGTGAGCTTCTCGGTGGTTCCTGAACGAGGGATGGTTGCCAGAAAGAACAAGGTATGATTAGAAGCCTGGAATTTTTTACCCCACCCCCCATTCTCTTGAGAAGGGAAAAGGGCTGAAAATGGAGTTAATGATCGATCATGCCTGTGTGATAAAGTCTCCATAAAAATTCTAGTAGTGTGAGGTTAAGAGAGGTTCCAGGTTGGTGACGTAGTGGTGGTGTGGGGAGAGTGACACACTCAGAGAGGGCATAGAAGCTTTGCACTCTTCCCCAAATATCTTGCCCCATGTACCTTTTCATCTGCGTGCTCGTCTGTGTCCTTTATCATGTCCTTTAATAAACTAGTCAACCTTAATAAATAATTCCCTTACTTCTTTGAGCCACTCTAGTAAATTAATTGAACCTGAGGAGGGGATCATGGGAACCTCCTATTTGGAGCCAAACCGGACAGAAGTTGTGGGTAACCTGGGGACCTACCACTTGTGACCGGCACTGAAGTGGGGTCAAGGCAGTTTTGTGGGACTGAGCCCCTAAACTAATGGGTCTGACTCTATCTCCAGGTAGATAGTGTTGAATTGAGTCACATTTTAGGAGAGCCAGCTGGTGTCCAGCTTTCTTTTTCCTTCCTTTTAAATGCTGTTTCTTCTTGTCTCTCTCATGTTTTTAGTTGGGAGCTCAGGGTGGCCTCTGTGCCCTGTTACTGTGGGGCAGAGACGCTGCCTGTGAGGGCCACTTCTCTTTCCTGTAGCTGTTGTCTGGTGGACACATAAGTGGCCACAGGCTCACCGTCCTCCCGTGTGCTTGATCTGCAGTTTAATTTGCTGCCCACCTCTTGTCCTGCTCTCACCTGATGGCCAAGTGGAATTTTAAAGTCTTCACTGGTTGTAATATCTAGGGGCAGAGAGAGAGAGATTTGCTTGGAGGGAGAAAAACCTCCACACATTTGGTGACCAAAAGTAAAGTGTTCTGTGTAAAAGTAAAGGATACACAACTGCTAGAAGACTGAGTTTTTCCTTTTTATATACTTTACTGATTCTCCTCTTTATCAAGGATCAAGCCCCATGTTTTGCATTGCTATAAAATCTAGGAATACCTTTGATTATCTTACACAATAGGGAAACCATTTTTCTACGGTTATGATTTGTTAATTTGACTTTGATTTAGACTTTTGTGTAATGATGTAACAAAATTGCAATATCCAGAATCTGACCTATGTGACAAGTTTACTAGTTTCTCCAGGAAGTAAGGCATTTACAAAAGAATAAGTCTCACTAGTTCCGAAATGGCTTCAGGGTTTGGGTTTATTTAAACAGCCAAATTGGAAGAAACATATCCAAAGTTAATAAAATAAAACATCAATAGGATACCCAGAGACTTTTATCTCTGATATAGAAACAAGTACTGAGTATTTTCTATGTAATATTTTGTTTTATTTCATAATGTCCTAGGTATTTTATTTTATTTTTTTATTTGGCGCCTGGGTGGCACAGTCCTTAAGCATCTGCCTTCGGCTCAGGGCGTGATCCTGGCGTTCTGGGATCGAGCCCCACATCAGGCTCCTCCTCTGGGAGCCTGCTTCTTCCTCTCCCACTCCTCCTGCTTGTGTTCCCTCTCTCGCTGGCTATCTCTCTCTCTGTCAAATAAATAGATAACATCTTTTTTAAAAAAAGATTTATTTATTTATTTTAAAGAGAGAGAGAGTGAGCTTGGGGAGAGGCAGAGGGAAAAGGAGAGAATCCTCAAGCAGACTCCCCTCTGAGCGTGGAGCCTGACACAGGGCTTGATCCCATGACCCTGAGTTCATGACCTGAGCCCAAACCAAGAGTTGGCCACAGTGTGACTGTTTACCCTTGTTTTGCTGCAGGTCTGAGTTCTGCTTGCCGACAATGACAGGGGCACGTGACACTTAATTCTGCCAGTACTTTTGTCTATTCATACAATTGTGAAATATCTGTTCCAGCAGAACATGGTGATCACATCCAGGTTTTGCTTAGTGTGAAAAAGTCAGATACCTATTAAAATCACCTGCATTCTTATCTTATTTGCTCAGACAGTTACAAACATACTGGGTAATGGGTGATGGCTTGAATATAAAAATAAATGCACAGCTCCTCTTCTTATAGGGGAAGTATAACCAGAGTTTTCCCCTGCCTACATAGAAAGCATCCTCAAGGCTGGGAGGGTGAAGACAGACTTCTCATTAGCCCTGACCTATTGCTCCTGAATATTCTTGCCATGAGCATGGGCAAGAGTGTCAGCTAAAATTCTGAAACTAAATAATGCAAAACTATTCTGTTTAATGGGAATGAGTGACTGATTTTCAATATATAAAACCTCAACCTTTGATATGCTATTTTCAGAAGAATTTAAAAGATAAAAGAATAGCAAAGATGTCATTCGTTGAAGTTTTTTTCCAATGATCCATTCCACTCCAGACATTGGAGGTAAATTATCGTGTGAATCTGTTTTTAAAAACAATTGTTCTTCCCTGCTCCCACCAAACAAATGAACAACAAGTGAAAACAAAACTTGGTAGTTGGTAAAATGTAGTTATGTATTTGTTTGTACCCCTCTTGTTCCAAAAGGAAAAAAAAAAACAAACATTTAAGGCAATTTATAATATACATTCGAGGAACATGAAAAAAAGAGAAAAAAAAACGCAGCTAAGACTAGGCAGATAGAGAAAACAGATCAAAAGGAAAACAAAGGTAAGAAGATATGATTAAGCCAGGAATGAGATTATTATAATGCAAGCTGTAAGAATTTAGACGGATTTCAGAGATGGGCCAAAATTTGGCTTCAAGTTTTCTAGCGGCCAATAAGAAGGAAGTTATGTAAGTCTTGACTTAACAGTCTTATTAAAATAAAGATAAATTAATTATTCAGGGAATCCAGAAACAGTCCTAGTAATGAGACAAAGAGAAATTTCTTTTGTTCTATTATAAGGAGAGTACCTGCACTATGAATGAAAGCATTGGATGGGTGTCACTAATCTCAATGACAGATAGTCTGCTGAGGATTGTGATGTAACTGAATTGCCTAAGAAGGTTTATTAGTACACTGCAGGGTTAGCTCATCAACTTCTCTCATTGATTTCATAGGAATAATAGAAACAAAGTTTTCTGTCATCAAACGCGGTTGTGCATAAGCAGGTTCATGTCCTGCAATTCTTCTTAAAACCTTTAAAATTGCCAAAATACATGATAAATCACAAATTTAGGTGATTCCGCTTTAAAAATCCCCAGAAATTTATCAAAGATCTAGTATTCTAATGGAACAAAATTTGGAAAATCCGGTACTGAAAAATCCTAAATATTTTGTTCTTCTCATCGAAATCTTGACATGTCAACTAGTGAACTTACCTTGTTCTGTATCAAAAGGGGTAAAATAAATGAAATACCAGGCGAAGCACTGGGATTTTACAAGTGATTGGTGACTGGTGTGGTAAGTGTTATCCAGGAGACAGGAGTAAAAAGTGGAGCTGGAGTTTTCACTGGAGAAGTAGGAGTCTCTCATGATAGCGGAGAGGGAACTCGAGTTCATTGTGTGCCGTGTCCTTTGCTACAGCACGTAATAAACACAACTTTTTAAGATGCTCCCTTGGGGTGCAAAAAAAAAAAAAGTGGATAATCTCCCAAGGCTTTCTTTAATTCTTGAAGATCCAGTTAAGATCCTTCCTTTACTGTGATGCCTTCTCATAGCACCATCTACCCATAGTGAAATGGAAATCCTATGATTTCAGAAAGTCTATTATTTATAAAGCTCATCTGACAAATATGTGCTTTGTCTCTGCATCTAAAGAGCAGGCGTTATGGGGCACCTAGGCGGCTCAGTTGGTTGGTTGATCGTCGGACTTGAGCTGAGGTCCTGATCTCCGGATCCTGGAATGGAGCCCCGCCCCCCACCCCTGCATGCTCAGGGGAGAGTCTACTTGTCCCTCTGCCTCTGCTCTTCCTCCCCCCACCCCTAACCCCCCCTCATGCCTTCTCTCTCAAACGAATAAATAAAACCTTAAAAAAAAAAAAAAAAAGAACAGGCTTTATATCTTCCAGAGAGCACAATAACTTTTCTTACTCATGGCAGACACTATGAAGTTTTGTGCTTTTGATTTAATGATATTACATGATTGATTCGATTATAGAAGGTTTTTTTAATGATACTAAAAGACAAATAAAAATCTATAGACTGAAAATGACTTTGAGGACTGAAATAGGTGTAATATCTCTCTGTGTTAAAATTAGGAATATACTTGTAATTATAATTATTGTCAATCTTTTAAGAACAACAACAAAAAACTTGTGCAAGTCGTTCCTAATTGACAATATGGGCTAATTCATAACAATAATTGCTAACACGCATTGAGTTTACCACATAGCAGACACATTATATCATTTAATTCTTGTGACAACTTTATGAGACATCACTGTACTGATTATACAGACCCTGAAAAGTTACCTTAGAAAATTTGAGTGACCTCTCATGGTTACACAGTCAGAAAATGGTAGAGTCTGCATTCAAATATCAAGCCTGGTTTCAAAAACCGATTCAGTCCACTCAGGCTGCTATAACAAAAATACTATAAATGGGTAGCGTATACACAATAAATATTTATTTCTCGTAAGTCTGGAGCCTAAGAATTCCGAGAGCATTGAGTTGGCAGATAGTGTCTGGTGAGAGCCCGCTTCCTCATTGATCCTCACATGGCAAAAGGGACGTGGGAGCTTTGTTGGATCTCCTTAATAGAGGACTAATCCCATTCTGGAAGCTCTGCCCTTTGACCTGATAGCCTCCTGAAGGCCCAAGTCCTAATATCATCACTTTGGAGGTTAGGATTTCAACATATGAATTTGGGGGAGACACAGTCAATTCCAGACACTATGGCTCTTTCTATTCTGTTATGTTGCCTTCCAATAATAAAGTAACTTTGTCACCTAAATGACTTTGTTATCTTGATATTTATCCAAGTTCATTGACAAAGCATAACCAGCCTAATGAACTATAATAATAACAAGTAGGAGAATCACAAAATATAAGAGGAAGGAATTCTCAAAAACAAACGGAAAAATAACGGCAACTCTAAACTTGTTTTTTTTTTTTTAAGTAAATTATCGTTCCGACTTGAAAGAATTGTGGCTTATTTCAAGCAAAAGTGTTCAGTCACCACAATCTAAAAAGGCTATCGTAAAAGAGCCATGGGTTCTGAAAACCACAGCTGCTGCTACCAACCAAAGGGCAGATGTTATTATTTTTATAATATTTATTTATTTATTTATTTGAGAGAGAGAGAGCAAGTGAAGGGAGGTGGGGAGAGAAAGAATCTTAAGCAGACTCCATACTAAGCATGGAGCTCGTTGTGGGGCTCAATGCAGGGCTCGATCTCACCACCCTGAGATCATCACCCTGAGATCATGACCTGTGGCAAAACAAAGGTCAGACGCTTAACCGACTGAGCCATCCAGGTGCCCCAGGGGCAGATGTTATTTTACAGAAGAAAAAGAACCATTGTTCTCTTATTGATTGTTTTGGGGGGGGGGGGCGGGCTATTTTGTTGATTATTAAATCCATTTCACACATCTATAGCAATTTCTCCGCAGCTCTGTAAATACACTTGTGCCAATAGATTCCAGTTCCGTTTAGCCACCTGCCTTGGTGTTTAGTTTGAGAAACATGTTGTCCTGGGGAAGGTTGATGTTTGCTTTGTCTACAGTCAACACTTAGAATTGTCATAGTAAAGGAGGGAAAAGTTTTCCTCAACCTTCTTAGGGTCCCTGGCTGGGTCTGAAAATTAAACTGACAGGCAGATTAACGAGAAGAAAGGATATGAATTTTATTGAATTTGTGCTTGTAAACAGGAGCCTTCATAAGAGGATGAAGGCCCAAACTGAGCAAAGCAGCAGGCTTTTAAACCTTTTAGACATAAAAATAAGTAAATAAGTGAAGCTTGACAAGACAAAGGAGTTTGGACAAAAGGGTATAGTGAAATAACTAGAAAGATAGTTTAACAATTTGTTTGCAGATTACTCTGGTGCCTTCTCCAAGGTGATAAGAGTCTATTTTCAGTAAAATGAGAATTTATTTCTTGCCTTTAAGCAGAAAAGGGGGAGCCTTTTCTGCATTTACTGCTTTTTTTTTTTTTTTTAAGATTTTATTTATTTATTCGACAGAGATAGAGTCAGCCAGCGAGAGAGGGAACACAAGCAGGGGGAGTGGGAGAGGAAGAAGCAGGCTCCCAGCAGAGGAGCCTGATGTGGGGCTCGATCCCAGAACGCCAAGATCACGCCCTGAGCTGAAGGCAGATGCTTAACCACTAAGCCACCCAGGTGCCCCTGCATTTACTGCTTCTTAATTGCCTTCAACTTAAAATAACTTTTAGTCAAAGAAGTATATTTTGGGGTGACATATTCTGGTTTCCTTCATTAATGACTGCTTGATCACTTTGGTTGTTCTTTGTATTTTTATCTAACTAGGTATTTCACACACACACACACACACACCAATCTTATTCACTTAGCAATTCTTTTGAAAACCCTGTTTTTTCTTCAGGAGAGAGGTTATATCAAATTAAAAGACCTCACAGAGAGAATAGGTCTTTGAATTTTTTTATTCAAACAAAAATATACATATTGTAACAACACATTGATACAAAAATGCACCAAGTCAAAAATGAAAGTCACTGGAGGTCCGCCCCCCAGAAATAACCAATCATTAACTTGAATTGTACGCTTCCTTAATTTTCCCCGTCCAGAAAAACAATTGTTTTTATTTACTTTTTTTAAAGATTTTATTTATTTATTTGAGAGAGAGAGAGTGAGCATGAGCACAGGGGAAGAGCAGAGGGAGAGGGAGAAGCCGACTCCACTGAGCAGGGAGCCAGTAGAGGGGCTCGATCCCAGGACCTTGGGATCATGACCTGAGCCGAAGGCAGACACTTTGAGCCACCCAGGCTGAACCCCAATTGTTCTTAGTATTATAATTTTAGGCAAAGCTTTCTTTACTTCTGTTGAAAAATAAAAGTATATCTACAAAAATGTCTATTACACAATTCTTCATCCTCAGCCAAGACACGTTCCTATCCTAAGCAAACCGGTATTCCTTGCTTAATGGGTTATTTGCATCCTACTGAAAACCCCTGAAGACACTGATTCCCAAAGAAGATCTCTCCAGTGATGGCTGTTTCTTCTCCCTCCAGTCCTTGTACCATGAGGAGGGACAGAAATTCTACTCACTTGTTTTCAGACTATTCTACTTTTCTCCCTAAAAATTCCATTACTCCTCACTGTCACTACTACCTGCTGATTCTTGCATCCTCCTCCTTGTTTCTCACTGATTTTACCTACCTGCTTATTGTCTGTCATTCTCTTCAGAAGTTCTCCTTTGTTAGTTCTTGGAATTTTCAATATATATAAAGATGATCCTACCAACAGCCCGGTCATTTAGTTCCCTGAACTCTCTTCCTCCCCTGAGGACCTTGAACTCCAGTGTCTCTCAGCCAGTCACTCCTGCACTGATCACTCAGACCCATACTGCCAGTGCGGGAGCCATCAGACACCTGTGGCCACTGAACCCTTGAAATGTGGTTGGTCCAAACAGAGATGGGAATGCAAAGTGTACATCAGATTGCAAAGACTGAGCACTAAAAGAACGGAAAATGTCTCCTGAATAATTTCTTTTTTTTTTTTAGATAGAGCAGGGGACAGGGGCGGGGGGGGGGGAAGGGAGAGAGAGAGACAGAGAGAGACAGAGAGCATAAGCAAGGGCAGAGGGAAAGGGAAGCAGACTCACTGTTGAGCAGGGAGCCCAAGGCAGGACTCAATCCCAGGACCCAGAGACCATGACCAAGCCAAAGGCAGATGCTTAACCAACTGAGCCACCCAGGTGCCCCGCCTAATACTTTTTAAGTTGATTACAAGTCAAAATAATACTTTATTTTGTTGAATAAGATCTATTATTAAAATTAATTTCACCTGTTTCTACCTTTTTTACAGCCACAGGAAATTTTGTATTTGCCTGGTACTACTACCACATTACTGGGTTCGCTTTCAATCCTCACCATGAACCTCAAGTGGGCTCTCTTCATTGCCGGAAGTCATAGGATATAATCCCAGACCATTCATTCTATTCATTTTCACACCTTCTCCTCTACCCCCACTCCTATATCTATTCTCAGTTGACGATTCTGATTTCATTTTCATTAAAACGTTTGAAATAATCAGAGGACAATTTCCATTTTGTCTGTGTCATCACCTCCTAGCATCAACCACCAAATACTCTGTGTTCCAGCTTCTTTACCATAAATGAACTCTCCATACAAAACTCTCTGCTCCTATATTACATTGTGGTCCACCCTGACGCAAGAGCTTTGCTCCAACAATTATGCTCACCTTCTCCCACATATTTGTACTTTCACTCTTAAGTGCATTGTATCTGGGACCCTGGGTGGCTCAGTCAGTTAAGTGACTGCTTTCAGCTCAGGTCATGATCCCAGGGTCCTGGAATTGAGTCCTGCATCAGGGGCTCCCTGCTCAGCGGGAAGTCTGGTTCTCCCTCTCCCTTTGCCTGCTGCTCTCCCTGCTTATGCTCTCTCTGTCAAATAAATAAATAAAATCTTTTTAAAAAATAGTGCATCGTATCCATAAGCATGTGAACATGCCATTATATTTGAAACTTGTGAAAATTTTTATTGACCACATTTTGCATGTCAGCGCTATTTTATTTTCTCATTTAGTAGTAAAAATCCTCAAGAGAATTGTTTATATGCACTGTCTCGAACTTCTCTTCTTGAATTTTCCTTTCAGCCCCTGGAATATTCACCCATCACTTCTCTAACATGGCCACAGTGCCTAGTGCAATGTCAAATTGCAGGCCTCATCTTGCTTGAACAATCAGCAGCATTTAACACCACTGTTTACTCTTCCCCTATGATTCACCTTCTTCATTTGGAGACAAGAATATCTCACTGTCTTCGTTTTTCTCCTGTCTCATTCTCACTGGTCATTTCATATGGTCTTCCCTTTCCCATAGCTTTTAAAATTGGAGATCAGGGGTCAGTCCTTGGTCATCACCTCTTCTCTAGCTATACTTCCTGGCTTGGTGACTCACTCATTCTAATGCCCTTAAATACAATCCATTTGCCACAGATTCTCAAATGTCTATCTCCAGTCCAGACCTCCTTTCTGAACTCCAGACTCATATCTCCAAATGCCTATTGAACATCTCTACCTGGATGGCTTATAGACATCACAAACTCAACGGGTCTGGAACTGAGCTAATCTTTACCCATCTACAAAATCAGCTCTACAAAGCGTCTTCTTTGTCTCATTTGATAGTAATTCTATTCTTCTGATTGCTCAGGTCAAAACTTCTGGAGTCATCCTTAACTCCTGTATCTTTCTCACAACCCACATGTAATCCACAACAAAATCCTCTTGGCTCTACCTTTAAAAATGTAAGAATCCAACAGCTTCCTGCAAACTTCTCCAGCACCCACTTACTTGCCACACCCGCCGACCACACACACGTTATTCCCAATACCTTAAGCAAGAATAAATGTAAATTGGATCGTGTCGTTCTTTAGACAAACCTGCAAAAAATTCTGTTTTATTAAAATAAAAGATAAAACCTTCATAGTGGTCTACAAGCCCAGCATTATATGTCCTCCCATTACCCTTCTGACCTTCTCTCCTCTCTTTCTCTTACAATAGTCCACCTACTCTGGCTACTTTGCTCCTCATAAACAAGTAACTTCCAGGACCTTGGCTCTCGCTATGCAGAATGCCTGGAATGTTCTTCTCTTGAGTAATCCCTTTATTGCTTTCAAGTCTCTTCAAATTTGACCTTTCCAAGTATGTCTACCCTGTCTACCCCACTTATTGCAATAATTGACACCATCCCCTCAAACTGAGAACTTTTGATCCCTCCTGCCATGTTTTATTTCTTTTTTTCCATAGCACATTTCATCGTCCATCTCATTAAGTAACTGACTAGTGATTAGGTTTATTGTCATCTCCTGCTAAACCAGAAGATCCACAAAAAGAGGGGTATTTGTTCTGCTCATTGGTGTGTCCTCCACAGTAGGAAGCAGTATCTGGGCCTTACTAGCTATTTTATCTTTGTTGAATGAAGACAACTATCCCTGGGAATTTAATGCTAAACCCAAGTACAGTGTAAAAATATTTTTCATTACTCTTGACTTACTGAAAATGTTACAAAGAATTTGGCCTTATGCTGTGACATAGATGTTCATGAATTTTTTTGCCATTGTAATAACATTTATTTAGAAAAATCTTCTATCTCTATCCTGGCATTCATTCGGGTTTTCACATTTGTTTTGCCATAGAGCTGCACAAGAGTTTCATCCCACATACGAACTCAGCGGTCACCTTTGAAAGACATAGCTGAACTGGGCCATGTCATCAGCCTTAAAATTCTTGTATTTGCCAAGGAGCCTCACAACTTTTTATATGTCCTCGCTTAAAATTCATCTGATTTCTCTTCAGCCTGTGTACTAGGGCAGTTATGGCAAATTACCACAAATGCGGTGGCTTGAAACAATAGGAATGTATTATCTCCCACTTCTCTAGGAGTTTTAAATTAAAGTGCTGTGAGGACCATACTCCCATCGAAGCCTCCAGGGGAGAATCCTTCCTTGCCTCCTCCAGCTTCTGGTGGCTCCTGGAGTCCCTTGGCTTGTGGCCGTGCCACTCCAGTCTCTGCCTCTGTCTTCACATGCTCTTCCTCTGTGTATCTGTGTCCATCTCTTCTTCACTTTTCTCTATAAGGACAACAAATATCGGCTTTAGAATCCACCCTAAGGGTAGAATGATTTCATCTCGAGATCCTTAACAGATCACATCTACAAAGATTTTATTTCCAAATCAAGTTCCATTGACGTTCCAGGTGGACATGAATTTGGGGGGATACTATCCCACCATAGTGTATAAAATCCACCTGGTGAAATTTTTTAATCATTTCTATTATATTATCCATCATGATTCATGCTTCTTGAATGTTCAATTTTTAAATTTTGCCATCTTTGAGTTGTGTTTTTGCTTTGCTTTGCTTTCTTTTTTGTAAGATACACTAAGCACACAACTCACACCCTTCTTTTAGAATAGTCCTCAAAGGTAGGGAAATAATGACAAATAAATATTTTTGTTCGAAGTAGTTGGAAGGCAAATAATTTCTCTCAAACATTCTACTGCACAAAAAGATCAGAGATTAGAGTCAAGAAAATAGAAGAAAACATAAAATTGCAGCTAGAATGTTTGTATCATTGGACCCTCTCCAGGTTACCTTGACCCAAAGTGTCAAGTACAACAGGGACACATAATTTTGCAACTTCCTGGCCCCACAAGTTAAGCATTAGTGAAATCCTTCCCCCTACCTCGACCAATAACAGGAACATTTTCAATACTGTGAAGAAAACCACAGACATGTATAAACAGAGGCTGTTTCACTGATGGCGTGGCTGCCACGGAGTGACAAACAGAAACCTCCCACAGACTGAGCCAATAGCAGCCCATGGCAGAGGAGTGGAGTCAGAAACTCATTAGCAGATTCTCAAAAGCCTTTCATTTTCAGGAAGTTGAGCACACCAGCTGGGGATGGGCTTTTTAAATACACAAATAATGAGACTAGATCCGTGGTACAATTAATATATGTTTGTTAGTGATGATGTCACAGACATGTAACATTTTCTTGTGTATACTACTCCTATCTATAAAGCAGTTGCTTCCTATAGTTAAAGATCTGGGAATGAACATTTCATTCAATCAATACGTGAAAACATACATCAGAAGAATTCTGTTTGGATAACAAGTTCAACATCTTATTAGATACACTCAGGTAACAACAGGAAACAGAATAAAGAGATATATAATATGTTCTTCACTGTTGTTTGGATCCAAGAAGTTTGGTTTCCAGTACATCTGCTAGAAAAGTATAAAATAAATATAGCATAAGCAAATTGTTGAGTTATTTAAAAGGAACATCCAGAAGTGAGCATGTCTATATGTTGCCTTACCCACACTTTTCATAACCACCCAAAAAATTGAGAGCTGAGACGACCATGAACCCTATCTCTTCTTCTAAAACTATTTATTTTAGTGCTTTAAATTGATTTATCTGAGCCTAATGCATCACAAAGTTGTCTTCTCAAATTAACAGTGTTTTTCTTCTAAAACATATTTGAGTTACTAGCTTTTAATTGAAAGTTATAGAAAATGAGACAGCAGTACGCACAGTAAAGCTATTTTAGTTAGTCCTTCCAGAAAAAGTGCCAATTTAAAGAATCCCTTCAATGAGTAACCACAGGACTATGTTTTCATATATAGAACAATAAAATAATTCATTGGTTAAAAAAGAAGCAGAGAAATCAGAAATTAATGTTCTTGTTTCCAGAAGAATACCAACAAAAATACAGAAATAATGATAGAAGAAGAATATCATCATTTTGGAAACATCATAGCAATAATTAATTCAGATGAGATTTGTTGATTTATGTTAAATCTCACTGCACGAAAAGCTGGGAACAAGACATTGTAATCTCAGAGAATCGCTCCCGGGATTACGTATTAATTACAAAAGGGAACAAGTACATTTACAAAGGACAAATCTGACAGTACCTTAACCAAGAAATCAACCGTGCTGCCACCAATAATAGGAGAAACTGAGATTGTGTGCTGCTTTTTGCGATGCTTTATGAAAAACATACATCAACTTTGTGGTTCTCTAGTAACCTTAAATATTTGACTTGAACCTGATCATGAAGAAGAAACTATACAACCAAGAATTGAGAGGCGTTCTGCAAAACATCTGACATCGACTCTTCAAAAACAGCAATGTAACAAGAAGACAAAATAAATTGATGGCTAGGAAACTGTTCTGGATTACAGGCGACTAAATAGACATGACAACTGAAGGCAACCCATGATCCTTGAGAGGATTCTGGATTGGGGAACTAAAACATTATAAATTAAATAGCTTCTGTTTGGGGAAGAAGTTGGAAATTCTGAGAATGGAATGTATAATGAGTAATGATGCTGTGTTGGAGTAAAGCTCCCTGAGCGAGATTTTTATATTGTATTTCTGCAGGAGGGTGTCCTTTTTTTTTTTTTTAAGAGATAAGAGGATGATCCATTTAGAAGTGAAGATAAAGCAAATGTGGGAAAATATTAATAATTAGTGAATTATAGTAAAGAGTATTTAGGTATTCATCACACAATTCTTGCAACTTTACTGTAAGTTTGTGCTTCTATTTTTTATTCTTTTAAAGATTTATTTACTTATTTAAGAGAGAGAGAGGAGGAGGAGGGACAGAGGAAGAGCGAGAAAGAATCCAAGGAGACTATGCTGAGCGAGGAGTCCAACCGGCGACCTGACATGGGGCTCGATCTCTCGAGCATGGGATCACGACCTGAGCCGAAACTAAGAGTGGGACACTTAACCAACTGACCTACCCAGGCACCCCAGTTTGCATGTTTAAAAATAAAATGTCGGAAAAAATTACACTAATTTTCTCAGGTTAATGTGTGTCACAAGAAAAATACAAGGTTGGGACAAACTTTCTATTCATTCACAATTATTTATTTATTTATTTATTTATTTATTAATAATAATTTTTATTATGTTATGTTAGTCACCATACAGTACATCCTTAGTTTTTGATGTAAAGTTCCATGATTCATTACTTGCATATAACACCCAGTGCTCCATGCAATATGTGCCCTCCTTAACACCCATCACCAGCCTATCCCATTCCCCCACCCCCTCCCCTCCAAAGCCCTCAGTTTGTATTCACGAATATTTACTGACTGCATCCTACCTGCCAGACATTTTTCCAGAGTTGGTTAGATCGCAAACCAAACAGGCAAAGAGCCCTGCTATCGTGGAACTCCTAATCTCCTACCTCATGTCTGAGCTTCCTCCTGTTATATGGGTGAGGATGGAGATGACAATAGGATTAGATTTGGTGATGTCTACCATAAGGTCCCTTTCTACACTAAATGCTGTCATTTTAGATGCATGAATTTATTTGTGTTTAGTAAATGTGATACGGTGGCTAATTTTTTCCACTTAGTGTTTTAGAAAAAGATTATAGTGCGTTGAGTATAAAAACAGTAACCGACAATGCTTACACACAAGGTATAACAGAAAATAGCAGTATCACTTCTGCTCTTTGTATTATTACAAACCAAAGCAAGGCACCATCAAAGTATTTATTGAAAACATGCTAAGTTGTGGGTTAGCTTTGGCTTTTCTTTCCAAAATAATTAAGAAAAAAATATCAATTTTCAATAAAAGAAAAAATATTTTTTACCTTCTCTTCTTTTGCAGATCCCGTACTCTTTTTCAAATTTGTCTAAATATAAAAAGAAAAAAATGCATCACTATTAATGGTTATGCCCTGTCGTAAACAAAATGTAAGATACAGAGTTTTAATTCAAAGCTAAATTTTAAAGTAGTGGCCAAAGATGACCTTTTAAAATACCTTTAGATATATGCCAGTTCATTAGGATCAACATTTTTATGAAAAACACATGAAAATATTTGAAAAACAGAAAAAATAGGAAATATTTGAAAAAGACACATTTGTGTGTCTATAATAAATATTACTGGGCCAGAATATACTTCTCTAGACACTGCATAAAATTCTCAGTGTGGTTTATGTTCTGGGTTCAGATTTGGAGCCAGATGAGAAGTTTTTCCCCCTCCTCTCCATTCTCTTTTATTTCACCTTTTGCATTTATCAGTAACGATGAGTGACTTTTCTGCAGTTGACGCTACTTCTGCTGTGACAGTTCAGAACTCTCTAGATCCTCACTGCATTTGGTTTGCCATTTAATGACCCACCTTTGTGTATGTGTGCCTGCTGTGGTGGGGGGGAGTGGTGTTGGAAGGGATCTGAAACCTATCTTTTACCAAATGCACTTGTTATGAAAATCAACTGCAGGAAGCCCAGAAAGTAGGAGGAAGGAAAGTGGGAGCTTCTGTATTTTTAATGAGATCCCTCAGAGAGTTAAGGAAGTTCAGGTGAGGAAGAAGAAATAAGGAATAACTGTGGAAAGGATCCTCGGCTTTGATTTCAATCAAACAGGGAAGAACAGGGCAAATGAGTGGGAGATTTTCTCACTAGACAGAGACGATGGAATTTGTTTACTGAAAGTTGCTAATAGAGGTGCGGAGACAGTGACATTATTATAAGCTGAAGTGACAAGGAGAAAAGAAAGCAGCAGTGAAAAGTTCATCTTAAACTGGAGGAGAGATGAGGGTCAGCGCACTGATGATGCGTGCAAGGAGCAAATACTTTCATCATTTTTAAATGTCCCGGAAGAGAGGGACGAGTTTGAGCAAATACAAAAGAAGATGCTTTATTTTCTTTTCTTCTTTATTAAGTAAAAGATTGGCCAAAAAAAGAAAAAAGGAGGGATCTTGCCTGCTCACCTTCTTTTCTGTTTCTCTCTCTCTAACGCACAAAGGCATTGTGGGGGAAGTTAACTAAAGGTGTGGGCACCAAGAAAGAGGAAATGAAGTGGAAGTGAGAACGTGAAGAAACCTGAAGAAAATTGCTAGTTATTTCCGAGCCTTGGTTAAATCATGAAGCAGATGAAATATAGCTTTGAAAGACTGTCTTCTCTTGATTTTTCTTCCCTCACCACCCCCCCATACCCTCCCCCGGGAAGCCCTCTCCCTTCCGTCTTTATTATTGTTCTCCACCTGGCCTCTTCTTTCTGGACTGGCCAGCCTTCCTACCAGTCTGCTCCCTCCTTGAACCAGTTAATGACTCTGCCCTTAGAAATTCAAACAGTGGGCAACTGATAATTAGGGCTACTTAGCAGTCTAATCTGTTACCTGGTTCATCCGAGGGTTCCCCAGCTACTCTGGAAAGATGGTAAGATGAAGAAACGAGGCAGAACGGAAAGGGAAGAAACAGTAAATAGGTAAGTCAGCTGTTATTCCTAAAATACTCTAGCTGAGGTGGTAATGTAACCCCAAAGAAGAGCTCTTCCATGGAGAAATCCATCTATACATCATGAGATTGACCCTCTTCCTGAAATCTTTAATTTGGGGGGGAAGTCATCCCAGGACTTTCATTTACATCCCTTGAAATTTCTTAGTTTGCTTCTGTATAACCGTAGTTTTAACTTACAGTACTGAGTTTCCAAGGAAATATATGTAAAATATATCTAACCTTGCGAATGGTTAGTGTCCTAAAACACTGCAATGGCAACTCCGAAAGGCTTCAAGGAGAGACACATGCAGTTCCTCAGTTGTGTCAACAGGTGGTGCCATTTATACAGAATCACGCGTATTTTCCAGTTTAATATACTAAATGCGAATAATTTCTCAAAAATGTTAATATGAACAAATAATTGGCCTTTGTGTTTATATTGAATTTGTATGCTTCTGGCAATCATTACTTCTCGAGGAGAGATTTTCTAATGTTTTATTTTGTCATTTTCGTTGATTACTATTTCGTTGATTACTATTTAAAACAGCTTCATTTGTTACTAAAAAAGTCACTTCAACCAGAAAAAGACATCATTAGCCCCCAAATTTCATTGCAACTTCATTTTGATTCACAGCAGTAAAAAGAGAGAGATAGGCATAAAAGTGAAGGTGACTCTCGTCCATGTGCATCACTAGGCTGCTCCGGGGTAATTCTAAAACCACAGATTTGTGTCGGGACTCTCTCTTTAATTCTGAGAAGAAGATTTCCTAATTATATTTTTTGGTTTCACTCTAAAATGGCTTCTCAACAGCCCATAAATACCCATAGCTGGTTCTGCCAGCATTTTTGGTTTGCAGATTATGGGTTTTATGAGGCAAAACATAGCAACACAAACATTTAAATTGCCCCCATGTTTTACAACCTCAACTGCTGTATTTTATATAAAGTCCACAAAATGACTATGGTTATTGATGAAAATTGAACATACCCCAAGGACTCTGCATGCTGAACTTGAGAATGGAACAGATTGAGAAACCAAAAGCATCCCCTGAGAAAGGTAGGAAAGGAGTCAACTCCTCAGAGCAGTTATGGTGTTCATTCCTACAAGCTAGACATTAGCCAAGGGAAAGGGGGATTATTTTTTTCATTTGGGAAGTCTGATTTCCAATATTACTTGGATATGAGTAATGAAGTTTTTGTTACATAGGAAAGAAGCAATCTGTATGAGGGAGTCAAACAAAAGTAGTTTTAAAATATTACTATATGCTAGAATCTATTTTTTGGTTTTATTTTGTTTGGGTTTTTTTGTTTTTTGGGGGTTTTTTTGCTTTTTTGTGCTTTTGGGTTTTGTTTTGTTTGGTTGGTTTTGGTTTTGGTTCTTATTTATCATGTGCCTACAAGTTTTATTTTTAAAATACAGCAAAACGTGTTTGATGTTCCTCAAAACGTTTCTATAAAGATCAGTGTTCAATGCAAGGGCCACTTGCCATAATTATGTAGTGTTTACCTCAGCCAGGAAAGTAAGACGTTTCCTTGGCTTTGCAGGCAGGCTGGTGTGCCATTTATTAATCCAATTTTAACCTTCTTCATGGTAATATTTCACCTTGTTTCTTCACTATCCTTGTACAATAATAATTATTTACAAAACTTTTTTAAAACCTTAGCATATGATTAAGAATGCTCCAGTAAAACCAAAGCGATTGTCAAGGAGTAGATCTATATTAAACAAGCTGATTTTCAACAGATAAGCCTGAAACATATTTTTCAGGGTAATGCTTGCAAACAGCAATACTTTGGGTGGTCAATTACCGATTACTAGAATACTCTTCCCCTTCTAACAGCACTGGGCTCTATACTAGGAAGGGTGCCAGATGCCCAGAGACTTAGCTGTCCTTCTGTAAGAATCAATTCTTCGTGTTTGTAACTCATGGCTAAGTAATACATGAAAAAACATTGTTAAATTTATTTTGCTAGGGAATAATAATAATAGCTTTTCTTATATTTCTGCTTTTGCCCTGGGACAGTACTAGTTACTTTATATATACGTATTACCTAATTCAATATTAAAAACAATAGTATGTGGGACTATTATTTTTGTTTAAACTTGAGATAATCAGATGAATACAAAATTTCCTGCTTAGTGTATAGTCTGTAAAATAATTATAATTTGTACTTCTGTCCTAACATTGCAAGTGAAAAAGAGTCCCTTAGAAAATGTTTATAGGTACCTTTTATATATCATGACATAAGCTCAGCTAATTGACTGGGACCTCTGAAATATTAAATCACGATTTAATGGTAAGTCACACTTGAAACATTTGTGAAATAAATTAATGCTTCTTGAAGCAAAAAATATAGAAGTCAATTCATTTAATTATGAACATTTGTGAGACCATTAAGAACTCATTTCTTAAATGAGAATTATAGACAATGTTTAAAAATCCCTGAATATTTTACCACTGGCCATGTCACTACTAAATTAGTAGAATAACAAAAATAGCCAAGATGAATTGAGTACTTACCATGGTTCAGATGACGTGCCAAGCCATCCCAATATTATCCTGTTTAAGACTCACAACAAACTCACGAGGCAAAGGCTGTTCTCCCGTCGGATGGAAAAGGAACCAAGTATTAGAAAGATTAAGGAACTTGGCACAGTCTCTGAACAGTAGTACAGGTTATAAGAGGCAAAGCCTAGACCAGGAACCTGATATTTCTGTTTCAAAGACCATCTCATCCTCTGAGCTGTTTGTAGCCTACCGTCAACAAAGAAATTTTCCATGTCTTCTACAGAAAAATAAAAACAAATTAAACCAACAGAAAATTTGGAATATGGTACATATTGCCAGAAAAAAATTTAGGACCGACTTTACCGGTCCTTATCAATCAATAGAAATAACCATGACTTAATTGATTACTGAGACTATTGAAAGAATTAATTCACTTTCTTGAGAGGCTGAAGATAGACTACTTAACTGATACTGCAGCTTTAAATAGTCCAGACTAAATTAGCCAACCGAAGTAAAATATTTGTGTTTCGAAGCCTCTGGAACTACAGAAGTTCAGCCACACAATACATTACTCTCCGACCAAAATTAATTGAAGATCAGATTGCTTTTTAGCCCCACATCCTACCTTCAGAAGAATCAGCCTGGTTTTGCTCATGACTTCTAAGGGACCTCGTGATGCTTCAGCAAGAACTTGTATTTTATCTAAATATTTATTTTTAAGGTTTTATTTATTTATTTGAGAGAGAGTGCATGCTCATGGGCACAAGTGGGGGAGGGGCAGATAGAGAGGGAGAAGCAGACTCCCCGCTGAGCAGGGAGTCCAACCAGATCCCAGGACCCTGGGATCTTGACCTGAGCTGAAGGCAGGCACTTAACCGACTGAGCCACCCAGGCACCTCTAGAATCGCATTTCAAAAATGAGAGTTAATTTTTTGAAGATTAGGAGTTGCAAGCCATCCATTCGATCGGACCCAGGCCATCAACACTTCTACTTCTTGATTCCTAAAGAAACCATGTAACCCAAGATGGATTTTGAATATCTGTGTATAACACATAAAAAGGGTAACCTGTTTGAACTTCTTTGAGTTGTGTTTCCAACAGATGGCATTAAGGATTTCTGACGCATTACTTTTGTTTGTTTCATTGTTTGGTTAAACGTAAGGACTCTTGGAAAAGCTAAAGCTATGCCTTTCAAAGAAACCGCTGCCATCTCCCACGGATTGGAAGAAGTTTGACCATGACTTTGCCATGTCCACTTCCTTTCATGGCGTGCACAATATTGTTCGCAACCAGAGCAGAATTCGCAAGCTGATCTGGTTGGCGGTGGTCTTGGGCTCAGTGTCGCTCGTCGTGTGGCAGATCTACAGTCGCTTGGTCAACTACTTCACGTGGCCCACCACGACGTCTATAGAGGTTCAGTACGTGGAAAAGATCGACTTCCCGGCTGTGACGTTTTGTAATTTAAACAGGTAAAAATTCCTCTTCTAGTAGTAATAAGTCTCTATAATTTTGCTTTCTTATATCACTGAAATAGAGTTTTATCATTATGTGGTATTTAATGTATCTAAACCCATCAGGTTCTTAAATTATACTTAAAAGCCCAAATTTAGGAAGGCGAAGAAGCTTATTTGATTTCTTCTTTCTTTTCTTTCTTTTCTTCTTTCTCTCTACAATTATTTACAAGGCATCACACCAAATCCTGTGGTTAGAACAATGTAAAAGTCTGGATCCTTGCGCTTAAAGAGCTTGTTAATTGGCAAAAAGAAACATAAACAATCCCAGTGCAACATGTATGGCCATTGCACAGTACAATAAAGTATGGGCAAGGGCTTTGAAAGCACAGCAGACGGGTGACTGGCATGTCTAGAGGGTCACGGAAGTCTGATTATCAAGGATGCCCCAGACATCTGCTAAACAGCAGTTTCTAGGTGGAGCCGAAGAGAACCTGAAGAGGGAACCACTGAGCAAAAGGAGTTTAGAGACAGGGAATGTTCCGATGCATTCACGATGAGACCTCTAACGTAACAGAGGCGGGCCAGCTTCATGGACGTGTGACCTGTGCAGTCACCCAAGCCCTGAGCTCGGAAGAGCCTCGCACTTGGTGTAATGCTCTGCAGTTCTTAAGTCCTTAGCTAGACCTCCCTCCAGAAAACAGCAATTCAACAACTACGCTAAGTCTCCTGTAGGAGGGCAGCTGTCTGTCCCCCGTGAGGCCTTCCAGAGAAAGCCCTGTATTTGCCTATGAATGAGCCTGAAATGTCACTTGTAGGATTTATCTGGAAGGTGGGGGGGGGGTAATTTCCTTAAGAACCACCTCTGATCCACTACTCGATCACGAACAAGTCACTTAATCTTCTGAGCTTCAATTTTTGTATGTATAAATTATAACGATATAATATTATCTACACATGTTTGCTGTTACATTAGATGAGATAACATATACACCATTTTGTCTCATTCCTGGGGTCTTCCTTGGACAGGTATTCCTTATGTATCAGATAGTACAGCATGTTTGTGTGACTGCTAGATATGTGTCAAGGTGTGTAGCAAGGTCCCAAAGAGTAAATGCAAATTAACCCCACCCCCCAGAGATTTTCAATATATTGCCTGTGTTAAATGGTCTGTGTTCCAATACAAGCAAAGGCTGGTTGAAGAGATCTATTATTAAAATAAAATGTATATACTCTTTTGAGAATGGCAGTATGAGGAACTTCACAGACCTTCTCTTCAGAGAAACAACCATAACTGGTAAAAAATTATTTTTTTAAAAAAAGCAATCACTAAAGGGGAAATCTTCAGAATATAAAGAACCCCTACACCTCAATAACAAATAAACAAAACCCCCCATAAAACTCAATGACCCAATTTAAAAATGTACTAAGGATTTGAATAGACATTTCTTCAAAGAAGACGTACAAATGGCTAGCAGGTATATGAAAACAATGCTCAATGTCCCTAAACATAGAGAAATGCAAATAAACACCACGATCAGATATCACCTCACACCTGTCGGGATGGCTATTATTTAAAAAAAACACAAACAACCAAACAACAACAACAACAACAAAAACAAAGACAGCAAGTGTTAATGAGGATGTGAAGAAATTGTAATCTTTGTACACTGTTGGTGGGAATGCACAGGGGAGCAACCACCATGGAAAACAGCGCAGAGGCATCTCAAAAAAATGAAAATAGATTTGCCATATAATCCAGCAATTTCACTTCTAATTATATGTGCAAAAGAATTTAAAACAAGATCTCAAAGAGATACTAACCCTCCCATGTTGATTGCAACAGTATTCATAATACCTAAACCGTGGAAGTAATCTAAATGCCCATTGGCAGATAAATGGATAAACAAAGCGTGTTATGTGCATACACTGATATGTTATTCAGCCTTAAAAAAGAAGGAGCTTCTGCTGTATGAAACAGCATGGATCAACCTTGAGGACACTATGCTAATGAAATCAGCCAGTCACAGAAAGGCAAATACTGCACGATCTCATTTATGTGATGTATCTGAAATAATCAAATTCATAGAATCTGAGAGTAGAATGGTGGTTGCCAAGGACTGAGGGGAAGGGAACAGAAATGGGGAGTTAGTAATCAATGTACATATAGTTTCAGTTATACAAGGTGAAGAAGCTTTAGAGACATGCTGGGTGGCATTGTAGCTATAATCAACAATACTGTATTGTACACTTAGATTTGTTAAGAGAGTAGATCTCATGTTCAGTGTTCCCATCACTTAAAGTTAAAAAAAATACTAGAAAAAAAAGAGAAAATCATTGTATCTACTACAATATTTAGAATATAATAAAATGTATTTAAATATATTTTTTAAAAGCAGCCATTAACACGTCTGGAAATTGTCCTCAGGGAATATAGCAAATGAAGAAACACTTATTTTAAAAAAACCCACTAAATCTCAGTAAGAACAGTGAAAGTCTATAGAACTTGTGCCACAAACCACTCCCTTCTCTCTTGACGTGACATGAAGCTACATTCTAGCTGGGTTCGACCGAAAAGACAGGGCTCTGTCTCCTCCTCCTTTCCACCAAGGGCTGCACTATGCTGCAGGAAATGCAGGCTGCCAACACTTCTCATCCAGTTCAACTCCATAATGCAAAGGCTAAATTCCAGATAAGTATAAGTAAGAGATTGGGAGTTCCCTTCCTTGGGATCCCCACTTACAGGGTAGAAGCTCTACCCCAGGCATGGTGGACTGGAACACTAAACCACTTTTACCTCAGCCTGCTCAAGGGGGGAGGTTCCGCAGCAAGAGAGGCATGGTCAGAAGACTATAAACCACTGCCCTGTCCAGAATGCTGCTTGTAAATATTTTGCCCAGTGGGAGAAGCAGGCCATAAGAACAAAGAACTCTGATGCTCTCCCTGATGTAACTCTTCTTGTGACAGAGTGTGGTGACATTCAACTTTGCTTATAACAGAGTATATGGTTCAAGCGAAGGATGCCCTCAAAACAACATAGGTTTTGGTGGTAAACAATTAAGAGGAGGTTAGTAGGTTTATGAGAACAACAAGCTAAACCATACGCCGGCTAGTTTTTTAGTAAGAGTACAGAGAAGAGACACACAAGAAGACTTCTCCGGGGGTTAGAAGAACTCTCAAAGACTGGCCTCAAAATCTACTCCTTTAAGGGGCCCATACTTAATTAGATTAGACTGTAGGGCAATCTATGCCCCGGAGAGATTAAGATAATGAAAAGACAAGCCACAAAATGAGAGAGATATTTGCCAAAGACATCTGATGAAAGACTGTTATCCAAAACATACAAAGAACTATTAAAAATAAGAAAACAACTTGATTAAAAAATAAGTCCAAGACATTAACAAGTACCTCACCAAAGAAAATGTAGGTGACAATTAAGTACATAGAAAGATGCTCCGCATCATATGTCATCAGGGAAATGCAAATTAATAACAATGAGATATGACTACACACGTATTAGGACGGCAAAAATCTAAGAGAGACCTCACATCTGGATGAGAATGTGGAGCAACGGGGACTCCCATTCGTTGTTCTCATTATTGAATTTAAAACAAAGTGTGTTACTGGAGATAAAGAGGGTCAGTTGATAATGATAAAAGGGTGATCTATCAGGAAGATAAAATTCAGCATATCCAGTTGCATACTTCAGTACCACTTTCAGTAATCGGTAGAACAGCAGAGCAGAGGGTCAACAAGGAAACAGAAGACTGAGCAGATTTGAACATCCATATAAACCAGAAGCTAACTAGACCTAAAAGACATCTATGGACCATTCTCTGCCAAAGCAGCAGAATACACACTCCTCTCAAGTACACGTGAAGCATTTTCTAGGATAGGTCATATGCAAGGCCATAAAATAAGCTTCAATAAATTCAAAAGATTTGAAATCATTCAGAGTATGTCCATCAACAGCAATAGAATGATATTAGAAATCATTAATAGAAAGAAATTCAGGATAGTCACAAATATGTGGATATTAAACACTTAAATAGCCAACAAGTCAAAGAAGAAATAATAGGATATGAGACAATACTCCGAGGTGAATGAAAAATGAGGATACAGCATAGCAAAACTTATGGGACACCAGGGTGCTTGGATGGCTTAGTCAGTTGAGGATCGGACTCTTGATTTCGGCTTGGGTCAGGATCTTGGGGTCATGGGATCAAGTCCCACGTCGGGCTCCAAGCTCAGGGCAGAGTCTGCTTGTCCCTCTCCCTCTACTCCTCTCCCCTCCCCCCCACCGCTTGTGCACTCTCTCTCAAACAAACAAATAAAATCTTTAAAAAAAAATTATGGGATACCACTGAAGCCATGCTACCAGGGAAATTTACAGCTGCAAGCACCCATTTTAGAAATAAAGAAAGATCTCAAAGAAAATATTTAATACTCTATACTATAAGTATTTTCATAATTTTTTAGTATAAAAATTTAATTCGGGGGCGCCTGGGTGGCACAGTGGTTAAGCGTCTGCCTTCGGCTCAGGGCGTGATCCTGGCGTTATGGGATCGAGCCCCACATCAGGCTCCTCCGCTAGGAGCCTGCTTCTTCCTCTCCCACTCCCCCTGCTTGTGTTCCCTCTCTCGCTGGCTGTCTCTATCTCTGTTGAATAAATAAATAAAATCTTTAAAAAAAAATTTAATTCGTTTTGCACAGCTCAAATCACAAATCAACAATTTAGGCTCTTGTGTTAGATGGTATATCTTAAAAAAAAAAAAAACTGGTAGTGTATTCTAGCTCAGTTGGATACAGTAAATACCCAGACAAAAAAAAATTTAATATTTTAGAAACTATAATTACAGATAGGGAAATTCTTAATTATAAAGGAATTATTCTTTCTTAGGTGACAAAGAACTTAGGTGGCATCCATACTATAGGGGTTAGAGACATTTTCATCTCCTAGAGTCTAATTTTATAGGTAGATACTTTGAATCTCAGTACACGAGCATCTTACCCATTACAGTTCAACAAATTACTGGCAGATGAGGGAAAGAACTCAAGCTGTCTATTGTCTGGTTCTCAAAGCCAGTGGTCTTCAAACGTTTTAGTTCTTAGGCCATGTAATGGAACCCTGAAAAACTATTTATTCTGCTTGCATATTTTAAATTGATATATAAATTTTAGACCATAACTTTAAATAAGTTTATTTCTTATTTTAGAAGATCGAAAGTATTATAAATTTTATGAGATGGAGTAGGATAAGGATCAGTGGTCATACTAATAAATATTTTATGTGATTCCATGAAGCTTTAATGATTTTATTGCATAAAGCAGAGTGATATAAATCCCATAAATTAACTGTGGACTTTATTTGATTTCCTCAATAATCAAAAAGTCACACAGAATAACCCAGTTACATTTAAAATAACAAATTGTACTACTCTGTACTACCATAGCTCTTCTCAATTCAGAAGATCCCAGTAAAGGGTTCAAATACCTTGCGTCTAATGCCAAGCTTCACCCTAATCAGAAATATTAGGACTCTCAGATGTTCCTGTGTCAAACATGTTTACATGCTAACCTATCTTCAGCACAAAATTAATCACAGATTTCCATTATATCGTATTTGGTAAAAACCTCTGAAGTTTGTTTTCTTCTACTAAACACAGAAATAAAATAAATAAAGAATAAAAACGCCAATAACGACTGCATATAATGAACACGGATGTGATTTGGGCTATTGTATTAGAATGAGTAACTCGAGTTCAGTTTATCTTCACAGTAGTCCCTATGCTTCTTTGTTTGTTCCAAATACACTGCTTAAATATGAGGTAAGGGATTTTAAATAAGACAAAAGCATGACTCTTAATACAAATATACAATGAACACGTGTCAAAGATTTTATTTTCACAGAGAACTGTAAGATACTAAAATTGGCTCATAGGAGAATCCAAACAGCAGACCTTCTTCTCTATTTTTCCTCGCCCTAAAATGATCTGCAAAATATACATTCTTGTTAATACGTGGTAGACTTAGATTGGTTTTGGTGGGATTCGATGAAGGGCTGCGTAAGGCATCAACTTGGACATAGGATGAAACATGCGCATTTGGGTCACGAAATCTGGGCATTGGTGCGTAGAGGCATTTGCACGTGCACTCATTACCTGGCTGTCACTTACTCACTTGTCGAAATAAAGCAACGCATTTTTATTACTGTTTTTCTTTTGCCAGCCTCTTACCAGTGTATGTTAAGTAAAAGAGTAAGGAAAACTCTAACTAAGCAAGAGTTCTGAAAGAACAGACTTGGGCAAGTTTAGAAATCTGACTGAAAGTCAAAAATACACTCAGAGCAACACACTTTGGTGTTACGCTGAACAATATGTCTCATACATTTTTTTTTCTTCCTTTGTTCCAAATGTTGTTAACTTTTTTCATTAAGTCTAGTTCATCTGCCTAAATCACCTTCCTGGTCTCAACTATTATGATGTAATAAAAAAAATTTTAGAAGAATATTTTAAAATGCCCTCCCTTTTACCCTTTTTATCTATGGTATTTATACCTCCTACACATGTGAGAGTTCCTTCATTTCTCTGCATAATCATTTTGAAAAGAATCCAATGAACGTTGGGAAAAGTAGTATTGACTCTCAGTCTGGGGAGAAACCCCAAAGCTGCAGGGCTTTGGAGCAGATCCCTGGTATGGTGTCATCATTCAGAGAGACAGAAAGCTGAAGGAAGTTCAAGGTCCCCCAGGGTCCTGGGATCAGCCTGTATCCGGCTCCCTGCTGGGAGCCTGCTTCTTCCTTTCCCACTCCCCCTGCTTGTTTTCCCTCTCTCTCTGGCTGTCCCTCTCTCTGTCAAATAAATAAATAAAATCTTTAAAAAAGGAAAAAAAAAAGAAAAGAAAAGAAAAGAAAAGAAAAGAAAAGAAAAGAAAAGAAAAGAAAAGAAAAGCAAGATTGTTGGATATACTTATGTTAGGTAGAATGTCACCATGAATTAGTAGTGTCTCTAAGGAAAGGGGAAGTCAAAGAAGGATATGTATAGGATTCTAGAGACCCCGGCTGGTGGATTTAAGACAGGCCTTCAAGGTTCAACGCTGGTTAAGTAAGATATTCTCTTCGGACCTGACCATGAAAACAGTTTCTGACCTCTAAAAGGATGTATGATGCTGGTTTGGGTGTGTTTTTTTATTTTCCGTGTTTTGTTTTATGTATGTTCTACCATGACTGAGAAAGAGTTTCATGTGGCTTGTAGAAGAAAGCAAAAATTATATGAAAGATAATAGAAAGTGAAGATAAAATATAAAATCTGGTACAGAAAGGAAGTCCAGGAGTGAGGTCACATACACACAAACCAAGCACCGCATGGCTCTGTGTACTTAGCAAGAGTGGATACACTCTTCGTTCCATGCTTTCTACTAGTAAATTTGAATGGAGAGTCTTTGTTCAGTTTCAAGATTTATATATATACAAAATATGATAATATCAATCAAATTCAGAAAAGGATATAAGGTACACAAATAAACAACCATACACAAGGCAAAGAGGAAATTGCTCAACAGAGGAAGGGAATTACAGCATATTTATTTTGTTAGGGCAAATAGATTCCTTCTGCTTTAATTGCCAGGAAAATATTTGGACAATAAAGAGGGTGTTAATTTCATGAATATTTACCTAACTATCACTATATTCCAGGCACGCTTCTAAATGTTTTAGGAAAAATAACCTAATCGTCAAAATAATATTTTGAAGTAGGTTTTTAACATACCTTGATTTTACAAGTGAGGAAACCAAGTCACAATGAGATGAAATTTGCCAAGTCATAACACTGAGTGGCTGTACCGATCAGGGCTTGTTCAGAGAAAAAGAGCCCTGTGAATGACACAGAACAAGGGATTTATTTTAAGGATTAAGTCCGCTACACGTCGGGACTGGTTGAGCAGTCTTTCTAAGTCTCTTGCCTCAGTTTCTGGTGCTGGGCTTGATGTTACAAGATCAGCAGTCAGAAAGGAAGACAGATCTGAAGCAAAGGGAAGATATATGAACTAGAAAGGTGTGTCTGTCTTTTTCACCACCCCTGATCTCGGGAGGGCAGGCCACCTGCAGGATGAGCTCGGACCTTCTCCAGGTTGCACTCTCATTTGACCTGGGATTTGAAGAAGCTGAAGGAGGCAGGAGGAGCTCCAGTCCCGGCTGTCGCCCCATACCAACGAGTTGAGTCACAAGATGTACCACAAAGTGCGTCTGAGACTGAAGTTCCTACTCTGCGATTGTAGCCAGATACATACAAGGAAGATGTTGGAAAATAGTTCCAACGTAACCACACAGGCACAGTACAAAGCCACAATGACAGAGCTGGGATTTGAACCCAGGAAATCTGGCCCCTGAGTCTATATTCTTAGCAACTTCACATTCCCACCTCTCTCTTCATGTTGGGTCTTGAAGCTCCATTAAGATGTTATCCAGATCAAGGTCTGCAAAGTGTTCTAGGTCAATGAAAGGACAGTAAATACAAGGTGAATTGCAGGATGTGGCAAAGACCTCTTAGGAATTCAGTTTTGCTTGTATCTCTTAGGAATGAAGGAGAATGTAGCAGATAAGCTGGAGAAGCTGATGGGGTCCAGATGTTTGATGTCTGTCCTCTAGGTCATAGAAAGTTTTTGCAATTCTAAATATTGCCTTTATTTCTATCAATAGGTTCCAAACAGAAGCTGCGGCCAAATTTGGTATTATTTTTTTCTTATGGAATATTGTATACAAAGTCCTCCATCTTCAGGAAATCAGGTCCAATTACACTGGCTTTAAAGAAGCTGTTGATTTTCTTGCAAGTCACCAAAACTTCAGCATTACAGAGTTTGTAAAAAATAACGGTTTTTATCTCAACAATAGCACTCTGTTGGAATGTGACTTTTTTGGAAAGCCGTGTGGTCCACAGGTAACAATCTGACATTTCTTCAAATATCATCAACACGATAAATTACTGCACTACACTGTTTCACACTGAGATAAGGTTTACTTTCACAGGGAATCGATCTAAATTTGCTCAAAGAGTATATTTCATTAGCTCCGCCTTATGACATCAAGGGGTGTGAAATACACATGAGACGTATTTCTTTTTCCAAGTGGTTAGGTAAGAGAAGATAGAGAACAGAGATCTTGAATTACCTTAATTGCAGGATAATCTCAAAAAAAAATTTAACTCAAGGGAATATTTTAATTTTCCCATTCTTCAATAACATATTCTAAGGTAGCATTTTTATTATCATTAAGGAGCCAACATGCAGATTTTTTTTTTTTTTTTTTTTTTTTTTTTTTTTTTTTTTTTTTTTGCTTGGAGGCTGTAGAAAATGGGCAGGCACCAGGATTTGACTACAAAGATTACATATATTTCTCTAATCACTCAAAACATCCTGTTTTTATCCTTTATATAATTAATCTGCATTTAAGATAAAGTGTTGGATATCCCTGGAAACTACTAGCAAAGGGATCTGTAGGCACTTTGACACCCTGTTTCTAGTATCAGCAATTCTGTAGCAGGTGTTTCCAGTTAGTTAGGTGATTCCAAGTAAACTTCCCAAATTCATGATTCTGGGACACAATTCCTCATCCTTCTGGTAGCCTTCCTTAGCACACAGAAAACGGAAAGAAAAAAAAAGGCCTGACAGACATGTGACTGAGATGAAGTCCTGTTCTAAACTCTTAATTTAGAGAAGTTCTTCTATGTTGCTTGTTATTTGCCAACCAACATGTTTAAACTTGTCACCAAGAAATTTTGTGTTAGACATGTATCAGACAGGAATTTTTCAGTTGCAACTTACAGACACCCACCTCTGGGAGCTAACGAGTAGAAAGAATGTATTGGTTTAATTAACAGGAACTCTTACAAGTAGGACTGGCTTCAGAAAAGGCTCAACCAAGACACTTTGACAACATCATTAACCTTCTCTCTCTCTTTTTATCTCATGACTCACGTTGGTTTTTTCCTGTGTGAATTCTCCTCATAGAGCCATGATGACTGCTGACAACCCTTGCCTCTCATTATCATACTTTAACATTCCAGTATCCTCTTAATAATTCCATGCAAGACTGATTAGCTTTACATAGGACACATGTCAACTCCTAAACCAATCACTGAAGTGAGGCAGTGGGGTATTCATGTCGGTCCAGTGTTTATCATATGGGCGCTTCTGCGGTATCAGCTTTTGGAGGAAGAGGAACAGAGCAATGTGATTGGCTGCCCCAACATGGGGGAGGGGGGAGCTCCTCAAAGACAGGATGTGAAAGCCTTCTCCATAGGTAAGAATACATGTTTCCATGAATCCTTACTAAACATACAACAAATAAATTTTTTTTAATATTTTTTTTTTTTAGATTTTATTTATTTATTTGACAGAGATAGAGACAGCCAGCGAGAGAGGGAACACAAGCAGGGGGAGTGGAAGAGGAAGAAGCAGGCTCCTAGTGGAGGAGCCTGATGTGGGGCTCGATCCCATAGCACTGGGATCACGCCCTGAGCCAAAGGCAGACGCTTAACCGCTGTGCCACCCAGGCGCCCCAACAAATAAATTTTTAAAACATGTTTATTTACACTAAAAAAAAATCTCAATTAGATAATCACATACAGATTGACAAGTGCATATTTTTTTAAAAATTGTAACTATTAATGAACACAAACCAGAATTACCACATTACCTATTCTTTCTGATATTTCTGCATTCTCATTTAGACATCTGATTTTTTTTTTAAGTTAGAGTAACTTCAACCTCAAAAGTGGCCAAAATACCTAACTAATTATATTTCATTTGGTTCATTTTCATATTGAGGACTTTGCACATGTCTTCACTGAATATGGAAATTGTTTTACTTTTAATCATGGTGAAAATATTCAAGCAAAGGAAAAAGTGAGTGTCTCCGGAAGAGGCTTAAGCTTGCTCTTCAATGTCAATCAGGTACTGAATTTTCTTAAACCTCACCAGGGGTCAAGACAAACAAGAATGTGAGGGGTTTTCGAAAGATTTTGATCAAAATATTTTACCCTGTCATACTGTTCCCACAATTGGTATTATTTCAGTTTTTGTTAACCTAGTGTGGAGTCCCATGGATGCAATTATTGACTTTGAGATTAAAAAAATCCAAATTTAGAGGCATAACCTGGACATATTTAACTATACTACTGTCATTTTTGTGACCCCGGAAATGTTCATGCCACAAAATAAGGAAGCCAGAAGTTTCTAAATCACAATGTATATAGTTAATTTTAAATGATTTTATGTATTTTAAGAATATTTTTAGAGAGACTTTTATGTAAAAAAGGCAGTATGTTTTGAAAGAAGTCATGCATGCACATTTGACAAACCATGGAATCTATAGTTTGAAGGATGACTCAAAAAATACTCGTTATATAAAGAATGTTGTATAAATTAACTTTGCCTAAGCCTAGCTTCTGCGAATTTGTAATTGGTACAAGAAGTCTAAGCGTTTAGGCCTGAGAGGCAGATGTCCAAACACCTAAGGAATACAGTAGGTGTCCGCTTCAAGGGCACTTGCTATAGCTTCCTCCTGAAGGTTAATTCTACGTTTTATCTTACCCAACTGTTTCCAGTATTACACATTTAGAGATACTCTGCTTCATTATTGTGGTTTTATAAATGAAGATTCTGAGATGCTGGTAAACTAAACATCCAAAATCATACGATTAATGCAAAGTTGAGAAATAAACCCCATTGAACTGTCCTATCTCCCAATCCAAGTCAATGGGACCAGTGGCTACTTTCAAAGAATTTTTCTTTAAGGTATGTTTCATAACTTCCTCTTGTATCCTGCTCAAGATATTTTTGTTCCAACACAGGACTGCACAGTATAATGCATGTACATATATTTGATTTTATATATAAATATACATATATAGTTACTTGTACATGTATTTGATATCTATTTCTAGGTCACTTAAATACTAGCCATATAGTCTGTTCAAATATTATATTATGAATTTTACAAGCTTGAATTTCCCAAGTATTTTTAGACTGCAATTAAAATCTGCAAATGCAAAGTAAAATTCCGTAAGTAAATGGCTCTTAAATACTTGTCTAGACTAGCCAGTTGAGTGTTTCTTAGAGTCATAGCAGACCCAGGAGAAATAGACCTCTTACAAATAGAATATTAAGCATGTTTATTAAATGTAATTACATATGCAGTTGACCCATTCGCAGGAAAAAAATCATCATATTCCCAAGCTCTTTCTTTCTCCTTATAATCTGAAATTACAACTGCAGACGGTCCCTGACTTAACAATGTCCCCACTTACAATTTTTCAACTTTATAATGGTGCAAAAGTGATACCCATGCAGTCAAAGTCATACTTCGAATTTTGAATTTGGATCTTTTCATGGGCTAGTGATATGTGGTACGACACTCTCTCGTGATATTCGGCAGCGGCAGCTCCCAGCTAGCCACGCCATCACCAGCATAAATCACTGACACACTTGCAATCATCCTGCACCCACATAACCATTCTGGTTCTCACTTTCGGTTCCATATGTGATAAATTACATGAGATATTCCACATTCTATTACAAAATAGGCTTTGTGATAGATGATTTTGCCCAGCTGTGGGCTGAAGTGAGTGGTCTAAGCATGTTTAAAGTAGGTTAGGCTAAGCTATGATGATAGGTGTATTAAATGCATTTTTGATTTATGATATTTTCACCTTACAATGGGTTTATCAGCCTGTAACCTCATTGTAAGTCAAGGAAGATCTTTAAGAACAGAATCACCAGAAGTTTAGGGCTCATTTTTTTCATCTGGCATGGGACTTATAGAAGAGCAGTGGTGTTAAAGACATAGTGTAAGTCTTCACGCTCAGGGGGAAATGAATTTCAATTTTAAATAAGGCCAGAGATTTTAATTGCAAGGAGAAGAAAGGAGCCAAATGATATTCTAAAACAAACGAAGCAAAGAGAGTAGATGAGAGAGAAGCAACTAAAAGGTCACTAGGTGAAGAGAGGGCCCCTAGGAAATCAGACGATCGACAGTCATGATATGTACTATGGTATTCATCTAAGGCGAAAGTAAGCTGTGGAAACTGTTGACACCTTGACATGTGATTCAACCATGAAAAGTGCATCTTAGGGCTTTACTTTTCAGTTTGTATATAATATGGAATTGGATAGTGAGAGGAAACACTTGATTTTAAGCAAGTCAGATCCTCTCACAAGAGGATAAAATGAAATCTTGAACTTGTGTAGAATTGACACCAATTTGTAATTGGGGAAAATTTTTGGTGGTTTGTTTCAGGAGGAATTCACTGACGACCCAGCCCTCGGTTTTGTTGATGCTGGAATCATCTTTGTTATCCATTCGCCAAAGAAGGTGCCACAGATTGATGGTTTAGGCT
Source organism: Ursus americanus (assembly GCF_024610735.1). NCBI lineage: Eukaryota > Metazoa > Chordata > Mammalia > Carnivora > Ursidae > Ursus > Ursus americanus. The sequence goes on along the minus strand of NC_142139.1, from coordinate 43,857,051 downwards.
TGTCGTCACCTGTGGGAATGCATGCCCGGGTAACAATCCGCCAAGTCAAGGTAAATCACACATACAAGGTGTAAAATCTGAGGGAGTCAGGTAGGGTAGTAAACGGATATACACATAAATCATACTTCCACTAGAAACCTCTCTCTACCGTGCCTTCAGAAGACCTCTGGAAATTCCATAGTTAGTTTCATTTCAGGTTCTTTCCCATTACTAGGAGGTACATATGTAGTAAAATCAGTGAATTCACATGTACAATATAAGTGAAAGCTGGGAAGCCTGGCAAATACAAGGTAACTTCAAATTTCATTAGAAATGGAAAGGATCAGTAAATTTGAAGAGACCCCCAAGTGATTGAACTGTGCGTTTTCTCAATGGGGTATTCTGGGAAGAAGAAAAGTAAGTGGGAAGAGTGGGAATCTCGGAGTCAAGCATGTCTGGCAGATGTCCATTTGCTAGTTGCTTGCTCTGCAATTTCCTTAATTACCTTCCTGAAATTCCATCTCTTCTCTCTGATAAAGATTATATCTCTTTTTCATAGTTATAGTAACTATGAAGTTTAAATGAAATAACACAAAGAAAGCGTTTACCAGGGTGCCTAAGTGGTTCAGTCGATTAAGCATCTGACTTTTGATTTCGGCTCAGGTCGTGATCTCAGGGTCGTGAGATCAAGCCCTGTGTTGGGCTCTGCGCTCAGTGGGGAGTCTGCTTGACGTTCTCTCTCCCCCTCTCCCTCTGCTCTTTCCCCTGTGCTCTCTTTTTCTCAAATGGATAAATAAAATCTTTAAAAAAATTTTTTTTAAAAAGCACTTACCATATTGCCTGGCATATAGTAAGTGCTCAATAATAGATTTTTGTGTGTAATTTTGGTTGCTGTTTTAGGTGGGTAGACTTATGAATCTGCTAACATATTCTTTCCATAAAGGATACTATTTTTTCTTACATGAGTTAATTTTTAGAGCAGTCTGTGACTTTATTCATTCACTTTAGGTACAGAGCATTTGGGATATGCGTTAAAGGCCCACTGTTGCATTTCCCTTCAGGATTTTCAGGTAAATTGAGTAAGCAACATAGGCAAATGTAGTCAGTTAAAAAAAAAAAAGGAATCAAAGAGCTCTGATAGAAAAGTAAAAAATATATATTAGCTTCTCTTGTTGGAATGGAAATATGTGGATTGACTCAGATACACCTCGTGAGCCAGGTGTCTATTTTCTCTTAAGACAGTTCATCAAGAGTACCCATGGGGAGAATGCAATCCAAACATCAAGCTACAGAATTTTAGTACCTACAGCACTTCTGGTTGCTTGAAGGAATGTAAAGCTCAGCACATACAAGAACAATGTGGCTGTTTACCTTTTCTGCTTCCTGGTAAATAAGAATGACAAATTTCCTCTTACATAATTATTTTTATTTAACTTGAATCATGGGAAATAATAGATCATAAAATTGTTTTCCATTCTTATGAAATCTATGCCAGAAAGTTATCTACTTGACAAATACAACCTCACCCAACAGATTTTAAATCGTGCAATCAGAGCAGAGATTTCTGGAAAAAGAAAGAAAATGGAGCCAGTCTCCAATTCTTATTTTCAGGATGTAAAATTGGGTGCTCTTAGGTATTTAAGACGGATCGTCAGCATTTTCTCAATTTGAAAGAAAAATGAGACCATCTCTATCCATCTGAATGCACCCTGAAGATGTCATTATTGGTACATTCTTGTCTTTGTGATCAGAAAAACAGCTCCAGACTCCCTTTGCCTCCAATTTGGAGCATTTCTGGAGCCAGGGAGGTTAGCAGCGAACACTGAAAGAGGCAGTAGAGCTGGGTGGGTGGATCAGAGCTGGACTCTGATCCCGGAGGCTCATCTCAGTTACACCATTTCTCCTCTCCGTGACCTTAGACCAAACCTCTCGGTACTTCTGGTAAGGTGGGGAGAGTACGAACAGTGCTACCTGAGAGGATGGTCCTCAGATGAAAGAAGCATGTTAAGTGGTTTGAAACACGCCTGACACAGAATACATTCTACATAAGTCTTGGTTAATTTTGGTCAGATTTGCCTCATCCCCCTTGGCCAGAAAATTTATAAAAAAAAAAAAAATGTAGAGTGTATTAAAGACAACACCAGTTTGGCTCCTTAAATTGGCTGCTGTGGCCCATCTCACACACATATACACACACTGCCTCTCACACACAGGTAGACCAATGCCACCTCTGCTCTTACGAACAATGGTTTCTAGTTGACAAACTGCTTCTGAGGAATTTGGAGAATCACCACTTCCTTCTTTCCAGAATTCTGATTACTGGTTTCCGGCCAATAATCCCAAACTGGCATTCTATAAAACTGCTCTTGCTGGATCTGATTTGTCATGCCTAATTATCTTTCCAAGGTTTCTGGGGGAGAAAATCTGAATTGGTGGGTGGACTCTAATGTTTATAATATTAAAAATGTATTACTTCTTACAAATCGAACTGGATAACGAATATGGACCAGAAAGTAGACAAGATGAACTATAAATTACAAAGTAGGGCATTTTTATAAACTTTAGCATATACCAAGGGCTTTCAGAATGATGTCTTACTCGGTTCGATCCTCACATATCCCTCTAAGTCTACTTATAGATGAGGAAATTGAGATCTATAGACATTAATTGAAGCAGCGAAAGTACCTCTACTGAAAATTTGCAGACGCGATCCCGAAAATCAGCTTTTCAGATACGGATTGTTTCCAAAATGTCTTTGTTCTTTGCAATGGGACAAATATCATTGGAAGAAGCCAGGCATACTTTGGAAAAGAGAGGGTTTTTTAATTAATTTAATGCTGAAAGTAGGTTTTTTTCTCTTTTTTCTTTTTCTTTTTTCTCTTTCTTTTTTCTTTTTTTTTTTTCTTCTTTCATTTCTCTTACAAAGAACACTTCCTCATAGTTAGCCAAATTTATCTACAACTTGTCAATAGACAATCTCTTTGGTTATTTGCAAGAGCATTGAGTAAACACTGAGGCTAACCCAGGGGACCACAAGCGTTATAGCAGTAGACAAGTATCTGTGTTAAGGTGCAACGACTAAAGCTTTAGAATCAGCCTGGGATTAAACTCAGCTCTGCTACATATTGATTTTACAATTTCTCTCAAGGTCCACAGCCAGTGATTAATAATATTGGTACTTACCTGCCCCATCTGACCGCTAGAAAGGCAGCCCACCAGGTGTGTGAGTTTGTGTATGTATGTATTTAAATCAATGGATTTAGGTGTTGAATCACTAAATTGTGCACCTGACACTAATATTAACACTGCATGGTAACTAACTGAAATTTAAAAACAAATTTAAAAAAAAGTACATGGTATGTTGTACGTCCTTCAACTAATACCATAAAAAATAAAGATCAATCAATCCATAGATAGAGGGAGCAGGACAGAAGGTGAACCAAGCCCTACTCCCCGCAGCTGCTTGGACAAGCCACTTTTTGAAACTTAGTTTCTTTATTTGGAAAATGATGACTCCCACATCGCAGGATTGGTGTAGGAACAAATGAGATGATACATGTGAGAACATTTTTAAATTTCAAAGCTACATTTTTCAATTAGTATCTCCACTTAAAGGATTTTAGCATGATATAGACAGAGGAAAAGAAACATGGAAATAAACAAACCCACATTACTATTTTTCCTCCCAATGTATATTTTCTTTAGATATTAGCATGTTTTCATAGTTTTTGTTTTGTTTTGTTTTGTTTTGCAAAAGAATGGATGGATGTGTGGATGGATGGATGGATGGATGGATGGATGGATGGATGGATGGATGGATGAAAGGTATTTTTGTCATTATATCACTAATTTCATAAAATGTAAAGTCTCTACGTTTACACTTATTATTTTTAAGGAAATGGGATAGAATGTGACATACAGAAGTTTTACGACTGTGTTTCTCCTACACTTGGTAAGTGGTTTAATTTACTTCTTCATTCTCAGGACTTACATGAAAGTAACTCAGAGTTATACAAGACATTAAATCATCCTATGGCTAATCCAGAAATGAAACAGAATAGAGACTGTAAAAAAGGAGTTTTTCAATGTTCTTAAAATTAAGCACAGTAGCTTTTACAGACCTAAACAGTAAAACAAAACAAACCCCTCTGATTTCAAGATAAATCTGAATTAAAGATTTTCAGTGACAAAGTAACAGCAAGAGAGGTTTGATTTTTATTTCTGTTTTATGTTTTTTTTAATTTGATACTTTTGTATAATCAAAACAGCTTTGTTGTTTTTTTCTTATTACGTAAAGCATGCAAGTTATGACTAGTTCAAACATTGCAGAACAGAGAAGAATCTTGTGGAAATAGAAGTTGCAACACTCTGAGAATTACTGTCATTATTTAGGTGACCATCTTTCATTTATTCATTTCATTATACATATATTATAAATAAATACATATGTTATATATAAATGCATATATAAAATTTTTATGCAAATGAGATCAAAATCATACATGCCGCCTTTACTGGGGACAATTTCTTCTTAAGCAACATTTTTTTTTTGCTTTCATATTGTTTATCTTAACCCCTAACCAATGTTAACACTCTAGTATATTCTACCTTTATTTTTTCCCCATATGTAGCTTCATATTTATGATGTTAAATCATTAGGGTTTTCTAATTAAAATAGAATAATATTATATGCCCTCTTAAAAAACTTGCTATTCTATCCCCTTGTGCAACTATCTCCAGGAAACCAGAAATAGAATTCAGTTTCTTTTCCATTGTTGTAAAATATTGCATGGAATGGATATGGGTAGAAGGAATCTCATATATTTTTTAATAGCTTCCAAGCCAAATACGCAAAAGTCAGACTAGTGATCAGAGAGTTAAGAGGTACGTTGGCAAATGTCTTATAATTTCTTATCCTTGATGGGGGCTGGAGAGGAAGTTTGGGGAAACAAATCATGCATGCAGTTCTTCAGAGGGTGTTGTAGGAAAATGGGGCGCACAGACAAGTGTGTGTTTGTGAGAGTATATGTGTGTGAGTGGATGTGTCTGTGTGACTAGAGGGAAAGAGTGATGGTTTTAACCAGTGTAAAGAACTAGAGGATGTTGCAAAAGGCATGCCCTGAACGAGTATCAAAGTTAGATTCTGGGGGAAAAAAAAGTCCAAAGTTTATCATTAATCAGGGGGTCTTGGTGAACAAAGGGTTCACAAGAACAAAGAATTTCAGTAACAAAGCCACAGGGAAACAAGAACTGGAATATCTACCAAGACAGGGGAGCAGTGAGGGGCGCCTGGGTGGCACAGCGGTTAAGCGTCTGCCTTCGACTCAGGGCGTGATCCCGGTGTTATGGGATCGAGCCCCACATCAGGCTCCTCTGCTATGAGCCTACTTCTTCCTCTCCCACCCCCCTGCTTGTGTTCCCTCTCTCACTGGCTGTCTCTATCTCTGTCAAATAAATAAATAAAATCTTAAAAAAAAAAAGAGAGAGAGAGAGGAGCAGTGAGACTGGACACTGGGATGTGGTCCAAAGGAACGCAGGAGACAAATATCACCTCCTGTAGGGGTTTTTTTTCAGGATGCATTTGCATAGATAGCCTGATTGTTCAATAGAAGTCTAGAGAAAACATAGGGCGGAGAACCTCTGGCCAATTTAGAAGTCACTGGGTCCACAATCTCATCACCCAGCCACATATTTCACAGTTAGAACTTGCGATAAACCCAAGGGTAAGTTTACTTTAAACCTGAGTCTTTGGCTTTAAGGAGTATGTCTGAGTATGCTTCTCAGAGCAACCCAATGTCACACAAACAACTTTCCATCTTTCTCCTGTCCAAATGGATACTACTTTATGGAAATAAACCCAGAGAATTTTCTGGAAAGAATTTCTGATCTCTAACAAAGATCAAAATCCAAGGACTCCATGAATTTTAAAGATAACAGCTCCTATGCTTATATTCTCTCTCCTTTGCTATATTTGTACTAAAATATAAATTAAATGTAAACACCATTTGTTAAGAAAGTAATGATAGAATTTGGTAGCCACTTTTTTGCATTGAAAATGAAATGATAAAATTTTTAAAAGCTCTGTCCTCCCAACTGTAAAATAGTCCTCTTCTCTGACTATCCTGTCCTGATTTTCATTTCAGACCTCATTGAAGTTAAGGGACTATGTACAATGGGAACACATAATTCTAGCTGCCCTGTTCCTTGTGAAGAAACAGAGTACCCTGCTACTATTTCTTATTCTACTTTTCCAAGTCAAAAAGCTTTGAAATACCTTTCGAAGAAATTAAATCAAAGTCAGGAATATATCAGGTAATCTTTTTAGTCTTGTAAACGATTTGTAATTAACAGGAATATTTTATTTACTCAAAACAAAATTTTGATCAATCAGAGGAGGCAATGGCTTACATCACTAAACTAACCATGAAAATCGAGAATTTTAAAAGTGGATAAGGTCATGTCTTTCAGTCCTTCAGTTTTAATTGTGTGAAAAGTAACATGAGGCCTGCCTGAGTGATTTGCTCAAGATCTTACCTTTGTAGACTGACAGGGGAGAATAATACTGCTGACTAATACGAGTTGATGCTTTAAAATAGGAAAACTCCTTCATTGCATGTCACATAGTTTGAGTGTTTTAATAACTATAAGGTTGATGGGGCACAAATTATTATTCTCATTTTACAGGTGAGGACACTGACACACACTGTCTCGAGTAACTGTCCTAGGAAGGTAGTCAGTGGCCCAGAAAGAACTTAGGCCCAAGACCTATGACTCCAGTCTCCCTATATTTTTCCACAAAGATATATCCTTCCAAGTTTGATTAAGTGAAGATTAATTTAGGTCTCTTTCTGCTACACCATGCTGCCTCTTCAAAATTACAAGTCAAACTTCATAGAGAACTCTTTGTTTTCAAATGAGGGAGCAACCTTAACATTTATCTTTGGTTTTGTTTATATTTGTAAGCCGAGCACCTGAAACAACAATATAGAACATGAGTGTTTGTACTTTAATATAATGAATAGATATTAACCCATTAAAAGCTGATTTCCTGCTGCACAGCCAAATATCTAACGTTGAAAGCACAGTTGGATTCCACTTTTAGCCTGGTGTTCATTTTCACAAAATAAATAAAATACTCTTCCCATGGAAATGCCCGGACAATAAAGTGATCTTTACAAGTCAGAGAGAAAAAGTACTTTCATCAGGACAGGGTTGATAGGTATGATCTCAAACACTTAGAAGATACAGAGATGAAAGGCAAGAAAATTTGCAATTATCTCTTTGTTGACACTCTCGTGTCCAGAACAGATGTCCCTTTATATTCCATTTTCATATGGAAAAGTGATTTACTTATGGTATTATTTCTGTTATACTTAAATATGCCCGAGAAGTGTAGTTTGTGTGCCTTTTGGCTGATGGAGATCTCCTGAGTTTCATCATGATTTAATATGCAGAGGATGTAGGCATGATTTTGGAGACCTACTGGTGACTCAGAAAAGAACCCATGTATAACGAAGACGATCCTAGAGAACATTGAGGTTTTTCTTCCCCTGCAACTTAGATTATTATAAACGTTTCTCCAGTTAATCCTATCACGTCATTGGCATGTGGGGACTGTATGTAGTTGTGAATTGTAGAGGCTGTAACTACGAGGAACCAGGCAAGTAGCTGATTTGACGCGGCGGGAAGCAGGGGTGTCACAATTGTAGCTGGAGCCGGTGGTTAGAAGTCACACGTATAATTAATAAACTGGTTTGGGGACAAGCACCAGAAATCAAAGAATAGTAAATCAGAAAACACAAATGCAGTTTGTCAGGAGAACACATGTGAAGTCTCAGCAGTGGTAAGATATGAAGCAAAGCAACCCCTAACTTAATCAGGAAGACTGCATGTGTTTCTTCCTGGAGCGCAAACCAACCTCAGACTCTGACCATTCGGGGCCTCACATGGCCATTGCTGAACCTCATTATAAAGATGATGGGAAGCTTCGCTTAACTAAGGCGGGCAGTACGGGGATGAATATAAGGATAACTTCTGGCTGCATCTTGGCCAATTTCATTAGTAGAACAAACGAACTTTTTAAATTGTTCTGTTTGAATTTAACAAATTTTCAAGCAAAAATTGTATGAAATTGTTTTATGCAAAACAAATTCATTCCCCTTAATATAACACTCATACCAAGTAACTGGGAGTATTTATGTAGTGTTTTGTAAATGCAATAAACACTCAATTTTTCCTTGATGGCCTTACCATTATTAAAATCCAGATATTTTATAATTGTGCCTCTCCTGCCCCAAACAGATATTCTCGGACTTAAATCCTGAACAATTTCACTACATCATGAGGCACAGATTCAATGAGACCCAAATTACTGGGCAAGTCACCTGACTGAGAGAAGTTGAGTAAATATCACAATATTTTTGTAAGGGATGAATTTATCTTCTCTCAAAAACACAGATGGGTAATTATTGGAAATGGTTGTGTGGTTTGTGCTTGGGAAATTAAACAGTATTATCAGTGCACATGCAAATTAGGAGCATGATGGGAGACAAAAAGATTACAATATTACTAAAATTACTGGACTTCCAAGACAACTTTATTATTTCCTTCATCTTGGCAACTGTTTTATTATTTGTAAATATGACAGTACCCCCTGATTATCTACTTAAACATAGTACATTCTCCTGTTACCCCTGGTTAAACCAATGGAAATTAAGTAAACATATTAATGATATATTTTGAATTAAGTGTATTTGGGAATATTGATTTCTAAAACTCTGAACAATTAGGAGAGTGATTTACAGCCATGTTCCTAAGATATATTAGAAGATACCATATAATTCTAGGAAACATTGTTAATAGGATTCATTCTTAATGACAATTATTGTTGCCATCTGAAAATCATCGGGTGGTTGGTTTCCACCTCAGCTTATAAAACACGTTAATATTTACCCCTTTGTTCATTGGTTTCATCTTCAATTTGTTCCCTTATTTGTTCATTTTACAAATATGCCATGAGCACCTATTATATGTCAGGATTTAGGGTGTTCTAGGCTTTAAGCTTTCCTCAGTGAACAAAAGACAAAAACCCTGACTTGTTACACTTATTTTCATTGGGGTGAAGATGAACAATAAATATATATATATAGTCATGTCAGATGGTGCTAAGTGCTGTGGAGAGAAAGGAAGCAGAAAAGGGGTCTGAGGAAGCCAAAGTCAGGGAGGGTCTTCTCAGTGTTGGGGACTGTGATCTACCCTGGAAGCTGACAGTTGAGTAAAGACCTAAAGCAGTTGTCCCCAAACTTTTGATCTCAAGGTCCCTTTGCATTCTTAAAAGTTACTGAAGAGTCTAACAAGCTTTTCTTTGTGTGCGTTGTATCAATATTTGTCACATTGAAAATTTAAACTATGAAAATGTTATATATTAATTCATTTACGATGACAATAATAAATGTACTATATGGCAATATAGATAAAAGCTTCTTACAAACTATTTCCTGAAACAAAAAATAATTTAGGAAGAGGAGCGAGAATATTATAAATTTCTTCAGTATCTGGCTTAATAGAAGACAGATGGATTCGCACCTTAGTAATTAATCTGTTGATTTATGTAATTTTGGTTGAAGAATGTAAAGAAAATCTCGGGTCAAACAGATATATGTGGTTGGGAAAGAGAGACATATTTTAATAGCCTTTGTAGATATGTGACACTTTTCTTTGATAACACATCAAAACTCAACAAATGTAGTTTCTTCAATGTTAATTGCAAGTTGTATCTTGTGGTTGCCCCACAGGGAGTGGGATTGTCTCTCCGTTCAAAATTTGATTTGGATGTTGGGACCTATGATGCCACAGATGCATCAAGAGGGCATGAAAAAAATTCATTGGTCATGTAATGAGACTTTCTGGGAAGTTTCTGAGCTCTCCCAAGCAGATCCTCTGTTAGCTTGGAAGAACAAGGAGAGGCAACTGGCTTTGCCTTTCATTGTGGACGTAAAGGAGGACTTAGATGAGAGATCTCAAGGGTTTGAGCTTTCCCAGGTGCCAAAGAAAAAAAGTACATGAGCTTTCTTATCAGCTTAATCTCTTACAGGACAAGAAGAGGGAAGGGTGTCATTTGAAAGCTGCCATTTGAAAGTAGTGAAATATCAAAACATATCAATGAAGTTTTCATATTTATATATATTAATATCTATTGATCTTATACTTTCAATGGATCTTTCATCCATGAATGATTTTGAACATAATTTGTTGTCATTAGAAAAATTCTCTGGGGCGCCTGGGTGGCACAGCGGTTAAGCGTCTGCCTTCGGTTCAGGGCGTGATCCCGGCGTTCTGGGATCGAGCCCCACGTCAGGCTCTTCCGCTATGAGCCTGCTTCTTCCTCTCCCATTCCCCCTGCTTGTGTTCCCTCTCTCGCTGGCTGTCTCTATCTCTGTCGAATAAATAAATAAATAAATCTTTAAAAAAAAAAAAAGAAAAATTCTCTGAGTTGTGCAGATCTTCCAGATATTGATCCATTTAATTATATAATATACATTTCATTTTAATATCATTATTTATCAGAAAAGTCTTTAAAAATTAGGGAGCTATCAAGCTTATCATAACAGACACAAATTTTCCAAAATTATAACTATAGCATAAAAGCTAAGCTTTAAATTTATTATTAACTGCAAATCTTATCAGTTATTTCTCTTGAAGTGATGTCATTTTCTTCATTTTTGTGACAATGTCTGCTAAATATCATAGTCTGAATAACCATAGTTTGCCAATCATCCTTTCAAGTAAAAATGATGTTCCATGTAAATGTGGCTACTGTAGCTTTCTTGAAATAACAACCATAGTGAAAATGTCAAATAATATGTTCATATATTATGAAAATAATTTTGACTTTGTGAACCTTCCAAAAAGATATTGGGGACCCCTAAGCATCTGTAACCGCACTTTGAAAACTGCTGATCTGAAAGAGGTATAAGAACTAGCCTCAATAATAAATGGTGGAAGAACATTCCAGAAGGAGGGGAACTCGAATGCAGAGGGAGACCCTAAGGCAACAGCATGTGTCATGTATGGGTAGAATAGAATAGAAGTTGCTGTGGCAGGAAGCTGTGTAACCAATGGCTAAGGATGGTAGGGAATGAGTTGAGAAAGTTCAAAGTGAGGAGGCAGGTGGCAGAGCTAGGGTCATGGAATTTTACTCAGAGTATACTAGGATGTATCTGTGGAGTTTTGAGCAAAAGAGTGATATGATTTGCGAGTCGCAGAAATATTATTTTGGTTATTGTGTGATGAAAAGAGGTTATGTGTATATTGCAGTGAAATACATTAAAACCGAAAGTGCAAAGACCAATCAGAAAGCTACTGGAAAAATCCAGGTGAAATGAGAGCTTTGGCAAAGGTGGTGGTAGTGAATGTGGTGAGAGGTGGTTGGATTCTGTATATATTCTGAAGGTAAAACAAATATTTACTCATGGATTTGGCTGGGCAGTATATTGTATTATTACAATATAAATGAAGAAATATCAAGAGCTTGTCTTGGAATATGTTCAATTTGAAATACCTATTGAATATTCAAATAAAAATACCATAAGACAGTTGGATTTTTTTTTAAGATTTTACTTATTTATTTGACAGTGAGAGAGACAGCCAGGGAGAGAGGGAACACAAGCAGGGGGAGTGGGAGAGGAAGAAGCAGGCTTCCAGCGGAGAAGCCTGATGTGGGGCTCGATCCCATAACGCCTGGATCACGCCCTGAGCCGAAGGCAGACGCTCAATGACTGAGCCACCCAGGCGCCCCAAGACAGTTGGATTTTTATTAAAGTTCAAAGTAAGATCTGAGCTGGAGAGTGTGAGGGTATCCAAGACTATATGAAGAGTTATTTTAAAATAGTTTTTATTCACTCCGGTCTCATATAAAGCTTCCTAGAAGACACTAAGAAAGCAGAGTTTCTGCCTTAATATTATAAATGATATAAAGTAAATGACTGCCATTTATTGTGACCACATTAGCTTTATTGTGTCAACATTAAATGAGATCTGAATTTAAAATGAATATTACTTTCATCAAAGAAGAGTTAAAAGTAGTGCTGACAATCTTGAGCTAGAGTAACTTTGTTTTTATCCCCAGGGAGAATCTCGTGAACATTGAAATAAATTATAGTGACTTAAACTATAAGATAACTCAGCAGCAAAAAGCAGTGAGTGTGTCCGAATTACTTGGTAAGTGCTCTTTAGATGTTCCTCAATTTTTAAGACGTTTTCTATCAGTTTTTTTTTTTCCTTTTGTACTTAAGGTTTTAGCTTATCAATGGAGGGGAAGAGATAGTGGTTGTTTTTCATCTGTCATTTAAATCTGACACTTTCCCACTCCCTAGACACAGCTCCAGCAAATTTCACACCAGCTTTCACAAAGAAAAGGCTGACATTTATATTTACACACAGTATTTTACTTTTCCTTTAGACACTACTCCCTTCCCCAGCAAATGACTACTGTAGAGTGTTCCAGCAATCCTACCTCTGAGTAGTCTGTCAAGTATCTCAGACCTCCACGCAGAACTCCACCCAGACTGGATTGAAAAGAAGAGACCGAGCAAGCAAAATACAGCCTTTAAGTTACAACCATTGTCTGTTCACGTCCTTAACAAATTAAATTGCTGATTTCCTAGATCTCATTGAGTACTTGGAGGAAGTCATGTTGGAGACAGTAGAGAGTGTTAGATTAAGGCAAAATGACAGTGGTCACACACTGACAGCTGCACCCTGAATGGGGAGGAAATATACAAATTCCTCAAAGCTCTAGGGGCAACCTTTACTTCACTACTCCACTTTACAAAAGTAGCATGATCCTATGAATGGCCAAGGGCAATGAGAAAAAGATTAATGATTTAAGAAGTTAGTGCTTGAGTAGTCAGTCATCTTCATAGAGACAAAAACTTGGATGGTGGTTGCAAGGGGCTAGGGAGAATGAGGGATTGGGGAGATTTTTTTAATGGGTGCGGAGTTTCAGTTTGGGAAAATGAAAATTTTCTGGAGATGGATGGTGGTGAGGGTTGCACAACAGTGTGAATGGACTTAATGCCACAGAGCCATACGTTTAAAATCTATTAAAATGGTAAATTTTATATTACTTTTACCACAGAAGAAGCACAAACAATAAAGACAAATACAGATTTTAAAAATTTCTTATACACAGGGCAATATTGTGTGAACATATTTTTGTTGGATGAAATATTACAAATGCTTAAAAAGGTAGTTTTCCAAAAAAAAAAAAAAAAGATAGTTTTCCAAATTGCTTGGAAATTTGTTTCTGGAAAACATTATCACTCAATAAAGCCATCTAAATGTTACATTTCTGTTCTTCATTCAATACAGGGAAATGAGTTTATAATTGTCTAGGATATTCAATTAATTTGCCTAGATTTAATATCTTCCTAAATTTTTGAGTTATACTTTTGGAAAAAGATTTTATAATTGTTTTCTCTCTCCCCCCCCCACCAAGGCATCAGTTGGTTCTTCCTCTGTAACTTTCTCCTTTTTGAGATGATTTACATAAATATTATTTTATGATATTTATTGCCATTACTTAATTTATACCAAACTTAAAATGATACAATTCACTTATCTTCATATAATATCGGTTATGATTAACTTCTTAGGTTCCAATAATTTAAATTCTACTAATGCTTAGTTTTCTTTTTATTAGAAAAACATGATTTATTCAATTTCGTTATTGGTTTTATTACAGCAGATGTTGGCGGTCAACTGGGCCTATTTTGTGGGGCCAGTATGATTACAATTATAGAAATTATTGAATATGTATTCACCAGTTTCTACTGGATATGCATTTTGTTCTTGCTGAAGATACCCGAAATGACACAGGGGGTTCCTCCACCTCAGCATCATCTGGGGAAGAGAAATCGCATAGAAGAATGCTAATGTTCATGCAGGACAAGCTTTTGCTCTTCTCTTCATAATACATTCAAATTTATTCATGGCTAATTCATTGTTATGTAACTTTATCTTATAGTTTGGGGATTCAATAAAAGTCATTGTAGGTATCTATCTCTTGATACATATCTTTATCTTTTTCCGTATTTATGTATAAATGTTAATTTGTATATATATAAAAAACAAGTGCTGTTTTATTTTTTTCACCATAGAATTCCCAGCACCTACAACAGTAGAGATTGTGTATAGGGTCATAAATATATTTTTTTAATGAATGAGTGTTTGTGGAATGCAAAGACGTTCTTTATGAATGGATATGCAAAGTGAACCTGGTAAATGAACTGTAGATGAGGAGACAAGATACTTTTTTATTGAGAAAATAGTATGTGTAATTTGTGCTTTACAAAATTTCAGAGATTTTTTATTTTCACTAAAATTCAACATAATTTTATTTTGTCTGGAGAGTTCTACTGTATAACTTTTTGAGGGGCAACAATCTCTATTTCCTATTCAGGTGAATACCTAAAATAAATCTATTTAAAAATAACGTTAAAGTTATGGTCTACGGGGAGTACGGAGTGTTTTGTTAGTTTCTCCAAGTAGCTCCATGTACTTATATGTAAGTGCCCTGGAAAAGAGGCCAGTGCAATCAGAAGGACTCAAGCAAATGAGAAATATGTATATCTCATGACCTGGAAATCCCAATCATGATAAATACTTCAGAGGAATTCTCCCGCAGGCATGTGACAGGCTAGGAGTTTCCTCATCTACATAGCTGTTAGCGGAGAGACCTATGTCAGTGGTGTGGGGACACGCTCTGAGAGACAAAGGAGCAGAGCGAGACTGTGGATTAAATGTGATCACCCCCAAATACTGATATAGTGCTAAATCTTAAAAATAAAGTGTTAGGTAGAAAAAAGCTTCAAGGACTCCTGGGTGGCTCAGTCAGTTAAATGTCTGCCTTCAGCTCAGGTCATGATCTCGGGGTCCTGATCGAGCCCCATGTTGGGCTCCCTGCTCAGCGGGGACTCTGCTTCTCCCTCTGCCTTCTGCGCCTTCCTGTTGCCTGTGTTCTCGCCCATGCACTCTCTCAAATGAATAAATAAAAAATCTTACAAAAAGAAAGAATAAAATCCCTTAAAAAAAAAGAAAAAAATCTTTATTAAAAACACAAAACATTCCCAAAGGCTATCATGCATGAGTTTATGTAAATTGAATAGGCATGCACACAGAACAAGTATATATGTCTTAAGAGAACCACGTATTTAAAAAGTAAACAAAAATATAATATTAAATATTTACATAAAAAACACATTAGAAAGATTGCCTGTAGTGGAAAGGGGAACGAGAAGTGGGGAAACAGAACAAAATGAAATAAACAAGGTGAATAAATAAACAGGAAATACAAGAATGATGACAGTGCAATGTGAAAAATCCACTCATTTCTCTGTCCCATGGACCAAAAAAAGGAATAAAATATTTGGCTGCAAATATTTCCTGGGAGGGAGAAGCAGACTCCCCACTGAGCAGGGAGCCCTATGTGGGACTCGATCCCAGGACCCCGCGATCATGACCCAAGCTGAAGACAGATGCTTAACTGACTGAGCCACCCAGGCACCCCCGAAAGTATAAATATTCCTAAGGGGACAAATGGACTGATTCCACATTATGGGCTCACCTGGGACTAGAGGTGCTGGTCCACTGCCTGTAGTAGCAATATAGTCTCATGATATCTACCTTTCTAATGGCACATTTTCTTGGAAATGGACAAATGGGAACATTCTAGCAAGGCTATTTCTGCTATTCACCTGTGAGGGGATGGTAGGGCTGAATCTGAAACTCTCACCTAGAGATGCCAAGTCTGGATTAAGACAGGTAAATAAATGGATAGGCAGAAACCATAGAAGACGGAAAGGCAGCACAGAAATGACAAATGGCATTGGGAAAGAATACTGTCATTCTGTTCCTGAGAAGGCACCTCAGAACAAGAGTCCCGATGCTCTTCATTCGCTCCGACATGGTGGTAGGTCATGATCCAGGCTCATTTGCTTTTCCTCTGAGACAGAAAAGGCCAAA
The DNA here is from genome assembly GCF_024610735.1 of Ursus americanus. Classification (NCBI taxonomy): domain Eukaryota; kingdom Metazoa; phylum Chordata; class Mammalia; order Carnivora; family Ursidae; genus Ursus; species Ursus americanus. The sequence goes on along the minus strand of NC_142139.1, from coordinate 43,841,049 downwards.
CTATAAAGTTTACCCAAGAATACCATTTGAGGTATTTGAAGAAAAGATATCAATTGCCATCCCTTGGTGACCTGCCTGAAAAATGAGCAGGTTGGAATCATCTCTTGGGTTTTGTTTTTCAAGTTATGTTTATCCTATTCATATTTTTGTAAAACCATAAATCACTAAAGATTCACCCATAGACTCTTCAGGAAGGACTATACCCAGAAGCCGAATATTTTGAGTTCCCATTTTCCAGGGGGCACTGTTCACAGAGGTGCAGAAAGTACAAGTAGAAAGTGGCAACAGCACTTATGGGGCTTAGCCAATATTGTCTCACCATCCTAAGGGGGACTAGGTGCCTGAGAAACACGATGTGGTGTGTTGAGCCAAGGGGTTTAGGCATTACTAGAGGCTGCCTGGCCTGGAAAGGCAATGTATACATATGATAGACTACAGATATTTCTAAACTGACGGAGCATAATACTTGCTAACCGTTCTGAGAAAGGGCTTGTATCCTTAATCAGGAAGGATTTGCTAATATCCTGCCTATAATGAGAACTGGTGTATTAAAGATTCAGTGGCATAAAAAGAAATGAGCTATCAAGCCATGAACAAACATGGCAGAACCTCAAACGCATGTTGTTAAGTGAAAGAAGCCATTCTGAAAAAACAACATACTGTATGAATCCAACCATACGACATTCTGAAAAAGGCAAAACTCTGAAAACAGTAAAAAGAGGAATCAGTGATTGACAGGGGCTCAGGGGAAGGAGAGAGGGATAAGTAGGTGATACACAAGAGATCAATGATTCCAGGATGAGGCTGTATTTTCAGAAGTTAACCGAAAATTCCCCATCGATGTCATACTCATGGGGATTGAGCATTAAATGATGTTTAAAATTTTCTTATGTTAACAAATCAAGGTACACCATTCAATTAAATATGAATTCTGCCAGTGACCATCTGGATGTCCTGAATAATTTGCACACTTTTCTAAGGCACTGGCAAAGTTTCTGTCTCTATTAGAAGTAAATTAAAATCATCTTCAGGCTATTCCTTTTGTCCTCCTGAAAACAAAGGGAGCTTTCCTACAACAAAATGCACTAAATCATTCTTGTTTTGAGAGAGAAAGAGAAACAAAAGCTAATACACGATTGTGTGTGTATATATATATATCTGTATATATACACACACACACATATATACTAATAATATGATTATATACACATATATACTAATACATGGTTAAGCTTCAGAATGCTTACTGAAAAAAACTTTCAGAGAAGGTGAAGACAAATAACTATTTGCATTGTTGGAGATACCAAAACAGAGTTGAATCCTGTAGATCAGATTGGTAGAAGCTCGATAAACAGAGAGAAGTCTAGACCTTTGGCACAAAAGCTTGGAACAAAATCTTACAGCTACAGATTTGTACAGTGCATTTGTTAAACATCAAGGAGATTAGTTTAGAGAGCGTGCAAAGGGAAGCATGTTGAACTGGGCATCCTTTTGAATAAAAAGAGTGGGCAGATTATAGGAATCCTTGAATTCTTATCTAAGGTCATTGATCTTCATTCTGTAGCAAATTGAGAAAGAGCCACTCTAATTTCTCGAATGGAGTGGTTAGATTGTGGTTGGAGACAGAAAGGAAAAATAGGCTGTATGATACAACTATGAGCACAGAATGTGGGAATCTCCATGCACAGCCAATAGTAATGTTGACAGAAACAACTCTGGAGATTAATATGCAAGTACTTAGGCAGATTAAATATACACATAATTAGGATCCAGCAATTTTACTCTTGGAGGCATAAATACATATTACATATAATATATATTTGATACTAAGTAGTATATTATGCATTTATTTTATGCATATATATATATCGTAAATACCATAAATAAAATATATATAGGTCTTTCAAAAGCTCTATGTTGGGTCTTGTCCCTTTGGAACACTGAGAGTCCAGCTGCCATGTATAGGCCACATGGAGAGAAAAAAGTCTTAGAGGAGTACTGAGGTACCTAACAAGTGGATAAACTCTTCTTAGACCGTGGCCAGCCAAACAGAACTGAGTGAGTGATCCTAGCTAAAGCCACAAGGAGCAGAAGAAGCACAAGGATGAATATGTTGTTTTAAGCCTTAAAGTTTAAATAAAGAGGATTAAATTAATGTAGATATATATGAATTATCAGAACACAAGGGAGAAGTAAGAGAAAGAAAGAAAGACACAAAGGAAGGGAGGAAGGAGGGAAGGAAGGAGGGAAAAATAGGTAGCTATTTCTACTACGTGGGAACTGCATAACTGGTCTCTCATGCAGGATTCTTTACAAGCTGTCTACAGCAGGGACACCTGGGTGGCTCAGTTGGTTAAGTGTCTACCTGTGGCTCAGGTCATGATCCCAGGGTCCTGGGATCGAGTCCTGCATCGGGCTCCAGCTCAGCTCTCTCTCTGACAAATAAGTAAGTAAAATCTTTAAAAAAAAGAAAGAAGAAAGTTGTCTAGGGCACTCATTTTTTTCACATGAGAAGGAAAGGACACCCAGTTGATGTTGTGCAGTGGGACACATGGTCCCTTAAACGTGATGCAGACAACTGTAGAAGACATCCATCTCTGTGGTCTGCGCGCGCTGGAGACAAAGAACTGAACAGAAAATAGTGCTACACAGAACAGGACTCTCCACATGCTTAGAGGCTGTCAGACGATCTACATGACGAGGAAGAAAAAAAGATTAGAAAAATAAATAAATAGAAGACAAGGAAGAGATATCCGACACAGGATACTAGGCTAATAGTAAATGCTCAACCACAAATAAACATTTTGAAAGAAATAGAAATAAAAATTAGGGGGAAAATGTGTATATTATCAGAGTATTACTATCTCTATTACATAGTATGTTCTAAAGAGTTTGCAAAAACCAACATCCCACCCATGAAGAGGCTGAAGAATACAAATATGTCATATCCCCAGGAAGGAATAAGAATGATCCAGAAATACATGCAAATGTACTCAACCTCACTAATCATCACAGAAACACAGACAATTAAGAAGGGCCTCAGAGATTCAATAAATATAAAAACACTAACAACACTACCTACCGTTGCCAACAGTACAGGAAAATGGACCTATTCTTAAACTACTAATTTGTCTCATTCTGAAGGTAATTTGGAAATACATTGAAAGGCATTAAACATTATCAAGAAATTTCTCTACTTAAAATTTATTCTCTGAAGCTAAGAAGAAATGGGCACACAAATTTATGATTAATGAGGTTCATGGTAGCATTATTTGTAATGGTTAAAAAATGGAAACAAATGTAATTTTAAAAATGTGTTAAATTAAATTAATGATTATCCAGAGATATTTTGATTGATATAGGAAAATTCTCATGAGTTATAAATGGTATATGTAGTATTATTCAAATCTTACAAAAGAATATATGAAATTCGATTATATTTGAGGCTTAATTAGAAGACAAATTTAAGTATTTGTCAAAGCATATAGAATATGGAGAATAGAAAACAGGGACTGAATGATAATTTAGGCATACAAGCTAGAGAAAACTCCAGAACAAATGTACAGTATGCTATATATTGATTAAATATAAGAAAAATGATTTTCAAATTAATCAGCATATCAAAAGTATTATCACATTAATTATTTAATTAAAAGATTAATCAACTATGGCAAAGTAGATTTTTATCTCAGGAAGGCAAACATAGTTTAATATTTGGTAATTCATTGATATGATATAGATTTTAAAGCATATATAACACCTGATTATCCTAATCAATGGTAAACAAGTTATTTGATAAATTTCAACGTCTATGCCTGGAAATAAGAAAGGCTTAAAAAAACTAAAAAGGAAACTTTCTTAACATGGTAGAGAAAAGCCAAACTTGAGCTGCTGGTCAATATTACACTTAGTGCTGAAAGACCAGAAGTTTTATCCTTAAATTTAGTAAAGTCCAGAAATTTTATCCTTAAATTTGGTACATAACAGAGAAACACATTAATGTTTCACCAAGTGTGGGAAGTCCTAACTCAATGAGTCATTGAAAGAATAATTACTAGATACAGCAATTGAAAACAGGAAAGAAACAATATTACTGGTAAAGACAATGATTATCCACCTAGAAAAATCAAAAGAATCTAGTGAAAATTATGAACATTAAGAATACAGAACGTATAGAAACTAACTTAAGAAATATTCAGGATTTTTAGGATGAAAGCTATAAAACTGTATTGAAAGATGTAAAATAAATACACGTTGAATGAAACAAAGGATTTGAAAATTGTCTTTTGCTAAATTGTTAGTTTCCTAAACTATTAAATAGGCTTATTATTCTAATGAATATCCTATTGGGCTCAAGGTTGTTTTTTTTTTTTTTAAGATTTTATTTATTTATTTGACAGAGACAGCCAGCGAGATAGGGAACACAAGCAGGGGGAGTGGGAGAGGGAGAAGCAGACTCCTAGAGGAGGAGCCTGATGTGGGGCTCGATCCCAGAATGCTGGGATGACGTCCTGAGCCGAAGGCAGACGCTTAACGACTGCGCCACCCAGGCGCCCCTCAAGGTTGTTTTGTTTTGTTTAGAAATTAATAATACTAAGATTTACCATCATTTAATAATATGCATTTAGTTATATTTTGGAGAAAAAATCAGTAATTTTTGAGGTAAGAGGCAGGGAATCTTTCTTACCAAATGTTTAAAAGTATTATCAAGAATTTACAGTAAGAACACTATAGTACAGGTTGGAGAGATGACCGATAGGCACATGACACAACCAGATGACCCTAAAACAGACCCCAGTATATAAAAGTTCAGTACCTAATAAATCAACATTACAAAGCATTAGGGAAAAGAAGTGTATTTGAATTTGCAGTCAGCCATTTGGATTTTACAAGTTCAATTCTTATTTCTTATCATATACCGTCGTAAACTCAATATCAATTAAGATGAATACAAGAGGAAGAACTACAAAATATAATACAATACAATATAAGGAAATATCTGTATAGTCTTCCGATGGTTAAAAGCTTCCTACATGTAGAGGCAAAGAAATATCATAGAGGTCAAAATGGTATATTTAGCAACATAAAAATCCTGTAGGTGAAAAATATGATAAAGTGTATTCAATAACAACCAAGCAACTGAGAAAAATACTTACCACAAATACGACAGAGAAGCCAATGATCGATAAGCAAGGACATCGTTGTTGCATTGTTCATGATAACGTAGAGGTTGGAATTCGAATATCCAGCAAGCGAAGACCTAGGAATAAACTGTGGATCAGCTATACAATGAAATGATAACTAGTCATTAAAAACCATGACCAGGAGCTGGGGAACAGGCAGTTGCCAAAAGCATACAAAGTTTTCATGCTTGAGGGTAGCAATGCATGCTGGATATTTTAATATCTGTTACACTGGGTCAAGGGATAATTATGAACTGTCTCAGATGCCATTATAGACATTTTCTTTTTCATACTTAAACTAGACAGACCTAAGGTCTGGTTGCACCGGGTATACTATCCCTCTGGTTTCTAGAATGCATGTCACTTGAACCTGCCACAGGTCAAGCCCTGGGCTGTTCTTTCAAAAATCTGCAATCATTACCTCATATCATCAAGTATTTCCTCACTTGCCTCTCATTGAGGCCAACCTCAACTGCCATTTTCAGATTGCAAGCAGCCCCAGCCCCATTCCCGTACTCCTGATCCGCTTTAGTCTGTTATTTATTTCTTCCCCATAGAACACATCACCTTCTACCCGTTAGTATACTTTTATAGTAGTAAATGCTCTACTCTTGTCTGTGTCCCTCTCCCAGAATGTAGTCTTCCTGGGGACAAGGAACGTCAGCCATTTTCAATTGATCTATCCCTTGCTCTTAGACTAGAGTCTGGCTCATTGTGGGAGCTCAGTGAATATGTGCTGAATGCAGGAGAAGGTCCCACTTCACTGCACTAGGGCTGTCCTGGGAAGGGAACCAAACGCCCCAGAAAGATGGGCTGGATCTCACTGCTCCATCCGTCTCCAGCTTCTGAGTGCTGACGCCTGGCTGTGCTAATCCGAGCGTGCTGGCCATGCTATGGGAGGGGTGCACACTTGTGATAACTGTGTACTTCTGGGGACTGTACGGTTTGAAATACTGTTTCTTTTTTATCAAGTTTTATAAAAATGTAGAATTCTGTTTTACTTTTTTTTTTTTTTTTTTTTGAGCTATGTTAGCACAAAGAGCATTTCATTGTTGTTTTGGGGGAAAGGCATATGTCACTAATAGGACATCCCTGAAGCTAGACTGATACAGGAGGGAAACACCTTTCCCTTCGAGTTTTGAGAAACTTCCCCTTGGTTCCCGGCAGAAGGGATGCCTTGATGTTAACACACATTAGCCACATTGGCATAAATGCTTTGTAGTGTGAAAAAAACCAAAACTCATTATCTATGATCTCTTCTCCTTCTCTGCCTTCACTGCAAACTTGACTCCCTTAACCCCAGAGACCTGCTGGAACCTGACCCCAAGACATGGTTCCCAGGATGTCCGGCAATCTGCACTTTGCGCTGTCACCACGGAGACGGCGTCCCTCCAAAGAGTTCCTTTTTTTTAGTTTGTGGATCTTCAGATTGGCGATTCTCCCCTTTTCATCTCATTTCCTAAAAGTCAGGGCCGGCTTGCGGAAAGTTGTTAAACAGCATGCTAACTGTGAACTGTGAACACTCACTCTGACATTCATCACAGGAAGACTTCACTGGGGTTATAGCGGCCTGCTGGCTTCGGTAGTCCATCGATGAAGGGAGTTGGGAAGCTGTTGGATACTCCCCATGTCCTGCCTGAAATACCATGATTGTTTACGAAAAGTGTCTTTAATAAAGCTGGATACAGTTTGAAGAAAATAAAATACGTTGGAGATGATTGACCAATGGATTGCTGTTAGGATTGAACAAATGTTTAATGCAAATGCAAAATGTTCCAAACTGTGTTGGGCTCATGGGGGTACCCAGGGACGGTAATATTGCTCCCTCCCTGTCATCGGTACGGGAGGTTTTATTGTGAGCTTGAAGGGCAGCAGGGATTCCGATTACCTCTTATCGCATCTTTTTCCGGCCAAGTTCAAATAACTGTTAAACAAATGTAAAGAAATGTAGGGGAGCCTGGGAAGCTCAGTTGGTTAAGTGGCTGCCTTCTGCTCAGGCCATGATCCCGGGGTCCTGGGATCGAGCCCAGCATGGAGCCTGATGCCTGGCTCCCTGCTCAGCCGGGAGTCTGCTTCTCCCTCTCCCTCTGCCCCTCCCCCCCAACTCGCCCTCTCTCAAATAAATTTTTAAAAAAATCTTTTAAATTAAAAAAATTTAAAAATAAAGAAATGTATACTGAAAGAGGTTTGTAACATTATAGTTTTAACACTATTTTTAAAAGGACTTTTAAAGGGGATTTACATGTTAACAATGCAATGGGCTCTATATAAAGTTTTGAATCTCAAAAAATGTATCAATCAGAAACAATGTTTTAGCATGAGTGAGAAGAGCATGTGGTCAGTATGATAAGCACCTTTTCTCCCACTAACGTCTGAAGAGCCCCTACATTTTAGGGACATTTTCTTGATTACAAGGGAAGTAAAAATTGCTCATGTGTCCACAAGTGTGCAAAACGGCTAGTAGTCAGCTTTTGCATAATTCATTTTCAGTCAGTACTTTGGTAATATTCTTGTCAAGTGTAAAAATAGGCTCCGTTGACAGGGAAAGAGCAACATTTAGCAGGAATACAAATGAAAAGGAGAAACGGAATGTGGGCGGGAACTGAATGAGAAACTAGATCTTTAGGGTCTTAGCTTTGTCAGAAAACAATAGGTGCTGCTTAGTGCTTTATAACTGCTTCTTGCAAAACTTGCAAGAGAATTGTCAAGTGAAATGTAAGGTTCTTTATAATCTTTATAATATTAAAACATTAAGTTGCTACTCTTAGCAACTTATAAAAAGGTCCAATTTCTCTTTCCTTAAATATTTGTCTAAGAATCTCTCAGCTAGAACTCATTTTCCTTTATTACTCTTCTTATCGCCCTTTAGATTATGTTGTAATACATAGAGTGTTTAAGCTCAAAAGAAAGGCTCTACTTGGGGCGCCTGGGTGGCTCAGTTGGTTACATGTCTGCCTTCGGCTCAGGTCATGATCCCAGGGTCCTGGGATCGAGTCCTGCATCAGGCTTCCTGCTCAGCAGAGAGTCTGCTTTTCCCACTGTCCCTCCCCCCTGCTCGTGATTTTTCTCTCTCTCGCTCGATTTCTCTCAAATAAATAAATTAAATCTTTTTAAAAAATAAGGCTCTGTTCAAAACTGCCTATTATAAATTAAATTAAAAAGTATGAGCATATATATATACTTTTTTCTTTATCCCATGACCACTTTCACTTTCAACTATTCAGCTATTTTTCTTGTTTTGTTTTTATAAATAACAAGGTATGATTCAATGTGCTGGCAAGGAAGAAACAAAACAATCAAATATTTCAGATGACTATTCACCTTTTAGAGAAGATCCAGTCAGCATCCTGTGTGGTTAGACCTGAACTGTCTGACAATCACCGTCTGCTTCCAGTACCACCGAGCACTTGAGAAGTGGCTGGTGTTAAATTAATTAAATGAGGCCATTAGACTGATGTGGCTGGAATGCCATGGAAGCTAACATGAGCAACCCAAGATCTAAGCCTGTAAATGCCTCAAGCTTATGAAATTGAAACCCAAAGACAACCAATCACAAACAGCTACGTAGGCTTTAAACTACAGACAATCGATAATTTCCTTACTTTGCCTCCACCTTTTCTCTAGAAAAGTCTCCTGTCAGGGGAGTGCTCCTAACCACTCCCAGTATGGTGTTTCCCACTAGGAATGGATTTTTGTTCAAATAAACTCTTAAAATATTTAATATACCTCAGTTTATCTTTTAACACGAGTCTGTGTTGAGATGTATTGCAAGTATAAAAGACACACTGGATTTCAAAGTTTTAGGATGAAATAAGGAATGTAAAATGCTTTGTTAAGAATATAGTACATGGATTACATGTTGAAATGATAATATTTTGTACATATTGGGTTAAATAAAACATATTATTAAAATCAGTTGTACCTGTTTCTTTTTACTTTTTAACGTGTGGCTACCAGACATTTTCTAGTTTAAAATTTCACATATCTGATGTGACTCAAATTTATATCTGATATTGTATTTCTTTTTGACTCTGCTGATAGAGACCACCCTGGCAATTTCTAAGCAAACTTAAAAATATGAAGGAAAAAATAGTTATACTAATGCATCAAGGAATTATAGCCACCTTATTATTTTATATCCTGCTGTATATTTAAAATTGAGGATATAAAATCATTAAACATATGTGTTCCATAAACCTCATGGCACATACACCCTCGCACCATACTTTTATTTATTTATTTTTCATACATTTTCATTTATTTTCAAATTTGGGAGGTATAATCATTTCTCTTATTAAACTTTTACATTCATCAAACAGATTTTCAGAGTTACTTTCTCTGGTTCATTGAAACTTGGAATTCTCAGGTGAAAATGAGATAACACAGAAGGAGATTCTTGAAAAAAATTTTTATTATGTTCAGTTAGCCACTGTAGAGTACATCATTAGTTTTTGATGTAGTGTTCAATGATTCATTAGTTACGTATAACACCCAGTCCTCATCACCACATGTGCCCTCCTTACTACCCATCACTCTACCAAACTGTGGAAGGAGCTGAGATGCCCCTCAAGAGGCGAATGGATAAAGAAGATGTGGTCCGTATATACAATGGAATATTACTCAGCCATCAGAAAGAACGATTACCCAACATTTGCATCGACATGGACGGGACTGGAGGGGATTATGCTAAGTGAAATAAGTCAAGCAGAGAAAGACAATTATCATATAGTTTCACTCCTATGTGTAACAGAAGGAATAGCATGGAGAACATTAGGAGGAGGAAGGGAAAACTGAAGCGAGAGACATCAGAGATGTAGACAAACCATGAGAGACTATTGACTCCAGGAAACAAACAGGGTTTCAGAGGGGAGGGGATGGGGGGACGGGTAACACCGTGTTGGGCACGGAACTTTTAAAAGGCTTCGACTCCAGACACTTAACTACCAAATCTTTATTGCTTTGAACTCTCTTGGTTACTGGCTTCTATCTCTATGACACTAGGCTTTCTTGTCAGATACTAAATTTGATTTCTACATGCTTCCAGAGACTGATATTTGCTTCAGGCCCTGCCTTCATCTTGTCCCAGATTCCAGGTTACAAACTCTTGACTCCTCGAGCAGCCCCAGAGCTACTCTCCAGAGTACCAATTGCCCGGAGCTGGCTTAGCCTGTGCCTCTTACTGTAATGATTTTTACACTAAAATAACCCAAATCTCTTTGGTTATGTTATTTGGGACTAGTGCATTTGAACTACCATGCCAGATTTTGGCGCTGTATTGTAATATAGAAATTATATTGAAGTTTATTCATGGATGCAGGAAACCACATGCATATTTATGAGTTTTTTAATTTAATTTTTTAAGTTGAAGAAACCATTTTTCCCCAGCTTTATTGAGGTATAAATGATAAATTAAAATTGCATACATTTAAGGTGTGCAATATGATGTTTTGATGCATGTATGTATATCTTATGAAGTGATTAGCACAATCAAGCCAATTAACATACTTATCACTTCTAATATTTACCTCGTGTGTGTGTGCACACGTGTGTGCATGCATGTGCACAACCCTTTAATCTTGGCAAATTTCAAGTATACAATACATCATTATTACTAACTGTAGTCATTATGCTGTGCATTAGGTCTCCAGAACTTATTCATCCTAAGTTTGTACCTTTGTTTTTTGTTTTGTTTTTATTTTAGAGAGAGAAAGAGAGTGAGCTGGGAGGGGGAGAAGCAGAGAGAGTGAGAGAGAGTCTCAGGCAGACTCCTGCTGAGCGCAGGGCCCGACACAGGCTGGATCTCAAGATCCTGAGATCATGACCGGAGCCGAAATTGAGTGGGATGCTTAACCGACTAAGCCACCCAGTTGCCCCAAGTTTGTACCTATAAACACCTCCCCATTTTCTCCAATCCCTATTCCTTGGTAACCATCTTTCTACTCCCCGTTGCTAGGAGTTCACCTTCCTTAGATTCTATACATAAGTTGGATCATGCATTATTTGCCTTTCTGTGTCTGGCTTATTTCTTGTAATGACCTTGCCTTCAAAGTCTATCCATGTTATCACAATGGTAGGATTTCTCTTTTTTAAAGGCTGAACAGTATTCCATTTATGTGTATATATCACATTTTCTTTTTCCATTCATCCATTGATGGACACAGATTGTTTCCATGTTTCAGTTGTAAAGTTCTTTTTTTTTAAAGGGAAATGTTTCATAAGTTAATAGAAAAATGGTCAATAAATTTTACTAGTAGTAATTTTAAAAATCATACATGTGACACTGATATTTCCTGTCTTTAAGATGTAATTTTCTATTCAAAGGATGACTGCTTGAAATAGAGGTACATTTTTCGCTTATTTTTAGAGAATCAAAAGCACAACTCTTTATTAAAGAATTTGAACTAATGTAACATAAGTAGGTAAATAATATAAGACCAATCTTTAACAGAAACACATACATTAATACTTTCATACACTAATCAGGATCTAGTCATTCTGATTTTGCAACCAAAAGTCCACACCAGGTCTTTGCCTTGGGCCTTTTTATTTCTTAGAAGTTACTTTTAAAATCCCTCAATTGATCTACTCAATGTTCCTTAACCATTAAAGTGAGTACAATTAAGTACAGATTGTCTAAGTATTTCCAAAAGGGCCAGGCCAAAGTCACAGCATCACTGCACTGGAATTTTTACTGAAGAAATAGTGTAGTTTTAGAGTAAGAATTAACTTTTAGATATCATCTTGTCCAACTCCTTTTTTAGAGATTAGGAAACTGAATCCTAAGAAGTTAAATGATTTGTCAAGACCACAGGGCTAAACTTGCAAGAACTAGACTCAGATTCTCCACTTTCTGTCCAATGTTTTTTGTTTTGGTTTGGTTTTTTAAAATCCACCCTACGCTATTTCCTTTCTCCATATGGTAGAAGTAGCAAGGAGGAATCATTTAAATACACTTTTAATTAATACAAAAGAAGTTTTCTAATTTTCTCCCTGGAAATAAATAGTACTTTCTTATTTGCATTTGATAGCTTTTAACATGAGACAAATACAACTTAGTTTGTCTATAATAATTCCACACAAAATTATAGCTTCTGTCACAATTTCTCGTTTTAATAAATTTGGACAGCTTCCTGCAGAATTAGCAGGAAGTATTTGGGTGAAATTTTGGAACAAGATATGTGTGAATAGGTTTCATGCTACACAAATGGTTAAAACGAGATAGAAATCATGATTTTTATGACATTCCTTTAAACCCAGGGGAGGGCGTATGGGCAGAAGGCGTGGATTCAAGGCTGCACACAGGAAGTGACAGGCGGAAGCCAAGGTGGTGAACTGCCCTTCCAAGAGATACCCTGTGTCCCTTCCAGGTTTTCCCAACTTACATTCTAAATAGCATGCTCTGCTGCCCTCTAGAGTTTCTAAGCGTCATTAGTGAGGACAGCAAAAGGAGAGCAAACCTACTTAGGGGTAAGCAGATGACCTTTTCCCCTTTAAGAATTCTGCCCTCACTTACAATGTGGGTTTTGGGTTTTGTTTTGTTTCTTTGCCATACCACCATGCTTGGGAATTCTCAGGAAGTCAAATGGGTGTCTTACAATTCAACTCCGCTCTGAAACTATCTGCTCAGAGACAGCATCAGAATCCACAGGACAAGGGCTCAGTCCTACAAGGCTGTTCCCACTTCAGAGGACAATTGCAAGTCTAGGTTGTCACCTGTGTTTCTGATCCAAGAGTCTCACAATCCCCTATTTAGGTTTATTAATTTACTAGAGTGGCATGCAAACTCAGAGAAATATTTACTTCCTAGATCATCAGTTTACTATAAAAGGCTGTAACTCGGGAACAGTCAAATGGAAGAGATGAACAGGGCAAGGGGGGGGGGTGTGTGTGTGGAGAGCTTCCATGCCCTCTCCCAGGGTGCCACTCCCCCTTTATTTCCACGTGTTCACCAATCCAGGGGCTCTCTGAACCCTGTCCTTTTGGGTTTTTATGGAGGCTTCATTACATAGGCATGATTGATTAAATCATTGGCCGTTTGACAATTGGATTCAACCTTCAGCCCTTCTGTCCTCCCTGGAGTTCAGAGCTCAGGGGTGGTACTGAAAGCAGAAAGCTTTAATGAGTGGTTGGCTCCACTGGCAACCGGCCTCCATCTGTAGGTGTGACATAAAAGTCACCTCACTGATGTAAAAAAGACACCTTCCTCACTCTCATCACTTAGGAAATTCAGAGACGAAGTATATATTCTTATTATCGATTACAATATCACACAGTTCAATGACAAAGAAAACAGAACATGTCATTTAGTGAATCATTCATGTATTTAAACCAAATAAAATAATGAATTAGTTCTGAAAGATATTTTTGTATGTGTATATAAATTGGTATTCTACTGTGAAAGTTTTATAAAACATGTACTTATAACTTCAATTCAAACCATCATAACATTTTCATAACGTCTGGCTCTAATTTTTTTGGTGGTTTTCACTATGTTTGTTTCACTGAACTTTGATCTGTCTTCAATAAATGTTCCGTCCTGTCACCACGTTAAAACAGGCCCAAAAACAAAGTACGAGAGGCTCCCCAGCACCCTCAATCCTGATTCTTCTCTCTCTAAATCGGCCCCTACACCAATGACAGTATGGTTTCCTCCAAGTACAAACTGAATAATGCCATTTTTTGAAGTCTTTTTTGGCTTCCTTTTTTGTCCAGTCCCCATTCCTCATTCCCTTCGACTCTGATTTTCGGCCCCACCACTCGAAGAGACTGCTCTCTCCCTTCCTTCACTCAACAAATTTTAAGTGCTTATTTTGTGGTGGGCTCAAGGGATAAAGCTAGGAAAGGAGGAACTATTTTAGCCTTAAAAAGCTTAAAGCTGAATATAGAAACAGACAAATAAACAAATGCGCTAACCGTGGTTAAGTACTGTGAAACAATGAGGTAAGGAAGAACTAAATTTGCCTAGGCAATCTCCAATGAAAGAACACTGAACTGAGTGCCAAAGAGAATTGGGAATTTGCCAGCAGAATACGGGTATAGGGCATTCCAGGAAGAGCAAAGTGGAAAATTACAAAGAGAGCGAGCGATTAACAGATAAGGCTGGTGAAGGTGGCATTTGCATATGCTCTCCTAGGGTGTCTAGACAATGAATAGCAATTAAGTCATCTTAGGCAAAGAGGAATTTTGATTTGAGAAAGACCACTCTGGCAGCACTTTGGGAGTGGGGAATGGAAAGGGGAAAGACAGGAAGTGGAAAAACTTAGAAAGATCTCGTAATTGTTTAGGCTAGAGATGATGAATGCTTGAAGTAAGAAGGTAGGCAGAATAAAGTAGACCTTAAAAAATACTCAAGATGCAAAAACTGGAATTTAAATGCTTCAAACGCAGGGATGTTTGTTCACCGATGCATTCCCAACACCTAGAACGGTGCCTGCCACAAGTAAACACTCGATAAATGTATGTTGGATTCTGGGAAGGTGGCAGTTCACTGTAGTTTTTGACTCCTTTGAATGTCCCTTAAAAACAGGCATAACAATTGAAATTGCAAAGTCAAAAACCCACAGATTACTAAAGCAGAACAAAATGTACCCCAAACTTATGGATTGGGAACCAGTGATAGCTAAAATCATCAGATGGTGTTATTACCTATGAGGGAGGAAATAGGAGGAAGGACCTGGTGCTCCAAATCAGAACCCGATATCACAAATGCATACTTGCTAGAAAGCTCAGTCGACCAATCTGAGACTACAGCAACCAACAGTGGAACAGCAATCTACAGAAACCAGTTATTGAGTGAGTATAAGGAGATTGTCGTTGGGGGAGGTCTGATGATGATGGGATGGGATCCATGATAACTGAAAATAGCCCACAAATTCTCCTTCGCAGGACAAATACAGCACAGAAAAGAGGGCGATAGGAATAGAATCCATACTGATCAGGACAGAACAGTCGGGACAAAGAAAAGAGAAGGTACAGAAAAAGAGTGAAAATTAAAAACATATGATTACACAAGTCCTGGAACAAAAGGAAAATTCCAAGTAAAATTGGAGAATTAAAAACTAATTATTATTATTAAATAAATAACTATAAAATAAATAAATTATTGGCATGTACCACATACCTAGTATAATAAATTCATTACAAATAATGAAGTTATAAATAAATAATTATTAAATAAATACATATTAAGAATAATAATGAATAATTAATAAATAATGAAAAATCATGATAGCTAAAACATGATATATCAGAATATTTGGTCCAAATGCTTTAATCAGAGGACATTTTATAGCATTCAATTTTTAAGACAAACATGTAACTCAAAAAAGTGGGACAAAGAAAACCTGAATTAAATAAAACAGAAAGAAGAAATTAATGATTAAAACAGAAATTTAAAAGTTGGAAAATAGTAAAATTAACCAATCCAAAACCCAGTGCTATGAAAACAGAAAGTCACTAATTAACAGGACTAAGGGACAAATGAAGAAAACAAGCCCTATTTAAGGCAAAAAAATCCTCAAAAGTGAGAAAAAAGTAAAATATCATAAAGGTTTACTTTGTATGCCTATTAAGGTACTTTGTATACCTATTAAAGTACAAATTTGAATGAAATGGATTTTTTTAAAAAAAATTTTTAATAAGAAACTAATATTAAGTCTAATAAGTTAAAAAGCTAGAGATCGGTTCCCAGAGAAGCGACAGAGGAAACGAGAGAGCTACTCCACCAACAAAAACAAAAGAAAATAAAGGCACTAAATCTGGAGGTCTTCATAGGAAATCGTTTCCAACCTTTAAAGGATCAGGTAATGAAAATGTTAGTCAAACCGTCCCCGAAAAAACCTGGGCCAACTTTCACATTTGTTATGTGAGGAAATACATGCTCAGTTCTCCAAACCTGACGAAGAAGGCGTCAAAACGGACAAAACCGCAGATGATTCTTCCTTCTAAAAATGGCCGTAACAATCGAAGTGAAATGTTAGCAAACCAAATACGGTGGCCTGTTAAAAATAAAACACATTCGTTTAGGTTGTGGAGATGTTGATGAAACAAGCCATATAAAGTGGCACGAATAAAACCTGTCAGAGTAAAGGTGCAACTACTGTTCGTCATGATTATTAGTCCTCACAGATCGGACAAGTGAGATTATTAAAGGACACGAGGAAGAGATCAAGGAACATCAATCCTTAACTGTTAGAGAACAAAGCTAGAAAATTTGTATTTCCCAATCTCAAAACTCACTGCAGAGCTTCAGTAAACACGACTGTGTGGTACTGGCATAAGGAGAGACATAAATCAATGGGAGAGAGTTGAGAGTCTGAAAATAAACCCTTACATTTTCGGTCAATTTATTTTCCAGAAGGGTGCCAAAACAATTCAATGAGGAGAGAATGGTCTTTTCAACAAATGATGCTGGGACAAGTGGACTTCCACAAGCAGAAGAATGAATGAAGTGGGACCCCTAGGGCCACCATATATAAAAACTCACTCAAGATGTACCACAGACGTAAGTGTAAGCGCTAAAACTGTAAAGCTCTTGGTAGAAAACACAGTTGTAAATTTTGTGACCTTGGCTCAGGCAAAGGTTTCTTAGAGATGTCTAAAGCAAAAGCAACCAAAGAAAAACAGAGAAACCGAACTACATCAAAATTTAAAAATGTGAGCTTAAAGTGCACGATCAAGAAAGTGAAAAATCACCACGTATTAGGTGAAAATACATGCAAATCATGACCTGATAAGTCTAGTGTACAGAATCTAAAAACTCCTACAATTCCACAATTAAAAAACAAACAACTCAATTTATAAAGGGGCAAATAATGTGGGTTTTTTTTTTCAACTTTTCAATAGCCAAGTTATCTTTTATTGATGTTATTAAGCTTATATTTTGCAGAACAGACACAAGAAGAGGAAAAATGTCCACAAAACGGTGAGAGAAAACAAAATGCCAGGACCTTCTCACCCATTCGTTCCCTCTGGAAAAATCCACGGGAGAAAATGATCATTCCTGTATTGCAGATGATGATATTGTGGTTCAGAGAGGTTCACAAGTCTTCTGACTTTGAGCACTGCCAAGTTCCTTGCCCATGTGGAGCCCCAGGATGGAGTGAGGTGGGGTGCGGATCCTTGGCACCCCAGCAGACACTGCCCCTCCAGCCCTGGATCAGCACCTCCACTCAATGCCTTCAAGGCAGAGGGCGGCGGTCAGGCAGTCAATGGGCACCCCATGGGTGGCCTGGCAGCTCCACCCACGCACCCAAGGGGACAATAATTTGAATAGGAATTTCTCCAAATAAGATATACAAATGACTACTTGGCATATGAAAAGATGTTCAGCATGATTAGTCATTAGGGAAATACCAATCAAACCACAATGGATGGCCCTGAACACCCACCAGAATGGCTTAGAGCAAGAAGACAGACAATATAGCTAGTGCTGTGGAAGATGGAGAGAAATTGCAAGCTTCATTCACTGCTGGTGGGAAAGAAAACTGGTGCAGGCACCTTGAAAAACCATCTAACAGTTCCTCACAAATTTAAACCCAAAGTTCCAAATGACCCAGAAATTGAACTCTTAGACACACAAAAGAACTGAAAACACATATGCACACAAAAGCTAGTACACAGATGGTCACAAGAGTATTATTCATATTAACCAAAGGTGGAAACAACTCAAATGTTCATCAGTTTATGAATGGGTAAACAAAACGTGGTATATCCATACAATGGAATATTATTCAACCATAACAAGTAAGGAAATACTGATTATGGTACGACATAGACCTTCAAAACATTACAGTAAGTGAGAGAAGCCAGATACAAAAGGCTACATATGTATGATTCCGCTTACGTGAAGTGCTCAGAATGGGTCAATCCTTAGAGACAGAAAGTAGATTAGCGTTGCCTAAGGGTTAGGGGAAGCGGTTAACTGGGATCCACTGCTAAAGGTTACAGGACATTGGGGGTAATGAAAGTATTCTGGCATTTGATGGTCGTGCAACTTTGTGAACATACCAAAACCACTGCATTGTATGCTTTTAAAAAGTGAATTTTATAGAACGTGAGTTATAGCTCAACAAAATAAAATCTAGCAGACTACAAAAAGCTAGAAGATGGATTAAAAGGGAATTGTCAAAAATTTAGTAAAATTTTGGGGCGCCTGGGTGGCACAGCGGTTGAGCATCCGCCTTCGGCTCAGGGCATGATCCCGGTGTTATGGGATTAAGCCCCACATCAGGCTCCTCTGCTGGGAGCCTGCTTCTTCCTCTCCCACTCCCCCTGCTTGTGTTCCCTCTCTCGCTGGCTGTCTCTCTCTGTCGAATAAATAAATAAAATCTTTAAAAAAAAAATTTTAGTAAAATTTTAATAACTCTAGAATCCAGGTGGCAGGTGAACGGTTGTACCCTATACAAGTCCTTTGGCCTTTTCTTTATGTTTAAAATTCTTACCAAAAAATGTTTGCGAAGTAATTCACCAGAAACAATAAAAAAAAGTGAAAACAAATAAATACGAGGTGGTCCTCATCAGGGTCAGCGTACAGAGAGACTTCAAGGAATTTAGAAATTAGGAAGAGAACTTTATGCAAAGCAAGCTGAATGCGCAGAATCTGTGCTGCCCATGAGGATTAGGCAGGGGAGAAGGTGGCGACACTGAGCGTAGGCTGCTGGACTTGGCCTGGAGCCTTGCTTCCATGGCATTAATTCACCTTGAAATGAGACCCTCATAAAACCCTCCCCCGTCTCCCTGCCGCCTCCTGTTCCCAAACTACCCTTATCCTCTCCTTTCTCATTCTCTGAATATTCGTTCAGTATCTTATCACTGCCGATGTCACATATTTTAATTATTTGTATATGTGTCTTTGACTCCTAAGAGCCTGAGATCCTCAAGGGTTGCTGTTATTCCAGGTCTAGTCTTGCTTCTGCCACTTTGTTGGTTCTAAAGAAAAACAGCGTTTGAGGATAAGGCTATCTAAGAGGAGCCATTCAACTGTATAACAACAGTGAACCGAAATTCATTTAAAGTGAAGAATTGGGAAAATTATAAAATGTACTAATAAACATGGCAGTAATAATATGGCCAATAATAACATAATATCATTTTTGTTGAAATACACACTGTCTAGAGACAAGTGGAAAAAATAATTTATTGCACATTCTCTTACACATGAACATGGAACATTTATACATATATAGATGTGCTGATATGAAATGCTAAATTTAAAGACAAACATTTTTACACAAAAGTAGTTGCACTATATTTTATAAAGGTAGGTATTAATAAATTATCAGAGATATTTAAAAACAATAGGCCAATTATTCCAATCAGGAATGCATTCTATGTCAAAATTAAAGTAACTTTTCTGAACATGATGGCCTGGATATAATCACATTCTTCCAAGCTAAGACAAAGAAGCTCATTTCTGGAAATGAAAGGCCAGAATGGCTCTTTCAGGAGTATCCCAGCAGTGTCTTCAATTTTATTCTTGGATGTGGTTAGAGAGCCTAACATTTAACCCAAGCTAATACAATAGCTCAGTGTGAAACAGTACAGCTTTTTATAACAGCTGTATGTGGTTAATGAGATTTAATACAAGGGATATAGTATAAATGATAGAATTTTAGAGGAATTATAATGCCACATGATTTGAGTGAACAACCAAATATTTTGGTAACAGAAATGTGCATCCTCTATTTTTGAAGGAAAATGAGCATAATTCAAAATAGTCACTATTTTCTTAGCATGGTATATTAATTCTTATTTTGGGGCTCTGAAAATAAATGGCATTTTTTCCCTTAAAACTTAGAATTCACTCCTTTAGAAAATGATTTAATGATGGATACCAACACGATATAAACTTTGTTATGTTAATATAGTCATTAAAATATACAAAGACATATACATGGAACACTAAACAGATTTGGTAAGCCATGATATGATATATACACATGACCAAATACTGTTCAGTGTCACTTCATTAAATTCAACAAGTATTTATTGGGTGCCTACCACTTGCAAATTACCATGCTCGGCAATGCTTGTGGTAGATCTTAAGACACAGAAAGCTCACGTCATTCACATCTAAAGCCAAACTTCGGGTAATATACTAAACCTTGAAAATAATCAAAAGCAGAGCTAAGATTGAGTAATGAATCATGAAAGCTATACTGAGGAGAAAGGCTTGGGATAACTGCAAAGGACAAAGCGAAATCTGTATCCACAGGGAATAATGGCTCCTAGGCTTGGCGTGTGACAGGGGACAACGGGAGCCCATTCTGCGGTCCTCTTCATCCCACCGTCTAACATTCAGTCGTCATCCTGGGTTGTCTCCTTTAAAGAGTGGAATAAACAGGGATTCATTTTCAGGGGTAATAAAGCTGGTAGTATCCCCCAAAATATTTTCTTTCTTTCTTTTTTTTTTTCTTCGGACGAAAGTGTGATCTGCATTCAGATCTGTTTTTCTGTCCTCCCACCCTAACTCTGCGTGAAACAGGGCCATCCACCTAAAATGAGCAACACTTGAGGTGGAGTTTAATTTATCAGAATAACATCCGTAAGCATGCCAACACCACAAGTAAACTATTTAAAGTAAAAGCAGAAAGAAGATAAAGATAAATATTTTAAAATTTGGCATTCCATTCCTTTTAGGACTTCTGCTCTACCAGCATTTTTAGGGGATGTATGCATATGGAAAACAGAGACATAAGCAGTGAGTCTCAGCCCCCCCACCTCTAAAGAACCAGTCCATCAACAGGAACAGAGTATCAGCCTCACTTCTGATGCAGCGCCCTGTGCTTGGGAACAGGGTGGGCATGACCTGGGTGCGTGCAAGCCCGGTGGGAGTCGGGATTCCGGGGCAGAGGGCCAGTGTCGGAGGACTGCTCTAGCACGTGGCTTCCGGCTGCAGTAGGACCGTAGTACTAGCACGAACCGGAGGCGCCCCTACGCATTCAGGTTCGGGAAGATTAGAAATTGCTCTTCGTTCTAGGAAAAGCGCACAAGGGACTAGCACGTCTGAAGATCGCCAAACATTCCACGGGGAGATAGCCTGGCCCTCGGAAGCATCGAAGCTTCGTGATTAAGAAACCTCCCATAAACTGCAGTCTGATGCAGTTTGCACTCTGTCCTGATGGTGATCTCAGAACGGCTTAGGGAGCTAAGGAAAGAGGCCGGGGAGGCCCTCACAGCCCTCTCATCTCAGCGGAGTTGGAGCCAGATTATGGCGGAAGAACAACACAAAAAGAAAAACACAACAACCAAAAACACAGTTCTTTCCCATCTGGTGCTTTTGGTTTTAATTTCATTAGAGGACAAGAGCCGGCAACCATAAAGTATACCCTAAGAAGTTTTTATTGTTCTAACTGGCTCATTAATATTTCAGTATTTCCTCTGCTTTACTTGAGAAGAGTTCATTTCTGTAAACAAGAGTTCTTTTCAAATGAAACATATTCTCAGTGATTATAATTTAGAGCTCTATTATTTATTTATTTATTTATTTATTTATTTATTTATTTATAGCTCTCTATATTTATATTCTGTCTTTAAAAAAAGGAATTGCATGCTGATTAGTCATACCTCTGTTCCTGTATTTTTTCTGGAAAGAAACCAAACTTGCATTGGCTCCTTTTTGCCCTTCATGGACACGGGGCCTCTGTGCTCCAAGTGGAACTGTGGGTCTGAGTTCTCCGGTGTCATAAGACATCTAGAAGACAGGGGACAGGGGGGAGGGACAGACGTGGGGGGTATGGGTGTATGGAGAAAGTGACATGAACCGAAATTAGAAACCGAGACCGGAATGACACACGCGAGAGTTGTATTTAAAGGAAACACAAGGTTTAGTAACAGTGATCATACAGGGAATTCCTGAGGGGGTATGGAATCATCAAAAATGGGAGTAATGATCCAATCTTCTCAAATAAGAAATCAGCCATCCTAAGAGCATAATGACGACTGTTTAAAAATAATAAAATCACTGAGAGTTAAGCCACACGTGAAGAGACATTTTTCTTGCAAATCAGTAAATACTAAGACATGTTTTCTTACCTGTATGTGTATTCAGACACATTTATTTTTCCCTTTTCCCCAGTGGTTTCTGTTCTGCTTGTGAGGTTAACGGTATTTCCAAAAAGGCAGTATCGAGGCATCCTCTGCCCTATGACACCAGTAACTACCTCTCCAGTATGTATCCCTATTGTTATCTGCAGAAATCACAACTTTGTTTCAATAAGTTCAATCACCAAAACACCAATTTTTAATTACTTTATATTACAGAATGTAGAGTCATCATATAAAAATTCTAAGAATTTTCTAGAACTCCAAGCATATTACAGCATATTTATAAAATAAAAGAACTCCAAGAATATTTATAAAAATAAAAAACCCTCACAAAATCTGTCTTCCAAGAGAAACATTCTCTTTCTAAAGTCTGAAGATTTCAAAGATATGAATCTGGCAACTTATACAAGACGCAGGAAAGAGATTTTAAAAAATAAACCAGAAAGGACAGGAAGTTTTATCTCATCCTCATGATTTCGGTACATGGAACAGACTAGGTAATTTCAGATGGGTGGACAGATTTCCCATCTCTATGAAAAAATGGAATACAATGGGTTCGAAAAAGATTATAGTCTTTGTTCTCAAGGTGTCTTTCCTTATAGATAATTATTGATTGCCTGGTAAAGAATGTGAGTCAGTTGTCCAGAAAGGTCTACTACTATCATAATATATATTTTATTTACTAACCTGAACAGATTCACCGTCCACTTGAACCTGACCAGCAATTTCCATCATGTCCAAGGCCAGGTGGCAAATGGATCGTGCATGGTGGATGCATGGCTCTGGTAAACCACTCACTGTCATATACTTATCACCAACTGTCTCCACCTAACACAGCACATATAATTTACATGCTCATTGGTTAGAATAAACATTATCGCTTCATTTGCTACCCTTATATATAAACAATGTTTTTTCAAGGCTACCAGAAACTTTAAACTTTCCTTCTCTGAATTCTTTTAAAATTCTAATACACCCAATTCCAAGATGAGACCTTGTAATTATTTGAAATTTACACACATGGTACTTGAGGTCTTTAATTACAGGCAGGTATAGGCACAGCATTATTTTCTCCCTAGTAATTCCTGGTTTCCCACCCCAGACACTCTCATAATTCAATGGAACAAATAATTACCAATATCTCCCTAAAATAATGATGTAGGGCACAAGAGCCACTGCCCAAAGCCAAGTAATTATCATGCTCATTATCCATTTATATTTTGACGTGCTCACAAAATGTTACATTGTACCTCAGAAAACCACTATAAAATAAATAGTCTTTGTGGCACTCCTATTACTCCAGAAGCCTGGAGACGGCTTAGTTAATGTTCTTGCTTTTATGAAGGAATAATCCCCTGTCTTCATTTTTCCAATACTATATTTGTTTTTAATTGAAACAAAGAGTAGAACTGCCTTATAAATGTTTATCTTCAAGCCGGTGTTATCTGAAAGCAAATCTGAGTCCCCAGTACCCTTTTCATGCTCTCCGACTTCTTTCCTACTGCAAAGCATTTATATCTTTCAGTAAAATTGTCCCCTGCAGAGCACTACAACGAATGCTACGTTTATATTACGTATAATAAACAACGTGCACAGACTCATTAACGTCAGTGCAAATGAGCTGCTGAACGTCTCATTTTCAGTAGGGGATCAGCAGCGCTATTCCTCTTGGTTACCAGGAAGAGGAAGTTTTGTAGCAAGAGGGGATTATTTAAGAAAATGGTCAACAGTGAATACACGGAGTATGGGTGCCGCACGGCTGTAGGACTAGCGTCAGGACCTGCGGTGCCTCTGAGCGTAGGGTCTCAATTCAGACTCGGAAGAGCCCCGCATTAGGATATGATCTGGACTTGCCTTGTAAACAAATGGATTTTTCCGGGAGTCCGTCAATGTGTCAAATCTGGTGTAGAGGTCATTGAGGAGGTTTACAATCTTCATGGCCCCTTCTCCAGACGCATGCTTGCTGCAGAAAGCATTGAAGCCCACGATGCCACTGAAGAGGATGGTCACGTTGTCGTATCTTTTGGCAGGCACCGGACGCTTGTGTCTCAGTTCATTGGCAACAGATGGAGGGAGGACAGAATACAGCAACCTGTTCAGTTCAGCGGGGTGGGGAAAAAGCCACAGTAACAAATGATGCTGGGAAGAGCTTTATTGCTTCTCCTGTCCACTTCATAGAGCCTTGATGTCGTGTGTACTGTGAAGTCCTGGAGTCGTACAGGACACCCATTACTGGCCGTCTATGTAAGGGAGGTATCGAAGATACCGTAATTTATTTGTTTTAATCACATGTCTCCAAATTCAAACCAGTTCACACCAAATGAAAATAAGCCAAACGAACAAATAAGCAAAGACTGGCAATAGGAAGTCAAAGTTTTCCTCTGTGGTACTGAATTCTGACCTGCCATTATGGTTCACAGTATGAAAACTGTCATCACTAGCACTTAAAATGCTGTCTGAGTAGCATTAAAACCAGGACCACGCTTATCTCTTAGGAATAAGAAATCGACCTAAATTTGTGTAAATATTAGAAATAGATTTCTGGGCACCTGGGTGGCTCAGTCGGTTAAATGTCTGCCTTCAGCTCAGGTCATGATCTCAAGGTCCTGGGATCGAGCCCAGCATCGGGCTCCCTGCTCAGTGGGGAGTCTGCTTCTCCCTCTCCCTCTGCCCCTCTGCCCTGCTCGTGCTCTATCTTGCTCTCTCTCTGTCAAAGAAATAAATAAAAATCTTTTTTAAAAAAAGGAAAAAAAAGCAGATTTCTCCCCCAGTCTCATTCATGCCTTACTCCTCCATGGAAGAAACGGATAAAACAGAGGAAGACTGGACTAGGCAAGAAAAGATTGTATTTCTACAGGCAATACAAAGATTACTCTGATGGCTTCAGGGATTATGCCAAGGGACAAGTGTGGTAAGCACAACAGGAAGGGGATGAGAGCCGAGGGAGGACAGGAGAGAAGCAGAAACTAGGGTGACCGATGTCTCTTGGCATGAGGACCCAATGGGACAAGTGATGCCTCTGTGTCTTTTTCTTCCCTGTAGCCAGAGGGCATTTCATGTAAGTTTAATCTTACAGGCTTCATAAAATATGTTGTTTTCAGGGCTGAAGCTGTGCCACTCCTCAATAAAACATACAGTCTGAATTGCTTTCCAAGCAGTGGGAGGAATGTAAGCTGCCTGCCCTGTGTATTTTCTGAAATTTGCAAAATACCTGGAGAGATTAGTCCAGTTAGGGCCACAAGGAAAGTGAAGAGGTCTCAAAGAAACTTCGCATGGCTTTCAGCTTCTTTATGCAAAGGTCGGGACAAGTGAATTAAGAAGCTAAGGATAAAAACGGACATTAAATGGCGTTCTCTATGTCATCCGTGTTATTAATAAATAGTTAATTGATGTGTTTATGTGTGGGCACAGCATTCATCCAAGGGCAGCTACATGCGTATCAATGCAAAGAAAAGTGATACTGCTATCAATACCTGGGTGTTAATAAGAATGAAATAATTCTTATGAGAAGTAAGAGAGATCAGTTCAATTTTCCAACAAGATAGTTGCCAGTTATAGAACGTAGAACACACAAGACCCTGGGGAAAATCTCTTATGAACCATCCAGTGAGTTAGTGCCTTTAACTAAGATACGCAAACAAGGCCAAGTAGTATGCACACCGCATATTCAAATAAATTACTTGAAAATGAAGTATTATCTTTTTTTTTTTTTAGATTTTCTTTTCTCCCATGACAGGGAAAACTATTGGTATGAAATGATCAGATCATCAAATTTGTGGGTTTTTATATATCCATTTTAACTCTAAAAGTTCATATAAAGATACTAATATAGCATTTTAATTTATTAAAATTCTAACTGTTTTATTCAGAAGCATGCACAAAAGACAATTTTATTCCTTAAGTTTCAATTATATCATATACATTTTTGAAGTTATTGAAGCTTAAGGAAGTATTATCTTTAATGCTACTTGTACAATATTTCACAATTTAATCCACCATTCAAAGAAAAATGATAGTTTTAGATTTTGTTATTTTTTTAAAGATTTATTTATTTGAGAGAGAGCGAGACAGAGAGAGAGAACACGCGGGGGGTGAGGGGCAAAAGGAAAGAGAGAGAGTCTCTCAAGCAGACTCCCCGATGAGCACAGAGCCTGAAGCGGGGCTCCATCTCACAACCCTGAGATCACAACCTCAGCCAAAACCAAGAGGCCAATGCTGAACTGACTGAGCCACCCAGGCACCCCAGATTTTCTTATTTTTATTAACATGTCATTACAGATGTAATTGTCGTGATTACAGATGTAATTGTCGTGATTACAGATGACATCACAATCTGTCAAATTCATAGCTGCCAAGCCCTAAAATAACCCAGACTCCAAGAAATCTTTTTTAACAGACAATGGCCAATTCTAAGTACAGTGTTGAAAGTAACCCTCCGCACCCAGGCAGCCCCTGGCACACGGAAGATGCTCAGTACAGAGCTCTCCCAGGAAGGAATGAATGAATGGAGAGTTCCACTCTAAATAACGCATTTGAATTACTGTACTGATTTTCCGAGAGAGAGATTTTGGCAACTGTTCTTTCAACGTGGTTTGTAAAAATAGAAGACATATTTCCACTACCATTAAGACTGATTTATTTCTGTACTCATAATTTCTTTTTAAGTGACGTGGAAGATTGTATTTACTACCCCGGAGCCACAGCCGGTTGCCTGCCTCTTTGGTGTGGTGATCAGACTTAACTGTAGCGGGTCACAACTTACAATGCCCTTCCTTCACCACCAGGTTACGTTCTTACGTGTCTGTCTTCTTCTTTTCATCTTCCAAGGCTCTTAACGTGAGCTGCAGCCTGTCTGTGAGGATTTCCAGTTCTTGGGTCAGTTTGTATTCTTCTCTGAATTGTTCTCCCAAAAGAACGAGATCGCGTGTGGCATCGTGCAGAGGGATGTCACTCAGATACAGACCTCTCCTTGTCAGATCGTCCAGATTCATCACACTGTGATACAGGCAAATGAGGCGAAATCAGTGCCAACATGTCTACATAATCCCCAGCCCGATGACTGTCGGGTATACTGCTGTCATGTCCTACCATTCAATTTCTCCTACCCATTCAACAGGTCCAGCTAAAGACAAGAAAAATGTGGCGAGTCACATGAAGACTATAACTTCATTCTTTTATAGATTTAAAAATCTGTCAAAGAGCAGGGAACCTGACATACGTTTTGCCAAATCACACTTTTTGATGCCATTGGCCTAAATTGAAAGATAAGGTAGAAACCTGTCCTGTGTGACCTGATCAGTTATTTAACACAAGGCTGTTATTTACAGCTATCACATTTTTCCCCTCATGATAAAAAGAGGAAGAAAAAGTTCTTTTTATGCTCTGAAACAGGGATAATAGTCTTTGGGGAAACCAGTTCATTTTTGCCTTACGGATTCTGACTCTTGTAACTGGTTACTTTTCCCTTTTAGACGCAATGATTAAAAGTTTATAATCAGATTCAGGACCTGATGTATTTTATGTATTTATGACTTTTTGATCTGTATTTTCTGTGCTACTCTTCCTTCCGGTTCTAGTTTCTTCTACTACTCTTGTTTTCTTTGAAAATTTTTCTCATTTTTGAAACATTATTTAAACTTGTTAGATTTTATGCATCTCCGTAACCTAAGTTATTTTACCTAAGTTATTTTTAGAATACCATACTAATATTTATTGATTCAGCAATGATCTCTTGACTGCTTTTTAAAGCTTTATTTTTTTTGGCTAAAGTGTCTTAAATGTTTTTGGCTTGAATTCTTTAAATACAAAGTAATTACTTCTGGGCATTCGCAATAAGAATTTCTTTAAAATGACAAAAGCTTTGACTTTACTGAAGAATTTTAGATTGATAAAATGTCTCCTTGTTATACATTCTTAGCAGAAATGTCCACAAATCAAAGCAAAAATTAGCATGTTGATATAGAAAAATAAAATGATCAAAGAGTTTACTAATGAACCACACGGTCTCTTTAGATTTTGCTAAAATGCATGTGTATGTTAAGGGTCACTCTCCGAGCAGACCCATCTGAAAAGAGGCCAGATCATCTTCCAAATGGTATACAAGACCTGCCCATGAGCAGAGAAACAAAAGATTATAAGTTTAAAATGAAAACGGCTGAAAATGCTCCTTAGAAAACAATCAAATTATGCCTCATTTTTCTAAAAATTTACTTATTATTTTAATGAACTATTAACTGTTTTTTTCTAAAGTTAAACTAATCATCTTGAAATTATTTACTTTACAAGTAAAACTGCTTTTAGGTGATCTCATTTAATGTGAGTACAAAC
Organism: Ursus americanus; assembly: GCF_024610735.1. Lineage (NCBI taxonomy): Eukaryota > Metazoa > Chordata > Mammalia > Carnivora > Ursidae > Ursus > Ursus americanus. Next base: position 43,812,493 of record NC_142139.1, on the reverse strand, counting down.
CTTTCTATACACATGAACAGGTACCATAGGACAAACTGTGAATGTGTCACTATGTGACCAATTTCTACATAAGGTAATTACCAAAAAGACTCCAAACTGTCTGCTTCTGTTTCCAAAGAGAACTTTATTTCCATGAATAGAAATTGTCCCTACTGAAAAGCTGTCATTCTACTAAAGTGCAACTTGAAAAGAGGCAGAAGAAACACTTATTTCAGAAATTTTAAGGCATTATCTTTAAATGAAAGGTGGTCATGGTGGACTTAAAATTTTTAGCCAATAGCTCACCAAAACATGCTTTATTCAGTGTGTTACTAAATAATGTGTGTAGCTTTCAGTTATATGAAGTTATAAAATCACAAAATATCACCTAACAAGTTCCAGTTACCTTTTGCTATTTTTCCAAGTAAATTTAGATATATTTTCTTATTCTGAGTGCCCATGCATCTTTTAGTAGAACGGTTTGTCAAATTGGAAAAACAGCATCCCACAGTTTTACTTCCCTCTGATGTTTATTATAAATAGCACAATTTACACAAATTTCAGTGTAATAATATATTTTGAATAGTGAATCCTGATTAAAGTCGCTATATATTTTTGATATAAAATAGTTCAAATCCAGAAAAAATTTTAAAAAGTTATTTCTCAGTGCCAAACATACCCATGTATTCATGTCATGATATTAGGTGCTTACAGAACTGCTTTTCTATGTGACACCTCTTTGGAACGTATAAAACTATAGAATTAGCTACCTGCAGATTAGATTTTTCCATATCTAACGGCATAAACAGCAGACTGATTAAGACAGGACAAATAAAAAAGAATATATGCTGTCTTCTGAGCTTATTCCAAATGTTAAATGAAATTATCCTTGTTATAGACAGGTATAAGGGTTGTAATATCTAATTACAATTAGAACATGTAGACATGATTAAATAAAATGTTATTGAATTTCTTTTAGCTAAAGACGGGTACTTATATCCATTATAATTAATCTAAAAAATGATTACCTTGGTGAACACAGAAAAAGTATGCTATCTGCTTCAGGTAAGTAGATCATTTGACCCTTGAGACGTAAGCAGCTGATCTCAGTCCCAGTCAGTTCATCCTCACATTCTAATTTCTCTACATCCAACAATCCTTCCTTGAAAAGGCAAGACATAACCATTAACTAGTACTTTTCTCCCTACCGAACAATTCAGCAAAAAAGGACACGCATGCTTCATTTCCCACCAAACCACAAGGGAGAATAAATGCACCAAGTCGATGAAAATGGGCATTTCACAAAATGGTACCAGGTACTAAGCCAAGTGTCTACCTGGCAAACCGACACTGCAGAAAAGCAAATTGACTAGCTCCTTTGAACCCAGAAAGACAACAGCGGTACTACTGTTGGCATATTTGTTTAAAGCTTCCATGAATCGTATTTCTGATTTTCTAGTATGGCTACAACACATAATACTAAGTTCTAGCAAAGAATAAACCAAGCATCTCCACTCCCCATGCCTGCATACACAGAACAACTGGGAGTGGTTCCAAATACATAAAGTATGTGTGGGTGAGGCCTTTGCGAGGGCTGCAGGAAGGACAAGATGGGTACTCTACGACCCTTTTGCTGTACCAATCTGAAGAACGGAAACTATGAGATCTGGGTGCTACCTAAATAATCAACTGCATGAATATGTTACCACTCTTATTTTCCCACAAAAATGCCATGAAGAATAATAGACAAATAAAGGGAAAATTAAATCAGGGCTTTGGTTGAAGTTTAAAAACATTTTCTTTATCAGTGTTGAATTCTAAAATAGCACATGGTAGCTTTAGGGGGTAAAAGATGTTTGTTTTATTACATGAGACTGAGCTGTCCCGATGAGAGAGTCTCAAAATTTATTTTTGTTAATTCTGATTAGTTGATAAAAGTTCCACTGGCCCTCAGGCAAACCAAAAATCAGTAACATTGCCTTTGAAATAGGACTCCCTCTGAGGTTTTGGTTGGGATCTGTCTATGCTTTCTTCATATCATAGGATGGTAGAGTAGCTAACTTTCTCTCAGGGCCATCTCTAATTTGTAGCATCCCTTACTCACTCACATTGAAAGAAATAATATCTTGATTACCTTGCTTCTCAATACGAAAACTGTATTGATGTGTGAAAGGATCCCATGGAAACTAATGTCAATATGAGGACGAACGAGAGAGAAGACAGACAGCAGGCTGCAGCTCCCAGGCTGGAGCTATGACGTAGATGAAAAGAAAAGAACATGTGATTCAAGCTGAAATAATTCTTTTGATTTGAGATTAGATTAAGCCAGTTCAGTAAGACTTAAAAATAAAAAAACCATAATCATTTGGTAGGGGAATTGCCTCAACTACGGACTCCTCTCTTGACCTATGTCACTCAGCAATCAAATGGGCACCATATTGTTGCATGAACGTGAAACCTAATATGGCTTCAGAGTACTCCTATTCAAATATAAGCTAATGTAAGTAAGGGAAGCATTTTCAAAGAAGAAAGAATAGAAATCTATCTTTAAAAAATGTAGTATGAGGTATTAAATGCCTGTGGCTTAACACAAAATTTAAATAGCAAAACCACCAGCAAACACTCATAGTTTATTAAGAGATGGTTAATAATAATAATAGGTAACAGTTAATAATTGTTTAGACATTGGACCAAATGTTCTTTATGCACTCTGTCAACTCATTGTAATGAAGGGAAAATAGGCAGAGAACGGTGAGGTAATGTGCTCACACTCATACAGTGAGAGAGGCTGGGCCAGCAAGAGAGCCTGCTCTATACATTACCCTGCTTCTCGATGTACGGGTTGACAACAGACCCCATCTGGGCTCATCCTCAACTTATAAGCCTCTTTAATATAAGTGGGAAGTATCTCTAAACGTGTTAGGTACAACTTCAAAAGTTAGGTGAGAGAAAAAAGTAGAAAGGATTTTTCAAATGGGTCTGAATAATACAAGACAAATGTAGACTTTCGTTATCGTTGCAACTGTTGTCCTTTGATGCTTTGTCTGCTCAACCCCATGAGAATCTACCATTTTTCTTTTTAGTGTTTGTAAAATTCCCTCCTTTTGCCTGAAAATGTCAATGATTGACTTTGAAAGCTATTCTCGGTCAGCATATATTTACTCAATGAATGATTAAATGAAAGATGCTTGTTACCAGAAAATCACCCATTTTCTCATTAAAAGAAAAAAAATTCCATATGATTTTTCCACTGTCCCTGTAAGTGACTAAAACAGAAAACTAAGTAAATAAGTAGCTCTCCTAGAGAAAGTTGCAGTATGCTCAAATATACTTCACTCACATTTCAAAAATGTATACGATATATGATGTGTTGTACATTACACGATATACAGTCAATGTGTTAAATGAATAAATGGCCATGTGTAACAATGGCGTCTTCATGGCCTTTTGTCTCAGGCCTCAAGGAAGCATGAGGTCATTTTACCTGGGGAAGCACTCTGTATATGGCATTGCCACACTGAGTAACCACTAGGTCCCGGTCAAATATTATGTGAAAAGGAAAAGCTTTGCAGAAGGTATATGGGCTGATGCGTGATTCCTGGGTACCATTTTCTTCAAATCTATCAAGATCTTCATAAAAGTCTTCTTCTTTTGATTCTTTTTCTTCAATTAAAAATTGAGTATGATCACATTCTTCATTTCTTTGTTGAATAACCTGGATTTCAAAGGGGGAGATGGGGTTGATTGTCTGCATTTCAGTTTGGTTAAAATACCTAAATACCAAGAAGCTGGTTAGGAGAATTGCGTTTAGAGGGTTAATTAGAAAATAGGAATCTATGCAAATACTATGCATGTCTTAAATAGGAAACTATTTCTGGACATTGTCTTGTGCAATGAGAAGACTGAATCATTATTTACAATAAAATTGCAAATCTGGTATTGGTCCTTTAGTAGCCCAGACAGCCTCTTGGGTAGAATTAGGAGAAAAGCACTCCCTTGTCCTGTAGGCTCAGACCACTCAGCCAGGTACACCTGTTCAGTGAACGACCTACAAACCATACAAAGTGGCTCTATTTAATACGATAAAAAATGATATTCACAGAAGGAAATGAAATAATAGCGATACATATTTTAAAATACATGCAATGTCATGTGGCTCAGTTAAGTTAAGCACCCGACTCTTAATTTTGGCTCAAGTCATGATCTCCGGGTCATGAAATCAAGCCCATGTTGGGCTCTGAACGCATCGAGGAGTCTGCTTGAGATTCTCTCTCGCCCTCTGCCCCTCCCCCTGCACCCACTAAATAAATAAATAAAATCTTTAAAAAAATACATCCAACGTCATTTTTATCCATCAGCTGGCAATTATACAAAATACCAAATTGGGTAAGACACAGAAAAAGAGTCACCTCAAATATCACTAGTGGGAGGGGATCTTAATTAAACTTTCTGAAGGGTGGATCGATAATATACAAGTAATCCCAAAAAAGTTCTATATTCTCTGATTTAATTACAAATCTAGGAACTCATTCTAAGGAAGCAATCGTAATAGCGAGTAAACCTCTACAATTGAAAGAAATTAAATTTCTAAAATATTTGGGATGCCTGGGTCTCAGTCGGTTAAGCATCTGCCTTCAGCTCAGGTCATGATCCCAGGGTCCTGGGATGGAGCCCCGCATCAGGCTCCCTGCTCAGTGGGGAGCCTGCTTCTCCCTCTGCCTGCCACTCCCCCTGCTTGTGTGCTCTCTCGCTCTCTCTGACAAATGGATAAAGTCTTTACAAATAAATAAATAAATAATAAAAAAATAAAATATAATTCATAGGCAAATACATGATTAAGGAATAGAGAAGATTTTCTTTTTCTTTTGAGTTTAAGAAACTACAAACGACACATCCCCTTCGAAAGGGAAATACTATATCTCAACTGCAGCCAGATCCAAATGGGAAGTAGTTGGGGCAACAGTTCTTCAGTTACAGCTAAATGAAGGCAGAATGTTGCTCTTTTTCGCTTTTTCTCTTCAGGATTTCGTTGCAGCACACTCTGAGACTGCAGAACGAATCACAGCGAACATGGATGCTGTTGTATACATTCTTTCAAACACAGTTTCCTGACTACTCTCAGTGTCATACTTGTCTACTACACTGGCTAAATATTAGTATTCTTATTTATGATTTCAACATTCTGCCCCATTAAGGTTGATTTCTCTAAAGTTTCATAAACAAAATAAAATTCTATCTTAAAATTCAAGCCTAATTTTGATGTTCTGCTCTGATTCCATTTTAGCTGCTGGAACTGAATTATATGCAACCCTAAATTTAATAATTAATTCCTCAATTCTGCTCTTTTGCTTTGATTAAATTGTTGAAACGAACTGCTCATTGATCATATTTTTAACCTTTCCTTGGTATATTACTTCTTGACATGGTATAACATTCCTTAAGTAGTTAAATTGTCGAGTAGCTCCGGACCTGTTAAGCTTACAGATTCCATGTAAGAATACTTCGGGAAATTAAAACAGTGCCTTTGACAAAAATTAAACATACAGAACTAAAAATGAAAATATTTCAGAATTCTGTGCTGGAGTACTTGAATTAATAAAGGCCACAAGGCAACCTAAATACTGTATAAAGTAAGCCATGTAATTAAGTAAAAGCTTGAATTTTATAGAGTGCGCTAATGGCTGTCAACCTTCCATAATAAATACTCTAATAACCATAACAACTGCAGGATCCAAGTGTGCCCTAATTTGTGTCTCTTTCCTGAAGTGTGTGCTTGTCTCTTGCTCATCTTGCCTAAACAAAAGACAAAACCAAGAGTAGACGACGTAGTGTGCGTAAAGCCCCTGATGAAGGCTCACTTAGTATAGATGAAGTGCTAGTTTGGTGTCGGGATCAAAGATAAGAAATGAAAGGCTTCTAATATTTTGACTAAATTCCAGTGGGATTCCTGATCATGGATCAGTTTTGGTTCTTTGCCCAAGGTTTTAATTTCACTTTTATATGTCTCTGGATTTGATAATGTCAAGTTACATAGAGTCCCACTCTCTGGTTGTAGAAAAACCAAGGCTGCACCTGGGAATCACCAACAAGGGGCCCCATGAAGTGTCGACACCAACTCCTGAAAGAAAGAAAACCACAAAGCCTAACGTGACACCACTAGCTGCACTATATGGGACACTTTCTCAATATCATCAATTTAAATGCTACAATTTTGATTTGGTAGGATACTGTACTTAATGTTTGGGCTTCACGTATGCGCTAGAACATAACACCGACATCTAGGAAATACCCATAAAGGAAAAAAGCTGAAATAGTATATTCCTCTCCCTAACTTTCTCAAACTTAGGGCAACTGAAAAGGGGCTCTAGAGGCTGAACGTGCTGGGCCCACAAAAAGTAGTTGACTACGAGAGACCGTGCGGGTCAGAAAGAGTCAAACGCCGGTCTCTTTACTGCACAGCGCCAAGAGCGTGTAATATCAACAGCAACACACCTTTTAAAGTATAAGACCCGGCTTCTTTCACCTCGTAATCTAATTCTTTTTTTTAAAAAAAGAACAAAAGTTTTAGATCACAAAATGAGAGATTCCAACTATATTTCAGGGACAGACAAAAAAAAATCTACAAAGAAATAGTGAACAGCAAAACAATATCTAATTTTATGTTCTCTTAGAATTAGACTATCCACATGATGGGTTTTCTGTATGCTGAAGGCTACAGCTTAGCCAGTCACAGGTCCTTCTGCTGCCCAGCTGGTGTGTGCTCACAGGAGATGCAAACTAAGTTTCGTGTGGCCTTAAGCAATGTATAATTGGAAAGAGATATCTGCTGCCACAAGGAAAAAATATCCTGTAGAATGACTCTCAAGGCCAAATATAGACTATTGCTGGTGCAGCACTGTTACGGCTCAAGTGCGCCTCCGATGAGGTCCACTGGCAGTGATAACTAAAGGTAAATTCACGGAGCATCACGTTTAATATTCTCTAAGTCAGATGCAGTCAGAAGAGCCTCCGTCACTGACCATTACCTTCATGTCTATTTCGGTGCCATGTATCTGTTGAGCTACTGTTTTGATGATTCCGATGACAATATCCTGAAGTCCTTCTCTCTCTGAGTAGTAGTGCAGGATGAGTCCTTTGCCCTTCTCTGCATCGGTGCACCTGAAGGAAGGCGCGCGCATACCTGGGTAGATAGTAGCGAGGTGGTCGTGCAGGGCATCAAGGTTCTGCAACAAAGAGGAGATGGGATGAATAAATGATGTCTCCACAGCGGCAGCTGACACTGAGAAAGCAAGATAAGGAAACAGGGCTCGGATCTGAGGTTAGTTGGCAGAATGAGTAAGGCAACGTTCACACAGCACAACCTTCCCCTGTGCCCCGAGACAACTGTAAGGTAGGAGCCATCGAGAGCTTAAAGCTAAAGTAGTATGATGAAAACAACCGTCTGAGGCTATTAACAGTTAATACACTTTAAAGAAGGATAAGTAAGTGGTATGTAAGAAGAACGACCGAAGCAAGAAAAACATAGTTATGGGCTAAAGCAAAGATACGCATATTTACAGGAGTTTGGGGAAGTTGTGTATGCATGTTATGATACACACTATGGATGCCCAAAGTGATCACATACTACCGTCTCTTTACACTACAATCCTAAAAAGTATTAACGCAAAAAATTGTATCCATGATAAGCATATGAAACATAAGCATATTATTTTGAAGTTGTGTATGCATGTTATGATACACACTATGGATGCCCAAAGTGATCACATATTACCGTCTCTTTACACTACAATCCTAAAAAGTATTAATGCAAAAAATTGTATCCGTGATAAGCATATGAAACATAAGCATATTATTTTAAGAGGTAATATTTTAGAATTAAAAACATAAAGTAGCAGGATTGTTTCATATTCATTAGTAGCCCCCAATCAAGACACAGCGTCACAGCTGACCTGTGAAATAATTATCTTTTGGAACGGAATCTTGGAAAACTAATACTGTAACCAAGAAATATTTTCTGTACTTGTAGATCTGCTATAAACATAGAACATACCAAACTCCCCAGAATCCTGTATTACTCACTGATACACAAAACTTATTTATATAAAGATCACCAGGAGAAATGGTGCGAACTATATGTTTTATTTGGTCCAACATGGTCTTTCAAATAACAGTTCACAATGTGTTAGCGTGTGTGTGGTACACATATGTGGTAGGATACACACAGCACAGCACGGTATGAGAATTTAGAGTGAGGTAGCTTTAGAATTAAGCAGACTTTGATTTAAAACATGACATTGTCCTCAGCCCTAGAATAGCAGGGAACAGAACTGTCAACACCCGAATGAGCAAGGAAACAATTATCCCGTAGACATAGTCCTGCTGGCACCTTCACTATAGTCTAGTGAAACCTTAATGGACTTTGACCTAAAAAATACAGAGTAAATTTGTGTTGTTTTAGGCACTTACATTTGTGGTAATTTGTTGCGGTAGCAATAAAAACTAATAAATAAACAAATAGTTATCTATCAGTAACTGGTCATTATTACTGAAAACAAATGGGTAAAATAAAATAGTTTCAGAATCCATGAACATAACAGAATGCATCAAAAAATAAGGTGCTGGAGAGAGGCCAAAACTAAGCTACGGTTCTAGTTCCAGATATCTCAAAGAAGCCAATTTAGGGAAACAGAAGTATCCAGTAAGATATTAAGAAGCACGTACAAGGTGGCTCCATGGGTGCCCAAATTCGAGAAGTACTCCACCAGGGCACCGATGGCACTGTGGTTTAGTTTTCCGTCCCCTCCATTCAAAGACTCATTCATTCTATAGTCACTCCATATGCGCTACGTATTATGAACTGTATGAGGTACAGGCCGGGGCAAGGTAGAGAGTCAGATACAAATCTGCATGACATGGACCTTGACTTTAAGCAGCTCATGGTTCATTTCACAAACAAATATGCAGAGTGGCTTTTGATAAATATTGGGGCCAGTAGCTCAGACTGAAAGAATGGGGTTCAAAGATTTCAAAGTGAAGAGAAGCCCTCAGCGAGGTTATGAAAGGTGGACATTCTGATTCAGATAATAGTTTCAACAGTCTTCTCAACTGGGTGAATCTGGTTTCTTTTTCAATTGCCTTCATGCCTAGTGATTTTTGTTTTCTTCCTGAAAATTACACCTGTTATAATCCAATCAGGCCAGCTCTTAACAAAAATTTCAGTTTGTCCTGATTGCCTCTAGAGGTTGCTATTGCCATATCAAAGGAATCCAATATGGCAGACACTAAGTATTGGACAGTTTCTAGAAACTGCAAGCCACTGAAGGGCTTAAAACTATTTTACTTCGTTGAGTTGTAGGAAGTTTTTCCTCTAAGTTTTCCTCATGAAAATTCTTCCCTGGAAAGAGAAGACGTGAAGACTGTTCTTTCATAACTCTTCCAGATCCCTTCTACTACCACCGGTGTTGCAAAAAAAATGTGAGAGAAAATCTGGTGAGAAGAAAAATCACGAAAAAAGTTTGATACTTATTTCCACTTCTCACAAAGTAAAACTGAGCTTGTCACTGCATCTGGGAAATGTCCTAATGTAATCAGGCCCGGGGACTATGCTGTGGCTGATTCCAAAGAAAAAAGAAATTGAGTCGCACGATAATTTGAAATATGTCTCTTGATTTCTTTACATTTTTCCTCTACAAAATGTTCAAATATATCACAAGTCAATATGCCAACATCACTTCATACTCACCTACTTTCATCTCGTGTCATACTGTACCATTAGCACATTTCTATATGCAACGAAACAGATGGCCTGAGACAGTACCAACTGGCACCATTTACATTAGCAGTACCATCGACGCCGACGAAGGCCAGAGATGGGCCGGGATAGACCACGCCCACGTTGCCACGAGTCACACAAAGGCAGACACTGCACCTTACATGTGGACCCATTTTAATTTATATAAAAATACTGATAATACTAAGGTATTAAAATTGTTAATAAAATATTGCTTAGGGGCGCCTGGGTGGCACAGCGGTTGAGCGTCTGCCTTCGGCTCAGGGCGTGATCCCGGCGATTCTGGGATCGAGCCCCACATCAGGCTCCTCTGCTGTGAGCCTGCTTCTTCCTCTCCCAATCCCCCTGCTTGTGTTCCCTCTCTCGCTGGCTGTCTCTATGTCTGTCGAATAAATAAATTAAATCTTTAAAAAAAAAAAAAAAAAAAAAAATATTGCTTAAAGTGATCACTGCAAAGCAAGTGGAATACCGAAACACACCAAGTCAGAGTGTTCATTTTGAAGTTTTTGTGGTAACCCACTCTCCGGAGGTTTACTGTTTTAAATGAATCTGCTATTAATTAAATGACAAGTAAAGCACTTTCCTGGAGCATAAAAGATTTAACACCACTTAATCTAAGATTGATTTTCTTTAGATAGTATCTAACATACAAAATACTCTTGGGATTTCTCTAGTTACAGCTTTCCTTATTTGGTTTTAGTCTCTCAAAATTCAAGTGATGACCACAGCTGCCTATTATGAAAAATGGACTTCGTGATTAAAAACTAAATTGATTTCATTTGAGTACATTTCTATTGCTAAAAATGAGCCTTCTCCATAGACTGTACTTGTTTGCTGCAACTTGAAACACCACAAAAAAGGTTCTCAAAAAAGCTAAGGGAAAACTCTGTCCACCTTTTATAACAGGATCTATATAAAGCCAATTATTCATCCACATGACGGTAGCAATGTATTCTGGAGAACAAGAGTTTCATATTAAAACTGGTATTCTGGGGTGCCTGGGTGGCACAGCGGTTAAGCGTCTGCCTTCGGCTCAGGGCGTGATCCCAGCGTTATAGGATCGAGCCCCACATCAGGCTCCTCCGCTATAAGCCTGCTTCTTCCTCTCCCACTCCCCCTGCTTGTGTTCCCTCTCTCACTGGCTGTCTCTCTCTGTTGAATAAATAAATAAAATCTTTAAAAAAAAACTGGTATTCTGTTTTATTTCTAAATATACCATGGGAATAGGTATACAAAAAAGGACCTGAATGGCCAGTTACAAAGAAGTATCCATACATAAAAGACATAAAAAAATGTAAACACATATATTTCAGCACACTAGATTCCCAGCAAACAATAAAGCAAAGCTTACGTATGCTCTGACTTCATTCTTCTTCGCTTTATAAAGTCAGAAAACAAGAAAGGGATAGAGAGCAGGTCCACTTATCTATTTTCTCTCAAGATGCCAAAAAGCGTAGTCGGGTTTTCATTTCACTTATGTTCTGATATCATTGTACTGCTTTTGCTACAAGCAGAATGAATGTACTTTTTCTACTCAGGAGTTCTGCTAATCCATAAATCCAATTCATCCTGTCACCTAGCATTTATTATTTATAGAAGAAAAGTGAGTGCCGGCGTCCTAGGAAACTGTGCCGGCGTTCTGGGTTTCGTGCAATCCACAGATTTCGGAAACAAATGAGAATTTATTATTCCTTTGAGAACTACTTTGAAGTTTCGTATTTTCAAAGATCTTGGAATGGTTCAAAATAAATGCAAGTTGTCTCTGTACTATGCACAGTAAAAACAAGTTCATACATAATTATAGAGGCCGAGTTTCCAGGAATTAACTACCTCATTTCCCTGCTTCCTCGGCATCTACTGAAAAATCTCCAAACGATCCACTTGTTAGGTGGGTGGAGTAAGCCCTCGCCGTGAAAGTTTTAAGAGAGATTTTTCCGTCTCCAAGTAGCCTTATCCTAGTGAATAGGGAGAAGGGAGTTGCCTGTGTTATTGGAGAACAGGACTGAAGTTTAGACAGGGAAGAAAGTTTAAAAATCAGTCATTTCAAACCTCTCTTTTTTAAGGAAGATGAGATAAAACATTTCCTTTCTTTTTACTTCTTATCCTTCTGGAGAACATGACCAACGCCAGCATTTGCGTATAAACGGCATGTAATTTGAAACATATTTTGTCAAGTTTCTTAAGAAATAAGTCGTTTGAGTATTTGAACATCAAAAAATGAAACAAGCAGGACCTAAATAAAGGGGGAAAACCCAACCCATAGAACAGGAAACACCAAGGTTGGGGTGTGACTAGCATGAGATCAGAACAAGTAAGAAGTTAATGCTTTCATGATACTCCTCCTGCCTTTTCCTCTTGGAGCTACTTTGTGGGAAATAGCCTCCCGACTGAAAAGATACAGAGAATCTTTTTAAGAAGAAATAATGTAAGGCCCTATTTAAAAAGAAATTTTATCGGCGTCACTAAAATTGTTTCACTGGTAATAGTGTTAAAACTGCATATAATTATCATTACCATCCTCTCAAGAAAAATATGCGAATTAAAGAAAAAAAGGCAAATAGTCACAGAATTTCCTGCGTAAAACATTTCACTTGTTACACAGCTTTTAAATTCATGTTTAAGAAAACATCCCATTTATACACTGCAATTGACAATATTTTGTAAAATTGTAAAAACTGATGTCAGTTATTCAAAGAGAAAACAGTCTTACAATTCTAAAATACTCATCTTCCATTATTAAGTCCTTACTTGTCCATTTTAAAATTGCAGGTTATAGAAATTGGCATTCTGGATGTTGAGAGGAACAGGTCCTTTTGAACTTCAAAAGTTAAAAATAAAATGAATGGTGCATTTTTGTCTAAGAAATATTATAAATAATTTAGGGAAGTATTAGAATTTCACAGCTGTTCAGGAAAACCCTCCTATTTCCCAAAATAACACTTCACACAAACATTTAAGAAGTTTAGATCCGTCATTAATCCCAAACTGCTCCTGCTGGGCTGGCCAAATCACTGTGGTGCTTTAAAAGCCAAAACCTCGAGTCAACCTGAATTTGAAGAAAATCCCATTGCAGACCACACAGAGGAGCTGGTAAAGCAACATTCACAGATGTGAACAGAATGAATGAAACTGCCACCATACCCAAATTAGTGGAAGGAACCAGTGTTTCCAGCAAACGGTAACAGAATATTTGCTGAATATTCAACTGAGATTCCGATGCATATTTAAGCAGGCTCATAATTTAAATCCTGACTAATGTCTAAGATTGCACATTGATCATTTAGTTTTCATTAGTCAACCTGGCAGCTTTTCATGCTCATTTAAATTTCATTTTTACCTCTGTAAAAGTATTGGGAGGTAAAGAATATATGGTGTAATAGTAACATAACACCACTGAGAATGAATTGGTAGCCCCCCTGTACATTGACTTGGGTTTCATTCCCTGAGGCTGTATATCATTCTTATCTTATTAAACATGGCCGGCTCAAAACTCTTGACTCCTCCGTAATCATGTGTGTAAGTGACGCGTACGTACTAACACAGACATAAAAAATGAAGAAAACAATACACCGAGTGCTGTTCCAATTATGCATTACTGCCTGTCAAAGCACCCCAAACTTATCGGCTTAAAACAATAAGATATTATTATCCCTAGTGGTTCTGTGAATTTTTTGGACTCGGGAAATCCTTCAGTTGGAGCAGATGAAGCTGGGGGTGGTGTCATCATAATGCTCTACCAGGCTGTTTTTCTAGGACAGATCACCCAAAGTCTGGTAGTAGTTGCTGGCCCTTTGCTGGGAGTTCAGCAAGCACTGCTGAGAGCCTACACATGACCTCCCCACGCGGCTGGGCTTCTTACTTCATGACGCTGGGTTCCTGGAGTGAGCATCCCAGGAGCAACTACTCCAAGACACTCGGGTGGAAGCTTCAAGACTTCTTGTGAACAAGCCTAGGCAGGATCAAAATGTTACTTCTGCCATGTTCTATTGGTCAAATAATCACTAAAGCCAACCCAGATTCAAGGGAAGGCAAATTATACCTCCGGATGGGAGCCCCAAAATCATATTTCAGGGGAGTATGTAATATGGGAGATATTAATGCAGTGACTTTTGGAAAACACAATCAGCAATAATGCAAATAGGACAGTGGAAGTAAGATGAGCATGGATCATGGCGGAAATACTGTCAAATTGGACTTTCCTTACTAGTTTTTCCTTACTATTTTTTTTTAAATGAAGGTTTCAAATCCTACATATTTTCTGCACTATTTTAATCAGTACACAGAAGCTTCAAATAGAAATTTACTATAGTAGCAGCATGAAACTGCACATTTTATTCCTAATTTACAATTAAGAAAATGGCAGAATAGAAGAAAAATTCTTGCTGAAACATGGTCTTATCTGTAAAACAATGTATCCAAGTAAAATGTATAAAATGCAAAAATGAAAATCAAAATGTCTTCCTGTTTTTATCGCTTTCGATAAATCATGTTTCCATTTACTAAACCAGCTAAACGATAATAATAAATTCCAAGGTTTATCTAGGTTTTTTTTTGTTTTGTTTTGTTTTTTCCTTAGAGAGCGAGAGAGAGAGAGCAGAGTGGGGAGGATAAGGGAGAGGAAAGCGAGAATCTTAAGCAGGCTCGACAGCTAGTGCAGAGCCCGATGAGGGGCTTCATCTCATGATGGTGAGATCATGACCTGAGCCAAAATCAGGAGTCAGATGCTCAACTGAATGGGCCATCCTGGTGCCCCAAGAACCATTCTTAATAATGTATCCAACTGAGAAGCTGAGAAAAGACAACTTCTAAGGAAGTCCTCCTCGGAACCATGATGAGTGGTCACAGCTGCCCAGCCTAAGGCATAGTCAAATGGTTTCCCAGGTTATAATTCCAGCAGCTGTTTTATTGTTGCCTGGGAACTCCAAATGGAGATATTAGAATGATCATTTTAAAAGTTTCTAGATACAAATAATGTAACTTGTAAATTAATTAATAGATAGTAATTTGCCACGTCTACACGAGGTGGAAATTGGTCTAGTGTGTCTATTATTATATAGGTCTCAGACACTAATTCATCTCTAAATAAATTTACATAGTCTCATCAAAAGAATAATAAAATAAGTTTTGTTATCTTTAATAAAAGAATTGATCTTGAGCTGTTGGTGTATTTGCTTCCTCTTTTTGTACAAACAACAAATCTTCATTCTTCAATCTTCAAAAACTATATTTATTCATTCCCAGATACAGATTGCATCTGTAGAGATATCATCATTAAGAGATTATACATGGTTTCTGGCTCCATGAAGTTTACATTCCAGCCCAGCAAACAGGAAGTGATAATAGAGTGTGAGAAATCCGAGGGCTGGGGAAGTAGAGTGTACTGTGAAAACATGGGAAATGCCAATAACCCTGACTCAGAAAGGGCAGAGACTGGAGAGAGGAGTGGTGTCCTACTGGAAGAAATAATTTGACCAACGGGATGAACAGGAATTATTTAGGTGAAAGTAGCAGTAACAGTGTTAAAGACAAAGGGAAGAGCAGGTGCAAAGCTCAGAGGATAGAGAGAACAAGATAAAAACAAAGGTCCTGAAAGAAGTTCTGTTTGGCCGGGCTGTGGGAGAGGAAGAGGTAAGATGGATAGGGGATGTAAGTAGTTTCAATCATTTTGACTACTTTCTACCTTTTCCAGTGAGTAACTGGGAATTATCGAAGGGTTTAAGCAAGAAAATAATATAACGAGATATATTTGCATTTCAGAAAAAAACAGTAGAGTTATGGAATGGAGAAGAGATTGGAAGAGGCTTAAAGGGAGGCTGGAAAACCATCCAATCTCTAAAGAATGATAGCTCCCACAAAAGTGTAGAGGAAATGAAGAAAAGTGGTAGAATCCTCAAAATACAGTAATTAGGAAATAGACTCTACAGCTTTGACAATTAATTAAAATCAGGGGGTGAAAAAGGAAAGTTTTTAAACTCTCTTTAAAATGAGACCCAGTTTATCTTACTCTTTAGTGAAGGATTAAAGTCTACGAAAAATAATGTTTTATTAATTTATATAATGAAAAATATAAATTTTTATATGGGAATGAAGATCTTAAGATAATTTATGAAAATCAGTTGGTTTATTTTGTAATCACTTATACAGGAAAAAATATTCATTTAATTTCTATATAAATAGGCTAATCATAAGACAAATACCTAGAGTATTTTATCCATTCAATTTGCTGGTAAAATATACAATTTGAAAAACGAGGAAAAAAGAATTAGATTAAAAAAAACCAATATTGATGAAAATGCCACAGTATTCTAACTTTCTAGTTTCTTCGTTATTCACACTCATACTGAAAGAAAAGTAAAATCATATGTAATTTAAAGATGTATTAACTAAAGTTGCATATTGACTTTGAGGAAAAAGGACTTAGGGCTACTTAAAGTAATGTTGTCCAATGGAAACAGAAGGCAATAAAAGCCACTAGAGCAAGGCGCAAATACTAGGCACGTAAGAAATGTTTAAGTTTCTAGTAGCTGTGGTTAAAAAAAGAAACAGGTGAAATTAATGTTCATGATTTATTTTTATAGAACTCAATGTATCCAAAATATTATCTCAACATGTAATTTGCTTAAAATATTTATCAGCAATTTTGTGTTCTTTTTGTGCTGCCTTTGAAATCTGTTCTGTATTTTACCCATAGTACATCACATTTCAAATACTTAGTAGCCACACGTGGCTAGTGGCTATCCTGGTGGATGGTGCAGCTCTAGACCCTAGGGAGACCCACCAAGAGGCTGCTTGCTCTCTTACTGTGCCTTTACAAATTTAGCAGATGGTCACAGCGAGGAAAGTAAAAAATTTTTTTGTAAAATCGTGTGGATAGTTGTTTTGTTATGTAGATGTGGCCATTGAGAACAAAAGTTAAAGACAGAGGAACTGCAAATTGCAAGTTTGCCGATAAGGTGACAGGAGTCAACAAGAGTATTAAAAAACAGAATATGTATTCAAAAATCCAAAATCCCAATAAACTTTAAATATCAAACTTTAATCCCTTTGAAATAACTCATTTAAATACAGCCTGTAAAGCTTAATTTAAAAATCTCCTGGCAGCTACTTCATTTGGAATTGGCAACTTTTTTTTTTTTTTTTTTGACACCAGTAGTTCCATAAACCCATGGCAGGGCACTGCAAACCAGTTTCCATTTTGATTTAATGCTGTTTTAAGTTTATAAGAAAAATGTCACTATGTAAACAACAGACATTTTGATTAAACACTACAGTTCTTATTTTGGCTGTTAAATCAATAATGCAGCTGGATTGAACGTAGTTTACATTCCCTCAAAACTGGGCTTCGGTTCAGCTAGTATTGCGCTGACATCATTTTCCAGCAAGATCTGGCCGCCTTCAGCAGCTGGTTTAGAAATAATCCTTTACAAACAACCACATAATTTTCAACCTTAACACATTTCAAGAAGAGGGTCTTACAAAGGCCTGTGCTTAAAATAGGTCAGTCAATCCAAAAATAGTCTACCATCTAATGTGTAATTTACTAGTAAAAACTTAAAGCTAATTTAAACAAGCATAGAAGACAAAGGTCTTTGGGGACATTCTTTCTTTCGTTCACCTGAAACTGACTTTGAGAGTGCTCTCCTATTTTCTTTTCTACAGTAGCTTAATTAATATGTAACTGGGAGCAATGCTTCTCAAATTTGTTTTGGTGGCGAACACACCTGAAAGCCACCGTGCTTTCTCCTAAACTTGGAGCCCATGGAGAACGTCACCGATACTGATGTACTATTGAATTACACTATACAAACGAAGAATACCTTAAAAGAGAAAATAAGACCACATCATATATCTAAAATAAAACCACAACTCCTAGCACATATAAACCATTAAAAATGGGGCAGTTGAACAGATCACAATAGGGCCATGTTGAGATTTTCAGAGAACGTGAATTTACACCTTGAATATTGCAGGTCGGCAACCAAAAGTTAAAGAAAAAAATATAACATACAAATGCTAAAATGTATTCAAGACCACCCAATAACCATTATTTTATTTGAGTTAGAAGAAGTCACTGTGATTTCATTTCAGCAGCAAGACACGAGCTGGCTGAGCAAAAGTCTTCTGGAGCCTCGGTTTAAGAATCACGAACTCAGAACCTTTAACTATGGACTTCAAATTGCTTACCTGTAGAAATTCTCTGACATTAGATCCCAGGACACGCAAGATTGTATCATAACCAGACTCTTGACAAAAGACAAAAAACATCTTTCCGAACATTTGGAGGATTTCCCCAGCATTGAGATCTATTTATAGGTTTGGGAGAACAACAACAATAAAACATATTACAGCTAGAATATTGTAAATGGGAAGAATGAAAAGAGGTGCATAATTAAAAACTAAAATATCCTCAATTTTTGTGCAAGTAGTCATCGATCACAAGAAAAAATTCTGGCCTGAACAATACAATGAAATCTATGAAGACAAAACATTGACATGTCAGTAGCGTAGATATGTACCTACGTGCAAAACAATCAGTTTCTCAGCTAGCACAACAAACTACTTAATTTTGAACTTTTTTAAACCTATATTTAATGTATTAGCTGATTTTTTTTCTGAAAAACACAGAAAAAAAATTATCAAGAATGCACATGACAGTATTCTGGTGAAAAATGGTTTTTGTCATGTAAATATGCATACTTAGTAAGTTGGTTACATATAATCTGTACCCCAATATCCTACTTTTTTTCTTAATGTTCAATAATTAATATTTCCTAAAATCTTTAGGAAATATTTTTTTCCTGTATATCAATTTTAATTGCCATCTCTTTAATTTAGGGACACAACAATTTATTTAATCAATCCACTCTTATCAAAAATGTAGACTTTTTCAATTTTGATAATACAAGTTATTCCAAAATGAAAATATACATGAATCTTAATGCAAATAGATCTAATAATTCCTTAGGAAAAATTCCTAAGGAAAAATGTTTGTACATATTTTTAAAGGCTTTGACTAATGATGCAAAATTATTCTCTACAATGTTGTCTTAATTTACCATCAGATTAACAATGTGTGCAATTTCCTCTTTGACTCTAGTTCTGACTACACTAGATGCTTAATTTTTAAAAATTACCAATGTATGTTTTGGTGGCGAACACACCTGAAAGCCACCGTGCTTTCAAATTTCATATGTTTCAGTTTTGATTACTAATGAGGTCGAATATTTTTATTATTAACAATCTATCATACTTTCTTTGTAATTCCTTGTTATTCATTGTTTTCATTTTTGTAATCCATTGTATTCTGCAATAAATATTTGCTCTTCTAGTTATCAGTGGCAAAGCTAAAAAGCATCTTCCTATTCTATCCAAACAATAGCCTTGATGTAAATTAAGCACATGAGAATAACTTTGAGAACAGCTCATTATTCCATGAAGCAGTTTTAGAACTTTGCCTCCTTTGCTTGAGCTTTCCCTGATGTAGATCTCAGTTTCTTGTTTCTTTTACCAATAGTTAATGGAATACGAGATTGCAAGAGAGATTAGGGGACAATATTTTCTGCATACTACACTTCTGTAATTACTGTGTTGCTGACAACATAACTGAAGTTATTATTACATTCCAATAATTGTTTTCCACCCCAACACATGGTTTTCTGTGAGGGGATGCAGAGAGCTCCTCCACTCTCTAAAGAGCTTGTAAATGAAAACTAGGACTCTGGAAAGCCTGAGCCTTCCCTCCACCATTGTGCAGTGTACAACCCACGTAACTCTACAACAGGATCTTGGTTCATGTATTCCTTTGGGCTTCTATGTGTAACTTAGCCAAAGAAGGAAAGTCACATTCAACTTACTGAGGACTTTGCTTGCAGCAGCAACCAAGTCGTAAGTTTTAGAATCATCGTATATTATTCTGACAAGAAATTGTCCTTCTTCATCTAACTGTGCTTCTTTTCTGGAAAACAAAAACAAGAGACAGGGGGCAAATGTTGAAATAAAAGAATAGCTACTATAGCTAAAACTATTGTATAAACAGTGGTTTTACACCTGAAATGAGATGTTTTCGGCAAATTTGTTTAAATTGATGCCATGTGCCTAAAAGTCTAATGATTAAGAAGAAATCATTTCACATTCCCCTCCCCAAATTAAAATGACATATTTAAGCACAGTTTAGCAAGACTAGCATTTATATAGTACTCTAATGCCCGATACAATGCCTGATATTACCTATAATCAAGAAATAACTTTTGGTTTAACAAATAGTCAGCAAATATTGGTTGAGTCCCTATATGTGCCAGGCATGGTTCCAGGCATTAGGTATTGAGCCTTTAGCAAGATAAACAAAAAAAACCTGACCTCTTGCGACATATGCGTTCTAGGAGGGGAGACAGACCAGGCATAAAACTAATAAGTAACATATAATGGTAAGTAGTTTGAAGACAAATAAAGACAGGTAGTGGGGTAGGAAGCTTGAGTACAAAAGCCAAGAAGCCTCCCTGAGATACTGGCCATTGAGTAGAGTCTGAAGGAAGCGCTGCGAGTGAGCCATGAGCAATGTGGGGAAGAGGGCCTGGGCATTGGAGGACCAGCAGAGGCCAGCTCAAATAGCGGTGGGGGCAGAGTAGCTGTAAGGGAATGGGTCAGAGTGGTAACAAGGGGCCTGGGTGGACATTGGGGTGACTGTGGCGTTTACTTCAAAGAGATGGATGGTTTTCGCCTTTGTGACATGAGCAGCAAGAGGAACTGACTTAGGTTAAAGGAATCCATCCTGTTGTTGCATTGAGACTGGACCAGAAGGGTGTAGGACAGAGCAAGGAGACCAGTGGGGAGACTACTACCAACACTCAGGTGAGAAAGGCTGATAACTTGATTCAGAGTGGAAGCAGTGCAAAGAGGGAGAAGTTGTCCAAACCGAATATCTTCTGAAGGCAAATTCAACATGATTTGCTGATGGGTTGGATACAGGGTGTGAGAGAAGGACAGCACACACACAGATGACACTGAGGGTTTGGCGTGAGCAACTGGAAGGATGTTGTCACCAATGGCTGAACTGGGAAAGGCTGTTGGAAGTGGAGTGGAGCAGGAGTGGGTTAGACCAAGGGTGCCTGGGTGACTCAGTTGGGTAAGCGTTCAACTCTTGATTTCAACTCAGGTCTTGATCTCAGGGTCATGAGTTCAAGCCCCACGTTCAAGCTCCATGCTTGGCATGGAGCCTACTTAAAAATAAAAGAGTTATGTTTTAAATATACTAGGTTTGAGGTGCCAAGTGGACTGATAAAATCTCCTAACATATCCTTAGTTAACTAAATACAGTAGCTCAAAATATATATACAGTATTCATGAAAGGAAGTTATACTTACCATTTTTCGTAGCTGTCATGATCATATAAATATATTTATCTTGGTAAGATTTGGATTATTTTTCTCAAACAAGTGTCCGAAGGAGAAATCTATTATTCAAAATATTGCCAGCTGTAGAAGAGAACTGACAAGTTTGCAGATATCTTTTCCAGTGTTAAATTCACAAAAATAGGTGGAGCTTGGAAATCTCTCAATCCGATTCATCTAAATCCCCGCAGGCTGCCAGGAGAATGCAAGACCAAGCAGCCACTATCATCAGGTGAACTTGCAACACGGTAGCTTGAATAGAACTTATGAAATGCTGCCGGGGCAGGCCAGGTCCCTCTCTCTCTCAGAAGCTGTGTTTCGCAGCTGCTGTCTGTGGCTAGAATACCAGCATCTGCTCAAGGGATAAACTCCAAATGGTGGCATGTGTTAGGTCCGGGGGGATGGAGATATTCTTAAAAAGTACCCTGTGTTCTTAAGAACATACCGTTTATTTGCCTGCAGTTGTGTATAACATTGCATGGGGAAAAAAAAGAGGGTGATTATGGTAGGCCCCGAGCTCTGAATTTCAGAGCCCAGAATGTACCAGCTGAATGAACTTGGACAACTCACACAAAGCACGTGAGCATTTAATCCCCACTTTTTTTTTTAAAGATTTTATTTTATTTATTTGACAGAGACAGCCAGCGAAAGAGGGAACACAATCAGGGGGAGTGGGAGAGGAAGAAGCAGGCTCCCAGTGGAGGGGCCTGATGTGGGGCTCGATGTCAGAACGCTGGGATCACGCCCTGAGCCGAAGGCAGACACTTAACGACTGAGCCACCCAGCTGCCCCTAAATCCCCACTTTTTAAAAACAAGAGCAATAATATAACCCAGTTACCACATTGTTAAGAGACTCAGTGTGCGAAAGTATGTTCTAAGCTGTTGAGAGTGTATGTGTGTCTATATATATATATTACTAATGACCATAGTGCTTCCCATGGCTACGTATTCAAAAAATTAAAGAGCTGTAGAGAAGATGTGGCAGTCTTCCTTTTGTGGTACATACACAGCTATGAAAGGACGGGAACACACGTTCCAAACCTCAAGTCTTTTTAATACCAGAGGTCAGTGAAACAGCCCCAAATTATGAAGACATAATGTACAAACACTGACTTACCTCTTGATAAATGCTATTATGTGTCTTACACATTCTAATTTCTAATTGTGTAAAAACATAAAATATAGGCAGGGAAACCTTTCGAAGAATCCTCCACTATCCCAAAAACCAGTGCTAATATATTTGAGTTGTGCATGCTTGAATATACTTGTATGCATGACTCACTCCAGATAGATACTGCCTTAAAATCTCCTTTTTTAACTTAGTACTTGGTGGATATCTCTTCATGTGAATAAATACATTTCTGTACTTTGCCTAAAATTGCATTGTATAGACATATTGAAGTTTTAATAAACATTTAGATTGCTTTGATTTTTTTCAAATATAAGCAATGTTGTGATGAGTATCTTAGTAGCTAATAATTGTACTTCTATGTAAAAATGGAATACATTTTTAGAAATGGGATTGCTGATTTGAAGGATATGGATAACCTAATTTTTCTCATTTTGCCAACTAACATTTTATTACAAAATAGCATTGGTCAACATATTAGGATTTTGAAGCCTCTAATTTAGGGTATTCCAATAAAATAGATACATTTTAATTAACTATATAAAAAAGTATAAATTACTTTATGTTCTCACTGTGCCCTATTCTCTTTCTTCCCACTGGGATAAGTCAGATGACATAAATTTCTATAATAAACTCAGTTCCTCAGAAACACTCACCAATCCGTAACAATAGTTAAATGAATGAGGTACAAACCGAATATTCAATCCCTCTCCATAAACTAGAAGAATGGCCATTTCCCTAGAAATCCCCTAACCATGAGTCAATGCATTCCTTTTTTCCCTTCTCTTGTTTTAATAAAATAAGCTCCCTTATCTTTTAAGCTTTACTTCCTGAAATGATCAGCCCAACATGCTCCCTGGAGGGAGGCTGAAATATAAATTAAACAGTAGTACATGGAAGGATTTCATCTTCTTTGAAAAATGTCACACTAAATTCTAATGAATTATTTAAAATACTTAGGATTCCTTATTTACATTTATCTTGGAAATCTTTTGGAATTTTGACTGACCCTTTAATTACTCTCCCCCGACCTCACCCCAGCAAGGGGTATTTTGCCACAAATATTTGAGCACCTGTTATGCCCCAGGCACTTTTCTAAGTACTTTTAATATATCAGGGAAGGAAATAAAGATCCCTGCTCTCAAAGAGCTTACATTTTAACTGGTAGAAACAATGAACAATAAATATATACTCAAATTTTATAACCTATCATGAGGTGATGAATGTTACAAAATAAAGTAGATGAAGATAAAGGGATAAGAATAGGGACATAGGAAGAAGGGGAAGGATGCAATATCAAATATAGTGATTATAAGAGGCTTCCTTGGAAAAATTAATTTCCCAGCAAGATTTTTGGAGGTACAATTGATCTCCACGACCTGATCTTTCTGGAGTCATTTTCCTTTCTCCCGTAAGTCATTCTTCATCTTTTTCCCTCTTCAGGGGAAAGGAGAATTTAGAGTGCGAAAGGAGTAGTATGCAAAAGAATTAATTTCAGGCAATATGGTCAAGGAAGGTCCTAGAAATACTTTCTCAATGTGTCTCAATTCTCAATACTACTGTTCTAACTTCTGGACAAATTTATATTTGTTCAGGCTTTATGCTGTCAAATGGTTTAGCCTCCAGAAGGTACAGAGCTATGATAATAACCATCTCTCAGATACATCTTAAAGATATACCTGTCACTATTTTTTGAGGGAAGCGTCAATGGGCCCCCTTCTGACATTACACTCTTCCCTTGCTCCTCTTGGAGATGTTTTTTTCTCACTAGCTACTTAAAACCACAAAGGGTGACCAGCAAAGAAAAGCTGGGGAGTAAGCTAATATTCAGATTACATAAATGATTTTTATAATTCAGCTAATATTAGCTCACCTCATAATGCTCCATAAGTTTCCAGCTCTTTTCTTAAAAGCAAACATAAAGGATGTGTCAAATATACAGACGGAACATTTCTAACAATATTTAAGGTTTATCTTCTTGGCAGTTTCTTTTGTGCTTAAATTATCCAAATTCAGCCAACGACACTAACCAAATTTTCTAGACTCACACATCTTTCAGGATATATTTTCTGAGCATTAACTTTGTTTAAATTGTTGCATACGCCAAGCAAGTATGTAATTCCCTATTATTTAAATTATATTTAGTTTATGTGTGAGAAAAGCCACAGGTTGCTATGGGAAACAGTTTTAAATTTTCTCAAAAATGAAAGATTTTGGACATACTTTTTTTTTCCAGTAACTTTCAGATACAGCAAATATCATATGAAACCAGAAGTAAACTGGATTAAAATATATTCAATAGTGTTCATCTATCAAAATGGCAACCAGAGCTATTATCATCCTATATCCGAGTTCGCGTTATTATATCCTGCTGTTTCTTAGTATTTTAAATATCTCTTGGATAACCCCAAAAGAATACAGTCTTCCCCTCTTTCCAAACAGTATCACTTCCAGTAGTTTGTGTTATCTTTATCTATATACTCAATAACTGTATTTGGGCTAAGCATTACATTTTTCTACTTGGTGCATTATTCAATAAAAGAAGTCAGCAGATGGTAAGACATATTGAAAGATTTATTTTTAAAGTGGCTTAAATGAGGTTGGATGAAGTGGAGGGAAAAAGGCACTTTCTTTGGTTAACAAGTAAACCTAGATAGAGTGAAACCCATCTGGTTTCATCTGTATCATAAGTCATAGTGTTTTCTCACACAGAATGCAGAAGCAGCAGCTAAGCTACTTTCCTACGGGCTTGCACTAACCTCGGGCAGGTTCACCTCTCAGTGTTTCAGTTTCTTCATCTGTAAAATAGAGGAACAGCAGTGCTTACCTGGAGTCCTGTTGGTTGGCAGAATAAGTCTACATAAAGGGCTTAGAATAGTGTTTCCCACCCACTTACTGCCCAATACAGCCAACTGTCAATATTCTAGTTGTTGAAGAAGGGGAAGGAGGAGGGGCAAGAGGAAGAAGACAAAATGGCAAGTGGAGGAAGAGAAGGAAAAGAATGACAATCAAATATTGGGAGTTTTTATTCAGCATCCAAAGAGTCCAACTACAGATGCTCTTATTTTTTTGATTTGATGGTAATTTCTCTTAATTCACACAGCCAAGAATTCATAAATGCTATCTCCCCTAAGGACTTAAAAATAAAGACCAAGCTCTCACTTGGAGATGGAATAAGAAATCATCATATTCCTTGTATTTGTAGCCACAGTAAGTGTTTAAAAATTAAGTAGGTGTACATGAAAAATTTTCCAAGTAGCAATTTCCTACTTAACTTTTAATGATGGCTATTTGCTGAAATTTAAATTGATCATTTATTTACACTCATTACTTTTCCCCAAGAGTACTACGTATTTTTACTGTGGTGTTCTGTGGTTTTGGCTTTTGCCTTTGCTTTTTTAATCATTGGCATCTAACCCAAGTGCTCGAACAGAACACGTGCTCCATAAATGTATGAATGTTTTAAAAGAAGCAAATGTATTAATTAAACCCATTTCCCTCACATGTTTCTAAACTCCCTACTAAAAAATCAAACAATCAAATATTATTGGCAAAAGTGAGCAGTTAGTTTTCCAACTACTATTTAATTTTTAAAGACTAGGTACTCAATTTGTCATAAATATCCAGGCAGCATTTTTCATAATTCCATACTAAGGACATAATCCTTAACTGTGAAATGTGAATGTACAAAAACTGAATTCATACTCTGACACTGAGTTCCTGCTGTTCTACACTTTTCAGATAAGTTTGGTATACTAGAAGGACCTGACTTTTAAGTAAAGAGGTTTCTCATAGAGGTGTGAAAGCAGGTGTTCTGTGATGTAAACCCCTGAAAACAGGCATCTTAAAAATAAAGTCTCAATATAGGGTTTGATCTCAGAAGGAAAAGGTCAGCACACATCAAACAATCAACCTGACCAATTATCTTTAAAAACCATTATCGCAGAACATGGTTAATTAAAACACAGAATGTAGATGTCTTCTTGACAATAAGCCCCAAGATGGTCTATTTCAGTGCCCTGTAAGGACATCATCAATGTTGAGTTGTGTCCAACCAGTACTAAAATTAAAATCCCCCACTTATAAAACACAGATAACTATATATAATATCTACAAAGTTAAAAATTCACATTGGGTTGTTTTTTTTTTTTTTGAGTGGTCGTGAAGTATTACTGACCCCTCGATTTTCAGTTGTGGATTCCCACTAAGTCTGAATCTGCAAAGAAGAAACTCTGCTTTGAGGCAGCTGCCCCGGAGAGAGACAAGGGGAGAGACGGGCCCTTTAAATGCAGCGACGGCTTCCTGCTTGCAGCCTCTTTCAGTTAATAAAGGTCCCTCCGTAAGTCAAAGTGTTCACTCACCCAACTACTGTAAACAGTAACAGTAAATGCTGTCAAGAGTGACACAGATTGAGGCAAAGTGACATCACTCTTGATACATAACGGCATTTTTTTTCTTTGTACAGGCTGCCACAAGAGTCTCATTAGTAACGGCCCGAATTCTGAAGACACATCCATAAACCTCTCCTACGGGCCATTTTCAGTAGCTTCATCAGACAAATGAATTCACTTAGATCTTGGCGTGTGCACGCCATCATGAACTCACCTTGTGAGCACACTGAGTCACAGCTCTTCTAAAAATAAATAGGTTGCTTAAAATTTCTGAGGTTCTGGTTTTCTTTAGTAGATGTGCTAGCTGGTGAATAAAACCGCCTCCAAAAACGTCAGAGCCAAAATCACCCGAATAAGTGCTTGAAAAGCCCAGGGAAACAGAAACAAAAATGAGTCATACTGATCCGCATACATGTTGCCCAGGCCCATGCTAAACTGGCTGCCTTTGCAAAGAAGGTCATGCATAGGTCCTTCTCTCTGGAGGAAAGCACATAATATGATCGTTGCACGCCTACCTCTGTTCAAATCCCTCCTGTGATGTGTAACAGCTGAGTGATCTGAGACAGGGTTTTAAAGTCTTGAAGCCTCAGTTCCCTTACGTATAAAAGGAGGACAATGAACCACTCTTATTTTCTCTGGTGGTTGTGAGGATTAGGTGAGACAATGAGTATAAAGCCTTTTTCAATAGTGGAGACTGGGACTGCGGAACCCTATGATAAGTGTGCGGTACACACGAGCTGGTACGGGCAGAACTGAATGACAGGCTGAGCATTCTCATCTGGTTTGTACATTTAATTTCAGTATAACAAACATTTATCTACAGTTTATTGCACTGACTCTAAACAGCACCGTATCTATGCAGCTTTTAGACACTTGCCAAGGGATTTGGTCTTGTCCTGAACCCAATCCAGTAGCTGGTTTTTGGTATATGAAACTGGTAAATCAACAGTAGTGTTTTCAATCTTTTATTATATCCATCCACACAGGGAGATGACGCAGAAGAACTCTGACTCTTCCAAAAGGAGACACTATAATATACTGCTCTATCTTCTGCCTTTGCTGATATTAAAACAAAACAAAACAAAAAGCCCATTTCAACAGAGCTTATATTGTATTAAATAGCGGTTATAAATGTCATCATTCTGACATAATAAATTCTGGTTACAGAAAAAGAAATCTGTGAATATGCCTGTGTTCTACTCTCTGGAAATTAAAAACGTAAAGGATTTTACATACACACACACACACACACACGCACACACACGGGGGAAAGAGAGAGAGAGAAGAAGAAAAAAATCTACTAAGACAAAACAAACATGAATCCATAATAGAAATACATAAGTATAAACCCTGATATGTACCATGAAGAAAAAGCAGTTTGGGAGGTGACAGAAGACTTCCCTGAAGAAGTCACATTTGTTTTGCCATCTCCAAGCTGAGACACATTTCTGTTCTGGGTAGGGCATGGGGAGAGTGAAGAGGAGAATCTCCTAAGCACAGGTGTTGTCCTCACACATAAAATTCAATCTTCGGGAACTGAAAACTGGCCTATGAGGCTGGGGGTGCTGAGAGAAAGCCGGTATGTCGACTGAAAGGTTCCCACGTTTGAGTGATTTGAAAATTGATCACAAAGAATTTTAATAAAGCAACAGTTCAGTACTTCCTCATTCGACACTGAATGGCAAGTAGATAGAATATGCAATGGATCTCAAACCACAGGAACAAAGAGGTACAAAAAATACTTCAGAATATTTGCCTTTTACCTGGAATAGAGACTTCTTAACCTCAATATCTTTTGACAGAAAAAAGGTGCTCCATTTTACTGGACACGAAAACACCATTTTCCAACTGTTTCCTCTTTAATGAACAATGAAGCAAAGCAGCAGATGGAAAAGCTGTAAGTACTCATGTCTTCTGAGTTGTCACCCTCTGAACTGGGCCAGTTACACAGATTTCTTAAAGTGTGTTTTCCTGTTAACGTCTACACACTATCGACTCATGACTATTGCTTTCCAGCACACTGAAGAGAAACATGTGCTCAAGTCCCTTCTCCTGCAGAGAGCGAGAGAGTGGAAAGGATGCTGTTCCTTGTGAACGGTAGAAATGTCTAGCTATGTCTGGGTAGGTAGGTCAAAAGGGAGAGTACAGATTTTCTAATTTTTCCTCTGGCTCTGATGTTAATGTGCAAAGCTCCTGTGAAATACCTAATTAAATAATGTTTCTATGATTCTTTTTTTCAATTCTCAAAAATTGAAGAAAGTATTTGCAAGTATTGCACGTCAAACACCTAGCCTGATTTCAGGGGAATACTTCAAATCATCAAAGAAAAACCCTGAGATAAGGCTATGACCTGTCCTATTGCCTACACATCATGTTGCTCACCAGACATGGTCCAGGTTCCGGAAGAGTCCTATGTGAAGAGCTTACCCGCAGGTATGTGAAGGGGTTTACACATGGACATCTACTTCTGCCTGTAAGAATGACTTCAAATGCTAGTGAGCTTATCAACCAATGTCCTGTGCCTACCTCTATCTTTCAGGCTAACTTGCAGGTCTTCCTACAGAAAAAGATCTCAATCCTAACAATGATCTAATTTACCTATTTTTATCTATATGTTATTGTTTTTTTATTTGGACTGAGGAAGTTTCTGGGTATGACAATTAATATGGTCCCATTTTTATATGTATATGATATTAGCTCCTCTTTCTTTCTTTTTTTTTTTAAGATTTTATTTATTTATTTGACAGAGAGAGAGAGAGACAGCCAGCGAGAGAGGGAGCACAAGCAGGGGGAGTGGGAGAGGAAGAAGCAGGCTCCCTCCCAGCGGAGCAGGGAGCCCGATGTGGGGCTCGATCCCAGGACTCTGGGATCACGCCCTGAGCTGAAGGCAGATGCTTAACGACTGAGCCACCCAGGCGCCCCTCCTATTTCTATCTTAAGAGGAGCATTCTCTCTTCTGGCACCAGAAGAGCAGGGTTGGAGTCCCGACCTTTTAGCTTCCTGTATATAATCCCCTAGGACAGTCCTTTAACCTCTTGGAAACTCAGCTTTATCACTAAAAACAACCAAACAACAAACAATATTGCACTCACTTATATGTGGAATCTACAAAGGACAAACTCAGAGAAGAGCAGTAAAGTGGCGGTTACCAGGGGGTGGGGGTATGGATAATGGCGAGCTGTTGTGCAAAGGGTAAGACAGCCAGTTAGAAGATTAACAAGTTGACTATAACTAATAACATTTTATCATATACTTAAATGTTGCTTAGAGAGTAGATCTTAAATGCTCTTACCACAAAAAAGAAATGGTAACTGTGTGATGGAAGTGGTAGCTAATACTATGGTGGCAATCATTTCACACTTAATAAATGTATCTAATCAACACATCAGATGTCTTAAACTTGCACAATGTTAAGTGTCAATTACAACTCAATAAAGCAGAAAAAAATTAAGCTGGAAAAGTCTTTCCAACTTCAAATGGGTATTGTTGCACTCAACTGAAATTGCATAGAGGAAAGGACTTTGGAAATTTTAAACAGTTTTTATAATATAGAGTACCAGTAATATACAGAAACCTACTTGAATAAGGGTACAGAAAGGTATAGAAATTTAATTGTATGGCCTCATGAATATGAAAACCTGATTAAAATATGGCAAAACATAGGGGCACCTGGGTGGCTCAGTCAGTTAAGCGTCTACCTTTGGCTCAGGTCATGATCCCAGAGTCCTGGGATGGAGCCCCCATCAGGGTCCATGCTCAGTGGGGATCCTGCTTCTCCCTCACCTTCTGCCTGCTGCTCCCCC
Source organism: Ursus americanus (assembly GCF_024610735.1). NCBI lineage: Eukaryota > Metazoa > Chordata > Mammalia > Carnivora > Ursidae > Ursus > Ursus americanus. Next base: position 43,782,013 of record NC_142139.1, on the reverse strand, counting down.
TGGTTGTGTTCTATCTCTCTCTCCCTGTCAAATAAATAAATGAAATCTTTTAAAAAATAAAATAAAATGTGGCAAACACAGTGCTTTATTTTGCTTGTTTTAATTTTTTTTAATAAAATATATATGAGGAGTATATGCTACATAGTCAAACAATAAATAGGGATTAGGGGAGGGGGGACTAGAAAAATGTAAGATTGATTCCAAAATGGAACCAGCATCATGAAAGGAACAATCTTCCCATAATCTGCAGAATGGAGAGGGTGGTGGGACAAGTCAGACACAGAGAACCCAGTCATGGTGCTGTTAGAGCAGCACAACGGAAAGTGCTAGGAGCCAGAATGAAAGAAGAGGAGAGTCTAAACGGCACTTCAAATTCAAAGAACTGGTACCAGTTGCACAGAATGGACAAAAGAGAAAAACAAGTGAAAATGACAAGGAAGTTACTACTTATCCTAGAGTGATGAGGGAACATTTAGTCTATGTAGACCTCAATGAGCTACTTTTGCTTAAAGGAGAACTTCATATCTTTCAGGTGAGCTGGAGCAGAGAAAAGTCCAAAAATTTTGGTTCTAGAGTGAAATTAATAATAGCTACCATTTATTAAGCAGTTAGTTTTCAAAAACCATGTTAAGCATTTTCAGACATTTTTCAACATATTACAACATCTCTATACAATAGGTAGTATGTTTTCCTTACTTGGAAAGGCTTAGAAAGTTTAGGCAACTTGGGAAAGTCATATAACTAGCTTATAGCAAAGCACTTGCCTATATGAACAGTAACGATTAATTTGGGATTAGCAAATTCAACTAGATACACTAATTTCAAAACTGGAAGATCAGCATGTTTCTATGCTTGAGTTACAGGCAGAAAAATCAAGAAAAAATAAGACAAAAATATCCTGATAACTCTGAAAAGCTTTAGTAGTATGATAAAATTTTATTTAGAAGCAAGGAGTATATCTTACTTTTCTACCCTCAGTGCCTTAAACACTACACTATGCTCATTAAAAATAAGCTTAACAAGAGAATGAAAAAAGGAATAAATCAATGAATGAAAAAGTATGCTGTCCTGCTGTGGGTAACTCAGATAAAAATCATACTAAACATACATGAATTCTTTATTCAAAGAAGATGATTGACAGCCTCCTAGAGGAATTTGCTCCAACATGTACCAACTAACAGTGTGATCACATCATTTTCAAATCTCTTACTAAAATTTTAATCCATGGGGCACCTGGGTGGCACAGCGGTTAAGCGTCTGCCTTCGGCTCGGGGCGTGATCCCGGCGTTATAGGATCGAGCCCCACATCAGGCTCCTCCGCTATGAGCCTGCTTCTTCCTCTCCCATTCCCCCTGCTTGCGTTCCCTCTCTCGCTGGCTGTCTCTCTGTCAAATAAATAAATAAAATCTTTAAAAAAAAATAAAATAAGATAAAATAAAATTTTAATCCAAATATTTATCTCACACTTTTTAGTAAGACAGAGAAGGGCTAAGCCATGTACTGTATAGCACTATGGAGTTTCAAATCTATTTTTAATTTGTTCCTTGGCCTGCTCCACTCGAGGCAAAATAATTAGTTTTTAGGAAGATATTTTGTTTGTTTTTGATAAACCTTTAATCATCTCAGATTTTTTCAGTTTTTTAAATCCATTTTTATGTTTCAGTGAAGTTAAACCAATCTAAAATTGAACCCATTAATTTGATGCAATGATTAGTTTCTCCAGGATGATGGAAGAATAACAGATATAATTAAATCAAGTGATTAGGTGCTTTTCTAATATCTATATCCTGACTTCGTGTTTTCTCTGAAATGATGATTGATTTTTTTTTCTCATCACCTTGCAACCACGGCTTCTAGAAAGGACCATCTGGAAGTTGAAAAGAAACCAACAAAACAAGATTTAAAGTAGATTCAGAGGTCTCTTTTTCTTTTTCATATGTACTGATGGTCTAGATTAGAGGTCAGCAAACTGCAGCCCACGGGTTAAATCCAGTCCGCTGCCCAGATTGTCTGGTCTGAGAGCAAAGAATCATCTTTACATTTTAGATAGTCACATTTTAACAGTTACATCCGTACCTAGATAATATCCTCAATTTTGACTTTTGGCCTGCAGCACCTGGATTATTTACTATCTGGCCCTTTAAGAGAATGTTTGCTGACCCTTAGTCTAGACGATTTTTTTTCTTAAAAGGAAGAATTTAAAGCCTCTGTGAAATGGTTATACGATTAGTAGGAGTGTAAGTGGATACAGAGTTTACAATGAAGCATTTTTGGCTCCTACCACTTAGAATTTGCTGTCTGGAATCTGTTACTTAGGGTTTTATTTGTCATTAAATGTTTGGCATGCTTTCTCATGAAGAACGGATGGCCATTTCCTACTAAACCAAAAAAAAAGTGTTATATGAAGTTTTATAAATATCAATTTATATAGTTTCTCACAGACCAAAAAGGAAAATAGAGATATTTGGTACTTACTGAGACAACAACAACAACAAATCACACATTTAGTTTTTCATAAAAAGTTAAAACAGAATGTATATTGTATATTGAACCACTGGTTGCAGTGATCCTTCCTTCCTGGAATAGAGGACAAAATTGAGAGGAGGCATCAGAATCTTCCAAAGAGCACGTCCAAATTAAGCTCCTCCAAATTCTCCTCTCCTGCCCCTAGGCAGTGAGACTCTCTTTGCTGTGTTAAGCAAATGCTCTTCCAAGGAGTGTAAAGTCAACCCCTCAGGGGTACCGACTGGGTTGGAAACCAATGAGCTGCTTTAATCCCTCTCAACACAGAAAACTGAACAATGCTCTCTATTCCAGATCCTAAACGGTACACAAGACAATAAGGGCTCCAACACAATTGTGGGAGGCTCAGACAAAAAAGGATCAAAGTGTACACCTGCATTACAACACTAGTTTAACTAGTAGTATTCCCCTTGCAGGGGTACATAATTGTTGCAGGGGTACATATAAAAAGACCCACACAATTTGTTTCATTTTACCAGAAAAAAAGATTTTGAATGATTTAAGTTATTAACAATTGAACAGATTAAGAATACTGTTCAGAAATACTTGGAGATACATTAGTGAGTAAAAAGATATTGATGTTTAATTAAAAATACACTGTTTTTTAAAGTAGAATGTAACAATATTCTTAGCCTACTTTGACAGAGTTAAGTTCTCACACCAGTGGAACTTGAGTATTTTTCGATATTCTGACCTTCTCTGGGGAAAATGCGGCCAATACAAACAAATCACTTGATAATTTAATTTTTGAAAATTTCTGATACATTTCTCTATAAAGTATAATTTTTCATCTTTGTATTTAACAGTGATTTAAGTTGATAATGGGTAGGCCATACACTCTAAATCTGGTTAAAATACATAATAACTATTTAGCCATAATAGCTATCTTTTACTGTGCTCTCAAAATTGCAAATACATTGTCATAGCATATTCACCCAGAAATTTGGAGATTTCTATATTATGGATGAGAAAACATGTGGGTGATATGCATGATACTTTCATACATTCGCAAAGTGGCTTAAAGATAATCCTATACTTAAATTAGGCTGTCTAAAATCTTACTTTTGACGTCTGCCTTCTCTGTAACTCTAACAAGCAAAATAAAAATTATGAAGGTATTAATAAAGTAGACAGATTCAAATCCCAAAGTAAGCTTTAGTGCCTAAATACTCATTTGATTCATCCATAATTTCCAAATCTCCACTTCTCTTTATAGTATGTGGATATGCCCCGTGGGTGACATAAATGGCTCGTGGAACATGAAACCAGGCTCAAAGGTACAGACCCAAGGAAGGGAAAAGTCGCATTCTAGTGCCTAAGATTTAACCCCCGCCATTCCCATGGAAACAGATATTTTCATGTAACTGCATAATAAGACTTGTTAGAATTGATTGCTAACAATTGCAATGTATTTAGAAAAAAAAATAGCATGAACACACTACCTACTTGCTATAACAAAATGACATCAAAGAGGTCAGGAAATGAAAGTAAAGAATAACAATGTGTTCTCCTCTGCCCACCCAGGTAATCACTCCCTCTACCTCCATTTCAATGTGCCAGAGTGCTGTTCCAGTATGAAAACCCCTATATATATGGTTTCGGTGTAGCTAATTGGTTGTGCTCATTTGCTAAATGCAAATTTCACCAGAGCAAAGGAGAAGAAAAAGAGAATTTTGTTCGATCGAAATGTTCAACGTGCCGGAGATGACCCATCGTTACAACAGGCTTAAAATCTCAGGTGGCTGTGGTATTTCCGTCCACACCCAGAGTACTGCCAGAGCTAGACTGAAACTAGGATGCCCTCCTACAAGGCAGCCTTCACCACAGCGGAAGCCAAAAAGAGGGGAGGGGTAGATTTTGAGAAAATGAAAGAAAAAACAATTCCAATTTTACTTTATTTCAAACGAGTAAATGCACTTGATTCAGTTGCTCAAAAAATCATCTCAAGAGAAGTGAGTTTCAGCACACTAAGAAGGCTTAACTATTTTATGGATCTGCGAGGTGTGTAAATTCTAAACGAGCCAAGGTTTCCTGTTTGTTTCTAAGGCCTCAGGCTCTTTGAACGTCGCGGAGGCCTTAGTGGTCCCCGAGGCCCCTCTCCGCGTGGGAGTCGCCCGGCTTGCGGAGGCTCGGAGCCGCCCGGGCGCTGGCAGAGCGTTCCCACGCTCAGGCCGGGTCGGGAGGCCACGGTGACCCCAGGGGCTCCTTCCCCTGGCTTTCGCCCTCGCAGCTCCGCCCCGGCCGCCCCTCCTCTCCGGGTCCCTGCTCGGGAGCGTGGGAGCGCAGCTGCAGCCGGGAGCGCCGGGCGGAGGCATCTCCTAGGATGCGCGCCCGCGACCCAGGCAGGAAGCGGAGGATGCAGTGAGGCGCGGGGGACAGCGCGGGGGGCCGCCCCGGGACGCCCCCTACCCCCTCCCCGCGCGCGCGCGCGCACACACACACACACACACACACACGTACACGCGCGCGCGCGTTGCCAGAGCGGGGCCCAAGCTAGAGGGGCCAGTCACTTACTTGATGTCTTCCCACACCTCCGGCCCGTAATTGCGGATCACCAGCAGCTCCAGCGCGTGATTCACAAATCCGTACTGCAGGGACGGGGGAAACCTGAGCGTCAGGGACCAGCGGTAGGTGGGAAGGAGCTCGAGGGCAAGGCTGCAGCATCAGCTGCCACAGCTCTGGTTTAACCTTGTCCTCTGCCCCCTGGCTCCGCTCTGTTCGGGGTACTCGGCGCTAAAGAGAGGCATCAGAGGCGCGCCACGTCCACCCCAATAAAAGGCAGATCCTCTCCGCCACCGTCCGCCCCATCGCCATGCCACCTTCTTACCCCTCCGCTCACCTGTCACCGCTCCGAGGCAGGCTGGGCATCCGGGAAAGTGTGGCGAAGGGGACGCGAACCCGGCACCTCCCCCGCCCCCGGCCCTCAGCCACCCACACCAGTGGGGTCCGCCTGAGCCGAAAAGCCCCCGCGCCTTAGCCGCAAGTCCCCTGCCCGAGCCCGGTAAGTCGCGGCGCGACGCGGAGTGGCAGACCCTCCCCTAAGAAGCAAAGTCACCGACCCCAGCATTCCCACCACCGCTGCCCAGGTCACAGGCAAAACAGCGAGACTGCTCCCGCAACCGGCGGTGCTCTGCCCCCGCCCCCGCGCCAAGCTCGGGGGACGCGGCCGGTTGGTTCCCTTGAGCAGCCAGGCCAGGCGGGGCAAGGCGTGAGGTTCGTAGCCGGATCCGGCTGGAGGCACTCACCATGGTGTCTGCGACCGGAGCCGAGGAGGCAGCCCCCACGCAGAGGCACAGCCGAAGGGACCCGGGTGGCGGCTGCAGCAGCTACAGCGCAACAGGACCGCGGCGGCAGCATAGAGCTGGAAGCGGCGCTGCAGCCTCGGCTCCCCCTGATTGCCACCTTCTCGCAGCCAATGGAGAGTCGAGCCGCTGGAGGCTGGTCGTTGCCTCCCAGTTTTCAACCAGTCAGCGACAGAGGAGGGAATTCGGATGCTCTCCGCGCTGCTGCGCTCCAGTGCTTTCCAGCCCCCGCCCCGGTGACGAGGCTTTCATTTGAGGCCATTACATGACGGCGGAGAAGCCCCGGTCTTGCTTCTTGCATGAATTCGGGGGGAGGAAGAATGCGGCTGTTGTGGTCCCACCCAATGTATTCTCACCCAAAGGTCTGCCTTCAGGGGTAGCAAAACTAAGGAGAGAGAGAGAGAGAGAGAGAGTGTGTGTGTGTGTGTGAGAGCGCGTGAGCGCGCGCGCGCGCGCGTGTGTGGCAACAGACAAGCCCTAAAAAGGAATATGCCCTCATGGTCAGCATCCTCATGTTCATCGTCCTCTTTGCAGATAAACATTTCCTTTGTGGCTTGATTCCTCAACAGCTTTTGGCAAACTGAAAGCTAATAATACTGAGTGGAACACATATTACTTGTAGTTAATGAGACTAGTTGAGTGAGCCAGCTGAAGCATTCAGTTTGGTGAGCATAGTAATACAGTTTGGTGAGCATCCTGCCAAACCCAGCTTTGCCCATTACTAAACTTCCCTGCAAAATCCAGTGTTCTGTGCTTGATCCTGGTGGGACGCCTGACCCTACGCCATAGACAAGAGCCATGAGTCCGGGGAGTTTTTAACTGTCCAGAACTGACTTCTGGTCCTCTGCCTCAGAGGTAACAGATAAACTGGGGGGGAAAAAAACGTACAAAATGAGCAACCTTTAAATTATCCATCTCCCAGTCTGCATTCTACCAGTCACTTAGGTTCGTTAGTGCTCTGAGCCCCAACGCAAGGAAAAGATGAGAGGAACAGGAACTTTCTGTTGATGAAAACTCTGCCTGAGGCACGTGAATAGGCTTAACTAGTGTTAGGTCCGAAGTGAGGAAGGGAAAGCAAGCATTGCTTCTAGGTCACCAGTCTCAAGTGGACCTGAGAAGCCAGGATACTATTATGTAATGTGAACAGTTTACTGTGAGAACAATTTCAATATGGTAGAGAAAATGTCAAAGCAAGACACTGTACTGGCATTCGTACCTGGAGATCTATGTTGGAGTGTAATTGATAAAGAAATAATTATATAGAAAATAAACAAAACAACAAATAACTTATAAAAACACTGATTTTATCAATGATGAAATGATCAAATTAGATTCATACAATAGAACACTTTACACAATAAATTAAATACTGAACCATTATTTATTAATTATTAATTTTAACTATTCAAATAGCCTATTACTCTACACAAACTCTGAAAAAGATAGATACATAACAATACAGAAAAATATGTTATTAAATAAACAAATGACACATGAATGTAATTTTTGGAGGGTTGTATAGGATAACATGCTATTTGGGTAATAAGGCCACACTCACACATTGCTGTAAGTATAACCTTTGGGGAGAGGCATAGGAAAGTTTTGATATGTCTATTGTCTATAATTTGAACCCGTGGCTGGAGAGACCAAGACTTTTGCATTTTGAATTATGACCCGCTGTAGCTTTTGATATTTTTCTATGAAGATGTAATAATTTTTAACTTGTTAAAAAGAATTTTTATCAGGGACACCTGGGCGGCTCAGTCAGTTAAACATCTGCCTTCTGCTCAGGTCATGATCCCGGGGTCCTGGGATCGAGCTCCCCATCAGGCTCTCTGCTCAGTGGGAGCCTGCTTCTCCCTCTCTGTCTGCCTGCCACTCTGCCTACTTGCGTGCGCGCTCTTTCTCTGTCAAATAAATGAATAAAAATCTTTAAAAAAATAAGAATTTTTATCATATCTTGACCTGTCTTCTTTTGACCAGCAGTAGATCACTGTTGCGTCTCAGTATGGAGAGTGCTTGATGTCCTCTACCTTAGACTTTTCATAGGCAGAAGATAAAGAGAGGAACTGCTCTCTAATTATGAAAAAAGAAAAGTCCACCTGGAGAGAGATATGAGAGAAAGGAAGAATGAGCGTCCCTGTCAACTTTTGTTCTTTCTCTCTCTGAAGGTCAAACATTCCCCCATCATTGCTCTTCTGTCTGGTAATTTTTTGCATTGATTGTCCTTCCGTCCAACACCTATTTGTACTTACAAATATATTTTGCCATTTTGTTGTCTAATTGTTTTATATTCACTCTGAATCCAAAAGAAGTTATGTTCACTAAACCTTTGCCAGCTTTTGTTTGGCCCAGAAGACACTACAAAGGGCATGGTGTTCCAGGAGAAGGGGGTGCCCACCAGCCATGGAGGATCCCCAAAGGAGGTCACTCTGCTTCTGCAACACCCTACCCCCTTGTCACCCCCAGCATTCCTATGACAAAGGAGCATATTACCTTTGTAGGGACTGATGAGGGAACAGAAGGCAAGCTGAGGACAAAGCAGAAACTGACACCCTGACCCCCCCCCCATGGGATGTACCTGACATTCCTCAGGCACCCCTGGCTGCCCTAAAGGACAAAGAAATAGTTAACATATGGATACCACAATCCTGCAAGACTTAAGTCTCCCTCAGTTTACAAATGTTTTAGCAGTTTACAAGAACGAAGCATTTCTACCAATAACCTAGCTTCCGGAAGGGAATGTAGATACAATTAAATGTCCTTGTAATCTGCAGGCTCCAGAAGTTCCCAACCATCTTAATGTTAATGCCTTGCTAGAGGGAAAAACTACCTTAGCTTGACAATGGCAAGGCCTCTGGTATCTTGTGACTCTTCTTTAACATATGAAAGTACTCCCTCAACCTCCCTTTTTTGTTATCTCCCCCAACCCCATAGTATATAATCAGCCAGCACTCACAACCCGGTGCAGCAGGTCTTTCTGCCCACGGGTCCTGTCCCTGTGCTTTAATAAACCACCAATTTTGCACCAAAGACGCCTCAAGAATTCTTTCTTGGTCGTTTGCTCTGGGCTACACCCCACTGAACCTCATGTATATTCCACGACCTCATCAGGGACCAAAGGCTAGGCCATCCTAAGATGGGCCACTTGGGTATGCAGACTATTTTTTTAAAGGTTGTTTGGTTTTTTTAATAATTATTATTTTATTTATTTTTTAAGTAAACTCTACCTCCAAAGTGGACCTCGAATTCGCACTGAGCCAGCGGGGTGCCCTCGGTATGCAGGCTATTTTGAGCCAAGGAGTTTGAGACCCTGCAAGCTGAAAAGAAATTTTACCCCTCCCTTAACTACGTAAGAGAATCCAGATTGAGGGTTTGTGTGTGTGTGTGTGTGTGTTCAGAATAAGGGTGACCAGTAGAGATAAATTTTATCTGAGCAACTCATCTGTATGGCAGGACAAACATCTAGTTATGAAACGTCTGCTCTTCTTATCGCCCTGTGAATTGCATTTCTTCTGTTAAAACACAAAATTAGGGGCGCCTGGGTGGCTCAGTGGTTGAGCCGTCTGCCTTCAGCCCAGGGTGTGATCCCAGAGTCCTGGGATCGAGCCTCACATCAGGCTCCTCTGCTGGGAGCCTGCTTCTTCCTCTCCCACTCCCCCTGCTTGTGTTCCCTCGCTCGTTGGCTGTCTCTCTCTCTGTCAAATAAATAAATAAAATCTTTAAAAAAAAAACCCACAAAATTAAACCAAGTAAATGTGAAGATCTAATCACCGTTATTAAATAATTCATGAATCAGGCAGCACCCTCTCTAGCAAGTAGAGACGGACTCCAAAGAGTTGTTCAAAGTGGAAGGTTTTTACACAAGAATGTTTGGGGGCAAGAAGGTTATTAGCAAAAGAAAAGGATTGTTCTAGGTAAGGGTGGTTTGGAGTAGGGGAGAAGATGTCTTACCTCATCTTTCCCTGGGGGATGGAGAGGACCCAGGTGGCGGACTCCGTGGCACAGAAAAATTCTACACTTCTGGGGGGGACATTGAAACTGCAATAAAATTACATATTGAGCACTCGTTTGGGAACTGTCGAAGCGAGACCATTTGGCGCCTGTGTTTGTTTTTTACTACTTTACTTTAAAGTCCCTGACTCCTACCCCCTTTTCCTTAGTTCAGGATGACATATATACTTCATTTCGCCTGACTGTCTTTGTGAGTTCTGCATCTGCGTGGATTGCCCTGTCGTACACAATTACATTTTATTATCTCCGGTGAATCTCTGTTAATCTAGGTAGAAGAACACTTGAAGGGACCAAGAATTCCTGCTCTGAGACAGTTGGCATAGTGGGCAGGATAGTTTCACTGGTGGGACACAGCTTGCCCTGGACAGAGCTGCCGCTGAGAGGTCCTGGGAAATCTGACAGACTGCCGGCGCAAGGTAGGATTTCTTAACCATCTCAACCCCACCCCCCCGGAATCCATCTGCGAAGTCCGATGGATCAAGAGGGGTGGCAGTCGTTTTTCTCTCTTCCTAAATTTAGATTATCAGGAGAAAATATTTGTGGAAGTAGTTTCTCGGGCTTAGCAACTCTTTGGTTACTGATCCCTTCCCTTCCAGAGATCATCTTTGTTTTCTTTTGTCTCTGTCTTTCATATTGCTTGTCAAACAGACTTGGAATGTGTGTGCATGAGGTCAAGGTTGTTGCCCATGGACACCATGCAGGACTCGAGCATGTAAAAGCTGTTAGAGCGTTCAGCCACCGAACTCGAAGCCTCCCATAATAGGGTGAGTCGGTCACAGATGGGTCGGATGGACACTGGGCCATCCACTATCTTCAGGAAAACTTCCATGCCATCAGGTGCGCTGTAGAACACGGTCCCGACCCCATGGCACAGCTCTCCGAGGTATGAATGTAGCTCCAAGAGACAAAAGGCTTAGATAAAGCTGTTAATGGACATAGTCCGCATAGGAATTTTTCTTTCATCTTGTTCTGTGTCCTAAAACCTTGGTTTTGTGACCAGTGTGAGACTATTCTCTTTGGGCTCCTCGTTCCGGGGGTGCACTTATTAAGGTGCAGTTTGGTGGTGAGTCCCATAGACTGGGGTTTTGGGTCTCTGTGTCCTGCTGTGCCAGCTCTTAGGGGACTTTCTCATGAGAGGTAGGAGCCCATGGGAACTTTTGTCGTCTCACTGTTTGTTGGTGCTGGAAAGTTTCATCTCACTAGCACCAGCCCGGTATCCCAGATTAGAGGGCCTGTGAGTGGAGATGCCTCATGTTTTCATGGGAGACCAGAGAGACACCATCCTTGTTATCTTATTAATGTAATGACTAGCCTTAGGGACTTCCTTGACAAGATAAAAGAACAGAAATCAGACTTAGGTCAAAAATAAATGTCTTCATCCAATGTAAAATCCCCTTCTTAAAATCCAGCCTCATTTCCCTAGAAGATTTACAGAGATCACTCAGGCCTAATCTCTAGGTATAAAGTATACAGGTTATTCATGTAAATGTTGAAAGCCAGAAATGAGTTTAACAAAAGCACCCAAACTGGCCATAGGGCTTGCTTTGTGTCTACCTTCCAGGGCTCTCGTAATCAGGCTCTGCCAATTTCAGACATTATTACTATGCAATATCCTTTATGATGAGGTCACGGAATACAAGTGAGGTTCAGTGGGGTGGAGTCCGGAGCCGACGACCAAGAAAGAATTCTTGAGGCGTCTTTGGTGCAAAATTGGTGGTTTATTAAAGCACGGGGACAGGACCCGTGGGCAGAAAGAGCTGCTGCCCTGGGGTTGTGAGGGGTGGCTGTTATATACCATGGGGTTGGGGGAGGTGAGGAGAAAGGGAGGTTGAGGAAATACTTTCATATGTTAAAGAAGACTCACAAGATACTGGAGGCCTTGCCATTGTCAAGTTAAGGTTGTTTTTCCCTCTAGCAAGGCATTAACATTAAGATGGTTGGGAACTTCTGGAGCCTGAAGATTACAAGGACATTTAATTGTATCTACATTCCCTTCCGGAAGCTAGGTTATTGATAGAAACCCTTCGTTCTTGTAAACTGCTAAAACATTTGTAAACTGAGGGAGACTTAAGTCTTGCAGGATTGTGGTATCTATAGGTTAACTATTTCTTTTGTCCCTTAGGGCAGGAGTGCCTGAGGAATGTCACATACATCCCATGGTGGGGGGGGGGGTGGTTTGCAGGGCATCAGTTTCTGCTTTGTCCTCAGCTTGCCCTCTGTTCCCTCATCACTTTATAGGTGTATCCTAGACTCCCCCCCCCCCCCGCCGCTGCAAAAGAATTTGTGTCCCCTGGACAGCAGCAGATCTTTTAAATTATAAAGGCCATTTACCTTACTTTCAAAAGAGTCTACCAAATTTAGAAAGATTATTTGGCTATATTCACAACCTTCCCTTCAGAGAGGGAACAACATGACCAAATTTTTTCATAGGCCCTTCTACGAATGATCAGTGGAAGGCCAATATTCAGGAGCTGATAGAAGCCAAGATTGAATTATGTACCTAGACAAAAAAAAGCCTTCTGTTAAAATGCATTACACAGACTTTGCAAAGGCATAGATCTTTTCGCTCTTATTTTATTTAAAAATTCTCCCTGATATAAAGAAGCAAATTTTGTCCCTTGATATTTAAGCTGTAACCTGGTTCTTTGGGGAATTAGAAACAACTGTTTTTGTCTTACAAATTTCTGCAAAACCAGGACTGCCGCTCCAGAAGCAAGTCCAAACCCATCTATCTCTACCAATCACTAAAGCTTACCTACCCCTACCAAAAAGTTCGTGGATGTTATAAAAGATCAGGATATTGGAGCAAAATTGTTCTGTACTTTTAAAAAAAGGTAAATTTAAAGTAGCAATTACCCTGAAACTCTAAGGAAAAAAATTTTTTATTACATTCTTTCTCTGTCCCTTCAAATTATAAATCTTACTATATCTTTGAAATGTAAGCACAGCCCACAGTTGCCTGAGACTGAAAAAAGAGAAAGAAAAAGAAAAAAAAAACAAGAGGAAGAGGCCTTTTTAAAATACAAACTACAGGGGGGCGCCTGGGTGGCACAGCGGTTAAGCGTCTGCCTTCGGCTCAGGGCGTGATCCCGGCGTTATGGGATCAAGCCCCACATCAGGCTCTTCGACTATGAGCCTGCTTCTTCCTCTCCCACTCCCCCTGCTTGTGTTCCCTCTCTCGCTGGCTGTCTCTATCTCTGTCGAATAAATAAATAAAATCTTAAAAAAAAAAAAAAAAGAAAAAGTCTCTAAAAATTATGAAATACAGGAACAGATCTGCCAGTCTAAAGAACTCTTGTGGGATCCCTGGGTGGCTCAGTTGGTTAAGTGTCTGCTTCTCTGCCCCTTCCCTGGCTCATACCCATTCTCTATCTCTATCTCTCAAATGAATGAATAAGATCTTAAAAAACAACAACAACAAAACTCTTGTGTGACAGTTCACAATTGCTCGCTACTTAGCTTTCACAAGAAATTAAGGCTTCTAAGCATTACAAAATCTAATCAATGTAATGAAGACCCTGGAAATGATAAGGGAAACAACTTTTCCATGCAAGGAAAGTGAGATTTGTGATTTTCGTGAAAAAAGTATGAAGAATAAGAATATAGTTTTGTTTGGGGGAAAAGAAAGCTGTTTTGTCCTAAAGCGAGGCTGGTTATTTGGGGAGGGAAGACTGAGGACAAAGTCTGAATGTAGACAGGTTGCAGGTTTGTGGAGAGGGAATCTTTAGAGACCAGTTACATGTGTGGTCAATTATTGCTAAGATTAAGATAAATTTAAGTAAGCAAATGAGTTTTAATATCAAAAGTACACTAGTGCAGGGGTGCCCGGGTGGCGCAGTCAGTTAAGCATCCGACTCGTGGTTTTGGCTCAGGTTATGATCTCAGGGTCCTGCGATCAAGCCCCACATGGGGCTGTGTGCTCAGCCCCAAGTCGGCTTGGGTTTCTCTCTCCCTGTCCCTCTGCTCCCCCTTCTCTAAAATAAACAAACAAATCTTTTTTTTTTTTAAAGTACACTAGTGCAAAATATTGGTGTTCTTTTTGTTAAAAGGATAAAGATTTATTGAATATTGGTTTGCTCTTAATAAGAAAATATAAACAGAAGTTTTTATTTACCTTTTAAGTTATCTACCTCAAAAAAAAAGGATTCCGTGTTTTGCCAAAATAATTTGCTATGTTCATTATATATAGTTTATTGTTTTATGAATGCCCTTGATTACATAGGAAAACTGAGTGTTAATATTAAAAGAGCTAAATTTTGCTCACAATTATGTAAACTTCTGCATTTGCCCTTGATATCTTTGTCACTTTGATTAAATGTATGACTCAGTATTGTTTCATGATGATTTCTGTTCATATTAAGTGAAATATTCAAACCTTTTGATATTTTTTGACATACTCCCCAAAATCAAATTCTAAAATGAGGACTTTGGACCACAATCTAACTGAAATTTTCCAGTGGGCCCCTGAAACATTTCCAAACAATAACGTTGTGAGAAATTAAACTAATTAGTCTTACTTCATATGTTAATTTACATGGGAAGAATAAGTGATATTAAACCCTCTTAGATTCTATCTCTAGAGATACGTTATTAAAAGAAGTTTTCCAAAAATGGTCCAAAAGTCCTAGAAAGCTGATGATACCTACCATGTATGTTATTTATCTTGAAGTGGTGTGTATGTCAAAATAACCAGATCTTCTTATCAATTGCATTGTAATGAACTCAAATCAGCTCTATTAGCACGGCTATTTTTCATTCTTTTCTCATTTACAGACAGTGACACTGTTACTCAGATGCTCGTAAAACCTTTCTTCAGATGTGTTTTAACTTCAGGGAGACTCATGGAAAGAACTCTGAGTACAGGTTTCTGATAGCCTTAAGATCATAAAACTGAACTAGGGGAACATTTCTGGGTTGACTAGAAAAACTGAATTCAAGCAGAACAAGAATTAATATCATGGGACTTGAATAAACTAAGGAGGATAATTATAAATTTTATAACTTTGTGTTTGTAGCATTGCTGACTTTTTAAAATGCCTTGTTTTTCTTGATTTAAGAAAACTTTTTCTTTTAAGCAAACTGAAGTGATTTGATAAAATATACCTTTGTGAATAAATTGAAATATTTATGTTGCTCCCTACCTGAACCCTCCAGAACTCAAAAACTCTCAGGTAGTATTCTTAAATTTTTATGGCTAAATATTTTTTTGCAAAAGTTCAATAAGAATCTGTATTTCTTAGGACACCACTGATCACATTGGTTATATTACCAAAGCTTTGACTGGAATGTGATATTTGAGAGAGGCATGCATACGCTCAGCTATGACCAGCTTTGAGCAACTCAGGTTGGCTTTATGGAGCCAATAACGCCCCTTGGAAATAAGAGCTTGGTACCTGGCTTACAGAATTCCCAGAGCCTTGCCAGGTGGGTAAAGAAGGTGCAGGTGCAGGAAACAATACTTCGAGGACCTCGAGAAGAAAGGAATTCTCCCAAATCTATAGGTACTGCAGGCCTAGTCTGATGGCAAGCATTTGGCTTGGGTTCTGGGCTTCAGAGGCTGTTAAAAGTTCAATCTAGAGATTCCTAATGAAACGTTCTGGTAAAGTAGTTTTTAAAGGATCTATATGGTTCTTTCAAGACTTATGGAAATAATCAGGCCAAGTTTTGTTTTTGTTCTTTGAAACAAGACTTATTTTGCAAATAGTGTTAATTTGGCTATCTTTGGTAGAAATGGGAGCAATTATAGAGAGAAAATTTTTTTCAATAGTGCATTTTTTGTAGATATTCGATTTGGATACTATTCATTATAAACTGGACTAAATCCTGATTTATTCTAGTATCCTCCAATGCCTGGCTACAACTCTCTCAACTAACATTTGATTTTTTTCCCCCCATCTTTTTGACTTAGAATCATTTGAGAACTAAAACTATCCTTTTCCCTAAAGCCCTGCAAACTGAATATAAACAACTTGATGTAAACTTCAGAGAAATTGCCACAGTAGTTGATATACAGATGATCTTTGTGTCTATTGCTCTCTGGGCCACTCAGAAAGATCCCCAGACTTTTAAACTACAAACCAGGACAGTCGGTCAGATTGCCACTGCTTGCCCTCACTCTATCTGAAGATGCTTGGAGCCTGACATCTAGAAATCTTGACTGGCTACCTTTGAGAACTCAGAAGCCAGTTTATAATTTGATCCAATCACTAACTGTTGTTTTCTTTCGTTTCCATAGAAATACTTTTCATTTAATACCTGACTACTGGAACCAGAGGCCTAACTTTGAGAACACAATTGCATCACTCTCTTCTGAAATGAAGTGAAGTGACCTATTGTCAGGAGTAAGGGACTAGTTCAAGGACATGAAACAGTATACCAGATCACCTTCCCCGAAGCTTCAGAGGAGGGAACTGTCAGGGCCAAGGGCAGGTGGCCCCCAGATGAGCCACGTGGCATGCAGACTATTTGAGCTGAAGGCAGTTGAGACCCTACAGTTTCCTGAGAAAATTTCCTCCTCCCTTAACTGCATGGAAGAACCTAAATTGGGGACTTTTTCCAGATTAAGGGTTAATAGCAGACATAAATGTTATCTGAATGATCCATCTGTATGGCAGGGCAAACTTCTAATTATGAAACATCTGCTCTTCTTATTACCCTGTGAATTGTATTCCTTTCTTCTCAAGTTCCGACCAATACCCCCCTCTCCTTAGTTCAGGATGACAAATATGCCATATTCCTGTCTTTGGAATTCCTATGTCTGTGCAGATTCCCTGTACATATGCTGTTCAATTTAATTATCTCCTGTTAATCTGTCTCCTGTCAATTTGACTCTTGGTCCAGCTAGAAGTACCCTTGAAACGGAAAGGAATTCTTGCTCCCTGATGCCCTCTTCTCTGTATACCCCACGCTGAGACGAATTAGTTATGTAGGAACAGAAGGAGCTTAAGGAATTGCTTAGTCAGCCCTAAAGTTAACACTATTTAAACATCAGTTCAATGCATGAAAAATAAATAAATAAAAAGGCAATATGTGGCCTTCAGAAATATCAACTGAAATGACTCACAACAAATTAGTTGAGTAAGTTAAATATTTTTTTTTTTAAGATTTTATTTATTTATTCGACAGAGAGAGACAGCCAGCGAGAGAGGGAACACAAGCAGGGGGAGTGGGAGAGGAAGAAGCAGGCCCACAGCGGAAGAGCCTGATGTGGGACTCGATCCCGCAATGCCGGGATCACGCCCTGAGCCGAAGGCAGACGCTTAACCACTGTGCCACCCAGGCGCCCCGTGTAAGTTAAATATTAAATGTATTATAACTACTGTTTTCAAGCCTTTCCCAAAGATGTGACAATAATAAACCTTAGGCTGGTGATGAAAAGGAACACATTTTTGAAGGGTGTTCTCAGGTCTCTGCATGTGTTTTTCAAGGTTTTGGTGTTTCGCCAGTTTTTCCTACCATGGAATCAGGGCTTCTATTTTGGGATCATTTCATGGAGGAGAATGTTCTTTAATTTCAACAATTCCCATCTGATTTATATTTGTATGCTCCTTAATCTGCGTGGTTCAGAGCCCAATGAAGATTTCTTGGTGGAGCCGCCAGTACTTGAGTACACGTGTCTATTCTAAAACCGTTCACAATTCTTAAAAGCCTCTAGATATTTCATCAAAGTGTTGATCTTTCCTAGTCTATGTTCAGTTACATGACTATTACTGATACAAAAGGAAATAGGAGAGAATGAGCTGCTAATTCGCTCCTTTGAATACTTCTCTTTTTATCTTTTCTTTATTGAAAAGAAACCACAACAAAGAACAAAGTCAGCTCTGGGGACAATATGGTGTAGTAGTTCATTGCATACACTCTTCAGTCAGACTGCTTTTCTCCCCCACGGTTTAGTAGTGGTGTGAACATTGGACAAGTCACTTGAGTCCTTTGAATACAGTTTCATCACTTATAAAATGGGAAAAATACTAGGTCAATACACTCCAGGGTTGAGATGATTAAAAATAGTGCCCACCTCACAGGTTTATTGTGAAGAGCAAATCGTTAATACAAATGGGATGCTTAAAGCAAGAGTGGCACCCATCATGCACTGAGAAACCATCAGCTAATCTTATTTTTGAGGTTGTTGCTGTTATTGCTGTTTTTAAAATCAGCCATTAACATGACTAAACCCCATGAGTGCCCCCTACAGAAACCTAGGCCTGGCCAGCCCTAAAGTTCACTGGCCTCCACTGGCAATGGACGCATAGCAAAAAGAGCCAAAACACGGCAATTAGAAGATCTGGATCAGCCTTGTCAGTTACTGCTTGGCAAGTTAACCTGAATCCCAAATTCCCAGTTTCACAATGGTGGTAACACTGCCTGGCCCACTTTCTTAAACTAAGGTACTAGGAGAATCAAATGAGACATGTTGGAAGGCTTCTCATGAACCTCGAAGAGCTACACCACTCTGTTACTGATTGTATGGAATTAGTAGTTGAATGAACCAAAGACTCACATAAGAAAACACTGAATGACAAGTGACAACTAGACAATCTTTTGGCTGTGTAGCGGCCAAGGGCAGGCTCCCCCAGGATGGGCCACTTGGCTGTAAACATTGCGTTGAGTTAAAACCAAACAAAACCCAGCAGATTCAGAAAAAG
Organism: Ursus americanus; assembly: GCF_024610735.1. Taxonomy (NCBI): domain Eukaryota; kingdom Metazoa; phylum Chordata; class Mammalia; order Carnivora; family Ursidae; genus Ursus; species Ursus americanus. The sequence continues at coordinate 43,763,532 of NC_142139.1, read as the reverse complement.
GTTTTAAAGCCCCCTCTCAACTGCCTGCAGGTAACTGGAGGGGGAGAGCTGTGAGCAGAGATTCCTCTCTATCTAAGATACTTATTTGCATAATCGTATGCAAACTATTTCTTTGCTTTGTCTTCCAAACATCTCCTTTCACCTTCTTCCTAACGGTCTTCTCCTCTACATCCTCAGATTCTTACCCCTCTCCTTAGTTCATATAAGCCTCAGGTTGCCTCACTGTCTTTGGAATTTCTTGTCTATGTGGATTCCCCATGTGTATGAAATTCACTCTGATTTCCCCTGTTAATCTGTCTCATGTCAATTTGATTCTTGGTCCAACTAGAAGGATCTTGAGGGCATAAGAAATTCTTTCTTCCCAACAGCTGCATCTACCTTTGACATTCATATTGCTGTTCTTTTCTTTTTGGTTGAAAATAAAATCCAAACATAACTAAATGATACAATAATGTTATGCATTTTCTAACAAACACAACACGAGTAAAAATAATAAAAAGGAAAGAAATTGTCCATTGATCCATTTACCTAGAGCATGAGCTTTTTTTTCTGAATGGGAACTTTATCAGCAACATAAAAAGTTAAAATTAGCCCATGCCAATATGATAAAATAATACTCATTTCCATTGACATTTACAGCAAAACAATTTCATTGAATGTAATCATGAGTATGTTTACAAAACATAAGTATTTAATAAAATGTCACTTAGACTGCATTTTGAAGGATCTTTATGATTTCTGGTGTCTGTATATAATGGCTCCCCACATGGCAAAGAACGTCAAACTGGAATGCAGCAACAAAAAATCCTAAACTGGTTTAACCAGATTCAAAGAGCTGGTAATGAGGTTTCACTTGAGAAGCATCAATACCCTCTTGAAAAGATTAGAGTGTGAAACAACATTTGCTCTACTAGAATGATTTTAATGCTGTTTAGTAAAAAAAAAAAAAAAAAATCTTTCCTCTAAATAACTTTTGCAGTTTACCAAGCACTTTCATGCACATTATCCCCTTGTCTATGAGGGAGATGGTCTTGTTCATTTTAGATGTGAGGACCCATTAGCCCAGAGGAATAAGGGACACATATGATGATAAGGGCCACGGCTCTACTCATTGACCCCAAAGCAGATCATTAGATTCCAAACCTATAGCTCTTTCCTCATGACATCATTCTTTTCCTTTATGTGTCTGGAGAAATCAACAGTTGGTGTTCGTTTATTACAATGCATGATAGAATGAAAAGAAATCAAAAGAGAAGTTATTTGCAATGAGCTATGTAAATTGGAGGAACTTGTCATAAACCTCACTTTTCTTGTCTTTAAAACAAGACATTATAGTTAGTAACTTTTATACTTTCTGTAGGATTTTGGTAAGGATCAAATGAGTAGATACAGATTAATGCATTTTATGTATGGTACAACTTAGTGCACATTGGGTTTGCTATCTTTATTATATGATTTTCTGTCTGAATTAAATGAATTGTGAACATTCTTGTGAGAAAATACCACAAAGGAGATATGAGACTGCATAAGACTTCTGCATAAGACTTCTGGCCTTTGACCCTACTATGACAAGCTATTGAAATGGCTAAACCTGTGAAAATAAGGCAACCGTGAAGAAGAAATATGATAATGTATGTAAATGACATAGTACAGCGTTTGACACACAGTAAATACTCATCAAATGCGCATTTACAATCCATTTAAGAAATGTATTCATAAAAATGTATATAGTCCATTTTAACATGAAGTAAGATAACACTTGACTCTTAAATGACATCATAGAGAATAGAAGCCATGGTTTCCTGATCCCTTCCTGTCACTCCAACCCCACAGATAGGAGCCAAAGTCAGCAGAATAAAGCTGTTCTTCATTCTATTACCTTAAGGGAATGAAAATCAAACCACGCAGGACTATGTTTTTAAATTTTATCTGTCAAAATAATGTGCATTCATCTTATTGGCCTTTCCTTTCCTTTCCTTTCCTTTCCTTTCCTTTCCTTTCCTTTCCTTTCCTTTCATCTCTGCCAAGAGACCCATTTAAAAAAGGCCACAAATAAATGGCAATAATTTTCAAGATCACTCAGACCTACTTTCTTGGCCTGCTATGGAAATCTGTGGTTTCTCTAGTGTCACTTAGGTAAAGGTGATTTTAGTGAAGCCAAGAGTTATCCCATATGAAAAAGAAAAAAAAAAGTGGTACAGTAGAGAGAAATGTGAACTGAATAGGGAGTCCTGAGCTGTGATGTGGCTCTTCACACATATGTAACAATTGATATATTGTGGTAGGCAGAATCATACCCTCCCCTCCCCATCCTCTTCCTCTCCTTCAGATGTTCATGTCCTAATCCCCAGAGCCTGTGAATGTGTTACCTTATATGGCAAAAGGAACTTTGTACACATGATTAAGTTAAGGACATTGATATGTGCAGAGTAGCTTGGATTTTCTGAATGGGCTAATATAATCACAAAGGTTCTTATAAGAGAAAGACAAGAGTATCAAAGTCAGACAAGACGTAGTGATAGAGGCAGAGGTGGGAGTGATTCAAAGAAGGAGCCATGAGTCAAGGAATGCAGGTGGCCTCTAGCTACTGGAAGAGACAAGAAAATGGATTCTTCTCTAGAACCACTAGAAGGAATGCAGCCCTGCTGACGCCTTGATTGTAGGACTTTTGACCTTCAGAACTGTAAGGTAATAACCTTTGGTTTTAAGCCACTAAATTTTTGGTTACTTGTTATAGCAGCAATAAGATACTAATACAGTTTTCTCAGTATCTTCTGAATCAAATTCTGAGATCTCTTGAAGACCTTGTTAAGGACTGAAGATTTATGTCCCCTAAAATCCATATGTTGAAGCCTCTTCCAATTCCCAACGTGATGATATTAGGGCCCTTGGTAAGGGATTAGGTTTAGATGAAGTCATAAGGGTGGGGTCCCTGAAAGAGAATTAGTGTCCTTATAGGAAGAGGAAGAGGCCAGCCATGTGAGGACACAGCAAGAAGACAGACATCTACAAGCAAAGAAGAGGGCCCATTTCAGGAAATGAATTTGTCAGCACCTTAATCTTAGACTTCCTAGCCTTTAGAACTGTGAGAACTAGATTCTGATATTTAAGCCACCGGTCTATGTATTTTGTTATAATAGCCCAAGCTGACCAAGACAGACCTCTAAGTTATATTTCTTTTTTTTTCTTTTTAAATTTTTATTTAAATTCTAGCTAGTTAACATAGCGTACAATATTGGTTTCAGGGGTAGAATTCAGTGATTCATCACTTACATACAACACCCAGTGCTCACCATAAGAAGTGCCCTCCTTAATACTCGTCAACCAACTAATCCATCCCCCACTCACCTCCCTCCATCAACCCTTAGTTTGTTCTCTATTATTAAGAGTCTCTTATGAGTTTGTTCCCCCCGTCTTTTTTTATAAGTTATATTTCTATACTAATCTTTCAGAAATGTCAGTAAAAGTAGCAAATGTCCCACTCTATTCCATGTATATACTATTACTATGTGTATCGATCTCTTCTTCTCCTGTTGGCTATGTTGTGTTTCACTGAGAAAAGGATCATACTGATATAGCTTATATATACTTTAGGACCATGGGCCCCTCTTCCCATTGTTAGCCACATTCTTCTTTGAAAGAATGATCTTTCCCCAGAATTAATTGACATAGAAATTGTTAGTCTGGGGGCGCCTGGGTGGCACAGCAGTTAAGCGTCTGCCTTCGGCTCAGGGTGTGATCCTGGCGTTCTGGGATCGAGCCCCACATCAGGCTCCTCCACTGTGAGCCTGCTTCTTCCTCTCTCACTCCCCCTGCTTGTGTTCCCTCTCTCGCTGGCTGTCTCTATCTCTGTCGAATAAATAAATAAAATCTTTAAAAAAAAAAAAGAAATTGTTAGTCTGTCCATCAGTCAAAGTTCTGCATTGCAAGCAACAGAAACTAGCTATGGCTGACTTAAACACAAAAGGAAACATAGGAATACTGGGTAATTCACAGAATCACAAAGAAGACTGGAAAAATAGTGGGAAAAACATCAATTACATGTAATTCAATTCATTTCCTGCATGAAAAGTGATCCAAAAGGTATTGATTTGAGTCAGTTGTATATATTACATAAGTATGTAAATTTGGGGAGGTTTCCTTTTTATAAGAAGATAGATGGCATTATTTAATAGTTTTTGACTTGGAGAACTAAAAAATTATCTTTGCTCTTTGCACTGGTAGGTGCCCTCTAGGGTCTGTAGTTTTTTCCTGCCAGTCTTCTCAGAGCTAGAAGCCTTCCTTCCACCATTACCAAAATATTTGGTCTGTTTCCCAACACTAATTACTTTTTCTATTTTTTAAATTGCATTTGAACCTCAGAAATATGTAGAGGGATGTAGCTCATCCTGAGAGTTGAGAATGAGGTTTGAGAAAAAGCCAGTGGTGAAACTAGAAGGCTGGGAAAGGAAAAGGGAAGCAACATATGAAACTAATCATCTTGGGGGTAGGGAAAAATTCCAAAGGAGAAGATGAGTCACATTTCAGTGATGAGTGTGTGAATAAAAATCAAAAGATTATTTATCATGAATTACGCTAAAGATACGGACTATACATTTGAGAATAAATGCAGTGTAAACCAATTGGTTGGGCTTTTCTAGGTCTCAATTCTACCATTTTATCTTCTGATTCATGGCTTGCCTATTACTCCTTGGCACAGATTCTTAGTAACTGTCATTTAGTCTTGGTCCCAGATGTAACCCGATAGTGTATGGTCTGGCATTTTTTCGGGTCTCTTTTACTCTAGACTCTGTGTACTGGACAGTGCCTATCATCTCCCTAACCTACTGAGCCTTGGAGAGCTAGGAATAAGCAAGGTAGAAGGAATCTAAGGAAGCTGCATGTTCCTTGCCCCGGTATATATCACTATGGTCCAGGAAGTAGGGGAACTGTGGGTTGAAATGCTTACGAAGTAACCGATGTGGTTAGAGAAATATTAGTTGTTAGCACATCTTGCCACCCAGGGATAAACCCTAACAGTTATCCCAACCCTTTGGGAAGAACTATAATAGGTTACTGGGATTGAAAATGCTGATAAAAATTTCTTGAGAATTTTGTGTAAATGCAAATCCCTGGGCTCCAAACCTAATTGTTAAGTCTGTGATTGTTTCCCTGGGATTCTGCAATTTTAACAAGCATCTCTTTCCTCCAATGATTCTAAAGCAAGTGGTCCACGTTTGGAGGTCCACTGTCTGGTTCCCAGGTGAAGTCTAATGCATGGTACTCTTGGTCTGCTCTCACTTGGTATAAGGGTTGTAAAATGGCACCCAATGTGCAGGGAACACCCTGTAAAAAACTACAAGAGATTGTTACGCAGGTTGCGTCAGCGGCAAGAAAATTCTGTACAGACTATTTCCAGCTCTGGCAGTGATGAGCTCCTGTTAACAGTTGTTCTGCAAGATTTCTGCTCTTAGTGCAAAACTTGTCCTTGAAAAAAATTGCCCTCCGTGTGCAATTGGTTGGGGGGGGAGGGAACGAGCATGCAAGAACTGATTGGCCAGAGCATCTGATTAAAGGAGAATGAACCCCTCCAGAGTGCCTTCATAGCCCATACAGCAGCCAGAGAGATGTGGTTCATCTTTCCTGGAGATGAAGGGTTCTGGGCCCTGGTCCAGTGGGTTTAGCAGATGAAGGACAAATTCCAGAGAGCATCATCAATGGTTGTCCTGTTCTGGGAGAGGGAGAGGGGACATCATGCTCTTCCCCTGGAGGCTTAGATGCGTTGCCACATTAAGATTTTACCTTCATTGTCACCTACTCTCAGTGCTACATTGCTTCCAGACCTGAAGATGGGCCAGATGCGGCCAAAAACATTCATTCTCCTGGCTATGTGGAACTGCCAAGTAACGTGGGGCACAAAGTGCAGAACACTGCCCAGTACTAAGCATGTCCTCAATAAATCTTTACCCTGGGAACCACGCTGATCACACACGTGATCAATTTCTTCCCCTTCCTTGCAGTGAGGCTGGCCATGTCACTTAGTTTAAGCTAACAAAGTGTGAACAGAAGGGACACGTGTCACTTCCAAGCCCAAACATAACAACCTGCCACACAAACATTCCCATTTTCTTTCCCCAGCTGCTCAGTGGGTGTCTATGCTCAGGGTGTTGTGAAGATGAGAATTTTGTCTGTCCGGGCCCTGAATGACTAATGAAGCATCACCCTCCTACCCACCCCCCCATTTTTTTTTTTAAAGATTTTATTTATTTATTAGACAGAGATAGAGACAGCCAGTGAGAGAGGGAACACAAGCAGGGGGAGTGGGAGAGAAAGAAGCAGGCTCATAGCTGAGGAGCCCGATGTGGGGCTCTATCCCATAATGCTGGGATCACGCCCTGAGCTGAAGGCAGACGCTCAACCACTGTGCCACCCAGGCGCCCCCACCCCCCCCCCCATTTTGTAAGAGATAAACAGCTCATGTGGGCTACTAACATTCTGGGTTTTATTTATTTGAGGGTTAGCCTACCTTCAGTAACACAGCACTAGCTGAGGGTTTGCAGACTGGATCGCTCACCCTAGTAATACTTCTGCCTCCTGTACCATATGTAGCCTTCGCAGGACAGAAAGCTGAGGAAATTATTTGCCCTGTACTCTGTCCTTCCAAATGGGTGTGGGACTATGTCTTGCCCTGTGTTAAGAATCGAGATTCCAGTTAAGAGGATTACTTCTCCCGTAAACAGGAAGCAAAGGTGTAATCTGGGACTTTATCTGGTCTCAAAATCATCAGGCAGAAAGTTTATCATGAGTCATAATGTTCAAGTTATTGACACAACACCTCTCTGGGGACTGAACCTAAAACTATTAATATCTGTACTACTGGGCCAGCTCCAGGATGCAAACCTACCACCCTGTGCCATCTACAATTTAAGTAGAGACACAGAGTTATCTCATATCAGAACTAGGAGAGAACAGTACTAACATAAATCTCACTTTATAGAAACTGTGTTCTTGACAACTACATACAGTTCTGAAGACCATAAATCAAATCACATTTAGACGTATCAAGGGTAGATATTTAATGAAATCCTAATATGAGCTATGAGTTATGAAGGAAAGACTCTTTTGACATGGAGAACATTCAATTTTATGATAATTTTCATAGAGGAGGTTTGCTATCCTAGTGAAATATGCAAGACGCACAATCTCTAAAGCCCACTGGGTCGGGTAGGTAATATACACATGATGAGACAGATTGGGTACATTAAAGTCAAAAGGGAGTTTTGGGGAATGCAGTGAGCCAGTGAATATTTTTCCAACCCAAATGAGGCAGCTGCTACTCAGAAACAGCCTTTCATCGATAGGATAGATTGTGGGCCAGTAACACTAAGTACACTGAAATTCCTTAGTGAGATCTATGATCTAGATTTCTATGCAGAATCACCTAATTTTTAAATTTTGGCATTCTGTCCTAATCTTTTCCTACTTGCAAGCTAACAAGTTAGTCTGAGGCAGTTCCAAGGATGCTGGCAGAAAACGTCAGACTCTTGGGACGGTGACTAAGGACTGTATTACTCACAGCAATAGCAATAGCCAGTTTCCTGAGTCCCAGTTCCCCCCCGGGTGAAGCAAAGTGGGCCGGGAGGCACCTGTGCATGCAGTGGGCTATATTATAACCTAGGAACCTTGACTTTAGGGAACCTGAGTCTTTTATCCTGGACTGTAGTCATGCCTCCCTTTGATCCAGAGGGACCTACTATCTATATCTTCCCAGGTAGTTTGCTATACAAATAACCTTGAAAAAGACAGTGTGGAAAAAAGGCAGTCAGAGCCTCTAGTTTTAAGACATGCATAAATATGAGGTGTCCATGAAAAATTATCTCCCAGCAATATTCATGGCTAGTTTCTATGCCATGTTGGCTTCTGGTGGATTTTATAAGTATAGCACTCTGATTAATCTAATTGAAAGAACTGAGTCCAAATCTGTTCAATTTGGCTCATACAGCATTTAATTATAGCTAGTATTAACAGCACTCTGGGCAGCAGAATGAGGCCACGCTGAATACTGACCTCAACCTCGCCCTGGAATCCCAGACCCAAACAGCTGAACAAGCCCCATAAACCACCAGGTCTAATTTAGAAGGCCAGGTGGCTTTCTCCTCAAGTTTCTGTAGTGACCTCTCCACTTGGTCATGCTAGAGGTTGCATAGACTCCACGTTGACCTGCAAGGGCAAAAGCTAGGGCAATTTTATTATCCTTCATAATCACCCAGACCAGTGAACTGAGGTTGGGTGTGAAGCCTTCAATGGCCTATGTGGTGACTTTGACTTCAGCTAAAGTTGGGGGAAATTTTATTGCACCATTCTAACTGTATGACTCCCATCACAGGGACATCCACTTGCGGTGTATGCATAAATAATCAGTCAGTTATCCCTCCAGGAAGCCTCCCTGAGTAATCAAGGATGGTCCCACTTTGGAGAGATCTCTGTACTCCCCTGCAGGTGTCTACTCCTGGCATCGCATTAAACATTTGAAGGTGCCATATTCCTTCCTTCCTACTCTGCACCCTTACAGTGCAAGTCACTGTGTTTCCAGAATGAAGGAAAATTAATGCTGTGCTTCCACAAGACGAGTACAGTCCCAGGTGGCATGTGGTGCCCTGGAAAGAAGATGGTTTTATTCACCATTCTTGGGATCTCGCAAGTGGAACCTACTTTAGTCAGGGGAAACAGATTGGTAATGCCTCCTCTGTTGCTTCCCAGAAAGCTAGTAGACAGTGAGGTTCCCAGTTCAGTTTGAATACATGAGTCTAGTCTTTGTGGAAGCACTGAGTGCAATTGGCCCAACCTGTCCTATAGATCCGTGCCACCAGCCAATGGTATTCATTAGGTCCACGGAATGACTGAGCAACAACTACAGGAATGGGGTGGGAAAGACGGTCTGTGTAGGATATGCACGTGCTGGAGCCATCCCCTTGTCTGATGGGTTCAGTAAGGTTAAGGGAATGGTAATTAATTAATGTTCAGAGTTTTCTCATAGGAAATGGCGGGCCACTAGTCCGCAAAATTTAAGGCATTTAAAACAATTTGGAGTCAAACTAAAACATTTTCTTTTATGAGGAAGGATCCAGGGGTGGCTCTGGATGATAAAGATCATTAATACTCTTCTCTCTGCCACATCTCCTGGGGATCAATGCGTTTGCTCCCCACGGGTCAGGGTTATTGCTCCTCCCTCATTACCGTGAATCTAGATCCTATTTTAGGAGCTATAGCTTCAGCTTTTTGTAAATCTTCCCCTAATTTCACCCAGACCATTCACCTGGAAAGGCTAGATGGTGAAAGACAAGGGCATTTTTAAATAAAATTGAATGAATTTGAATGAATTCTCCCCCTTGGCCTATATGGGGACTCAGCAAATTTATACTCAATCAAGAGGTCATCCTATGATATAGGACCATGTTAACCCAACAAGGGAATCCAAGTGGTTAAAGCCAAATTAAGTCTGAATTTTCTAGGTCCCATGGTACCTGGGCCTCCAATCCAGAGGCCGGACAGCCATGCTGGCCTGGGATTTCTGTTAGGAACAGAAAGAAAATCATGCCCAGGAAAAGTCAGAGCCAAGTCCTGAATTTTTAAATTAGGTCTATTTGGCAGCTCCTTATGCCTTTCATTCTGTTCATTACCCAAGAAGCAGCCTAGAAGAGATGATTTCTTTCTTGAGACAACTGCATTCAGTAATCAAACTTCCTTATTAAGGTGTGTAAACCAAGAGGAGGTGATGAGAGTAGAGTCAAAAAATTTTTAGTCCATTTTTGAGAAGTTCATTCTAGTGGTCAATGATACAAGTACTTGTGGATGGTGGGAAGCATGGAGTTGAATAATTTGAATATCAGCACATGGTTGAGTAGCTTTTGCAACAAAAAGTACACCACTGTTAGACTGTCAATGTTCCAAGAAAGCTACAACAATACAGATCTTATTTTTAAGGGCTACAATAATGTAACTGCAGTTAGCTGGTCCAGCTGGAATGCAACACTGTGATCCAAAAACAGTGTCAACATCGGTGATGCACCACTGATAGCTTCAAGAAGGGGTCAAAGGTCTGAAACGGATTGTTGTGCCTGGCCTGTGATGGTGAGTGTGTTGTTATGTTCACTACAATGATCCAGGGTAGTGATGGTGGAAATGTGAATGGTGCAGTTTCATTCAGTCTCTGCATTCCATTCCCCATCTTTCGAGAACAGGTCCTTATCGCAGGCATTTACATGAATCATTCAGCAATTGTGTTTTGTTTTGACTGTTCATGGCCCCAGAGAGGGTATCTTTAGACTGCTAATATGTAGCAGTTCAAAGACTAGGACATTAGCAACAACCCAAGCTATACAAGGGCACCACTGGATTTTAGCGTAGCTGAACCATCAGTGAGCCAGGCCCGGACACGTAGGAAACCTCTGTGGACCAAGGGCTCGGCTGAGTCAGTAGCTGTGCTGTAAGCAGCAGAGTGGGATATGAAGTTTCTCCCACAATGACAGCTGCCACTCTTCCATGGAAAGCTGAGATGCCGCTGGGGTTAGGCTAGCTGCGTGCTTGAACACCCCGTTTCTATTTACCAAGTGAAGCTTGTGAGCCATTCCCACCTTGTTAGTCATTGAGTCTGAGTCAACCTACTCTGAAGTGGAAATATCAGGCCGGACAGTCTCAAGACCCTCATGGGTAAGGCACTCTGTTTTGACAAGAGCCTAGTGGCAAACTAACAGAGGTTTGATAGGAAGAGTTGTTTGGTAGCTCTTTCAGGGAAATAATGAGTCTAAACTTCAAAGAGGACTTCTGGGCAAGGCTGACTCCTCTTACCAGAGGCTGTAATCACCAAAACTATCAGAGGAGAGGCTTGTAGCTCAAAGATGTGGTTAAAGTTGCAGGGCACCAAAGTTACTAGCATTTATCTACATGCTGCGCTTAGCGATCAGAACTCCTTCTGGCATTTAGGAAACAAGGAAATATGTGCATATAACACACCAATTCCTAAAATTCATTCCGATATTGATGGGACAACAATGCACTGATTTAGCCTAAAAGGCCCCAAATGCAAGGCAATTTGCTTTCCTTCTCCACTATGATTCCTGCCTAAATTCCATTAATTGAATTCACTGCCCCATTCCAACAAGGCCAGGTAGGATGGTGACTTGTGTACAACACAGGTATAAAATTTTGATTTCCTTCCTTATTCTTCCCCAAAGGCCCCCAACCTTCAAATATTTAGATAGGTGCTTATGAACTTTGATTCTCCATGAGTGTAGGGAGACCCTGGTATCACCTGTAATTGTCTTTCTCCTCAAAGCTGCTGAGGTCAGAGTAGAAAAGAAAGGATGGGTAGGGTAAAGGGGTAAAGAGGGCGAGAGTGGCTCTAATCCACTAAGCAAGGAGCATTTGCTTTTAGTTTGGAGCACATAGCGGCAGCTCACGGCTTGACAAAATAAGCTTCCGAAGTCTGACCTGGGCAACATCAAACAGGTGGGGATCCCTTGACTCCGAAGGCACAGCTACACTGTATTCCAACTAGGGGCATGGGGTTTGCTCACTTTAGCTGACAAGCGATCGACTTGGACAGCAGCAACTTCTTTTTATGGAGATCACTTTAATCTGGGGCAATGGTTGCACCTTTACTAAGAAAATGTCCTTAAAACCTTGACCGATTTAAGTGCAAAGTCTAGAAGAGCTTTCTGGGACTGCATGTCTGACTTCAATAATTGATCTATGTCAGTCTCTCATTCTCCAGTGAGTCACTCTGATCAGGACTGTACATCTAATTTAGAGTATTAAAGGTCCAAAAATAAGCTAATGCCTGTATTAGTTGCTAAGATTGCTGAAACAAGTATCTGACTGGCTTAAAAAGCAGAAATTTATTGTCTCCCAATACAGAAGACTGGAAGTCCAAGATCAAGGTGTCAGCAGGGTTGGTTCCTCGTGAGACTGTGAGAAAGAATCTGTCCCATGGCCCTCACTTAGCTTCTGGTTTTTCTTGTCAATAACTCACATCCCTTGACTTGTAAAAGCATCACCTCAATTTCTGCCATCATCTTCATATGGCATTTTCCTTGTGTGTCTGTGTCCAAATTTCCCATTTTTATAAGGATATCAGTCATATTGAATTAGGGATCTATCTGTTCCAGTATGACCTCACTTTAATGAATTATATCTGCTCTGACCTTTTTCCTAAATAAGGTCACATTCTGATGTACTTGGGATTAGGACTTCAACAGATGAATTTGGGATAACACAATTCGACCCGTAACAATGCTTTACTGTGGTTTCCCATGGGAGTTTGTCTGTTTCAGGGAAATCTCCCCAAAAGAACTACGCTCCCCTATGGCAGTCAGGACTACTGAAAAGAACTTCAAGAACTTTGTCGTCTCTGAAAAGCTCTATTAGCATGAGACTGTAGGAAGGGCTAAGCTTTAGGACTTCCCAGTTGCTGTCATTCTTCCTTAACAAGCACTGTGCATCTAGCACGCTCGTCTCCCAAGTGAGCTAGCTGAAATTCTAATAATTCACTTGGTTCATGCTCATAGGGCATGCAGATTTCCTTCCTTTGCTCTGAATGTAAATGTACATCTCAGTAACTATTGTCTAAAGAAGGTTAAAAACTTCATTTAACCCAGGACTGATCTTTGCGTCAGTTCTGATAATGAGGTAGACTTGAGGCTGGCAGCCTGATTGGGAGGAAGTCTTCTCACTTGGAGGAGTACAAGCAACAACCAAGCCACTGTTCAGAAAACTGGCCTTGACCCTCCTTTAGGATACTTGACATGCAAACTCCTCCCTAATTCTCCCTCATTAGCGGACAACAAAATGGTGGACCATTTATCACCCTGCTGAACATACGATCTGGTCACCATGTTTGTCAGTGATTCCCACCAACTCTTCCCTCAAATCCTACTATCAGCTCATAAGACCTTCATACTCCGTCTTCCAGGAAGCCATGCCTCTGTCAGCATCCCATCCTCATTGCCAAAACTGTTGAATAACTATGAGGAGTGAGATTTTACTTCAGTTGCAAATTAACAAGTTAAACTGCCACAGTTTCATAGATGTTGGAAGAAGACACAAGATTCCTGGGTCAGAGATTAAAGACTTCATTTTTCACAACTATGATAGCAGACAGCATCAACTTTATCTTGCACTGGTTCCCTGGGCCCCAATTTCCACAGGACCATGTGAAGAGAACCAAGTGACCCCTGTACACACAATGGGTTGTGTTATAGGAAAGAAGCCCTGAGTTTAGGAACACAATTTTTTATAATGGTCACTAAATATGCCTGCCTTTTTGCTCAAGGGAAACATCATCTTGATTTTCTAAGGCGGTTTCCTATACAAACATCCTGAAAAGATAATGTAGGCCAAAGGCAGTCTGTCCTCCTGTTTCTCTACAAAATATAAAGGCAGTGATGAAAAATTGCTTTTTAGTAGAAAGTAGTTGAGACAAATTGTCCCCAGAGTGTGTGCTACTAACCATTACATTGGATAGGCGGAATACAGTTTTATTCTTAAGTTTAGGTTTTTAAAAAAATTTGACTTGATGGGTGATTTGAAAACTTGGATATGAGTTTTGTTGAAAATAGGAACTTCACGTATCTAAAGAAATGTATTTTGATTACGGTAGTACCGTATTTGACAGTAACTTTTTGCAAAGGGGTAATAGTTGTTGGTCCTGGTTTTCCACACTCTTGTGTTAGAGGTTTCTTACATCTGTAGCAGCAAGACCTACATCAGAACAAATGTGTTTGTATGACTTGAAACAACGTTGCTTTTACTTGACTCGACAGTTCATTTTTTTCTTTTTAAACAGCACTCATTTTAAATTTTAAAAAGGTTTTTATTCAACACTTTTATTACAATATTTATGTGGCAGCAATATCTAACAAGCTTCTGAGACACAGGAGAACTTTGCAACTCTGCCAGAAGCAGAACTCAAAATAAATGTGTTATTTAAAGGGACTGTGAAAGTAATAATAAAAGGAGTGTTGTTAGTATCAAGGAGGTTTTCAATGCAAGGTCCAACAGTTGATTCTATTTTACATAGAAGAAAAATGAAAAGAAATACTTAAATTAGAAAAAAATAATTGGGATATTTATAGCAATGGACATTGACCAAAAACTGGAGAAAAACAGGTTGATATGTTAAATATTTGCTGAAAAGAAAACTTTGGTTGCCTGTATGTGAAGCCCCATGAATCATTCCACAGAATAGGACAAATAAACTAATTCCCTTTATTCCTCAAAAATCAAAAGTGGTTTCACCTAAAGCAAAATTCACTGATTTCTCCTAGTTACACACTTCTCATTTCGAGTAGTATATACATTTTTTCCTCTCTTGATAATAAGTTCTTAAGTTTGAGGGTTATGCTACCCACTGGGGAGTTCTAGCAGTAGAATCCAGGGAGCCCCTGAAACTCTGGAAATACAGATAAGTCTTAGGGTATAGGGTCATATGTACATTTTAGAAAAGGTGGTGGTCTGTATCATTCATCTTTTATCCAGTTTTCATGGTGATATGTGACTCAGTGAGAATGAAGACCCACTAGCCTATTGCAACAGTTTGCAAAGTAAAATATAAAGATGATTCACTGGGGCTAAGTGAAGAAAATACTAGAATTTTTATTTATATTGCTCATTTAAAAAATAAAATAAGCTTTACCACTATATCATAGTATATCAGAATGAGGACAGCATAATTTATTTATAAATCATAAATCTTAGTAATATTTACACTTAGGCTTATATATTTATAATATATTGCCAGTGTGATAAAATATTTTACTGATGTAAAATGTACTTTTTTTTTTTACTAATGTAAATGTACATTTTACTAATGTACTGGTGCGCAGGAATCCAGAGATTGAAGAACATTGCTCTAGATGAGTGAATATCAAGTTGTCACAAAATTTTGCAAGACATCTTTAATTAACATGTGGGAGGAGGTGAAGGAACAGTACATTCTCAAATACGAATATATTTTTATTCACTTCGACTTTCCGAGACACAATTTATTTGGGAAGAAGACAGCTAATTGTGACTGAACAGTGCCTAGATGCTGTGTATCCCTGCTTCACTGGGCATCACTATCACCGAAGGCACAGAATTCCATGACCACTGTCACTATAACTTTCCAGAAGGCTTCAGTTTCACCTCTCTTATTCCCACGTGTAATACACTGGATCGTTCAACTGCTGTAGCAGCATTTCTGTTTCACTTAGTTTTAATTTTCTCTGAGACTAACCCAGAGTTCTTTCCTTAATACAAATGGATTTGGCAACATTTCAGACTAAACAACCATCTTAGCAGATACTTTAAGGTTTGGCCATTACGCAAAGTAATTTTTCTGCCAAGCCAATTTCTTCACAATCTGTAAGGTTTATTTGCAATGTAATATTTTGACAAAAAAAAAATGAAAGGCAGCACAACCCTATCCGAAATCTTCTACCAGAATATCTGAGAAATCCTAGATCTGCCATTTAAATTTTTTCCTGATTTCTATCCCAGTGTTTAAATCAAAAATATTAACCTTTTCCTGAAATGAAATTCATTATGGTGGGAAAAGAGTCTGCACTGATGATAAAAGAAGCCTGGCTTTTAGAATATCACCTTTTCCCTCCTTTTGCCTAGTTTATTTTTATTTTTTGAAATGAGAATCTATGCACTTATAATCCTATGCTATTTTCAAAATTTTTAAATTATTTATTTACTCATTTTTGCAGGCTCTGAGTAGAAGAAATGGGCATAGGTAGATGAAAAAGTGCGTAGATTGTGTGAGCTCGTCAAAACAGATGCAGGTGTCACAGGTTAACAAAGCTGCTTCGCAGGAAATATATAGACGGCAACAGAATGTTCGAAGTGGCTGAAAGTAAGAATACCAAATGGGTGCACATCATCGAAATAATAAAAGGAGCACTTAAAAGGAAGCTGCACTTTGTCTAAAATCTGGAAGCAAACATACGAAGAGCAGAAGGAAACTGAGGGCAACAAAGACGATGAAGGACTAATTACTTCCATAAGCTTATGCTTTTCAGGACAGGAGTGATTCTTCCCCGGCTCACTAGAGAATGCAAAGACTTCCCAGGCTTTGAGAAGAATCCCAACCACAAATGTACATTTTAACACTGTACACTTTGATTAAAGTACATTTTGGTATTCTTGGCTTAATAAAGGAAGCTGGCCCTGCTTTTAGCTTGTATGTAGACGAGGGAATTGTCTTTCTTTATGGTCTCTGCAGCATTGTGTTCTTGCTTTAAAGAAGATAAGTCCTTCAACATAGGAATTGTAACTCCCCGGGGCCTAGCTCCTTCCAGTGCGCACCCCTTCATCCCACACACCCGTCATATCCCCCAATCCTTCCCCCCTTCAAATCTGCCTTCATTTACCTGTCCAGGTGCAGCCGTCTAAAGAGTGAAGTAACACCAAAGTGTGCAGTCAGGCAAAACACACTTTACGCTTTATTGTTCAGTAACGGTTAATGATTGATCGAGCCACCCCAATGACTATGGTAGATTCCTTTTCACTTTTGAACAATGATTTATCCAGGTAAAATCAATGCACTTAAAACTACTGCAATAATTCATTAACCCATTCTTTTTGGGACCATTAACTGTTGTTTTAACAGCGATCTGAAAATTGCTTTAAAGCATTATATAGCCCCAGACTTCAGTGGGGCTTTGCATGCAAAGCTCCAGTTGGGCACTTCCCCAATTGGGGAGTCTCAGGGAGCTATGTTTAACCCCCAGACACTACATGGAGTGGACACTCCCCTTTGTTCACCTCATTCATTTGCTAGACCCGCCATGGAGACCTGTCCTAGTCTATGACTGCTTCTGACTTAACCATACGACATGCTTGGAAGGGTCTGCCTGGGTATGACTGGCAATATGAGGGAGAAGTAATTTGGAGGAAGGGGTAGTAAAATGTTAAAGCAACTTCTCCTTCCTTCCCATCAAAGGATCTGAAGGACTAATGGCCTTTAGGGTGATATGAAATTCTAATACCAGACACGCCAGCTTTATGTTCATACCTGTGTGTTCAAACCCAGGAAATAGCATGAATCATTTTCTTTTGAGCTATAGAAGGAACAAGAAGCCATGGATGGAAACAATAAGACCAGAACAGAAGGAACAGTTCCTGGAATTCCGGGAATTAGGAGAAACAGGTTGGTCGGGAAGCACTCTTGGGACCCACATTACTTTATAGGATAGTTAACCTGGCAACAATATTCAGAACCCTCAGCCCCCAACCCTGTCATAGACCCTCTCTGTCCCTTCTTTCCTCATCCTCAATTCCACTCCTAACTTCAGGGCTGCTAGTTTGATTCCTTGCTTTCCTTGAAAATTTACCCTTTAGGCTCTCTGTCCCTGGTTCCCAACAGTGGTCTGGATCTCAAAATGT
Organism: Ursus americanus; assembly: GCF_024610735.1. Taxonomy (NCBI): domain Eukaryota; kingdom Metazoa; phylum Chordata; class Mammalia; order Carnivora; family Ursidae; genus Ursus; species Ursus americanus. The sequence goes on along the minus strand of NC_142139.1, from coordinate 43,746,123 downwards.
ACCCATAATTGCTACCTTCCAAAGTGGATAAGCTAGAGAGGAAAAAGGGATTCCTTAATTTTTCTTAGCAACCACACTGTGAATTTTGAATACAGTCTATTATGGAAATGTATGTTCATCGTAAGATCCATGAAGTATTCCATAATTTATGAGCTTTTGTAGGCTGGCCGAGGGTATCTATCACAGAAGATTTAATTTCTCTGTGAAATTATATTTTTGGTAACTTTTAATAAAAAGTTAATAATAAGATTTCAAACTTATGGAATAGTTACAGGAATAGTACAAGGAATTCCTATATAGCTTTTCTCGTATTGCTTACATTTTCTTCTATTGGTTTTGTATGTGTGTATACAGAGAAAATATTTTTTGAATTTTAATTAACTTACAAACTTAGAACACAAATTATTACCAGATTGGGGTCTGTTTAAAAATTGGATAAAGAAGACATTGTGTTTTATGCTTTTTAATTTCCTGTAATTTGTATCATTTTTGTTGTAATAAGGGTTCAGTTCCGGAAAGATGAATATATTTAAGTCTTTATTTTTCTTTAAAATGTTTTTATTAACTTCATACAATTGTGAGACTATAACTCTATTTTCCCATGGCCTATGGTACTTTCCAATAATAGGATTGGTATTTAACAAGATACAATCAGTGCTTCAAGATGCTGGGATATCATTTAGTAAATAAATTGTCGTGTCTGTCATAGTAAACTTGGGATACCAAAGGCCAATCAATAATAACTTTTTATTCCTGAGGTCACTAGTTTAGTGTATCTATGGCTCTGCTAATATTGATTTAAAAATTATGATGTTCATCTTTCTCCTGCTTTGAAATTGAGCTCTTTTTAAAATCAGATCCTTATCCCAAATCAAACAGTATAGATTATTTAGTTCTTCAGAGAGCTTAGACTAGTATCATTAAAAATAGAAGTTCCAGCTCTAGAAAAATGTTTAAGAATTTGCTTAATGAAATCATAGCATCATTTTCTTCATCGATACTAACATTCTCTTTAAAAAAAGTCATTGAGATCATTCAACTAGAATAAAAAAATTCACAAATGTGTTCTTAATTAGAGAAAAAAACTTGATGATTCTTAAGATATATATACACACATCAAAGTGTCCAATACAAATATTTAAAAATAAGCTATTAGCAAAAAGAACGAGTCTCATTTCCCACTTCTGAACTTAGATTTTCTCATTGGAACTTTATACGGCTCAGCATGGCAATGAAGAACATCTGCTGAAATAGATCCAAATTTCTGTGTGTGTGTGTGTGTGTGTGTGTGTGCGCGCGTGCGCATGTGTGCGCGTGTGTGTATGTTTAAATGTTTTACTTCTGGACATTATGGTATAGCCCCTGGATTCTCATTTTACTCTCATGTTGCTTCTAATTAAATTAAATTAGAATGATATTATTGCATTTTAATATAGGCTATAACCCTCTTTTATCTTGAATTTATGACACAAAAATGAATTAATAGGAATTAAATTGCTAATATGAATTAAAATAGCCTTTACCAAAGTGCGGAATAGAAAAATGTCAAACAAAAGGCGGTATTTATTGATATGACACATTATGTTATGGCAGATATTTCTATAAAACAATCCTTGATATTTATAGAACTATTTTATATTCATATTGCATCTAACCCTTAATTGTTTATTTTCTTTAAAAAAAAAAAGAAAAAGAAAAAGTGCGACAGAAAAAAATATTCAACCTATTTTGTTATATACACCAACAGTGAAATGAAGAAATGTGATAAAATGCAGAGCTGAAAGGTTCAAAGAGCTTACGGTATCAAAGACTCTAATTTCTATTTGGAAAGCTTTTTGGAGGCAACACTATCACAAATGCACTTTCACAACCACGGCATTCCAGGGCACAAGACTGCAGGTCACTCCGTAGCTTAAGCAGGTCAGGGCACTACAATTACCTGATAGCTGTACAATGTGCAGAATTTTGAGTACAGTTAACAAGTGATGGGTGTAGTAACAGAAATATCTCCCAAAGTGCCATTTTTGAGGTTTCTTTCCTTTTTTTTTCTTTTCCCCTCTGAAGACTTGAAGTATCGTAGTGAATACAATTTTGTCATGTTAAGTGGAAGAAAAAGTAGATCGTGACTTAGCTCCTGAAATTTTAATACTGTTCTTAGTCATCTGCAATCTTAACGTGCTTTCAGAGATTCCACACATGCTCATAGGAGTCAAAACCCGAAGACTACTAATCAGATATATATTTTGCTAATCTATTCCTGAGGCTTTGCCTAAGAAATTGGCATTGCCGTCTTCGACATCTTTCTTCTGGAACCATGGTTTTGAATTTGTTACTGGTTGATAAGCTTCCAGAAAATGACAGATTCCAGGAATTTCACTGGGGAAGTTTGGTGGAAGTTCCTCCCTTGATCGAGGGGTAAACACAAAACCAGGGCAGTCTTTGAGTAATCTGAAAAGATTAAAATAAAAATATTAATAAAGATTAAAATAAAATATTAATATTAAAATTTAATACTGATATAACTGTCTATGCAAGAAAAAGCAACCTGACTAAATCAATATTCCTGAGAATACAGATCCTCCTGGGTTTATGAAGGGGTTACATCTTGATAAGCTGAAATTATATCATAAATTGAAAATACCGTAAGTTGAAAATACATTTAATACACCTAACCTAGGAACGTCATAGTGGGGCTGCCTCAATGTGCTCCGAACACTCACAGTAGCCTGCAGCTTGGCAAAATCCTCTAACACACAGCCTACTTTACAAGAAAGCATTTAATATCTCATGTAATTTATTCAGTATTGTATTGAAAGTGAAAAACGGAATGGTTGTAACCGTAAAGGGATGTTTACTCCCGATTGTGAACGAGAGTGTCATGTGGCATATCGCTAGCTAGGGAAAAGATCAAAATTCAAACTACAGTTTCTACCGAATGCATATAGTTTCCCCACCATTGTAAAGTTGAAAAATCATTAAGTTGAACCACTGAAATCTGGAGACTGTATTAATAAACCAACCATTTTCAGTGTGATTGACAGAAAGATCCTAATGATTTTAAAAACATCTTCACAGAAGAACAATGAAGAATCAATGCACAATAACAAAAAAAAATTCTACCAAATAATGTATTTCACTCATATTAGGAAAAATAATTATAAAATATTTTTGTAAAGCTATAATCAATAATTCAAATAACAGTAAATTCAGAGTAATGGAAAAACATGCAAAACAATCCAAAAGTCTAATAATAGCAAAAAACCCCCAAACCCATGCATAAACATAGTGTTATAGAATAAAGCTTCCTAAATTGAAAGAGAAAAGACATTGTCCATTTATTGATTCATTTATGTGGTAACTATTATGGAGAAGTAACCAAGGGCAAGAAGTTGTGAAAGAAAAGTTCTATATAAGAACTTTCTATAAAAAGTTCTATAAATGCATACATATATATGATATAGATAATATGAAAATAAAATTTGAATCCCTCAATAGAATTTTTATGAATTCTAGGTTAGTAAGACTAAAAGGAGATTTAATTGGACGAATTGACACTCTTCTTACTATCCGGTATTTGAAATATTTCTTCTTAAATTTATCTGTTTACCACGTTTTATTATTTGCTACTAACTACTTGTCCATTGCGGTAAACTCATTTTATTGTATTCGTTTATTTTTAGTTTTTTAAAAAGTTTTTATGTATATCCCAGTTAGTTAACATACAGTGTAATCTTCGGTTCAGGTGTATAATATAGAGAGTCAACACATCCATACAACACCCACTGTTCATCACAAGTGCACTCCTTGATCCCCATCACCTATTTCACCCATCCCCTCACCCACGTCCTCTCTGGTAACCACCAGTTTGTTCTCTGTGGTTAAGGATCTGTGTCTTGGTTTGCCTGTCTCTCTCTCTCTCTTTTCCCCTTTGCTCGTTTATTTTGTTTCTTAAATTCCACATATGAGTTAAATTCATTTGAAGTTCCAATCCTACTGATGAAGTTACTGCCTTCTCTTTCTATTTGCTTCCCTAGCTTTCTGTCAAACGGAAACTTAATAAGCATCTCTCTAACCTCTTATTCAGGTATATGTATTCAGGATGGAAACTGTTGACAGTTCTGGGTCCTAAACCAGCTTCCACAGAAAAGGACTTATATCTGCCCAACCAGACCATGGCCTCCTACTCATCAGTTTGTGATGTCATGTCTAAATGTCACAGAATGATGGTGCCACATTACATTTGGTACTGTGACACCCTTCTATGTACTGAAGAAACCACCTGAAGAGAAATCTGGGTTTCAAAAATGGCAGACCTCCAGTAGACAAGACCATGTGAGTACTCAATTAGCTAATTTTTAAAAACTCATCAATAAATATGCAATCTGCAAAATAATTAATGAAATGATGCTTTAGTCATGTTCCACAAATATTTCAGTGCTTATTATTTATAAGGCATAATATCTGGTAATATATAATGAGAAGTTACAGAATTCCATAGTATTAAAAGTAGCAGCTTCAAAGTCTGGTAGATCTAGCCTGGAATAGCAGCAAAGACGTCAGTTTTCTAGCCTTTAAGATGGAGGAATAGTAGTACAGGTCTCTTAGGACAGCTGTGGAGATTAAATAAATAGATGAAACATGATCGGTTAAGCATCAATTATCAGTTAACACTCATCGTATTGGTAACACTTAGGGAATAGAAATCTTCATGTAGTGTTGGTGGGATGTAAATTGGTAAGCCCAGTTTGGACAGCTAATTGATGCTTAGTAAAGCTGAACTGAGAGAGCCTATGATCTGGGAATACCATTTGTAGGTATATTACAGATCTACATGGCTTATTCATACTCCAGAATACATATTATACCACAGGCACGTACAGTGACATGCTAGACCTGGCTCATACTGGCTGATGAGAGCCAGCTGCTAAACATTCAGGAATTTTACTGGCCAATTAAATCATCTGTAGCTGAAACCCGCTCCGGTGGGAGTACATACACCATAGAAATCGGTAAATGCTAAAAATCAAAGATTCTCCACTTTACTCCCAATGCTGGTTTGCCCGTACACCGCGGCATTAGGAATAGTTTAAATAAATGAACGAGGTTTACAATTCATCAAAAAAAGAAAAAAATCTCAAAAGCATAATATGCAGCAGATTTAAGGCAAGTCGTGAAAGGATATGGACAGGTTGAATGGGCTTCTAATTTTCTCGGGTTTTGTTTTTCGACCTGGAAGAACCTAAATGAGAGTTACACTCTTGGCCTCTCTCTGCCCGCTTTCTTTCCTGGCGGTGAGTTTGCGAAAAGCTGCTGAGCATACGCTTCTCAGTGCCTTCCTGCCTCTCTCTTTGGGAGTCCGCCTGTCTGCGGGAAACGTATGTTCTCAGCTGCTCCCACAAACCTTAAGGGGCACAGGGTCCAGCATGTCAGATAGCGGGGGAGGGGGGGCTAGAATATATTTTTTTAATAAAACAGGGATCTGAAGCAAAAATGGCAAAAGACTGACATTTATTAAATATTAGTATTATCCACATGGGGGTCATATTTTCTTTGATTTTTTTCTGTAGATTTAAAATGTTTAAAAATTAATTATAAAAATGCATAAAAACTATAAAGTTTTGATAAATAACAACATATAAAATTATAGGTAATCAAGAGCTTTCCTTTTTCTGTCCACATCAACCCAACATCTCCTATTGAATATGGTAATCACGATCATAACCTTACATTTAAGTTTATATAAAATATTCAGCACTTAGAAGTGGCCTTAAAATGCACCATTTGAATTTAAGTGCCTTGCTCACGAAGATACATCTGGAGAGCTCTGTGTTTAGGACTGTACGGCATGTCCTCTGAGTACAAATTCTATGCTTTTTAAAGAAACTTACAGATAAACACAATTAGAGCGTCAAGGAGTTAGAAATGTTCATTAAATCATCTTTAAGAGAAAAATCAGATTTTTTAAAAAAGATTTATTTATTTAGTTGTCAGAGACAGAGAGCGTGCAGGGAGGAGAGGCAGAGCGAGAAAAGATTCTTAGGAAGACTCCATGCTGAGTGTGGAGCCCGATGCAGGGCTCAATCTCAGGACCCTGAGATCACCACCTTGAGATCACAACCTGAGCTGAAACCAAGAGTCGGTCGCTTAACCAACTGTGCCACCCAGGTGCCCCCAAAAGATCAGAATTTTTAAGGAAAACAGGTTGGAAAAATAAAACCATTTAGGTGAAAGCCTGATGGAGGTCAGACCCAAGAAAAGCAACAACAGTCTCAGGGCAGATGTCCACATATGGTGGGAGATTTTCTTTACTCTCTCTCGACCAGATACCATTTTCCCCAAATTGCTGCATTAACTCTCCTATTTTCTGTCATCTCTTCCATATTCTCTTTCTTCTCTTTGTTCCTACCCATTGTAGAATTCAAGTCCTGTTCCTCTGTTATTAGGTTCTCAGATCTCTCTTGCAAACAGGAGTTCCTGGGTCTACTCCCCACCCACCCTGGGCAGTATCCATTTCTATCCCCTACCTGCCATTTTTTTCTTTGATGATCCCTGGATCACTGCGTAAACCCATCTCATTAATCCGCTGACCTGCAACTTGGACAGTATTTAGTCTCGTCTCAGTTTTCTGCACTTCAGTAAGATCAAGCAAGAATGCAGAAAATTGTCCCCGAAAATAAAATTCCTCATGACATTTAGAATAAAGGAATGAATAACTGTCATGACACAGCAACATTCTAAATTACTGATTAGAATTGGAAGTGAAAGGTAAGATTTGAAGTTAAGGATTTTTGTGCGTGTGGGGTATGTATTCCATGTCCTAAATTTACAAGTGTTTCATAAGTATATCAAGGAAGGTACATTTGATATTATTTTATTGTTTGAGAAATGTCACCCCAGAATTCAATGTATTACCAGTAAAGTTCTCCAAGAAATAATTAGGTTTTATATTTGTACACCTGCCAGTAGAGTCTACTGTTTGTCCCGAACTTCGATAGAACTGAAATTATGTCTCTATTTTACAATCCAATTATTAAATTTCACAAAGCACGGACTTTTGATTGAAATTTAAAGTATCAATTCTCTTTTAAATATGTCTATCATTTGGAAAAAATGAAGTAGCTTTTAAAAGAAAGCATTTCACAATGTGGTTAAACGTATTTCACATTACTTCCTTCTTGCCTAAATAAAGCATTTTAACTAACACTTGCCCTTTAGAGACGATATAAGTATTTCCTATATGAGAGTAAGAGGTTAAGTAAATTGAAAAAGGAAAACAATAAACCATACGATATTTGTCTACAGAAGGAAGAAATAAATTTAGCAAATGCATTGATGTTCAGTATTGATTAAATTTTCATTATCATTTATATATGTGCATAAAAACACATACTAAGAAATAATAAAAAAAGACACAAATGTCAATAGTTACTGTCTCTGGATAATGAAATTATGAATTATTTTTATTTCCTTTTTAACGTTCTGATATTGTAAATTTTCTAAAATGAGCATATATTACTATTATAATCAAAAAATAATTCATTAAAAAAAAGGTGACATGATGCATGGTGTCAAATCCTGTATGTGCATGTCTAGTAACGTTGCGTATCGATGAACCTAAGGATTAAGCTACGAGCCTTCTCCTGTGGCTGAAAATGTGTATCAAATTGTCATGATCCTCTGCTGGAAGACACGAGATCCCAAATTACATTTTGGGAGTAAAATGAGTAGCTGATATCAGTGTCTCCTATCAAGATTTAAGACAACCAGACTGAGATAGAAACAAAGGAAGAATTTGAAAAAGTTTTGTCTTATACTGCTTAAAAACAATTAAAAGAGAAGAAACAGAAAATACACTTTTTTCTATGCAAAGGTTTGGTTTCAAGGCTAGATATACACCCAAGGACTCCCCATGGTGCCCATGCATATATATTAGTTACTGAACACTCAACAGCAGTGAATGGACTGGCAACTACTCCTATGCTATCACAGGATTATTACCCACAAATTCTCCAGAAAGCAGAGTCCTATCCTCTAAGGACTTGAGTTCTTATCCCTACCTGGCCTATCAGGGAAGACTCTAGGTCTATTACCATTACAATGATGGTCTCTGTGGACTTTTCCAATGCTCATGCTATAATGACTCATTTTCACATCAAAGAGTGGACTGTCAATCAAGAAATACTTGCTGTCCTACTGTGTGCCAGGCACTGATCTGGGAACTGGGGGTATAAAATGCAGACCACGGGAGGCTGACACTCTACAAGGGGATGCGGGCACTAAACACATAAAGAAAACACCGTTTCAGACACAGGTATGAGCTAAGATGAAAAAATAAAACAAGGTGAGGCGTGTGAGATGAAAGCTGTTCCTCTAGCTATGGCAGTTAACTAACCAGTGTCACTTTGAAGAGGTGACATTTGTCTTAAGGTCTAATTATGACGAAGAGGAAGAAGCAGGATGATCCAGGGAAGAAGTGAAAAGCAGAGGAACAGCCAGTATCCTTGATTCTGGAATGGGTTTAGCAAGTCTGATGGAAAAAAGGGAAGGCCAGGGTGGCAGGGTATCAGTGAGCGAAGGAGAAAGTGGAAGAAAATAAAGTGACACAGGCTGGCAGGACATTGATCAAAGAGGACACTTTAGTCTGTGTAACATACTTAAATTTTATTTTGGCTGCAATGGGAAGCCATTGGAGGAGTTTAATGTAGGAGTGACGAGATCGGGTTTATACTTCAGAGAGACAGCCTGGCTACTGTGTGGCGGGTGGACTGTGGGGAGGAGATGTACAAGAAAGCTGGCAGAAGAGTGAGGCTGATCCTGGGTTGGCTCAGGTGGGACAGAGGAGGGAGGCTTGCCTTGGGGTGCAGTCCTGATGGAAGTGAGAAAAGACGTATTCAGGATATAATTTGTAGATGGACGTGGTAAGCTGTGAGGGGGAGAAAGCAACGATCACTCTGAGATTTAGAGTCTAGGGAACGCGGTAGATGGTGCTGCCATTTTAAGGACATTGATAAAGCGAGGCTCGGGGGGAAGTGGATTTCATCAGGCTGAGGTAGGTGGGAAATCACTTGTTCCAAGATGATCATGTTAATTTTAATTTGTCAATTAGTCATCCGAGCAGAAATTTAGAATAGGCTATACAAGTCTGTAGCTCAGTGGGGAGTTGTGGGATGGGCTAGCGATTAAAAAAAATAAAGGTGAGTCAATAAAGTTCAGACACAGAGGACATTGTGGGCAGAGCTCTGGGCACTTCGAAGGTTTGGTGGGGAAAGTGGAACAACACAAAACACTGAGGCGGTGAAGTCACGGGGTAATGAGAAAACCAGGTGAGGGTGGTGTCACAAAAGCCTGAAGAAGAAAACGTTCAACAGACGGAGTGCTCAGTCTATTCAGTTGCCATTGGATGTTGAGGAAGATAAGGGGAGAGAACTGACCATGATTTTAGCAAGGGACACCGATGACCCCGATAGGAACCATTTCAGTGGGGTGCAAGGGACACATGCTGATCGGTGTGAGTCAGAGAGCCAACGGGAGGTAAAAAAACAAAAACACCCGAAAAAACCAGAGACGGTGAGCACGAACAACTTTTGCAACGAGTTTTGCTGGAAGAAGGAACAGAAATATAGTGGGGTAGTTGAGATACACTTGGGAACAAGGAAGATACTATTTTAAGAGGTTTGGTAGTAAGATATGTCTGTATTCTGATGGGAATAATCGTTTCACCAGAGAAATTAATCACAGAGAGAAAGCAGGTATTTTCAGGAGATAAGTTTTTGAGGAAGTGAGATGCGGCAGCACTCATAGCAGACCTGGTGGAATCTTCTGGAAGAGGAGCAGGCCAGCTGGTGGCACTGTCACCTCAAGAGCCCAAGAACAGGGCTCCGGGGGGGCGGGGGGGGGGAGCTAGGTGGATGGGATTGGCTCCAGGAAGGTGGTGCCGTGCTTATCTGATGCATTTTTGTGTTCTCCTGTGAAATATGAAGCGAAGTTATTGACTTAGAGCCAGGGCTGGAAAGGAAAGGCTGTGGGGTTTTAAGGTCTCTGGAGTTTAAGGTCTCTGGAGTTTAGCTGTTTCTGAGAACGGGAGTGATAACTTGTTTGGTATAGTTTGGTACGGAAGCTACCACACATATCTGGAAAACGTTTTGTTATTCACGTGTTTCCGTTATAATTGGATTCTTAAAATAGCACCTGAGTTAAGGGCATGTTGAGGACCCTGTCCTACAACTTGTGGGGACCATGCTAAATCTGGGTGCCCTAGTGCCAGGATGGTACTGCTGTCGGAACAGGCATCAAAGTATGGAGAGCACTGAGGCACCTGGGTGGCTCAGTCATTAAGCGTCTGCCTTTGGCTCAGGTCATGATCCCAGCGTTCTGGGATCGAGCCCCGCTTCGGGCTCCCTGCTCAGCGGGAAGCCTGCTTCTCCCTCTCCCACTCCCTCTGTTTGTGTTCCCTCTCTCACTGCCTCTCTCTCTGTCAAATAAATAAAATCTTTTTTTTAAAAAAAGTATGGAGAGCATTAATATGCGCTTTGAGAAGAATAATAGTGGGGGAAGATAGGACATGTGTCAAGGATTACCCTTGGGTTACAAATATCTCAGAGTTGTTCTCATGATGTGGAGTAATTTTTAAAAGGGTGAGGATGATAAAGTTATTGCTTTTCTCTTTCTTGTCAGATTATCTAAGCAAGAAAATGTTATGGAGGATAATATAAACCAACGGGGAAAAACGACAGCTGTGTATAAATGAAAAGAATAGATTTCAGGCATTCAATGCAAACCATACCTGTACGTTGTTGGGCTGACATTGATTTTTCGGGGTACACTGCAGGACTCAAATTTGTTCGCCAAGGTGACGTTGTTTCCAAAAAGACAGTAACGAGGCATTTTAACGCCAACGACTCCAGCAAACACTGACCCAGAGTGCAGCCCAATTCGCATCTGAAAGCCAAAAGTAACACAATGTCCCTGTCATTGGTAAAACACTTCGCGCTCGCTTTTCAGTACTGGATGAATGCCCTTTACACAATTTTACCCTTCACTGTCACTACACCATCCCACTCTTCCACACGGCCTCCTGACAGCTTTCCTCTACTCGCATCCAATTAAAAATTACTGGTACAAAATCAGTCGCACCTCTGAACCCTTCTCCGCTACGTACTTGTCTGTTACACAAAGCGTCTTTGTTTCAGCTGCCGTCAACGCCTGAAACACATTTCCATGCGTACGCATCACAGTCACCAGAGTGACAAGGCGAAGCATCTGTGGGCTGTTTACAGGAAACTGCTCTGCCCATCAAGGGAGACAGACAGAATTCCTAGCCCCCAGGTGTTGTTTCCCAATGCACTGTCAGAGAAGGGCAAGAGACCCCGGCTCTTAGAATATAAAGAATAAAAAGAACTTTATGGCAAACACTGCCCCGCTCTTTAATGACAAACGTCAAAGGAGAAAGGCATTGCGATGTTTAAGTAGAACAAGACAGGCAGCACAGTGCTTAGACCGCATCACAATGACTACATGGACACTTTCGTTAAACCCACTTGGATGCATGGAAAACCCGGGTTGTGCCATCTCTTGATATAAGGTGCGGTCTGGGAGTTGTTGGGGTAAAAGTTTAGGAGTTTTTAAGTTACCGGTGATTTCGAGAACAATTAAAACAATATCTTAAACTGACATCTTCTATAAGATCTGAATTCTTGATGATCTCAGGGGATGTACAAATTCTGAAATTGCTGCTATGATACAGTAAGTTAAAATCGAGATATTTTATATGACAATTGGTCACCATGTTCATCTTTTTCAAGTCCTCTGTTCAGCTGACCGTTTAAAAAAAGTTTCATTAGATACATGCACTTTATTTATTTTTTTTTTAAGATTTTATTTATTTATTTGACAGAGAGAGAGACAGCCAGCGAGAGAGGGAACACAAGCAGGGGGAGTGGGAGAGGAAGAAGCAGGCTCCCAGTGGTGAAGCCTGATGTGGGGATCAATCCCACAACGCCGGGATCACGCCCTGAGCCAAAGGCAGATGCTTAACGACTGAACCACCCAGGCGCCCCAGATACATGCACTTTAAACAAAGGCCAAGTACTCAATGATTTAATGTTATTCAGAATTCAGAAGACTCTAGATTTGCCTGGTTTTGGGTATCTGCTAATTTTAGGTATCTGCTAACAATGTTCCAGAATCATTTGCCTATAAGACGTCAAATCACGAACTCTGCACAATTTTCAAACAGAAGCACTATATTATAAATCAGAGACCTGCATTCACAACCGAACTCTGCTAACGATGCATAGTCTGACTTTCTGTGAGTCTTTTTATGTCCCGCTCATTATTTCCTCAACTATAAAATACAGGATTGAATTAGTTTTAGAGTCCCTTCTTTGTCACAATTTCATTTTAATTAGCAAAGCTTAGATATCTGTTACGTCTGGTATTTTCCTCTTTAGGAGAATACGGTTTTACACATATACCAACTGAACAATATGAACAAGTCTATTTTCTGTGTATAAATATGAAACACAATTTAAGCACATAATTTAGATTAGGCTGCTCTCTTTGGGCACACTCCTGGTTCAAGCAGTTTCTCTCTCTGTGCTTAGTTATTCTAGACTTGTCTATGATAAATTTATCATAAAACTTTTTTCTATTTCATAATCAATCAATTAACCCAAACAAAGCAGATAAAGTAAATGCCCCTTGGTTTCTCCCATGCTGCTCTCCCTCCCTCTTTCCCCTTCTCCAGTTCTGAATTTCACTAATTTCGTTCTCAATGCTGCAGCGTTTTTATCAGGGAACTCTTCAAATTCACAAGCAATTCCCCAATTTCATTTCAAATTCACAAGAGAATGATTCAAAGTGTAAGATGCACATCCCATCCTGAATGGAAACCTGCTGGGGGAGCCTTCCATTTGGGGGCCACGTTGGACACAGCACATGTCTCATCATAGATGTCTCGGGAATAGGGAGGGTAACAGGAGTCTGTTTCCAAGTTCACTTTGCACTTACTGACTTTCCCTGCCACGTTCAGCCCTCTGGTTTCTATCAACACTCCACCTGCAGCTTTCTAAGCTGGAGTGGGTGGATGTTAGTAAGGAAATCAGCAGTGATAGATGATTTATACATATGGCATGTTGGAGAAACACATAGAGCTTGAAAAAAAAAGGAGATATTTCCTATTCTTTCAGTTTGATTCCATTCCATCGGGTAGCAGGGTACGAAGGAGAAAAATGCTGGGCTCAACATATGGCTTCTATTACGAAGAGAGCCAAGGCTACGCTTCTAATTATTATAGTTTTGTATTTTACATTTTTTTCTTTCTTTTCTCTATTATTAGCATGCCAGATAGGATTCTATATGACCTCAAAGTCCCGTTTCTTTTTCCCTCTTTCTTTCTTTCTTTCTTTCTTTCTTTCTTTCTTTCTTTCTTTCTTTCTTTCTTTCTTTCCTTCCTTCCTTCCTTCCTTCCTTCCTTCCTTCCTTCCTTCCTTCCTTCAATTTTATTTATTTAGTTGAGAGAAAGTAAGAGAGAGACCATGAGCAGGTGAGAAAGGAAGAAACAGGCTTCCTGCTGAGCAGGGAGCTGGACAATGTGGGGCTCCATCCCAGGACCCTGGGATCATGACCTGAGCCAAAGGCAGATGCCCAACGGACTGAGCCACCCAGGCGCCCCTTAAAGTCCCATTTCTGAGGGTCATCAATTGAGGACTGTTTTATGAAACTTAAGTGGCAGATTCACTACAAGTAGGACAAATAAATGTAATCTTCTTATATTTTATTAAATTAATGCCTAGCATGGTAATTTCATCTTCTCATCTGCAATAAGACATTATTCTGAGATAATCTAGAAGTTTTAGAGTGTTATGTGCTTTGGAAAATATTGGAGTGGATTAGCAGTCAATTTTCATTATAGTGTAACATCCTCCCCTGCAGGGATTGGAAAACTAAAAATGACATGTTCCCAACTCCCTTGCGTTTTCAAGATGCGTTTCGGTTTAGTGCATCAGATACACCTGCAAGAGACTTAGAAGCCGGGATTTCTGCTGTGACCGCACCCCTGCTGCTTCTAAGAGCAAGCACAGTGGTGGCAGCCTTTGGGTTTTCTATGGCATGAGTAGCAGAGAGCCCAGGTTCCAGTCACTCATCTGGTGAGGGTCAGGATGCAGGATTTCCATGTTACTGATTCAAACTGTAGTAAGTGCAGTTCTGTTCTGCAGCCAGTAACAGACGCAGCAGCTTTCCGAACACCGCGGTTTCCTGACTGCGGCTGGGGTGGGATAGCTCTGGAGCCAACTTCTTGATCTTGGAAAAAGCAAGGACTCTGAAGCACCGCGTTGGGAGCCCTGTTTTGAAGGTTTCATTCATAGATGGCTTCTTTAGTCCTCTGGGTGATTCTGTAAGCCACTTGATACCCTATCATAAATATCTTCCAGCTTCAACAACTGAAGAGGTTTTGCTCTCTGCCACCAAACCCCGGCTGATGCACTCTTCTTTGGATAACTAATTAATAAGCACGTGCTCTCCATGACATTGCTGGGCAATATAGGATCTGCCTTACCTTGATGGGTTCTCCGTGGGGAGACATCACTTCGTCAGAGAGCTCCATCATCTTCAGGGCCATCAGCGCTATCTGAACGGCATGGGTGTCGCTTTCTTTGTGCAATCCCCCGGCCACACAGTATGCATCACCAATGGTCTCCACCTACACGTAACAGATTTTCCGTATTACAAATGCAAGTTCGGAAAGAATGATAGTGCATGTCATAGAGCAGAAACCGCAGTGTTCAGGCCCCCTGGAAAATCAGAGTCAATCAGACCCTCTCAGAAATGGCTTTCCCTTTCAGGAAATTCATCAGGTTTAGACGCCTTACATCAGGCGCTGCTCTGGAGTGCAGTGTGGTCCTGTGAGCACGTCAGGAGGCGGCTTCTACTCCCAGACTAGCGGCTGACGCAACACATCATTTCACCCGTTTTCCCCCTCACCACCATGTAAAATGCTCTGTAGAGGCAAATGATGTAATGTAAATGATATTTTGTGTTTATAACAAATTGCTTAAAGATCCTGGAATCACTTGATTTGATATGCTCTTAGCGTAGAGTGTTTGGACAGTCACTGCTCAATTAATGTCATATGAATTTAGTAAGAATGTGTGGTATAAAACTAAAACAATATACTTTTTCAAAAGGATTTGAGGATTCTCATAGCAACTATAATTGGGTCTACATGACTATCAATCACTAAGTATAGAAATCAAGATGTCAAACAATGGTGTTTGGAAGGCTGTTGAAAATCAAGCTGCTATATAAATTCCAAGTGTTATCATTGTCATTGCTGTTGCTGTAACAGGGTATTTTCATCTGCCCGTGATGCTGATGGCGAAGCTACGGGTTAATTTCAATCCACAAATAATCCACCAAATCATAATCATTGCATTTTTCTTCTCCTCTAAATATTTACTGTAACTTAATAGATCATATCACTCCTCTTACCCAAACCTTCTAGAATGGAGGGATGGAGATGAGAAAGGAAAAAAGAAAGGGAGACAAACCTTCAGTGATTCTCCATTTCACTCAGAATCAATGCCGAAACTCTTTAAATGCCTCCAAAGTTCTTCTGACCTTTCTGTTAATCTCTGATTTTATTTCTTCATCCACCCTCTTGCTCATTTTGTCCCAGTGCCATTGGCCTCCTGTTATCCCTCAAACATACCAAACATGTTCCCACTTGCTACTCCTTTGCCTGGGACAATCTCCTGCAGACGGCCACTTGGCAGGACCCTCATTTCCTCCAGTGCCTGCTAAAACATCGCCACAGGAGAAATGCCTATCGCAGCTGCCTTCTAGAAAACGGCAATCACCCTTACCTTCTGCACTTCTCCTCCTTAACTTCATCCAGAATAGCACACCAATTGGAATGCTATCAATGTACTCATCTGTTCATTTTTCCTTCTTTCCCCCAGTAGAATGGTAGCTGTCTTGGTTTGTCTGTTTTATTAACTCCTAAATTACCAGTGCCCAGTATATTTGCTAACGAATGAATCAGGCAGCCATGCCTCTTTTAAGATTTTCCTCAGCAATGAATATAAGAAGTGCCTAAAATAATGGCTAACGTATCTCAGGTGCCCAATAAGCGTTACCTCATCAGAAGAAGTGGTGCCTCGCTCCTACTTGGTGTTAGGTGCCTATTCTCTATGCTATCATAGCACCTCCCATGCATGAGTTCCTAATCGGGCATTCTCCTTGTCACATGGAAATCTGGCATTGGTCAGCCCTGCCCTCCTCTCGCCACCCCCCCCCCCCCATATGAGATCTTCTCACTCAGGTTGGTCAATCCTGGATGACAGTAAATATCTGCTAAAACAATCAATAAATGAATACTGAATACATTGAAATATGAACAAAAGACTAAAGACAACAAGAAAATGAAATTAAATAAAGTCCTGGTACAAACAGGTCCTGGGCGTGGCGGGGTGGGGGTGAGGGGGAAGCTAGACTATTCCTTGGAAGCCACCACACTCACAGGTGAGCATATGATGACATATTCTGTGCATCTTACATTTATCTCCTGGCGAAGACCCTTCCTGATCTATTCAGAGCTGTCTCCAGGTATTTTCACGCAAAATCAGAAGTGAAGAGAAGGTGGAAATAAGGACAGAGCTGATAATTCACTATCTAGTTTGGGTTGTGGTTGGATTAACCACGGAACTCTGTGGCTACTATCCCCGCGGTGAGGGGCACAGATTCTGAATACTTGATTGGAATAACTGAACCGTTTTAGTTTCAACAAGTCGACATTTGTAGAAGAGGGCTACTGCCTCTGCTAGCAATCGCAGCAGCTGCCAGGGAGAGCGAGACTTTCTTCTTAACAGTTCTGAGAGGAGACAATGTCAAGACAGAAACTATCTACAAATAAATAGAGTAAATTCCACAAGAGGCCATCAAGCTTAGCCTAACTAAAGCCAATTATTTTATCAGTAATTATACACGGACCTCTTTTTTTTTTTTTTTTCCCAAGGGGATCATGGCTCTGTCTGGAATTTCCTGCTGGAAATTTTTTAAAGGAAGGTTTTATTTCGAGCATCTAGATTGGAACAAAGCAGAGGCTTATGTATTCCCATAAGTAATATTTGTTTTCTCCTCAATAATGTACTTATTTTGGGGTGCCTGCGTAGCTCAGTAGTTAAGTGTCTGCCTTCGGCTCAGGTCATGATCCCAGCGTTCTGGGATCGAGCCCCCCATCGGGCTCCCTACTCAGTGGGAAGCCTGCTTCTCCCTCTCCCACTCCCCCTGCTTGTGTTCCCTCTCTCGCTACCTCTCTCTCTGTCAAATAAATAAATAAAATCTTAAAAAAATAATGTATTTATTTCATGTTGGGGGAATCTCCAAAATGCCAGATCGTATATGGCAAACTAAAAGGTGATCCAAGCCACACAAACGAGAAGGATGCTTTATTCTTAATGCGAGTGGCTAAAATAATGCAAAAGACTTAAAATTAATAAAAAATAGATTTTAATTCTAGAAACACAGAATCACTTCATTAGTTCTCTTATGGCTGATCAAGTTACATTAAAAAAAAAAAAAGCTAGCGCACGTTAGGGATAATTACTGAGCCTCCCCATGCCTTGAATGATGCCCAGTATGTGGCAGGTGTTCAATAAATCTGCTGCATCATGAATAACAGATACTATTTACCATCATCTTTGCAACAGGCCTGTTCATGAAGCTTATGGGACATAATGTATGTTATTCATGCATATAAACTCTGTAAGTGGATATTACTTCCTCTGTTTTAGAAATGTGAAAGGCGGGGCACCTGGGTGGCACAGCGGTTAAGCGTCTGCCTTCGGCTCAGGGCGTGATCCCGGCGTTATGGGATCGAGCCCCACATCAGGCTCTTCTGCTATGAGCCTGCTTCTTCCTCTCCCACTCCCCCTGCTTGTGTTCCCTCTCTGGCTGGCTGTCTCTATCTCTGTCGAATAAATAAATAAAATCTTTAAAAAAAAACAAACAAAAGAAATGCGGAAGGCTTTCACTTTTCCAGTTTACAAAGCAAGTAGAGAACAAGATCTGAAGACAGGCCTCTGTTTGCACCAACGTCTCTGCCCTCTGGCCTCTCTTCAATAATGCCTTATAAGTCAGTGTTCTTTCCTCTTAGCCATGCAAAGTACCATGTCAACTCTATATTGAGTTAATCTATTTGAAGATAGTTCGTATACTACTCATGTTTCTTCTGTACTTTTACAGAGGCTAATTTTTCCCAATACAATTATCTCATTAATAAGTGAGACCATTAATTAATTAATATGGAATCATCTCATGCTTGCTAATTCAACTCAGTTGCCACAGTCAAGTGTCACGTTCACTGATTTTTAAACTGTATCTGTTCCCATTTACTGACTTTCAAACTGTATCCATTCCCGGGTCCTACACCCCATCCTCCACTCAGCCTATCACCCCTCCATTCTATGCTTATTCTTTGAGAAGACAATGGGGCAGTCCTTTCATGGAATAATTATCTCCCTTTCGGAGCTATTTCTGGCTGGAGCACACCCACGTGATTAACACACAATGCCTGCTCCCAGGATGCGGCTTGCAGAGAAAGCCTTTCATCTGCAAGGTAACTCGGGGGTCCTGGCTGCAACACTTTGTCTCAGTGACTTCTGCCTGTCCAACGGGCCTGGCCCTCCTCCACCCCTACCTTGTAGACATCCAACTCGCCGCACTGCCGGTCAAAGCGAGTGTAAAGCGCATTGAGCATGGTGATGACCTGCAGGGGTGAGCACTGGGAGCAAATGGCTGTGAACCCCACGATGTCTGAGAAGAGCATGGTGACGTCACTGAACTTCTTGGCTTGCACAACTTGCCCTTGCCACAGCTGCTGCGCGACCTCGCAGGGAAATATGGAGCACAGGAGATCCACCGTCTTCTTCTTCTCCTCCTCCAAGGCTTGGTGGGCTTGCTCAAGGGTGGCCTTCAGCTTGCCCAGCCTCTTCTTCAGGCCATCTTGCGCTCTGGCCTGCTCCCCTATCAAGACGACATCCCTCAGTGCATTGTGAATCGGGATGTCCGAGAGGTAGAGCCCTCGTCCCGTAAAATCTTCTAATCTGTCCACACAGGGTGACCCCAGGAACAAGATGGCACTGGATTCGACAATGTAGATCATTTGGCCTTTGAGGTCCATAACCTGGGAAGCAAAGGCAAACCCATTGTCGTGGTTATTTCAGTTTCCAACACCTTTCTGAGACAAAAGAAAAGGCAGAAGATACAGTGAGGATCCCATTATGTTTAAACTCGATTTTTTCCCTACCTGCTGAAAAGGAACAGTATGCTTTCTTATAGTTCTGATTTACTGTGCATTCTAAAATGCATGTGGACATTTGAGGAACGGCTAGATTGGAATAACTACATAGAGATCATGATTTTCAATAAACCATGCAAAAAAATCCTTGCTTCGAGGCTTTCTCACTAGGGGGAATGCTGATGCTTCTGCTATTATTTTCTTTTTTTTTTTTTTTTTAAAGATTTTACTTATTTATTTGACAGAGATAGAGACAGCCAGCGAGAGAGGGAACACAAGCAGGGGGAGTGGGAGAGGAAGAAGCAGGCTCCCAGCAGAGGAGCCCGATGTGGGGCTTGATCCCAGAAAACCGGGATCACGCCCTGAGCCAAAGGCAGATGCTAAACGACTGAGCCACCCAGGCGCCCCTCCTATTATTTTCTTTTAATAGTAGCAGATAGTGTAAAGGATTGTACCGGGGAAGCCTTGAGAGATGTGAGTGGCCGATCATCCTGGTTTACTGTATGAGTGAGAACAAATATGTCTAAGTGTGTTCACCGCAGCAGAGTCAAAATCAACCAAAATATCCTTCAGTAGGGGGCAGGTTAAATTAAGTAGAGGACAACCATATAGTGGGATTCCATACAGCCTTTGGAAAAGGGAAATGGGACTTCATGACATAGAAGAATGTCTGAAATGGGTTGTTTAGTGAGAAAAAGGAAGTGGCAAGCAGTATTTTGTTTTGTTTCACACAAAAAATGAACATCTTTAAGTATTACCTATTTTGAGCCTTTAGCTACATTGCTTTTATGATAAAAAGTGGTAAAACTGTTTTCATTTGGGGAACAAACTGCCCATCTCGGAATTATGCACGTTTAAAAGTTAGATGCACGTAAGCCTGAATATGACCTTTGCTTGTACCATCAACTATGATTTTGCAAACTCTTTCCTTGGACTAAATGATTCTCCCAATTCTCTACCATGAGAAGAACCCCCCACAACATTCTCTAACAATTAAAAAAGTTATTGCTTTTCCATGTCTTTTAAATATTGATTAAAAAATCCGTTTAGTTGTCTCCTCTAAGAAATAGTCGTTTTTGTTCATTTGTTGCAGAATAATGCCTCTTGTTACCCCAAACTGCCAGCTATTTGATGATGATTGAAAACATATTTTTATATAAATATTTATCTAATTCGGTTTATGAAATACTCTGAGAGGATTTTAAAAGGTAGACCACATCCAATAAATATTTGTAAAGTAATGAATCAAAGCAGAAAGCAAATGAATGAAGAAAGAATTTTGTTTCAAATTTATAATTTGAAGTCTTAAAATTAAATTAGAATTGTCTTAAACAAATGTTTTATCAAAACATTTGAAGTGATGCCTATCTTTTTACCTCTTTGTTTCTAGTCCTTAAGGAATGATTTCTCTCATACTCCAGCTACCGTGACATTTTCCTTACCCTTGAAGATTTCTTCACAGAGTTGTCCCACCGCCGCACGCGGACGACAAACTGCATGTTCAACATAGCCATGATTCCACTAAACGTCTGGTTGACTTTGGGAGTCAGAATTTCAAAGTACTCTTCAAAATTCGGCTTTCCTTGAAAGTCCCTCCGGTTCATCAGCCTTCTAATGCCATTGCCGAATTGCAGGATTGTCAGGTCTTTGTCAAACATGAAATGGAAAGGAAACGTCTTACAGAAGAGGGAAGCGGGAATCACCAGCGAGGACTGGGGTTTGCCCGGAGACAGGGATGGTTTGGTGCTTTTGATATGAAGGGAGTACAACAAATAGGGCTGATTGGCGAACTCGCTGCAGTCATTTCGGAAGCAGGGAGGCAGGAGTGACACTTCGACTTCGGTTTCGTACAACACGCGAGCAGCGGCCTTAATGATGCCAGGAAGAATCAGGGATGTGATTCTCTTCGGGAAAAAATAGTACACGTTCAAGAAATCATGATCTTTATCCAGGCACAGAATGGAAGCGTCCTCAAACCTGCCTCTCTTTTCTGCTTCTTGGCAGTGGCTGCTCTGTTTCAGAAGGGTGCTGAAGCTATTTAAAAAATCTTTCAGAGTTCCTCCAACCACACCTAGGATGTGTTCATCTTCCTCATAACATATTTTGAAAAGCTCTTCCCCAAGAGATTCTTTGACGATTTCCACTGGAACTCCTGAAAGCAAAGAACACATTTCTCTGCCACATCAACTCTATCATTCTTGGAAGAGCTGTACAGTTACTACTATTTTTTTTAAAAATTTAAAAAATACTTATTTATTTATTTGACAGAGAGAGAGAGCGAGCGAGCACACAAGCAGGTGGAGTGGGAGAGGGAGAAGCAGGATCCCCACTGAGCAGGGAGACCGACGTGGGGCTTGATCCCAGGACCCTGGGATCATGACCTGAGCCAAAGGCAGACACTTAACTGACTGAGCTGCCCAGGGGCCCCAATGGTTACTACTATTTTTAACACGATTTGACTTGAAGATTTAGCTCCCTTTATGGCTGGTAAAAAGAGTTTCAACCAAAATTAACCATCTATATTCAGATTATCTACATCGATGAGTTTCTACAACTCTGGAGACTCCAAACATAAATTCCCCATCAGGTAATTACAAAAGAATGATAAATTAAGTATAATACACAATTTTTAATCTCCCTGAACAGACTGATCTTACAAAAGAACAATCAGTATTACAGAATCAGGTTCATTTCAGAAAAAGCTCTCCCATCATTATGTTAATGACAAACAGTACATCTTGACAAGGGGGCACTGTCCCACCTGGAGGGCCTCCAGCTGTAGGAATGTCAGATAAGAATGAATTTAAAATCACCGGTCATGAAACTCAATTTTGTCATTTTTCTCTAGAGATGATATAAAGTCATTTTTAAGTTGTTTTTTTTTTGTTTGCTTGTTTTTTTGCTTTTTTGGGTTTTTTTTGGCAAAACAAAATTCTTGTTGCTTAACGTTACCTGAATGAATATTTGTTTGGTATTTATTTACTTCCTATAACTTCTCCTTCCCTAATCTCCTTTATTCTTTAAATTCTGTGTATCATTTTTTTTTCTCATCTGCAATTTGGAAAAACAATAGCGCCCTTTTCATAGCACTGTTGTGATGTGGAGAGACTATGTTTAGAATAGTGCCGGGCTCCCAGGAAGGGCTCCGTATGTCAGTCAGCACTGTCATCGTCATCACTAAATTCTTAATAACTTGTACCTGTAGAAAGATTTAACCCATTGGTCCATGTCCTTCAACTTTGAAAAGGACAGTATGACAAAGTTATTCATCTACTTGCTTCCCTCAAACTAATTATTAATATGAGAACAATGTTAATCCTTTTTCCCAGGATTGCTTCCAACCTTTAAAAAAATTCTTTATTTTACTTTGTTGAGTAAAATTTTTCATGCATAAGTGAGGAATACTTAGCTAAGTTCAAGGCCAAAGCATGTAAATGTCTGTGAGTCAGCTTCCCATATGCAGCTTTATCTATGTCTCAGCAAGTAAACATTATAAAGAAGAGGAAATGTTTTCGGTCAAACAAAAATACACTGCATGAAAAAGAATTATTCTTTATATTAACACAATACATAATACTGAATACTGCCCATTGGAAGTCACCAAAAAATAAATATGAATATTTTAGGAGAAAATTTTAGTTCTACAGATAACTATTTTTTACTAATAGAAAATATTAGTTCGTAGGAAAAATATTAATTTTGTAGGTATAATTACTCCCTAATTACATATACTTAAGCAATTCTATTACCTGCTGCAATTGCTTGGTCTGTAATTATTTTTTCCAAGTCTTCTCTTTCCAAAGATTTCCTGAAAATATATCAATATCTTCAATTATAAACTGACAAATGAATGCTACAACTTCTAATCAGAAGATGTCCACACAGACATGACGACAGAAAATAGTCTGAGCTGCCTTTTCTGTGGAGGCAAATATTGACTATCAAGTTTACAAGAAAGGAGCAGTGACATGTGCAACCCCAAAATATACCTGATTTGGAGTGTTTCATCATTTTTTGAAGCATATTTACCTTTTAAGTTAACTTTACTTGGGCTAATACTATTGAGGTTTACACTGGCAGGGGACCAGAAGTATGAAATGGCCAAGTGGGGGATGGTAATAAATCCACCAGGTTTTTTCTGGTAACACAAGGAAGAGGAAAAATTTACTCATTGATGGATTTCACTTTTTATATTTCACTGTCTTTTTCCTTTTCTTTTCTTTTTAAAGATTTTATTCATTTATTTATTTGACAGAGAGAGAGAGAGAGAGTATAAGCAGAGGGAGCAGCAGGCAGAAGGAGAGGGAGAAGTGGGCAGAGGGAAAAGCAGACTCCCCACTGAACAGAGAATCCAACTCAGGACTCCATCCCAGGACCCTGGGATCATGACCTGAGCTGAAGGCAGATAGATGCTTAACCGACTGAGCCACCCAGGCACCCCCACTATCTTTTTTCTAAAGCAAATACCTAGCATATCTTGCTTCTGAGTTTAAGGTTCTATATATTTATCTCGCAGGCATTATTATAGTGAGCTATGTGTACAAAATTAGTAATTAAAGAAATCTATTCTTTATTCAATTACTGTGTGGTTTCTGTAGCATAGAAGTTGATAATATTTTGACTGATAAAAAGTTTTGGTTATTTCCACTGGATGACTTATTGATTCATGTTTGCCTTATTTTTTTTTTTTTTATGATTTCTAATACCGATGACTTATTATGACCAAATTGGCCAAATTACTAACACAAGTTAAAAGACACCTAAGGTTCTATTTGTAGTTCAATTTGCCATTAGATAAGCCAAGTTTACAAGCAGGCAAAAATCTAAATTTTAAACAGATCTCAATGAAACACAATACATGTAGAGAAGTTTCAAAAGGAAATATTTTCAAGAAGGAAAACTGCTCAGTCCACTACTTTACCACATAAAGGTACATTGCTTGTAATTTTTTAAAATGCTAGGTAGAAATACTTTCTTATCTAAATTGGTTGAGGCTCACTATATAATTTTATGTTTAGTTTGAGTCTAGATATCCCCAAACCTCTTGTTATACATTATTTTATATTAATCATCTTCAGATTTGCTTATTTTTCTCATTTAAGCAATTTCTATTTTGTTTTGTTTTACCAAAGAATGAGAAAATTTCTGCTCAGGGAACCCTAATTCTGCCAATTCCTTGCACCTGTGATATGAGATGTGTGCAAAACTTAGTCCAAACAGCACATAATGCAATTAAAAATAAGTCCCCTATCTTTACCTTCAAAAAAACAAAAGGACTAAGCTTGCATATGTGCCAGCAGATGTGTGTGTGCTTGTAGACACACACACACACACACACACACACACACACACACACACACACACCAGCCATGCACAGATATAATGATGTGATCAAAAGATCCTAGGAATAGAAACAAAGCAAAAGCGCTCTGTGAAACCAACCCAAAAAGATATCACAATGACTGTATTGAAATTCATTCACTTAAAAGGTGGGGAGCAGGGGGCTCCAGTCTTCATTTGGGGACAGTTTATTGTTTAATATATTGATTTTTTTTGCTTTTCAAATCATATAAGATAATAAACAGTCAAAAAAAAAAAAGTTATGTTCAGTGGTTGGCAGGCTGAGAGCAGTGGAAATGGCAGCTGACTTTCCAAAATGAAGATGGGGGAGAAAAGGAAATGAAAAATATATCCAAGAACTAAAAAAGCAAAGCAGAGAGAAGCCATTTAGCATATCAGCAGGCAGTCATGAGAAAAAAGGTTTGTCATCTTATTTCAACAACTGAATAATTATCATTAGCACAATTTAAAAGTATGATCAGCTCTTTAAGAAATCAAGGAAGTGGTAAAAAAAAACTTTTCAGAATTAAAAAAAAATTTTTTTTCTTTTCTTTTTTTTTAGTTTTGAGGTATTTTTAAAGAGATACACTCCTGGGAATACAACCTAACTGAACCCCCGCAGCATCTAGCTTAGGAACATTTCAGAACACGAAGCCCTGAGAATCAATTTTGAGCCAACTGGCTGCCAAGGTCTTAAGCAGACAGACACAGAAGCGTAGCTACAATGACTTCTGGCTATCTTATCAGCTTGACTGAGAATTAAGGTCAGAGGCATTCTGGAATGCTTTTCATATCACTTGTGTAAACAAAGCTTCTGTCAGACACATAGATTCACACTCTCTCCTTCTGGACTCTTCCTGACCCCTTCTTGGCTTGCCTGCTGCCTGCAGTCTTGGACCAGTTAGTCAACAGGGAAAATTAAGGACAGATAATCCACTCATGAGAAATAGATGAATGAATGTCTAAAATATTCCTCACTATGGTGTGGGTTTGCAAAGCTGCCGTGTTCAATTCTGCACATTTGAACCCAAGTATTTATTCTATTATTTACAAATGAAATAATCCTTGAGAATTCCAAGGAATCAAAAACAAGGCCAATCAAATTATCCGCCAGCAGTAAATGTGCCAAGATATATTTGAAAAATGAACTCTATAAAGCAGATTTTTAAAAAAATCTTATATACTAACGCTTTATAGAAAGCTTTCCTTAAAAATGTTCAAAGACAGAGTGCAAGAAAAAGGTATAAATGGAACTGATTCTGTCAGTGCGCACAAATATAACCAGCTGGTTATGAAAATGCAGAAACACGTCCTCCCCCAGGATTGATAAACAGCTGCTGCCTCAAGCCCCCTGAGTCAACCCCTCCCTTTTGACCACCCTCCCTACTTCGATTCTTCTTCAATCTCCTGATGCAGCCGCTGAAACTTTAACGCGTGCGGGAGTTGCTGCAGCCCCCGCGCTGAGACCCTGCTCCACCTTCTGGCAGGAGTCTGTACTGATCACCCGGGATCCCTGCCTTACCTGTGAAGTATTGACATTACCTCTTTGTAGGAAATAGGCCTTATGGCTTGTTCAAAGCTGCCCTATACTATACGGCAACATGGTTAAAATCATGGGCTCCCGAAAAACCCAGGCTTGAGACTCAGTTCTACCTTTTCCTAAAAAGCTGTAAGTCCTGAACATTTTATATAAATCTAAGTTCAGGGATGTATTCAATGTGAAAAATAAATGCACTTACTTTCAGATTAGTGGCAATTAAAAACCCTTAGTCCAGTTCCTCGCACACCACAGTGATTTGAAACGGGTCAATGCATTCACTAAGTGGTGGCTGTTTGCAGGGAATCAGTAAGTGGAACGGGAGGTTCACACAACTCAAGTGGTTCGATTTACCTGCTTTCTTTTAGTTGGTGTTTCGCCAATGTCCTCTGAAGTGCAAGGTGCAGCCGCTCCAACTAAAAATGGAAAAGAAAAGTTGTAAACATTCCCTTAAACAATAATTTACTTGAAGACAGGTATTTTTTTTTTTTAAGATTTTATTTATTTATTCGACAGAGATAGAGACAGCCAGGGAGAGCGGGAACACAAGCAGGGGGAGTGGAGAGGAAGAAGCAGGCTCATAGCAGAAGAGCCTGATGTGGGGCTCGATCCCATAACACCAGGATCACGCCCTGAGCCGAAGGCAGACGCTTAACCGCTGTGCCACCCAGGCGCCCTGAAGATAGGTATTTTAAACATTTGTCCTGGAAGTTTCTGTCAAGCAGACACGTGATGAATTTACTGATGAGTGTGGTGAATTTATGCTTTGGAAACAGACTGGTTTCCTATAAGTTTCTCAACTCTGGGAAGAAACAATGAGCTTTGACTAATTTGAGTCTGGATGATGTGGGCTGTGGCTCACTGGCTTTGCCCTTTGTGGGTGGTCTCGCTGAGAGCCACAAATAGGGTCAAGCTGAGTTGGAACCCAATTAGAAGACTCCAGTTTGATAATGCAAGGTCTTCCACGAAGAATTGTGGGCACCACTTCCTCTGGGTCAGGAAATCCTCTTGGATGTGCTGCCAATGCTTCAATCTTAGCAGGGCTCAAGCCAAGCCAATTCCTGTTCTCTTCACAAACCCTACACTCTGCCCCTCCTGCTGATTTTCTCAACCACAAATGGGAATTTATGTTTCATATTTCATTTACATGTCCTGGTCTGGAAAACTCTGGAGCTATCTCTGTCTTTCCCCTTTCTCTAATCCCTTAAACCCAAGCTTTCACCAAGGTCAACTGATTGTTGATTTGAAACAAATCTTGCATTTACCTTAACTTATACTAATCTCCTTTCTTTGAACTAATCATTTTCATCAAATACTTATACTTTTACTTTCGTTTATTGATTTCTGAGTATTTCAGGAGTTTCCCCACATTGTAAGTTATTTGTGTGTAAGCCTCCATATACTTTATGAATACCTGAAGATATATTAATCTCTCTTAACGGCTTGTTTTCTCTAGCTAGTTGGTAAGTAGGACGTAGATAGAGCATTGGTGAACAGGTCTGCCAATGTTTTGCATTCCCTATAAAAACCATATGTATCTATATGTGTATATATATATATATATATATATATATATATATATATATATATATATATAACTGTTGATTCTTTCTGTAGTTTGCCCAGAGGAAAGTGGAGAATTTTCTGGTTACATTCCAAGTTGGGAAATTCCTTTTTCCCTAAGAACTATTTATATCTCTCTTAACAGTTTCCACTGGTCAAGTGAGGTAACAGAGTTAAGCAAAATAGAGCAAGCTTCTGTTTTAATAAAGTGAGTTATGGAAAGGACTTTCAGTTTTAAAGTGCATATAGACCTTACAGAAAAAAAATTTAGGATTTCTTGAAAAAAACAGAAATGAACAGTTTGCATTGGATGAGCAATAACACCTTTTCAGGCCCTTCTATTCGACTACTCTGGAATGACATCTCCCCACTCTAAGTCTGCTAAGGATACTTGCCCCCTCCCCCGCCAAAAAACCCTCAAACAAACCCAAAACACCACGACTATGGAGTTAAATCTAATTATCTAAAACAAGAACTATAATGCTGTCAAGTGCTGTTTTGAGCCTCTTCTTTAGGTTGCTGATAGAATTGAAACATTAAATCTGTTCACATAAAAAAAATCAGTAAAAAAAAAATTTGTATTTGATCAAAGATGCTGACATTTGGACAGCTGAGGAAGTAAGCTACACTGATTGCCACACAGTCCAAACACGTCAAGCACTGGGACATCTACTGTTATGATGCAAATACCCTCAGTTGTCAGAATTCTAGTCATTAATGCCAAATGTACGCCTTTACCCCCTAGAGTTCCTATAGCTTTGTCTTCCCTTCCATATGATGCTCTAGTCAAATTATGATGTTTATTCCTATGAGTTCACAAACAACACAGATTATTCTAAGTAAAGAAAAAAGGTAAAATATAATTTAGAATTGGTATTTAGAATGTTTTTAAAAGAGATTCCAACATGTGTCTGACTTCAATGGCAGGAATTCAGAATTTATCCAACAAGATAATGAAGCCAACATGGTAATGACAGGACCCAGGGAAGGCATGGAAGCTTTCCAGCTTTCCTATCCTCACCATCTGTTCGTCTCTGTGCGTCTCACTCTGTTCTTGGAAATGAGAGTCCCAACCACTTCCCAGACGATGATGCCAAACAACTCCCTGAGAAGGACGACATCGCTCATCCCAGCCAAAGCTGGCTGTCTAGTAACTGGGGTGGGGTGAGAATAATGAAATATTTCCATTTCAAAGGCCATTAACCAAAGCACTATTGTGCTAATGTTGTATTGGAAGTAAGTTCCCTCAACTTTCTGTTGATTCTAATTTCTCCATCTTCAAGCTTCAATGCTAGTCTCTTCTTTCTCAGTCACTCTAGCCATACTGCTGACAGCAGTAATGCTCTACCCTTGGAAAGCTGTGTGACTTTAGTCAGGTCGTTTAACTTCCCTAAGTCCCTCCTGGGAATGAACCAAGATTACCTCTGAAGTTCCTTTAAGTTTTAAAAGTCAGCAGTCTGCGCTTCTTCAGTGCTCCGGACAAAGCAGAGAGGTGGTGGTGGGTGAATTAAAAATGTTCAGTGGATTATTATAGCTGGAGTCGG
The DNA here is from genome assembly GCF_024610735.1 of Ursus americanus. NCBI lineage: Eukaryota > Metazoa > Chordata > Mammalia > Carnivora > Ursidae > Ursus > Ursus americanus. The sequence goes on along the minus strand of NC_142139.1, from coordinate 43,716,842 downwards.
ATTAGATCAACATCCAACCTCCCAGATTAAGTGAGTTTATTTAAAACTGTGAACGCCGCCAGAGGGAGGAAGACATCATGAAAACTTGTCAGCTACTCTTCTCATTAGCCCTGCAGCGGAAGAGGAGCTCTCCACATACCCCTCTATTCCTAAAATATGTGACCTCATTAGGTACGTGCCCAGTCCTCAAGGTTCTCTTATAGGTGGATTAACAGAAGGTGCTCCAAATCTCGAAGTGCCATGAGGCTACGCAGCTCACAGAGCTATATCATGAAGTGTCCGAGCTAATTTGCAAGCACACGGCCATGACTCTGACTCATGGAAGCAGGTCAAGTCTGGCTTGCGCAGAGACTTCAGACGCAGAACCGGAGGAGGAAAAGGGAGATTTTCCCATCTCAACAAATTGGCAGGGAACATATGATGCTCTTTGGAATTAGAAGAAAACGGACAGAAAATAAGTTATTCTTCAAGGAACTTAATTTTAAGAGAATAGCTAACATCTACCAGGCACTTATGGTATGGCAAGAGCCATACATTAATTCCCTTCATGCTCATTGAAACTCTAGGGAGTAGGGCCTGTTATTACTACCATTTCACAGACAAGGAAGCTGAGGATAAGAGGGGCTAAAGAGTTGCTCAAAGTCATAAAGTTCATCAGAATGCACAATCCTGTTAAAAAAGAATTCAAGATCTTAAATATTTGAAGGTTACATACAATTTAAGAACGTGATCACTTTCAAGAAGTGTTTTTATACCTTTCCAGGAAATAGTCTACATCTATTATAGCCTTGCAGGTGAGAAAGCAAGTGTTTACATTTTCTTTTCCTTAAAAAATATTATTTTACGATTTTCAAAATATCAGTAAAATCTCAAAAGGGTAAGTACTCACCTCAGGAAAAATCAGTTTGCAAATACTCTCCGCTAACGTGTGTAGATAGACTCGGCTCCTACTGGTCTTTCTTTGAGGAAGACTTCTTGGTACATTCTTCTCGGGGACATCCTGACAGATTGCCAGAGTTGCTTTGCCACTCTCTGAGCTTCCTGCTACCTCTTCTCCTGGCTCCTTGGGAACCTGCCCAGGTGCCAGTAAGGACAAAGGGCACTCCCCTGTGATCTTGAGATCCTTCAGCTTCGTGCAGAACATGGTGTTCGGTGCCCCTCGCCCTGCCACGGAGCACCCCTGGGTGAGCTGTTCTTCTTGTGTGGGACTGACAAAGGGAAGCCACTAGCAGATCAAGGATACTGGGGACTGGCGTGTCTACGGGTAGTAGGAAGTCAAAACAGAAAGAGAAGTGATGTTGTATACTTATGAAAACCAGAAAAGCACAGGTGTAAAAAAGCAAAGACCATACATTTATATGTCATTTTCAAGTAAAAAGAAAACTCTTGTGGACACGTCAGTTACAAAATGGATGAACCATTTGGTAAAGATCTTTTTTTAATAGGTGTGCATTTTAGTATATAAGTAAAATACTTGGTTTTAGTATTTTTCAAATGGAACATAATTTTCTCCCAAATGTCCCTACCACAAACTATTGGCTTCCATTTTTATAGCCCATTTGGTCTAGTTTGATTCCACAAGAGTGGAACTTTATGGTTTTATGACAAAAGCCAAGAATAAATCTATGTCTTAGAGCTAAGTACTACATTCTCATTATGCTGTCCTTTCTGAAAAATCAGGATAGCAGAAACCAGTGTCTCACAATATTTAAAGGAAAAAAAAAATATGTAGTGATGCTTAAGTATAGGATCTGAAATACTGAGTTTCAGATGAAAAAGGATTAATTGAAATGATTACTGCCAAAGCAGATACCCATTTCTATAAATAACAAAGTAATTTTAAAATATCATCCAAATGAAAAACAATAGTATTTCTTCAAAGAATTCCTGATCCCTAAGATCATGCCTTTGGATTTGCAGGTGTCTCTGGATCTGAATGTAGATGACACTGGAGTAAACCAAGAAGGCATCTCCTCCCAGAGGCCCACTGAAATCATACACATAGGAATTCCGGCATATTTCCCTCATACTTTTGTTTGTGTTAATGTTGTGACCGTGAATCCCCACGCACAATCCACAACCCATTGATAGTCATTTGTCACTGAAGCTGTCTGGTTGGGAATTCACAGTGTTAACAACACTAATGATCTTGATTAACTGGGATCACCAACTGTTTCCATTCTTTGAAAATCAAAAAACACAAAAAGAGTGCAAAAGAGCCCAAGTTTACTTACTTCCAATGATGTGCCTGGCCCAGTGCTGGGGATTCTGTATTTACAGTTAAGCCTCACAGCAACCATATGACACATTATTATTATCCCCAATGTGCCAGAGGCTCAACAGTTGAGGTTATTTTCCTTCATTTGATGGGCTTCAAAGTGACAGAGCTAGGCTTGAAATGTAGGTCCATGTGATAGCAGAGCCGATGTATTTTCTATGAACCCAAACTCCTAGACCAGTTTCTACATAATCAGGCTTAGTTCATAAACTAGGATTCACTTAAAGATATGGCTTACAAGTTTCTATTAAAAAGCAAAAAAGACCATAATTCTCCTGCTCAGAGGCTGGGGGGTAGTAGTTGAATTATCCAGGTTAAAGCCTTACATTTCAGTCTTTAGAACTGGAGTTCAATTATTTCTTTTCTGTGTGCCTCAATGCTCTTAATATGTTCTTAATGTGTATAAACAACAGCTTGTAATTTGTCACAGATAAGTTCTCTAGTAAGTTTAGGACAACGGACAATTCGTTTTCTGAACTGCGACAAATAAGGTAGCCAAACTCGTCGTCTGATGGCCTTTGGGGAGTGTCATGGGTTATTAGGTATGGGGGAAGATTACAGATGCTGACAGGCCAGTCGAAGCTGCTGCTACTCTCTGTTACTTAAAGTCTTTCCCCAAATCTGTGATCACATGTAATTTATGAATCTTCGAGGAGACACAAGGAAGACCCTATCTATTCACGAGCAGAAGCCTTTTTTTTTTTTTTTAAAGATTTCATTTATCTATTTGACAGAGATAGAGACAGCCAGCGAGAGAGGGAACACAAGCAGGGGGAGTGGGAGAGGAAGAAGCAGGCTCATAGCGGAGGAGCCTGATGTGGGGCTCGATCCCATAACGCCGGGATCACGCCCTGAGCTGAAGGCAGACGCCCAACGACTGAGCCACCCAGGCGCCCCACAACGTTTTTTGCCAGAAAAGAATAGGGAGTTCTCTTAGCAGGCTACTGAGTGACCCAAAGGTAATTTGGTAATAGGGGGAATGGTTACTCAGAGTCTGAAAGACCTAAAAATCCCAGGCTCTCAACCACATTTATTTTCAGATTCAATTCTGAGAAAAGATATGTTTCTCAGTCTTTACTGCATCTGAATGTAACTATTACTATTCACTAACTCCCATCCTCATACATGCTTTAGATCAGTGGACAGTGGCTCTTTCTGTAAAGGGCCAGAGAGTAGACAATTTCAGCTAATTTGTGGGTTTCAGATAATTTGTGGGTTTCTATCAGCGACTTAACTCCTGCCATTGCAGCATGAAAGCAACCACAGCTGATATACCAAAGTATGGTATGGATGTGTTCCAATAAAACTTTATTTGCAAAAACAGGCTGTGGATTTGGCCCTCAAATTAGCCCTATCGATTTGGATCAAGCCATAGCTTGCGGATCGCTGGTTACAGAAAGATGAGCAGGTTAACTGAAGCATTTTAATCCAAATATAATTCTGCCTATGGGACCAGAGTTACTTCCTCATCTCCTCTACCCACCCGCCCTCAAAATATAGCAGCCTATGGGGATCCAGTTTTGTACAACCTGAAAGTAAAAAAAACCAGCATACTAGATAATATTAAACAACTATAAAAATCATAATACCATTATTTTATATTAATTTTCAGGAAGAAGAGCTATATTAACTGAATGCCATGATTTCAATTATATCAAAAGATAACTATAATAACTAGAAGAAGAGAGCTCAAAAAAAAAATAGAAGATTTTAGATTGGATCCGATGAAGGTATAGAACTGCTCCCTAAAATAAGTTATTCCGGTACATAGCAGAATTTTAGTTTGGGACTTAAAGATTTGACATAATACTGTTTATGATAAAACCTCCCACTAAGTTTAACCTTCTCATTAATGTTGGATTTCACCCCTTGTCCCCAAACCCAATATTTTGATTCTCAGCCTCCTATTCAATCTCACTGCGGAAAAATAAAACAGACCACTCAACCCTGAAAATCTTTCTTTTCTTATATTGCACAGCACTGTAATTTCCAGAAAATGTGTCTAACACTGTTTTTTATTAAGTAAAAACAGCAACAGGAAACAAGTTGTGCTTACTTTAAGATCAGTTAAGTGTTTAGTCTCATTAAATCACATATGTATAAACAAGCTAATTAGCATTCTTCATCGGCTCAACTGATGAAATTACATTACGAAGCAGATGCACTCAGTGCTGATACCTTGGAAACCTATGTTTGTCTTGTGTTTGCCTGCTAGGAATACAAAATACGTTCTTCAGCTAAACGAATGATGATTTTCATGTGTGACATTAGTAGTGACTCTGGAAATGGTTTCGTCAGTGGCTGAACTCGGTACACAGCTGGTTGTAGAAATGGGAGTAACACCGTAAGGGAAAAACAAATTAATTAAAGTAATAAACTTGGTGACAAGGCCTTGGCGAGCAGTGGGATATATGTTCTCAGAAACTCGGAGAGGTATTTGCCATCCCCAAGGTTGATGATTAAACAGCCTTCCAATGTATCGAATGCTCTCTCCCTTTTACTAGTAAGTGATTAACTCTGCTATGGTGAGAATAATGACCCAGCGATGGGCCTCTTATTAATAGGCAGGATGCATGATTGTTCAAGTAAGGGGGCTGTCTGTCATTTCAACTCCAGAGTTACACACAAAAATCTTGTTTTACTTATAAAAAGACCTGAGAGAAAACAACTTATAAGGACTCTGACACAAAAAATCTCTTTTACAACAGCAGGTCTTAAAGAGCAGATTTCAAATTAGAAATTGGGGTAGGGGGAGCAGTCTAAGAACTAAGTCTGCATAGTAGAAACAAATAGTTATATCCAATGTCCAATTTCAGGCCTAGCACCTAGCCAGGCCAAAATCTGTGGTGAAAGAGATATAAGTGTGGTAAGATCAAATTCCAAAGTCTTGGGGCGCCTGGGTGGCACAGCGGTTAAGCGTCTGCCTTCGGCTCAGGGCGTGATCCCGGAGTTATGGGATCGAGCCCCACATCAGGCTCCTCCACTGTGAGCCTGCTTCTTCCTCTCCCACTACCCCTGCTTGTGTTCCCTCTCTTGCTGGCTGTCTCTATCTCTGTCAAATAAATAAATAAAATCTTTAAAAAAAAAAAATTCCAAAGTCTTAATTTTTAAGAGTAGCTGAAAGGAGAAGAGAGCTTGGAAGCAAAAAGTGCCTTAGTGAGGATAAAGTTTGCATACAGCAGCACAATTCATCACCATTTTCGTAAACTGGTGTCAACCTTAATTTTCAGGTAGACCAGAAATCTAAAAAGTTCTTATTCTTTAAAAATTTAAAAAAATTAAACTCCATAAGTCAGCCTTTTACAATGTGTTTTTCATTTTGCAGTGGGAAATATTTATAGAACTTTCCCCTGTGATATATCAGGAAAGCAGGACAAAGTACTAGAAAAACTGGTAAGAATGTCCAAGTCACTCCAGGACTAAGTTAAAAAAAAAAAAAAAGCCAGCCAATGTCAGACTCTTTCACCTCATGATGGCTCCCTAGCTTTACCATTATCCCTGATCCCTCTATGGTCACACTTCTTTTTTTTTTTAAGATTGTATTTATTTATTTGACAGAGAGAGAGGGAGCCAGCAAGAGAGGGAACACAAGCAGGGGAAGTGGGAGAGGAAGAAGCAGGCTCCCAGCAGAGCAGGGAGCCTGATGTGGGGCTCAGTCCCAGGACCCTGGGATCATACCCTGAGCCGAAGGAAGACGCTCAACGACTGAGCCACCCAGGTGCCCCTATGGTCACACTTCTTGAAAGATCAGGCCTTAGGTGCTGTGTTCACTTTCTTAAAAAATAATTTATTCCTAAGTCTACAGTTCCCTGGCTTTTGCTTCCACTGCGTTATTGACACCGTGACACGATGACCTCTGAAAAGTTAAAGCTCACGAACTTTTGGCTTTTAACATACTTGACGAATTCTCTCAAGTACCATCTGCTCTTCCTTTTTCATAATCTCCACTCCCACAGATTCTTTGATACTTCTACTTCATTCACTTTTCATTCTATTCAACAGGTATTTGCAGTGGGGCCTACTACGTGTCAGGCATTCTTCCAGGCACAGGGACAGAGCAGTGAATAAAGGACATCGCCTGCTCTCTTGGAGTTCACAGTCTGGCAGGAGAACTACTTCTGACACATCAGTTCCATGTGTGACGCGTGCTGCAGAAGGGGAAGGGCATAGTGAGTGCTCTTGGAGTGTAAATCAGGGATCCAAACCCAGTCCCGGGAGGAAGAGACATCTGAGTTGAGCTGTGACCCTTACCCAGGTAAAGAGAGTCCCAAACAGAACAGCATGCTTCGGGGCCAACACAGACCTAGCCATGTTCTAGGAACTGAAATAATTCCAGCATGGCTAGAGCATGGGGTCAGGGAAGAGCAAGGTGATGGTGGAGGGAGCTGAGACAAGCAGAGGTCAGGATTGTGGAGGGCTCTCTAAACCTTGTTGAACAAAGAAAAACTATTCTAAGAGCAACAACCTGAAAGACCTATATGTAAGAATGTGAATAGATCAGATTGTATTTTTAAAGGATTATTTGGAACGGAGAATGAGAAACGTGTCAGAGTTGGACAGGTGGCTGATCTGGATTGCACTAAAATAATGACCTTAGCATGAAAACGTGGGTCAATTCCAGAAGTATTTCAGATAAAGAATCTACAGCCTTTAGCTACGGACTGGATATGGGGGTTGAAGGACAGCAAGGGCATATTCCTCTGACTTTAATTCTCAATACCACAGCCAAGAAAAGACTCTAGGGCCCATGGAGAGCAATCAAAAGAGTCATAGTCCATTTCCCACGACTTTGGTTATTCAATCATAACTGGGCCCAGAATTTGGGTTTTCACTATTACATAACACCTTGTGGGAGTCCGCGTGCTCCAACTCTCTTGCTAAAATCTCCTTTTGGAAAGTAATTTCTCCTTCTTCAAAAGCCCAGATGTGGGAAAGCTGACTCCAGTTCATGTTACAGAACAGAGCGTTCACCTTCCAAGACCACATCTGCATGCAAGTATAAGATGTTTCCAACTATATTTAAGAGTGAAGGGTACTTACCTTGAATTTTTGTAACTAGAGAGCCCATACTGTCAACCTTCCCAAAACAAAGAAGTTAACTCTAAGGGCAATGGCAACCTCAGTTCTAGGGACCAAAATGCCAGAAATCCCCTCTCCCCTGATGGCAACTGCCTCACCAAACAATTATGTTTAATAATACAACTTATGTTTAATAATAATTATAAAATTAATTATATTTAATACTGATAATTATAGTTTAACAAACTGTATTTTTTTATGATTTATTTATTTATTTGAGAGAGAGAGAGAGGAAGTGTGAGGGGAGGGGCAGAGAGAGAGAGGGATAGAAGCAGACTCCACTGAGCATGGAGACCCACATGGGGCTCAATCCCAAGATCCCGAGATCACAACCTGAGTCGAAATCAAGAGTCAGAGGCTCAATCGACTGAGCCACCCAGGTGCCCTAAACTGTATTAATTCTCTGTTAAAAATAAGGTGAATATGATTCACAATCTTTTTTTCATTGGAACTGGGAGCAATTCTCTGACATCTTTGAAGTAATAGCAGAGTTTAGTATAGTCCATAGCAGGGAGATTTTAACTCTAAGATTCTCAGTTTTTATATCAAAATGTTCACAGAATGTTTTATAACTAAAGAGCTAAACCTTTGGGACTATAATCCTAAATCTCTACGTTTAAGACTTTCTAGTGTGATTATCACTCAAATTTGAATACATGCAGTTAATGTCTTCAAATTAAATATCATTACCACTTACAGTAGGTCATAAGGAAATCTGATAAACATGTCAATATTCTGTTCCTGAAATATATAAAACAATTTCTTGCAGCTATTTCTGTGATTCCCATCATTGTTTTATTACTCCAATAGTTCCTTAGAGACTTAGTCATTTAAAAATATATTTACTGAAAACATAACAATTAGTATGAAAGGAGTTAAATGGGAAATGGAATTCCTTTTTACACCATAAAAAGCCATTTTGTTTTTTATCTATTTTCAGACAATACTGTGTATTTCTGTGAGGTGAACTGGCTCATACGCAGTCGGGATGGGGAGATAATGTCCGTAGAAAGCGGCAGTTATGCTGCAGCTTCGACCACCCGCGTTCCTTCCTCGCAGCTCAATTTGACCACACCTCCCTCTTGGAAGTACTTATTACAGTTCTCCTCTATTTTCTTCTTGTCTCGTCTCCATAGCTCAGTAGGCTCAGCACTTTCTTAGAGCTCCTGCCCATCAAACTACTTTCACCTTCTCCCCTCCTGTCAGGCTTATTGTTAATTGCAATAGTGCAGGATTCCTTCGAATTCCTTAGAAGGCAACCGGTCTTTTTACCTAAGCTGGTAGAGCTTTTATGATTGTTCCTGCTTTTGTTGGTGCTCCTAGTGCCAACTGGTTTCACCTTAACACATTTTCTTCCCACAAGCCCTTTTATTTTTAGCGCAGTTTTGAAGCATACAAGGTTTTTCAGGAACACATATATGGTGTTGTTTTAGAAATGCCGGTACGCTCAACAATGTTTGATTTACATTTGCACGTAAGGCGAAAAGCTGACTTAACTACCTAGGAAAAACACTCAATAAGGTTTCATTCTTGAAGAGTCTACCGAATCCATTATGGCATAGGTCATAGAGCCTGATGAAACTTTTAAAATGAAAACAAGTCCATGATGATTCAAGAATTGGGCTGATTGATGAATTTCATTTAAGTGGCAAAATAAAACTAATGAACATCTCATATCAGAACTACTCCATTTTCTTTTCTTTATAATTTTGGCCGGTCAGGAAGACCTGGAAACACGTCTTCGATTTCATATACATGCAGACATACACATACACACTTATTGTCCCTCTTGCTCAATGATGACTTTTTCAAGGGTCTGATATTATATATTTATATCTATATCTCTGAAGATGATTAGCAAGAGAGAGTCTTCATGATTGGAGAGATCAGTTCACACAAATGGTGGGGCCCGTGCACAGCTGCGCCCTCAGGTAATAGAGTTAGTGTAGTAGTGACCGCGATGTGACACAGATGGTCTGCCTCTGCTCCTTGCCTCTACTATCTATCAGCTCTGTGACCTTAGTAAAGTTCTTAACTTCACCTCTGCTTCCTCCATCTGGAAAACGGGGATGCTAAGAGCGACTATCTTATAAATGTGTTGTGAAAGTAAGCAAATTGATAAATGTAAAGCACTTAGAAAAGTAGCTGGTGCCCAGCATGTAATGGTTGACTATCCCAATCCCTCCTCGGCAATAGTGCAACACTGGACAGGTTTCTTAATTTCACTGAGCTTCTGTTACCTCAACTGTAAAATGGTAAAATGGTGATGAAACAGGGATGTATGAAGGATTAGAAAAAATCTATGCAAAGGCATTGTACAAGAGAATCGTGCTAAAAGAAGGCACTAAATAAAAGATGGACAAATTTATTCTATTTCCTCACAAAGATACAGTCATGTTTTATGCCTACGACACCATTCCTATTACCTATCAAAGCCATTTTAAGGGAACCCTAATATATAGCAGGTGCTTGGAACTCTACAAATTTGGAAAACAGTCTCCATTTGAAGAACATTAATGCATACCAAGAAAATATTATCTATGTCAGTAATTATGGTTTCTTTTATTGGATTACAAAGTAATAGAGTTTACAGCATAGCCCAGAAGAGTAACATTCTAATTTGGTTTTATCTTATATAATTCCATTAGCTAATAAGTTACATGCCAAATTTCTTGAATAAAATATTAGAATAAAAATTGATGGGCTATGCTAGATTTTAAATCTGTTTTTCCACTCACGAAACCAAACCTGTAATATAAATCAAGCAAGCCTTACGTCACTGAAGTACATACTATTTTCCGTAAATCCGCATTATTCCCGATGTGGAAAAAATTTTTGAAAAAATAATCCTGTAACAACCAAGCTGAAATAGAAATTCTGTGGTATCTGATTTTCTTTTCCTAGAATGCTAGGTTGACAAATGATTTGTATTGTTATACAAACAATCTTGCCTTCAGTCACTGTTTTCATAAGCTAACTGTTCTCAATATTGATTCAGTGTTAACCCTTTTATGTACTTAACTTCTCAATGTACACTTACTTTGTAGAAAGGTTTAAGAGGGGCACCTGGGTGGCTCAGCCGTTAAGCGTCTGCCTTCAGCTCAGGTCATGATCCCAGGGTTCTGGGATTGAGCCCCACATGGAGCACTGCATCGAGCCCTGCATAGAGCCCCTCATCGAGCCACGCATTGGGCTCCCTGCTGGGCAGGAAGCCTGCTTCTCCCTCTCACACTCCCCTTGCTTGTGTGCCCTCTCTCGCTGTCTCTCTCTGTCAAATAAATAAATAAAATCGTAAAAAAAAAAAAAAAAAAGAAAGGTTTAAGAGATTAACTAACACGTTAATTTTAGGATATTTGTGAAATCAAGTTAAGTTACCCAGAGTGTTTGAAATAAGAGGTGCTGTGGTTTCTAACAAGAGTAAAGTGGATTCTGGTTTTGACTGTCACACCTGAGGAACATTTGAATTAGCATTTTAACAAAGAGGAGATATCAAAGTGGCCTCATCTTTGATGGGAAGAAAGGGGTGACTGGACTAGCTCAGAATTCACCCTATGGTAGAGGAAAATAGAATTATCTGGGCTTTAACCTGTCATATTTGGAAAGAATATTCTGGCAGAAGACACAATAGTGACCCTCATGAGTCTTCCAACCCAGCCCTTGAAACTTTTCTCAAGATCCTTGAGAAGAAGGGCTCGAAACTATAAAGCCATGAAAACTTAAGACTTGTAAGCTCCTTCTCTCAACAAAGAGAAAAACAACAACAGGAACAAATATATCAATAGTAGCAGCACAGGCAGGAAGGAGATGCCTACACCAGACCAGGACTAGGAAAGTCAGGTAACACTAAACCACCGCTCAGGAAAACACTGGACTTTCAGGAACCTCCCCTCTCCCCCCCTGTTTTTAAGAGAAAGAGAGTGTGCAAGAGTGGGCACGGGCAGGCTGGGCACAGAGGATCTTAAGCAGGCTCCATACCAGCGTGGAGCCCGATGGGGGGGACTCAATCTCACAACCCTGAGATCATGACCTGAGCTGAAATCAAGACTCAGATGCTCAACTGACTGAGCCACCCAGGCATCCCTTCTGGGGCCTTTTAAAGCAGGTGTTGGCAAACAATGGCAAAATCCAACCTGCTGCCTGTTCTTGTTCTGCCCTAGAGTTAAGAATGGTCTTTATGTTACTAAATGGTTGAATAAATCCAAAGAATACTTCATGATACATGTACACGATATGAGATTCAGATTTCAGTGTCCATAAATAAAGTTTCATTGGAACACAGCCACGCTGTAACAGAATAAGAAATATATATTTGGCTTCTGCCTGTTGTTTCCTGGCACACGACTGCTAAAACCCAAGGAATCTCCAAAGTGATAAGGCTCCTGGATAGCTTCAGGATGGGGCTTGGTTGCCGGGGGAACCAACCATGTGATTGGAGGATTGGAATTCTCTATCCCAGCCTGGTCTCTGGAGAAAGGAGAAAGACTGAAGGTAGAGTTAATCACTAATGGTGATTTTATCAATCGTGCCTACCTAATACAGCCTCCATAAAAAATTCTAACCAAAGGGGTTATGGAGAGCTTCTGGGATAGTGAACACATGAAGGTGCTCAGTGGGTAACATGCCTGGAGAAGGTATATAAAGGTGTTTTCAAAAAGACCTCCCTCTTCTACAATTTACAATTCATCCAAAAATCCCACCCCGGAGACCCCAGGAAAGTTGTTTCTCTGGAAGCGCCCGGAGGCATGATGGGTAGTCAGGGGCCTTCTTGAGTCCTTGGTTCAACAGCAGAGCTCTTCTGATTCACGAGACAGAAAACGACCTTCTGTCACCAACAGTGGGATACAGATCCTTGATGCTCGAGCTGGAACCAGGCCAGCAAAAGAAATGCAGCAGAGTCCAACACAAATTCCATTCCGTCTGAACTTTTACATAATGATTAAATTAAAAGAAATCATTACCAGAAATAAATTTTGGCTTCTGAACGTGTCCTTTGCAGGTATATATTTGGATACTCACAAAGTTACATGTTGAGAAAGGCCAAGTTCTTTCCCATTAAATCCCAAACCACAACCATATTATTTTAATGCCTTTTTACATCTAATTGATTCAAACTGGGAAAAGTTAAAGGAAGCGTCCTCTTCATAGTAAACCCCAAGAAATTTCTCTTCTCCATTTCAGTATCTCCTACATAGAAGTGAACATAAAGACACAGGCATTTACATAATAGAAGCTTAGAACTAGAAAAGATATTAGAGACTATGTATTGCAACCCTTCCTACTTGCAGATGGCAGAACAGAAGTCAGATTTCAATGACTTGGACCAAACCCCAAAGTTACTGAGCTATAGAGTCAGACGGGAACTGGCAGATGGACTACGAGCCCAGAATTTACTCCAATATACAAGTGAACTTTGAAAAACATGAATTTGAACTGCACTGGTCCACTTATCCACAGATATGTTTTTCAATAAATACAGTATGGTACTGTCCATGTATTTTCCTTATGATTTTCTTAATAACATTTCCTTTTCTCTAACGTAGTTATTGTAAAAATACAGTCTATAATACGTATGACACACAAAATAGGTGTTAACTGTTTATGCTATTGCTAAGGCTTCAGGTCAACAGTATGTTATTAGTAGCTACGTTTGGGGGGTCAAAGGTCATGTGAATTTTCAACCATGAGGGGGTCAGTGCCCTTAACCCCCACATTGTTCAAGGATCAAGTATTCTCTGATCACCCCTTCAACTGAAATGCAGAAAAGTTCTCCTTTTGTGGACCTCCAACAACTGCAGGGACTGCTTTGAGAAAAATTTAACACTTAGTCATTTTATTTTTCATTTATTTTTATTTTTTTGACAGCAATTTTTTAAAAAGATTTTATTTATTTATTTGAGAGAGAGAGAGAGCACAAGCAGGGGGAACTGCAGAGAGAGAGGGAGAAGCAGACTTCCAGCTGAGCAGGGAGCTGGACGTGGGACTCGATCCCAGGACCCTGAGATCATGACCTGACCTGAAGGCAGACGCTTAACCAACTGAGCCACCCAGGCATCTCTTTTTAACAGTAATTTTAGTTCAAGTTCCACTCTTAATAATTTGAGAGTTAAAAATACTTCAGCTCAAAAAAATACTTTAGCTTAGTCCAATCAGAGGCTTACATCATCATTAATAATAATAATGAATTAATATTAATATATACCATAAGATTGCTTTGGCTGTCTGTTGTTTCTACAATATTTCCCCAGACTCTTTTTCATGATTTTCTCATCACCTTTTGCAATTTCTCAAGAAGCTATCATTAGTCTTTTTTCAATTCCCTAAAAATATTTTCTAAATAACCTTACTCATGATCCAATTTTTGTCGTTTAATTGAAAGTTGGTATGGGGGCACAGGGGTGGCTCAGTCAGTTGAGCATCCAACTCTTATTTTCAGCTCAGGTTGTGATCTCAGAGTTGTTATGTCAAGCCCCACCTCGCTTCTCACTCAGCATGGAGTCTGCTTGAGATCCTCTCCCCTACTCACTGCTCTATCTCTCTCTAAAATAAATATACACATAAAATCCTTTAAAAAAATACAAAGAAAGTAGGTATGTTTCCAGACTTAATTTAACTAGCCAATGTAGATCGCAATTTATTCAATTTTGGACTTCCAATGAGTTATTTTATTTTTTTAAATTATTTTTTTAAAGACTTTATTTGTCAGAGAGAGAGCGAGAGCACAAGCAGGGGGAAGCAGCAGGCAGAGGGAGAAGTAGGCTCCCCACTGAGCAAGGAGCCCAATGTGGGACTTGATCCCAGGACCACAAGATCATGACCTGAGCCGAAGGCAGATCCTTAATAGACTGAGCCACCCAGGCGTCCCTCCAATGAGTTATTTTATGCTGTAATTAAATGACAGAATGACTGGCTTGAAGTCATCTGTTATAAACATGGAAAGAGTTCGAAAGCTTAAATCCTTATTATCAAATTCACTCCATCTTTTCATTTTAGTTTCACTGGATCTTGTGTATGTAGAGGCACAGATACATAATATATATAATGGCACACAATTTGAGAAGAAAAGTGTTTCAAAATGTTTTCCTTTATATTTTTCTTTTCTATTTTATTATTCTGTATTCACCATCTTATTTATTTTTATTATTTCTTTTCTCTTTTCTCATTTATTGTTTACCCTTTTTGGAAGGGAGAAATCTTGTTATTGATAGAAATTTATGAAGTTTACTTAAGTGTGACAAAGAAGCCCCTTTTCCCACTTCTCTGTGAAATTAGCTAAGTAAACAACCATACATGCTTCCTACAGTTCATTGCTTTGTCAGAAGCACTGAGCACAGCATCAGTATTTGGTATTCAATAGTATTTGGTATTCAATAAATATGAATTAATTCAATAAATATGAATTAGTATATTTTATTAATATACTAATATTAGGCTATTTTTATAATGAATATAAAAGACAAAACAGGCAAAAAAGTATAAAATAGAAGTAAAACAAGGCTGAATTGGAGCCTACAAACCATGTTTCTTCTTGAAAAAAAGTTTTATAATGAGTTATTAATAAATGAACTTACAATGCAATCAATAGTTACTGAGTTTCTGAAAAAGATGAAATTATTCCTTTCTTTAACCTTCTTCAAAGTCTAGTATGGGTGATACACATTTTCATAAATGGCTATAATAAAAAGTGGAGGATAGGTAGAGACAGAAAATTAATGATGTTTATAAGAAAAATTGCTTTTAGGCAGTGGCAGCAACAAGATGATCAGAGATAGCTTCTTGGAATGCATGGAATTTGAGCTCAGTTTTGAAAATGACTAGGGTTTGGTCATAAAGTCATTAGCAAAAACTCATGCCAGAGAGGGAGACAGTGTAAGTGAATGTGAGGAGTGAAGGAAGCTGTGGGAAGGGGCAGGAAAGGATGGGTGCTAGAGATATTATAAAATTAAAGTTGGATCATGTCGCAAATGACTAGATCTGAGGAACAAGATGACTTTGAGGTTTTGTCTGGAAAGATAATGGTGCCATTAATAGAAAGAGGCAACAGAAGTAGGCTTGAAGAAAGGGATACTGAATTTCATTTTGTACACACGGATCTTGAACTTTTAGCAGGACATGTAGGTAGTGATACACTTGAAAATTGGAATTTTTCATTAAGCATTAGAGACATGAGTGTGTGGTCCTCCACACGGAGGAAACTCTTAAAGTTGACTTTAATTCAAACTGTTTAATGTCAAAGGGCTGCAAGTAGAGAAAGAAAATAGTCAAATTCATTACTCTGGGGGAATATTCATATTTAAGAGTTGGAGAAGGATTGTTATGACTAAGAGGGAGAAGCAGCAATTGGAAAACTATGATGAGAATGGAAACAGAAGAGGTCACATGTTCAAAAAGAAGTATATTTTGCAAGTCTGAAGAAGGCAAGGGGGTCTATTAGTCAGCTCAGGCCAATGTAACAAAATACTATAGACTGGGGGGCTTAAACAGTAAACATTCATTTTTCACAGTTCTCGAAGCTGAAAGTTCAAGATCAGGTACCAGCATGGCTGGGTTTGGTAAAAGCTCTCTTCCTGGCTTGTAGATGGCTACTTTCTCACTGTATTCCAACATGGTGCAAGAAGAGAAAAAGCAAGTTCTCGGGGTGCCTGGGTAGCGCAGTCGATAAGCGTCTGCCTTCGGCTCAGGGCATGATCCCGGCATTATGGGATCGAGCCTCACATCAGGCTCCTCCGCTATGAGCCTGCTTCTTCCTCTCCCACTCCCCCTGCTTGTATTCCCTCTCTCGCTGGCTGTGTCTATCTCTGTCAAATAAATAAATAAAATCTTAAAAAAAAAAAGAAAGAAAGAAAGAAAGAAGGGGCACCTGGGTGGCACAGCGGTTAAGCGTCTGCCTTCGGCTCAGGGCGTGATCCCGGCGTTATGGGATCGAGCCCCACATCAGGCTCCTCTGCTATGAGCCTGCTTCTTCCTCTCCCACTCCCCCTGCTTGTGTTCCCTCTCTCGCTGGCTGTCTCTATCTATGTCAAATAAATAAATAAAATCTTTAAAAAAAAAAAAAAAGAAAGAAAGAAAAAGCAAGTTCTCTGCTGTCTCTCCTTGTAGGGGCACTAATCCCATCATGAGGGTCTCACCTTCATGACCTCATCTAATGCCCAATTATCTACCAAAGGCCCCTGCCCCAAATACGTTGGAGATTTTTAGAGCTTCAAAACATGAATTTGGGTGGGAACACAACTCAGTCCATAGCAGGAGAACTGAGAAAATATCTGATTTTTAGATTAAAAAGGCATTTATAGCTTTTATGAGACAAATTTCAATAAGAATAGTAGAGCAAAAGTGAAAGGAAGCAGGAGTTATGGTGAGGAAATGCTACAGTGTGATTGATTACAGATCACATTGAGAAGTAGCAAGTTTGAAGGAAGGATTTTGAGAATGGGAAATCTCTTGTTCTTTAGTTATGTATATTGGTAGTTTTCTATAAATAGAAATACTTAACCACATCTGTATCAAGTTACTTAAAGTCAAAGTACGGAGTCTTCACTTCCCATTAGATTGTAGAAAATCACAAGAGACTCCTACTCCAGCCCCAAGAATGAGAACTAGCTAGATAAAATACATAATCATAGTTTTAAAAAAAAATCTATCAGAGGGCATCTATATAAACTACAGTAAAAGTCATAACCAAAATTAAAGACTTAACACTTTCTACTATGATCAGAAATAAGGCAAAGATGCCTCCTCTCACTACACCTAATCAATTCCATTGACATTAGATCCTAATTATTGCAATAAGAAAGAGAAATAAAAGACACAAAGATTAGAAAGAAAGAAGTGAAACTATCTCTGTTTGTTGCACGTATATATAATTGTTCATGCAGGAGTTCCCGAGGGATCTACCAAATGTAAGCATATCTCAGAGATATTGCAAGTTTGGTTCCAAACAGTGGCAATAAAGTGAAATTACAATAAAGTGAGTTAAGTGAATTTTAGGTTTCCCAGTGCAAATAGAAGTCATGTTTACGCCATACTGTATTAAATGTACAATAGCATTATGTCTAAAATATGTATATATCTTAATTAAAAAGTATTTTATTTAAAAAAGATTTATTTATTTATTTGAGAGACAGAGAGGAAGCGAGAGGGTGGGGGCGAGGAGGGGTGGAAGGAGAGGGAGAGAGAGAATCCCAAGCAGACTCCCTGCTGAGCACAGAGCCCAACCCAGGGCCTGATCCACCACCCCAAGATCATGATCTGAGCTGAAATCAAGAGTCGGCAGCCTAACCAACTCAGCTACCCAGGTGCCCTTAAAAAGTACTTTATTGCTAAAAAATGCTAACCATCATCTGAGCTTTCAGTGACTTGTAACCATTAATCACAGATCACCATAACAAATATAAAATGAAAACCTTTGGAATACCATGATCATTCCAAATTGTGACATAGAGACACAAAGTGAGCAAATGCTGTCGGAAAAATGGCACTAGGAGACTTGCTGGATTCGGGGTTGCCACAAACTTTCAATTTGTAAAAACACAGTATCTGTGAAGCATAATAAAGTGAAACATGCCTGTAACAGCAAGAACTAAGACATGAATTTAGCAAGGTTGCAGACACAACTATGTATGTATGTTTGTATGCTAATCTACAAAAATCTGTTGCAATTTCTGTACTAACAGTAAACAACTGGGAAATAATATTTTCAAAAATCCGTATATAATAATATCAATAATATGAAATACTTAGAAATAAATCTAACCAAAGGTTTGCAAGACCTCTACACTGAAAACTACAAACACTGCTAAGATAAAATAAGGAAGGCCAAAGAAATGCAGAGGTATATCATGCTTAATATTGTTAATGCACCAAATTTTCCTAACTAGTCTATAAATTCAAAGCGATCCCAATTAAAATCCTAGCTATCATTTTAGGAAATATTGAAAAAATGATACAAAGATTTACTGGAAGACATAGAATAGCTAAATCAATACTAAAGAAGAAAAACAACACTGAAAGATTGATACACCTTATTTAAAAATTATTATAGGGGCGCCTGGGTGGCACAGCGGTTAAGCGTCTGCCTTCAGCTCAGGGCGTGATCCCAGCGTGATGGGATCGAGCCCCGCATCAGGCTCCTCCGCTATGAGCCTGCTTCTTCCTCTCCCACTCCCCCTGCTTGTGTTCCCTCTCTCGCTGGCTGTCTCTATCTCTGTCGAATAAATAAATAAAATCTTTAAAAAAAAATTATTATAAAGATAAAGTAATCAAAAGAATTTGATATTGGTTTGAAAGGAGTAAGATAGAGATCAATGGACTAGCGAGCCCCAAAACAGATCCAGATTTGTGTATTCAATTTTACAGCCAACATATCGAGGCAATTCAATGAGGGGGAAAAAAAAGGTTTTTCAATAAATGATGTTGGAACAACCGGATATGCATATGGAACAAAGTGAACACTGATCCATATTTCACACCACATACAAAAATGTATTCTACGTGGATCACAGCCATAAACGTAGATGTTAAAATAATACTTATAGGAAAAAACAGGAGAAAATCTTTGTCACTTTGTACGTAGCAAAGATGTTTAAAGAGAAAAAACAAATCATGAAACATCAAAGAAAATAATAAATTAGACTTCATCAAAATTTTAAATCTTTTACTCTTCAAAAGATGTCATTAAATAAACAGAAAGATAATTCACACACTGGGAGAAAACATTTGCCACACATATATCAGCAAAGTAATAAAATTCAGAATATATAAATTTTACCTCTAAATAAGAAAGCAAGCAATTCTATTAAAAAGGGGCAAGAGATCTGAACAGATATTTCACTAAAAATATATATATGAATAGCCCACAAATATCTCTTCCTATGTCCAATAATATTAATTATGAGGCAAAAACCCATTGGAATGTCTAAAATTTAAAACTTTGACAATGCCAAGACTTAGTGATGATGTGGGATAACTGGAATTTTTTATATGCTGCTGGTGGGAATGTAAAAAGGAACAACTACTTTGTAAAACAGTTTGGTGGTTTCTTAAAATGTTAAACATGCCTTCTCATACCACCCAGCTATTCCATTTCTAAGTATTTACCCAAAAAGAAAGGTACACATATTTTCAAACAAAGACTTGAATGCAAATGTTCACAGCAGTTTGTGTGTGTGTGTGTGTGTGTGTTTTGTAATAGTCAACATCTGGAGAAAATTTAAATGTCTCTGATCATGGGAACAAATAAAAAGAGATGTTGTATAGCTACACACGTAAAGGACTATTACTCAGCAGATACACGCAACAAGGAAGATAAATTTCAAACTGTGTGAATGAAACCACATTCAAGAGACCACAATATAAGAATACATTACTTCCCCATAAAACCTAGATACTGCAAATAAATCTGTAAGTACAGAAAGCAGATCAACTATTGCCTGGGGGACAAAGGAGAAGTGGGGAATTGATGGGCAAAAGACACAAGAAAACTTTCAAGGGGTGATGGGAATCGTTTTTATGTTGATGATCGTGGTGGTTTCACAGGTGTATACATCTGTCAAATCATATCTAACTGTGTATTTTATATACGTGAGATTTATTGTACATAAGTTACACAATGTCTAAGTTGTTTTTTTAAAAAAAAAAAACTCAGTGGAGAACTCAAAGAAACCTAAATGAAATAGATTCCAAAATAAATTTTAAAAATTACAGGCCTTGGAAGGGATGAGACTCATGGCTATTTTCATCCCAGATGAAGTGGTGGAAGGTGACAGAATCTCCCCCAGGCAGGGGTCAAGAAAAGCTGGTTAAATGTTTATCAACCTTTTAACTGCTGAAAGATAGATTAGAACTCAGCGATGTCCCACAATTTATATTGACTCAGTCTTCCATACTTGCAGCTTAATATATATGTGTGCATGTGTAAACAGAGTATCCACTGAGAAATGGCAAGCAAAGAAAATGAAACAATTGGAAATGCTAAAAATGAAAAGCACAATATCAGCAATAAAGAATTCCATTTAACTGGCTTAACATCAGAGGAAAGGATCAGTGAACTTGAAGTCAGGTTAATAGAAACAACCCCAACAGAATCACAAAGAGAATACACATCAAAAAAGAAGAAGGAGAAGAAGAAGAAGAAGAAGAAGAAGAAGAAGAAGAAGAAGAAGAAGAAGAACAACAACAACAACAACAACAACAACAACAACAACAACACTTGAAATCTATGGAACAATACCACAAGGTCTAATGTCCATGTATTTAGAGTCCCCGGGGTGGGGGGGAGAAGAGAGAGGGATGTAGGAAGATATATTTGAAATGGCTGGGACTAGTCCATATATGATAATAGCATTAACTCACAGATCCAAGAAGTTCAGCAAATCCCCATGCATGATAAATACAAAGAAAATCACATCTAAGCATTTAGTCACCAAAATTCTGAAATTAAAAGATAAAAAGAAAAAAAAAAACAGCCAAAGAATCATGGAAATTAGCAAATAATGAAACAAAAAAATTTAAGGACTGAAGAAAGGAAACAAATCTGTTTCCCTTAAATCATATATATCCAACAAAATATTCTTAAAGAGTTAATACATAGGAAGAAAAGAGTTACCTAAACATTACAATTATAACAACTTTAGACTGGTGGGAAATTTAAAGATACTGTATTTTAATTTAACTGAATTTCTATCAAAAGTCTTTCAAATGCCTTCTTATTTCATGCATCTAATTTGGAAGTTCACAGGTCTTTGAAACTTAACTCTAGAGTCTAAGTTGACTACTGTGTAAGCAAATATGCTATTGATCATATGCAAAATCATTTAGAAACCACGATAAAGCTTTTCTATAGCCAGGAAAGGTGGTAAAACATGGTATTTAAGAGGATGGACGCTGCCTAGCTACAAACACTGGTTCCACCATTAACAGAAGGTATGACACTAAGGCAAGTTACTTTTCTGCTCTTGACTCCCTTTCCTCATTTGTACATTAAGCGATAAGGTTGAACATTTCTCAAAGGGCTCAATAAAACTTTAATTTTAACTCAGTTTTAACAATGCTTGGAATATGATATGTGCTTAATAAATGTTGACTCCTAGTTTTTGAAATTAGGTATAAAATTATTCTAGCACGTGTATGTGTTACATTGTTCCAGGCTCGGTTGACCTAAAGCAGTAGTCCTCAAAGTGTCACTTGCAAATCCTTGGGGATGCCCTGAGGCCCTTTGAAGGATATGCAACATCACAACTATTTTCTTAACATTACTGAGATAGGAGGTGCTCTCTTCACTCTCATTCTCTCAAAGGTATTGAGTGCAGCTTTCCAGAAGCTATATGACATCTAATAATGTCCTCATTTTATCAGCTAATAGAATGTGTGCTTGCGTAGAACTTTCTATGGCAGTAGATTAAGTGTATAAATGTATGTTCACGGATTAACTCAGTTTATTCTCAGAACTTCTGTTATGCTCTTCCCAGAAATCACTGGTTAAAATCGCTATTATCTCTGTAACCTCATCATTGTTCAATAAATCATTACTTTGGAATTCCTCAGTTTTTCTTACACGTTCATGTAAACACAAAAAATGACTACATTTTGCTGTTTTGCAGTAATATTAAATTATGTTAAGTTTTCTAAACTGCAAATTTTCACTTAAGCTGCTATGTTAGAATTTAGTAATATTTATTCCAATTGAAAGGAAAATTTATTTGTATTTTTCATATACTTATCAATGGATTCTTGGCTTGAAAAGATGAGACTGGAAGACCTTCTCAGCCATCACACCACACCACAGGTGTACCTTCTACATCTGCCATGGTGAATTTGACAGCTTCGCAATACTAAAAATTTTTCCAGATGGGATCCATGGTGATATTGATGAATGTGATGTTTTGATACTATACGATAAAATGTAAAATGTATCAACATTTGTTAAACCTGGCAAAGCTCAACGAACCAGTATTTTCCAATGACCATGGTGTTACAAAATCATGCAGTAATAAGGAACCATTCACAGAACATAGATTTTAATGGTTTCATGTCCCATATTGCAAGTAACCTTTAAGTTATGATCATGTTTCAATTTTTGAAATTTTTATACCCAAAAAATCTATAATTATCTGAAAACACTATTAAATCACTCCTCCCTTTTCAACTGTGTATCAGTGTAAGGCTGGAATTTTTTCATATACTTCAACCAAAAGAACTCGAATTTCTTAAATGTTAAAAAAAAATATTACTTTTGGGGTGCCTGGGTGGTTCAGTTGGTTAAGTGCCCAGACTTGATTTTCACTCAGGTCATGATCTCAGGGTCCTGGGATAGAGTCCTGCGTTGGTCTCATGCTCAGGGAGCCTGCTTAAGATTCTCTTTCCCTCTCCCGCTGTCCCTCCCCCCACTCACGCTCTTTTACTTTCTCTAAAATAAATAAATAACTAGGTAGATAGATAGATAAAGTCTTTGAAAAAAGAAGAAAAGGGGGCGCCTGGGTGGCTCAGTGGGTTAAACTTCTGCCTTCGGCTCAGGTCATAATCCCAGGGTCCTGGGATTAAGTCCTGCATGGGGCTGTCTGCTCAGTGGGGAGCCTGATTCTCCCTCTGCCCCTCCCCACCTTTCTGGCTTGGCTTGCGTTGCACTCACTCTCTCTCTCTCTCTCACAAAAATAAATAAATGAAATCTTAAAAAAAAAGATTACTTTTTATTTCAAACAATTATATAATAATTGTGGGTTCTTTTGCCAAATGCACAGTTAATGCTTACAGATAATACACTTCAGGTTTATATCTCACAAATCATTTGGGTAACACCACTTTGCTTTTCCACAGCATTTATCTTAATGTCACACTAATTTTGTATCCACTCATGTATCCTTCTCTCTGATGTTGGACAAGACAATGTACTTCCTCTTCAAAGTCTATATACCGCTCTAGACTCCATCACAACATGCTTTCTCCAGGACCTTTCTTTATAATTACTCTACCTAATCTTCCCTTAAAATCTTCCCTCTTTCTTCTACCTGAATTCCTCCATTTATCCATTCATCCAATCATTCATTCATTTGTTCATATATCCCAGAAATATTTATTAAGCATCTATGACTAATTTCTAACAGATGAGGTTTCAGAAACCCAAAACAAAAAGAAATAACAAACCAACACTAGACCCTTAAGGAATGTTTCATGTAGGGAATGGGGTGTGGACAGACTTAAAGCACACAATTCAGTTAAAATGTGATCTCTCATGACATGTGATGGGAAGACAGAAAATCTGCATCTAAACCCAACACAGTACACTGGTAAATGCTTCCTCAAAAAAAGACTTCAGCTGAATCTTCTAGAATAAGTAAGAAATAACAAGGCATAGAAAACAAGAAAGGTATTCCAAGGAGTAGAAAAAGATGTGCAAAAGACAATGACAGTAACAAACAAACAAAAAAGAGCTTGGTGACCAATTACAGTAAAGACAATATGTCCATAACACAGAACTCAAGTAAGAGAATAACCAAGACATTGACCAGCAGAGTTAGACAGTAAAATAAGGCTGGCAGACTCTTTGAAATTATGAACACCGCATGATCTCTACACCCCTTAAAATGGGTTTTCACACACTGCATGCAGCAACTTCTTGATACTCACACCATGACAAGTGATTATTTATCAAGGACAATTAATGTAAGGAAACATAGCCAAACACCATTTTACCGTGTGTAAAACAGACTATGACAACCTACAGCTACCAATTTCCACTATGTACTGAAACAGATTCAATATTAAGCTAAACATAACTAAACTGATGTCACTCTGGTTAGATTTAGATAGATAATCAAGGCCACAACATGCTGGTGAAGAAAGTGTTCTAACCACCCTCAGGACGGGGAACAAACGTGTGAAGAAAGAACTCTTTTCAGGACCTTGAATTTTTTTTAACCTTCCTCTTCCTGTTTGAACACTATATTGTCACCCAATGGACCCTACTTGTATCTACCTTTCTCATTTATGCCCTACATGCTAGGTCTTTCAGTTTTCTTTTTCTCTTACATTTAAAGGTCTACGGTCCAAAAAAACCACACTTTTGCTTGAAGGTAGAAGGCAACATAATAAATGTGACTTTTGCTATTGGGCAAACAAGGTTATGCTCTTCTTCCAAGTAAAACAGTTATTCCAGGGGCTCCTAGACATAAAATCCAAAGGCCTACATTAATCCAAAGGAGTGGTCCCTAGGAGAGGACTGGTGGAAGAAAAACTTTTATGGTAGATGGACTTATGATACCCTTCTTGCCCTTGGCCAAGCCATCAGGTGAGTAGCGGGTGGTGGTAACCCAGTCTAAATTAGGATAAATTCTTATAACTTCAAAGGGTGGCAGAGAAAGAGGAGATGGGGAAAGCTGGCAAATTCAGTTCAGATAATTTGCTATCTACCCAAGGAACAGACTCTCAAGAAATATCGAGCTCTCCTATATACCACCACTGATTTTTTAAGCATAAGACAACACAACACAAGCTTAAGAATTACTCTAAGCCAATCACTAGAGAAAAGAACCAGAAATAGATGCAGGGTGTATTAAATTGTTATTTGGTGGACAAAGAGGAATGTTACTTACAATTAACAATGGCGAATATTTTAAAACACTTAAAAAATGGAATTTTACCCAAAGACTGTTCACTGGGAAAAGTGTCTTTTCCTAATCACATTTACAAATGAATACTAATCCACTGTAAGAATATCTTGTTTCAAATACTGACCTATCAAGTACTGACAATGTTAATGTGTTTATCCAAATCTCTTCCATGTTACAGTGCTATATCTTCATTAAACTTTATGCTCACAAATATACGACTTAAAAGTTTTGGGGCGCCTGGGTGGCACAGCGGTTAAGGTCTGCCTTCGGCTCAGGGCGTGATCCCGGAGTTCTGGGATTGAGCCCCACATCAGGCTCTTCCGCTATGAGCCTGCTTCTTCCTCTCCCACTCCCCCTGCTTGTGTTCCCGCTCTCGCTGGCTGTCTCTCTCTCTGTCGAATAAATAAATAAAATCTTTAAAAAAAAAAAAAAGTTTATGTTATACCAATGGAACATATATAAACCACATAACGTTTAACTACTTATAATAGAGAGTATCTGAAGCGGCAAAATCATTGAAAATTGAGAACAATCAGCAGCTAATAATTCAATATCCTACAAATAAACTTAGACTAGTAAAACAACAAAACTTCTCTAATAAAACGAATGGCATTAGAATTATAGGGGCCTCTCAACCTCACAGATGGAAACACCTTTTCCAAGGTAAGGAGCCAAATAATTTCCTCGTTAAATCTAGAAAAGCATATCGAATTTTGAATAGTTTGAATTGATTTACGAAGGTCAAATTAAAAGTCATGCATGTGCCGTATCCTGTCCCCAAACTCAAAAAACAAGGTAGTTCTACATTACCTAATAAAGCAAAAACTCAGCCTGGCATCCTGGTCTTTTGTAATCTAACCTCTCTTTACCTTAAATCTTTTTATAAATACGCCCCAACGTAGCCTCATCGCTCCAGCAGGCCTGTATCATATCACACATTTTTACTGAGTGCTTACGATCCATGGGACCTTCTACTGGGTGTCTGTGAATAAAATGAGAACTAGACAGAAATGGTACCTCCTGCCACCGAGGAGTGTACTGGTGAAAGCAGACAACTCAGCAGGCAATTATGGGGAAGTATAATAATATGATGGGGAAGCACAGAGCATTGAAGGAAAACATAACAAAGCACTTAACTCAGGCTGGGAAGGTCAGGGAAAGTTTCTGAGAAGTATAGCCCAGTTTGAGATTAAAAGTTTGAGTAGGTATGGGCCTCGGGAAAACCGAGCAAAGGGAAAAGAAATCTAGAAACGGAGGGAGAGATAACAGAATGTTCCAGAAAGGAATACTTCAAAGGTGTGCTTGAGAAGACCTGCCGTTACCCCTTCTCCCTCATACTCTGGTTCCTCACGGACATGCAAGCACGTGGATGCACACACGCACACCCCACGCTCTGCCCACTCACCTGCTCTCTGCTCTGCGCCTTTCCTATTCTCTGCCCAGAACACCCTTCCCACTCTTCTCTAAATTTAAATCCTACAGGTCCCGCAAAGTCCCACATCAGTCCTCTTTTAAAATCTCAATTCAGAGCCAGATCTTCTCTAGCGAGCCTTCAGTATTTCCATTCTGCAAAGTTCTTCAGACCTTACTAGAAAGGCACCACTAATACTAAGCTCATCGTGTGTAATTCTGAGACTATTTCTGGGTTCCGTTAACTCTACATGCAGACTTTAAATTCCCTCAAGTCAGGGGCTGTGTCATAAACTGTGCGTGTATGTCGCTCAGTGACGAACATAACCCATAACAAACCTTGTTACAAGAAGTACAAAAAAGCGACAGCCTCTGAGAGGAATGTCATAAAATATAAAATAGGCTGGAGGTTTCAAAAATTACAAATTCAAAAAAAAGTTCTTTTAATTCTAATTTATCTTTCCAGTAAAGTGGAGATAATGGCATTTATATTGGGTATAGGAAGAGTTCAACGGCTTGCCAGGGATGTGAGGAAATTCAAATGATGGCACAGGACTGGTCAAGCAGAACTACTCTTTGTTTTGTTTCATCTCCGTTCCTCAAGAAAATAATATTCGTGCTGGCAAAGCTAAGACCAAAATCAAAATAACAAATTTAAAGCCCAAGGTATAAAATGGTATTAAATATTCCAAATGAGTTTAAATCCATTCATGTGAAGAAACCGCGTTACAAAGAACTGAAAACATTTGCGGATGAAATAAGGGGATAGTTAAAATCATCTTTAAAAATATTACAGTGGGGAGAAGGGTTGAAAGAGAAGGAAGAATCCAGCCATTGTCTCACTTTTCAAAATAGAGAAGGTGATTCCACCAACTCTAGCCTAGAGGGCTTGACGTTCATTTCAGGCATGATTCCCAAGAGAACTGTAAAACTATGGTATGTGAGTATTCAAAATGTGAGGTGCTGTTACCTACAAGCTAGTGAAGGGTGGCAGGGAACATATCATTATATAAAAATAATAACTTGGTATCTATTCTGCAGAAAGTGGAAATGCATTTTCCCAAGGCCTTTGCCCAAGTCTGTCACAGTATACTCCTGGGCCACACAAAGGAATGTCAACTCCAAAGAAAGAGAGTTAATTGATGATATAATTGGCTGGACATCCGCATAAAGAGGACTACTAATTCATAGACTGATGTAAAGCAAGAAGAAGGTGTCTAGGATCTAGGATCGTACCAGATGTCCTTCCAGTTCAACTTTTTACAGTTACTTAGATGAAGATCTTAATTGTATCCTAATCAAATCTATTAATGCCATCAAATTGGGAAAGAATGGCTAAACTTTATCAAGGAATCAGAATCCAAAAATACCTTGACCTTCTGAAACTACAGACTAAATGTAGAGATTAAATTAAATTGCAGTAAGTATTTTTAAAAGTCCCAACTCACATGTACAACTGGGGAGAAGTATATCTGCAGAAGAGTATGGATAAAAAGATGCATAATTAAACAGTGTAGTGTGGATGCAAAAAAAGTGGGGGAAAGACAGATTAGATTTTAGGGTGATTTACTATACAGTATCCAGGGGACGTAACCAGATATATTCAATGATACCAGTCCATTCATTGATATTCAGCTCCAGGGACCACACTTTAAGAAAAACAGGAGTGCATCCAAAAGAGAAATACCCTGATGATAATGAGACTTTCAGGGCATGTCAATTAAGGATGAGGTGAAGGAACTGGATAGTACCAGTAGAGACACAAGAGTAGTCATATATAAAAGCATTTTGTGTAAGTACTCTAAGAGGTAATAATCAGCATACGAATATTATGGAGATAAATAGTTCAATATAAGAAAAGAGTTCTTATGCTCAGGACGGGTTAAGTAAAGAAATGCCTCCTAAGTTCCAGATGAATCTTGAGAAATGATTTGCCTAAATTGATCTTAATAGTCTCTGTGAATATGGAAATAAGGTCATCTGCTAAGAATGAAAAGAGTAAGGCTAATGTGGGCAGATTGGAAAACCTGGAAAAATCTGGAACAAGTACTATGGAGAATTTGATATGAAATTATCCAAGACAGAATAAAATAACTTCCTAGCACTGTTAACCATCTCTTAAGCTGAAGTTAGAGGGAATCAGATTCTGGCAGGTCTAGTGGCAAGAAATCTGAAGTCTGAAGCAGAGTTGACATTGCTGTTCAAGATGAGTGTGGTAAGTAAAGAGAGGAAAATATGAGAAAGGTGGGGGTGGCCAACGAACAGTAACGGAAGAGAAGGGTGTTGGGTAGTGATGAGTGAGTGGAATTAGTGGAAGGTTAAGAGGTTAAGAATATGAAATTCTTAGCTTTTCATTCAGCAGGGGCCATCCTGAGTGATGAGAAGGCCTGAGGGGGTGAATACCAGTGGACTCCCAGAGGGAGGTCGAGCAGGTTCGGTAGGGTCCTGTGAAAGCCGGATCCGTAGATGTTGAATGAAGCCCTGAACAATGACAGCTGATGAAAAACCTCCATTATTTTAGATTCCCAAGGAAAGTAGAATGTTCGGGAGGTCAAAAAGCACTGGTACTGGGGACAGGGTAACACAAGTGAAAGATGTAAATTTAAAAAAACAAAGGGTAATTGGACGATGGTAAAAGAAATAACAGTTTACAAGCAGTTCTGAACAGGCTGAAAGCCACATGAGAGAAGAGCACAAAAGTGTCTCTCGGTGATCAAGACCATAATATTCCATGGAGCGTCAGTGCAAAACAAATATCTCTTTAAAAAACTGTATTCTTGAACTGAATACTGTATAGCATCAAGGCATTAAAAAGCCTTAATTCAAGAATTAGACACAACACAATTAATCTCATTAGACATCTACTATGTGCCAGGCACTAGGGATCCAGTGATGAGTATCCCGAAAGAGATCTGAGTTTGGTAGGCAATATAGACATTTTTACAGGTATTTCTAATATAATGCCACATAGAAAAAGGAGACGTGTAGATAGGTCAGACCTGGAAAAAAATTCAGGATTAAGAAGTTTTTTTTGGTCTGCCCAACTTCCTTTCCCCAGGGTGTTCACTCCCGAAGCCATTGTCTTCTGTTGGCTTCTTGCTAATTCCTACTGTGGGGAGGAGGAGGTGGTGGTATGTAAGTTAATTAAATTGAGTTGCCTTTGATTTCTGAAAGGGAGGGTTCGTATTATAAAACAAGTATTAATTGCCATAAAGCATTTCGGGTAAGTGATATGAGTAATTACAAGCAGTGAATATCACATTTTTATCCCAAGGGGTAATCATGCCCCAGAGACCCTCAAGTTTTATAAGATAACCATTCTTTCCTCCTGTAGGCTGAGGAGGGAGCTTACCTAAAGCTCTTCACTCCTTGCAAATAATTCTATTCCTACTCTATAACCCTCATGACTAGAAGAAGATAAAATCTGTTGGCCCGAACCCAGAAGAGAGAAAAAAATATGAAATAGGTCAGACACTTCTAAATTGTTTGAGGGAAATAAAAATAAGCAAATGTGATTCAGGATAGCCAGAACATTATTACAACTCCAAATAAGTCAACTCGTCTATGGACAACCAAATTTGTTCACATAAAGACCTAAAAATTGTCAAAAACTCTTTTTGTATCGGGTCAAGGTAGAAATACTCAAAACTATCACATAGGCACCTAATAAGTAATTTATATTGATATTTTACGAAGAAAAATATCTCTTTCTACAAATACGCAGAAAAGTAATTAGTAGTATTTAAGAAAAGTAGCTTGGGTGAATATCTATAATTAAATGATATAAAAATCAGTGCCATAAAAGTTATGTATCCCAGCAAAAGAAAAAAAAAAAGCTAAGCAACTTCCTGGCAAATCTGACAAATAGAAAATATTCTCAATAAGTAATTTCCTCCAAAAAATTTTCCCTTCAGTAGCATACTTTTTGGTTTATTCAAATACTGGTTTAGCTTTCTACTTCTCCTTACCTGGAGAAATTAATTCTTAAGGCTCATTTGATTTTGAACTAGAGATTTTTTGGGTACTGATACTATTTTAAAAATCAATATTCTCCCCCCTACAGTCATTATTAATTGTTAGCAAATGTAATCTACAAATATAAATACAGGATTTAATTTCCCTGATATGCTTTTTGACAAAATTCAAGGTTATCTAATCTTAATTTATAAAAAACACCAAACAAACCTGGTATTAACTAAAGATTTAAGTCTTTTTGTTTGAAAAGTATCTATGACACAACGGTTGACATCTAGGCATGGGAATATTTTATTGACGTATTCATAATAGAAGTAATTTAATTTTAGTTATCACTTCTTTAATTTTTAGTGCAATGTTAAAAGTTTTTCAATATAATGCCTTAAAATAAGATTGTTTCATAAACCATAGTTATAAGAAATATAAGGACTAAGGCTTACGAAGCTTCCCACATTTCTTTTTCCATTGGTGCTACCAAATATAAGTCAAATACCTTTACATTTTCTCCTGCATTCTCTAAATGACAGAAAACTATCTTACATAAATTATACCTGGACATCTAAAAACAGGGTCTTTAAGGGATTATTCATATTCCTACACTTCGAAACACCACAGCAAGTTTAAGTACTTTATATTTCTGTTGGGGTTCAAATAGAGAAAAATATAATTTTTATTTTCTGCGTCATACTAGAAAGAGATCTTACAGTACAGGAAGAAACAGAATATACCTATCTATTCATCACAAATTTCTACTACATAAAGTTTACCTACCAAGTTTCCTGACACATTTAAAAACATACAAGTGGGCCTATCTTACATGAAATGTTTAATTATCGTAACATAAGTTATTCTAGAATATTTCCAGCCATTTTATGTCTGCAGGCTTTATGTAGAAAGCCTACTGTGTGGACAAGAAAAAGTAAACCTTATATATTTTAACTTCGTGGCTATTTTTCTATTTTCTATCTCTATCTTGTAAATGTAACATCCTTGTAGATATCTGAGGACTCTGGACTATCAACCCAAAAATGCAGCAACTCAAATGTTTAAATACAATATCCGGGGCTTCACGACTCCTTGAAGGACATCTACAGACTCAGCTGTGTAAGAACTTAACAGAACACAGACTACACAATCTCGCTCAAAGAGTAATAAAGCTTATACGGTTTTTTGCCAAATTAAAGTTTGGTTTGGAATTTTAGATTTTCATATTGTTGTTATATTTTTATTGTTACTGACTTTTTACCACTCTTCATAGTAGAGCACCTGATGTGACCACTCCTGAAGAGAAATATAGCCATTTTAGGAAAGGCAACAGATTACTTCCACACTATGAACCAAGATCTAAAAATCTCGATCATTAAGTGCTTCAACGTTTATGTATGTAACCCAGAGCGTTAATGATTTTCCCACTAAGACTACTTCAAGTAAGTAGGTAGACATTTAATGATATCACCATCGGAAGACTGACCCTGAAAAATCACTATTGATACATAAGAAATGCACGCACACACACACACACACACACACTATGGCCTGTTGTATTTAAAACTCAGACGGGTTTTCAGTATGTTGGAAACCAGGTGCCTCTGACCCGTTACCATTAAGGGAGAGGTTCAACCTGCATTACTTCAGAAGATACAAACTGTTCATCGAGTGCAAAACGAAGAACCGTAGGAAATAAGTGAGCAAAAGAAAGACGCACGAAATCCATAGCCTGAAATCACATGACCACGATGCCTGCAGCCCCTCACACAAACGCCACTGTGAGGCTGCTCGGCTCAGCAAGGACAGGCTGCAGGCACGGACCCGACGCGCAGAGACGGTTGTGATCCCCTGCTCACCATTTCCCCAAGTGCTGCAGTAGTAATGCAAGCAGAAAATTGGACTGCCAAATTAGACCGCGCGCGTGCATACACACACACACACACACACACACACACACACACACACACACACACACACTTACTCTTCCGTCCAGCCCCGAGCAGCCCCGCTGGAAGTTTGCTGGATGCTTTTTCTAAGCAATCGGGCGACCGTAGCTGTTTGCTTTCCCCAAGGGCGAACGGCTCGCTCACCCAGCAGCCGGCGGGGTGAAGTTGCGGTAAAGCCGGGGCGCGGCCTCGAGCGCCGGCCGGCTCTAAGGTCCCGGCGGCCCTTTGCTGCCGCAGCTGGCCCTCGCGTGAGCCCGCGGCCCCGGCGCCCTGGCCGTGGGAGAGCAGCGGCCCCAGCGCGCCCCGCGCGTTCTCACGCCCCGGCTCTCCGAGCGCCGCCGCTGGCGCTGCGCGGCCCGGCGCCCACCCCCGTCAGTCCTCTTCCCTCGGGCCCCGCAGCTCCCCCGGGCCCTGAGCCGGGCCCCCGGGCGCCGTCTCCTTTGCTCCCTCGCTCCTCCCCAGCGTGGGAACCCGGCCCCGGCCCTCCAGGGGCTGAGCAGCTGGGAGCGCGCGGAAGTCTTCCCAGGGAGGGGAAGGGGGATGAGCCCAGGCCAGGGGCCCGGGGAGAGGGACTGCCTCTCTGGGGAGCCCCGAGCCGCGCGGGCACGCAGAGACCACTTACCCGGTGGCTTGCCAGACCTCGCGGCTGCGTTTCCGGATCGCCGGCTGCTCCTGGGCGCGCCTGGCAAATCCCCACTGCGAACGCAGAAAGAGAGTGGGCGTCAGGGACAGGAGAGGGTGAGCGGGAGAGGGGACCCTGCAGTCGCACCTGTCAGTCCGGGCGCAAGTGCATCCAACAAACACGCGACCGCGGTACTCACACTTGGGCTCACTCCTGCCTACCTGCTCAACAGGCAGGGCGGGACGCGACGTGCCTCGCAAACCGCATTCCCCGCTCTGCTCCCAAATACTCTATCAGCTCTGGCTGTGGTCCCTCCCTGTCTCTGTATCTCTCTCTCTCTCTCTTTCTCTCTCTGATGACTCCAAAGGATCCCTTATAATCCCTTTCCCTACTGCATTCAAGTTCTTTTCAGAATCCTTCCACTTCCCTACACCGAAAGACTGAAAAAGAAAGTAGCGACTAAAACGCACCATGGTGAGGTCACTCCGGGTCTCGGTCCCGCCGATGCTCGTGACGTTCCCCGCCCCCTCTCCCCCCGCAGGTGTCGGTCGTCTGGGGCGGCTCCCCGGCTGCTCTTTGCCTTTTGCCTCGGGCTTAGCGCAGCCAAAGTGTCGGAAAACTGCGAAGAAACCTGCTTTGGAAAATCAGCTCTGTGCTGGAGTCCCACCCACTACGCCCAGACTAGGGCAGGCGAACTGAGTCCTGGCCTCTCCAGCCGCCCAATCGCCATCCCAGCAGTTACTGTGTGGAGAAAGAAGGGACAGGGACAAAGGAAGAGACACACAAAAAGGGAGGGAACTCAAGGAAAATTTGGCTCGCTTAGAAAAAAAAAAAATCTTCACTACGCACTGGTCCAGATAAAATGTTGTTTACAGTAGTTAAAACCTCCAACATGAGAGAAGTGAATACCGCCCGGACGCTTTTCTTGTCCTGGTTTACAGGTTTAAAACTATTCTAAGCCTTTGCAAATGCAATTCTGCGGTTGCAAATCTTACACATCTTCCCAGTAAAGTCCTGATTCTGCTTGGTTCGGTGCATTTAATTCTGCTGGTGTGTGTGTGTGTGTGTGTGTGTGTGTGTGTGTGTGTGTGAGAGAGAGAGAGAGAGAGAGAGAGAGTATTCCAGCACAGAAAAATAAGTTCTGACACTGATTTTGAGTCAGTTTTCTGACTTTAAAAAAAATCTCATTATGCTGTTTCATTGTGAATTCATAATTAATCCTAATTATTATGTGATCCTTCTTCAAACCCAGGAACTCTGAAACAAATCGTTCATGGTTTATCTGCAGTTCTTATATTTCTCCCAACATCCACCACATAATCTGGTCTCATGTCAGACTCACCACATTTGCAAAATTTTCTCCCAGCCTCGTCTACTGGGTTCTCCTCATGGCAAACATTAGTGAGAATAAGCTAAGGGGGGGACGCCTGGGTGGCAGAGGTTAAGCGTCTGCCTTCGGCTCAGGGCGTGATCCCGGCGTTGTGGGATCGAGCCCCACATCAGGCTCCTCCGCTATGAGCCTGCTTCTTCCTCTCCCACTCCCCCTGCTTGTGTTCCCTCTCTCGCTGGCTGTCTCTATCTCTGTCGAATGAATAAATAAATAAAATCTTTAAAAAAAAAAAGAATAAGCTAAGAGGGGAAAAAAGACATTTAAATTTAAAAAAACGTTTAAGTAAACTTTGCCTTAGTATCAGGCAAAGTTCAGAGCTATAAATTGGCATTTTTTGGTTCTGCCATCTCTGAAACCTTCCCCTCCTCTACACCCAACCCATGATAATGTCTTAAGTCAGTAGGGCTTTTGTCCTCAGAGCTTTTAGAATTCAAGACCTAGAATAAAAAGTAAAAATAAATTCCCAGTGATGTACTGTGCACTAAAACTGCAGTAGGTGACTATGTCAGCCTTGTGCTATCGTCTCAGGTGACCGCAAGGAGAAATCAAGAGCAGGAAGAACTGGGAAACCAGTTAAGTAGAGGCATGCAAGCGATATTTTTAAACAATCAGATATGATAGAAACATAATGTATTAAGATGACCTAAGGGTCTTTCTTGTGTCTATGTAGAAAGCAGAAAAACCTTAATTGTTACAACTGTATTATATTTACAACTGAATTGTATTTTACAACTGTATATATATATTTACAACTGAGTTATACCTTGTGATGTGCAAGTATTTGAGAACTACTTGTAAGCAGGTATGTACCACTTCCCTTTTGTATCTATAATCCCCTGTAGCTCACGAGCTTTGAAGCAGTTCTTCAGAACAATCTGAAATGCTGTGTCCCAGACTATAGTCTTCAGGGAGACAGCGAATAAGGCATAGACTAACCTACAGTGAGGTTGGCTTTCTTTCCGTGGACACCATCATTGAAAGAGGATCTCTTACTATTTTTTAAAAATAAATTCAGCAGTATGAAAGCTCAGGGGAAGAAGAGATATCTTCTGATAGGAGAAATCCTTCATAATGGACCAGCATTAGAGCTAGGCCTTAAAAATTTGGTGATGGCGAAAAGACGAAATAGAGGAGCTTTGTTTTGTTTTGTTTTTTGTTTTTAGGCAGAGGGAAGCTTGTGAACAAGGGCATGGAGGTGAGAAGGCATGAAGACCAATATTGAAGAAACAGAGAGTAATGCCAATAGACAGAACTACGTAGTTAATGAAAAACAAAACAAGTCTAGGAAGATAAAGTGGAAAGACCAGCTGGAACCAAATGGTCCCATTGGCCTGTCTTCCAGTTCGTGCCCGGTAGGCTCGTGTAAAATCTGTGTTTTTGTTTTTGTGTTCCTTACTCTTGTCAATAATCCCTTCATCCTGGACATGACTCACTTAACCCATTCATTTCTACCTGCATATCTCATAGCACACCAAAGTCCTTCGCACACACTACATTTAACCTCAGTCATCTCTGCCCTGGGCTACTCGGTTTTACCAAGGGTAGACTCTCCGCTGGAGAGTGCTTATATTCTCCTTTTCCCCTCCTTTGTCACTCTCAGGCAATGCAGCACGTGGGGAAAGTAACCAATCTAGGGTGTCAGGTGATGGTGAAGTCCATGTCCTACTCTGAATGTGGGATAAGCCCTGAAAAAGTGCTAAGGGTTCCTTGATGTTAGGGAAGTAAGCTTTGCAGCCTAAGTGCCTAGCAATTACCTTGGCTCCTAAGAGGGGTTCAGTAAAATAACGATCGAGTGGATGAATGAATATATGAGTATTTCATCACCTTCCAGGTCCATTCTGCTGTCTTACAGATAATGTGTAGGTTAAAACCCACTTGCCTCCACTTTATTGAGAAAAGGAAATCCGTCATAACAACTGAATAAAAATGCTAACAAGGACAAGTATTTGGTTTAAAGCAATCCTTGGTAGCCCTGTCAGCTTTGGCAGAAAAGCTCCAGTTTCTCTTCTCAAAATGCTTTGTTTTTTCCTGTGCCCACAATTGACAATAGCACAAAAGCATTCAAATGTGTATTTTTTTCACACTCACAAATGACGATGGCAACCAGCGATGGGATGTAAGGCCTTGCTACTCAGAGTGTGGCCTGCGTGAGTATCAGCAACATCAGCATGACCTGTCCTCTGCCGGAACTACAGAGTTATGAACCTCACTCCACACCTGGAATCAGAATATTCGCCTGACAAAATCATCCCTTGATTCTAATGCATATTAAAGTTTCAGATGCCCTGATCTAATATCAATGCATTAAGTATGCTAGAGTTGGAAACAGGTTGTAAGCATCTGTTTAAGCCTAGAGAATTTTAGGACCAGCATCTTTTTTTTTTTTTTTCCTGTGATGTTATTACCAAATCAGTTTATATAAAGATATGGGACTAATTGATTAATCTCTACTGGCTTCTTGGTCTAGTTCATAAAGCAAACACAAATTCATAAACCAAAGGGAATTGAGAGAGAAACAAGGATGGGAACAATGCATCAATAGGGAAGATATGAAAAACAGTGAGCAGTATTGGATACTTTTTTAATATGTCAGGGGCAGAACTTCACTTATTTTTTAGCAAATGGATAAACCACTTGATTGTACTGTTTATCAAATCAGGATAACCTGTCAAACACAAGAAAGATAACTTCATTATCTTTTTCCTCTTTATGACTCTTGTTTCCCCTCCTTTTCTTCTTAAGATGATTTACTTTTAATTTGTTTTAGATACAACTAGTTAGATAAACTTTACATTGGTAACTGGTCATTACTGGGACTGTGTTTAGTACTCCAAAATGTCTCTTTTAGAATGTGAAGTTTGGGGATGCCTGGGTGGCTCAGTCGGTTAAGAAGTTAAGCATCTGCCTTTGGCTCAGGTCATGATCCCAGGGTCTTGAGATCCAGTCCCACATCGGGCTCCCTGCTCAGCAGGGAGCCTGCTTCTCCCTCTGCCTGCCACTCCCCCTTCTTGTGCTGTCTCTCTCTCTCTCTCTGATAAATAAAGAAATAAAATCTGAAAAAAGAATATAAAGTTTCAATTAGGAAAAGCAGACCATGTAGGGTTGGGGTCCCTAAATTTTTTGTCTTGGTATCAACATTCATGAAGCAGTTAAGACTCTAAGAGATTCTAATGATGACAGAAATGTTCATACTTTTTCTCAAACCGATGGTGTTTGTTACCAGTAAATAGAGTGGTAGGCAGAATAATGTGCCCTCCCTACCCCAAAGTGCCCATGCCACCCCTGAAAACTATGATGATGTTATGTTACGAGGCATATGGTGAGGGGAAGTTAAGGTTGCACATAGAATTAGGATTCCTAATCAACTGACCTTGAGATGGGGGAGATTATCCCAGATTATCCATATGGGCACTCTGTAATCGCAAGAGCCCTTATAAATGAAAAATGGAGGCAAGAGAGTCAGGGTCAGAGTCATGTCATGCCATGTGAGAAAGACTTGACCAGGAATTGCTGGCTTGAATGATGCAAGAGGGTTATTACCAAGGCATGAGTGCAGTCTCTAGAAACTGGATAAGGCTGGAAAACCTATTCTCCCTGAGAGCCTCCAGAAAAGAAGCAGCCCTGCCAACACTTTGATTCTAATCTGGTGAGACTCATTTCAGAGTCTCAATTTGTGTTGCTTTAAGCACCTAGGGTTGCGGGTGTTTGTTACAACAGCAATGGGAAATGAATACAGATTTTGGTACTGGAGCATGGGGTGCTATTGTAATAAATACCTAGAAATGTGAAAGTAGCTTTGAAATGGGGCAATGGCCAAGCCTGGAAGAATTTTGTGGAACCCGATTTTTAAAAAGCCTAGCTTGCTTTGAATGCACTGTTGGTGAACATATGTATGTTAACTCTGCAAGCGAGGACTCCAAAATGTGGTGGAGAAGAGGATGCATGGTAGAGAGAGCCTGTGTCATTCTAGAGAATACTTAATATGGCACGATCTGACTGCTGGTTGAATTATGATGTTAAAAATGTTGCCAGTGAGGACATAGCTGGAAGTGACGAATTTGTTCCTGGAAACTGGAGGAAAAGCAATATGGCAGGAAACTTAGCTGAATTATAGTCTGCAGTACCAGAAAGGAGGAATCTGGATATTTAGCAGAGGAGATTTCTAAGCAAAGTGTTGGAAGGCATGGCTTGGGTTTTCTTGCTGCTTACTCTAAAATGTGAGAGGAAAGAGAAATTAAAAGGAAGAACCATTAAACGAACACAGAACCAGGATTGGTGATTTAGGAAATCTTCAGTTTATCTAGACAGTGAAAGATGCCATGCCATCCCTTTCCAGGGAAATGTAATGTCCTTGTACTTCGGTGATAATGGAGAGGCTTATCAATTCTCATATTTGAAAAATTTGCTGGATATACTGATATGGCAGATCCCCATATTTTAATTTTATGTCTAAAAGTACTTGTGATATTGACTCTTTTAGCCCTGATATCATTGCACAGCACCAGTAGTATTCCAAGAATTGTGCTTCGAATGGAGGCCAAAGTGGTAGTCCATAGACCTCAATATATTTACTGCTGCTGACTACAGGAAATCGAAAAGAAAATGTAGAATGGGGACGTTGACATAGAAGTCCCTAACATGAATGGGTTAATGAATCCTGTAAAAGAAAGACTTGAAAAACTCACTCAAAGGTATTTCTTAAGTGTAACTCTGCCTAGTAAAAAATATTTCCCATGAGTAAAAATTGACACATTGAAAAGGAACAGTTCAGCCTTACAAAGATATGATGTCTATAAAAACAAAACGATAAGTCCGTAGCTATGGTTAATTTCTCATCCTAACTTAGTTCAAAACACACTTAGTTTTCTTTTCTTTCTTTTTTTTTTTTAATGATTTTTTATTATATTATGTTAGTCACCGTACAGTACATCCCCGGTTTCCGATGTAAGGCTCAGTGATTCATTAGTTCTGTATAACACCCAGTGCACCATGCAATACGTGCCCTCTTTACTACCCATCACCGGTCTATCCCATTCCCCCACCCCCATCCCCTCTGAAGTCCTCAGTTTGTTTCTCATAGTCCATAGTCTCTCATGTTTCATTCCCCCTTCTGATTACCCCCCCTTTCTTTATCCCTTTCTTCCCCTACTGATCATCCTAGTTCTTATGTTCCATAGATGAGAGAAATCATATGATAGTTGTCTTTCTCTGCTTGACTTATTTCACTTAGCATTATCTCCTCCAGTGCTGTCCATCTTGTAGCAAATGTGGAGAACTCGTTCTTTCTGATAGCTGAGTAATATTCCATCGTATATATGGACCACAACTTCTTAATCCAGTCATCTGTTGAAGGGCATCTCGGCTCCTTCCACGATTTAGCTATTGTGGACATTGCTGCTATGAACATTGGGGCGCATATGGCCCTTCTCTTCACTACGTCTGTATCTTTGGGGTAAACACCCAGTAGTGCAATGGCTGGATCATAGGGTAGCTCAATTTTTAACTTTTTAAGGGACCTCCACACGGTTTTCCAGAGTGGCTGTACCAACTTGCATTCCCACCAACAATGTAGGAGGGATCCCCTTTCTCCACATCCTCTCCAACAATTGTTGTTTCTTGCCTTGTCTATTTTTGCCATTCTAACTGGCGTAAGGTGGTATCTCAGTGTGGTTTTGATTTGAATTTCCTTGATGGCTAATGATTTTGAACATTTTTTCATGTGTCTGTTAGCCATTTGTATGTCTTCATTGGAAAAGTGTCTGTTCATTTCTTCTGCCCATTTTTTGATTTGTTTATTTGTTTCTCGTGTATTGAGTTTGAGAAGTTCTTTGTAGATCTTGGATACCAGTCCTTTATGTGTCATTTGCAAATATATTCTCCCATTCCGTGGGCTGCCTCTTAGTTTTTCTGACTGTTTCCTTGGCTGTGCAGAAACTTTTAATCTTGATGAAGTCCCATAAATTCATTTTATCTTTTGTTTCTCTTGCCTTTGGGGATGTGTCATGAAAAAGGTTGCTTTGGCCGATGTCGTAGAGGTTGTTGCCTATGTTCTCCTCTAGAATTTTGATGGATTCCTGTCTCACATCGAGGTCTTTCATCCATTTGGAGTTTATTTTTGTGTATGGTGTGAGATAGTGGTCAAGTTTCATTCTCTTGCATGTAGCTGTCCAATTTTCCCAGCACCATTTATTGAAGAGACTGTCTTTTTCCCACCGGATGTTTTTTCCTGCTTTATCAAATATTAGTTGCCCAAAGAGCTGAGGGTCCATTTCTGGGCTCTCTATTCTGTTCCATTGGTCTATGTGTCTGTTTTTGTGCCAGTACCATGCTGTCTTTGTGATCACAGCTTTGTAGTACAGCTCGAAATCCGGCATTGTGATGCCCCCAGCTTTGTTTTTCCTTTTCAACAGTTCCTTGGAGATTCGGGGCCTTTTCTGTTTCCATACAAATTTAAGGACTGTTTGTTCCAGTTCTTTGAAAAATGTCCTTGGTATTTTGATCGGGATAGCATTGAAAGTGTAGATTGCTCTGGGTAGCATGGACATTTTAACTATGTTAATTCTCCCGATCCATGAGCATGGAATATCTTTCCATCTTTTTATGTCTTCCTCAATGTCTTTCAAGAGTGATTTATAGTTTCTAGAATATAGGTCCTTTACGTCTCTGGTTAAGTTAATTCCAAGGTAACGTATGGTTTTTGGTGCTATTGTAAATGGGATGGATTCCCTAATTTCTCTTTCTTCGGTCTCGTTATTCGTGTATAGAAATGCAACTGATTTCTGAGCATTGATTTTGTATCCTGCCACGTTACTGAATTGCTCTATAACTTCTAATAGTTTGGGAGTGGCTTCTTTTGGGTTTTCCATATAGAGTATCATGTCATCTGCGAAGAGAGACATTTTGACTTCTTCTTTGCCAATTTGAATACCTTTGATCCCTTTTTGTCGTCTGATTGCTGTTGCAAGGACTTCTAGTACTATGTTGAATAATAGTGGCGAGAGTGGGCATCCTTGTCGTGCTCCTGATCTTAAGGGAAAGGCTTCCAGCTTTTCCCCATTGAGAATAATATTTGCAGTAGGCTTTTCATAGATGGCTTTTATGAGATTGAGAAATGTACCTTCTATTCCTACACTCTGAAGGGTTTTAATCAGGAAAGGATGCTGTATTTTGTCAATGCTTTTTCAGCATCGATTGAGAGGATCATATGGTTCCTGAGTCTTTTCTTGTTGATATGATGTATCACGCTGATTGATTTGCGAATATTGAACCACGCTTGCATCCCAGGTATGAATCCCACTTGATCGTGATGGATAATCCTTTTAATGTATTGTTGGATTCTATTAGCAAGTATCTTGTTGAGGATTTTGGCGTCCATATTCATTAGGGAAATCGGTCTGTAATTCTCCTTTTTGATGGGGTCTTTGCCTGGTTTGGGGATCAAGGTAATATTGGCCTCATAGAATGAGTTTGGTAGCTTTCCTTCTGTTTCTATTTTTTGAAATAGCTTTAGGAGAATAGGTATTATTTCTTCTTTGAATGTTTGGTAGAATTCCCCAGGAAAACCGTCCGGGCCTGGAGTTTTGTTATTTGGAATGTTGTTTATCACTGACTCAATTTCTTCATAATTAATTGGCCTGTTTAAGGAATCAATTTCTTCCCGTTTCAATCTTGGTAGTTTATAGGTTTCCAGGAAGGATTCCATCTCTTCCAGATTGCTTAGTTTATTGGCATATAGCTGTTGATAAAAATTTCTAATAATCCTTCCAATTTCAATGGTGCTCGTCGTGACCTCTCCTTTTTCATTCATAATTTTAATAATCTGGGTCCTTTCTCTTTTCTTTTGGATAAGTCTTACCAGTGGTCTGTCAATTTTATTGATTCTCTCAAAGAACCAGCTTCTAGTCCTGTTGATCTGCTCTACTGTACTTCTGGTTTCTGCTTGATTGATTTCAGCTCTAATTTTGGTCAACTGCTTCCTCGTGCGTGGATTAGGCCTGTCCCTCTGTTGCTGTTCCAGCTTCTTGAGGTGAGAATATAAAAACTGCATTTTAGATTTTTCTATTCTTTTGAGTGAGGCTTGGATGGCTATGTATTTCCCCCTTAGGACTGCCTTTGCAGTATCCCATAGGTTTTGGACTGTTGTATTTTCATTCTCATTGGTCTCCATAAATTGTTTGATTTGATTTTTGATTTCCTGGTTTATCGAGTCATTCCTGAGCAGGATGGTTCTTAGTCTCCAAGTGTTTGAGTTTCTTCCAAATTTTTCCTTGTGGTTGAGTTCCAATTTCAGAGCGTTGTGGTCTGAGAATATGCAGGGGATAATTCCAATCTTTTGGTATCGGTTAAGACCTGTTTTGTGTCCCAGAACATGGTCTATTCTTGAGAATGTTCCATGGGCATTAGAATAGAATGAGTATTCTTT
Organism: Ursus americanus; assembly: GCF_024610735.1. Lineage (NCBI taxonomy): Eukaryota > Metazoa > Chordata > Mammalia > Carnivora > Ursidae > Ursus > Ursus americanus. The sequence continues at coordinate 43,674,132 of NC_142139.1, read as the reverse complement.
GGTTCTGGGGTGTAGTGTTCTATATATATCTATGAGGTCCAACTCGTCGAGTATGGCATTCAAAGCCTTTGATTCTTTGCTTAGTTTTTGCCAGGGTGTTCTGTCTATTTCTGATAGTGGAGTGTTGAGGTCCCCTACTATTAATGTATTTTTATCTATGTGTCTCTTTATTCTGGTTAAGAGTTGGCTTGTGTATCTTGCTGCTCCCCTGTTGGGGGCATATATATTTATAATTGTCATATCCACTTGTTGAATACTTCCCTTAAGAATAATATAGTGCCCTTCTGCATCTCTAACTATAGTCTGTAGTTTAAAATCCAATTTATCTGATATGAGAATTGCTACCCCAGCTTTCTTTTGAGGTCCATTTGCGTGAAAGATGGTACTCCATCCCCTTACTCTCAGTCTGAATGCATCTTTGGGTTTGAAATGAGTCTCTTGTAGACAGCAAATGGATGGGTCATTTCTTTTTATCCAATCTACAACCCTGTGGCGTTTTATGGGATGGTTCAAACCATTTACATTAAGACTGATTACTGAGAGATATGATTTTAATGATGCCATGTTGCCAGTAAAGTCTTTGTTTGTATTGGCTGTGACTTTCTGTTCTGTATCACTCTTGGGGCCTTTTTACTTTTATAGAACCCCCCGTAATATCTCCTGTAGGGCTGGTTTCGTGGTTACAAAATTGGTTAGTGACTGGCGATTCTGAAATGTCTTTATTTCTCCATCAATTCTGAATGACAGCCTTGCTGGATAAAGGATCCTTGGCTGCATGTTTTTCTCTGAAAGAGCTGGCAACCCTTTCTCTCATTCCAGGTCTGTGTAGACAGGTCTGACGTAATTCTGATGCTTTTGCCTTGGTACGTGAGAAATTTCTTTGCCCTGGCCGCTTTCAATACTGTATCCTTGCATCTAATATTTGCGAATTTCACTATGACGTGACGTGGCGTAGGTTTGTCATGGTTGAGCTTGGGAGGGGTCCTCTCTGCCTCTTGGACACGAATGTTTGTTTCCCTTGCTAGATTAGGGAAGTTTTCAGCTACAATTTGTTCAAATATCTCTTCTAGACCTCTGTTTTTCTCCACCCCCTCGGGGATGCCGATGATTCTAACATTGGATCGTTTCATTGAGTCAGTAATCTCCCGTAACCTACATTCGTGGGCGTGGATTTTTTTAAGACCATCTTCTATTTTCATTTTTTCCTCTATTAACCCATCCTCCAATTCACTAACCCGTTCCTCTGCTTCTGCGACCCTGGCCGTCAGAGCCTCTAGTTTTGCCTGCATTTGGCTCATAGAATTTTTAATTTCTGTCAGATTCGCTCTCATTTCTGTCCTTAAGGATTCTATATTCTCAGTAACCTTTTCGTTAATAGTTTTTTCAATTCTACTCATCATTTTGACCATCGTTACTCTGAATTCCATTTCTGATAATTTGGTTACATCCATATCCATTATTTCTGTGGCAGAGGCCACAGACTCACTGTCTTTTCTTTGCTGGGGGGGGGCTTCTCCTTCTTGTCATTCTGATGAAGAGAGGTTGCGGGGTTTCCAGAGCCCAAATTATTGACTGGGTCCAAGGCCGTGCCCCTTGTTTTATAGGGATCTTAGGGATGTGGGCTTCTTCTTTAAAGATTTTATTTATTTATTTATGTGGCAGCCAACCAGCGAGAGAGGGAACAGAAGCAGGGGAGTGGGAGAGGAAGAAGCAGGCTCCCAGCGGAGGAGCCCGATGAGGGACTCCTTTCCGGAACGCCGGGATCACGCCCTAAGCCGAAGACAGGCGCTCAATGACTGCGCCACCCAGGCGCCCGGGTTGTGGGCTTCTTGATTTTTCAGCCTGCCTTCTGGGGGAGGGGCCTGCCGCGCCGATACTCAGGCAGCCCTGTTTGGGTAGAGTCTCGGCATCCCCTGCGAGGGGGGATGGGGTTGGGCACTCCCTGAGCCGGTATTTCCAGGCTTTTGTTCTCTGGCGGCTTTCCCTGGCGGTTTGCTGTGCCTCTTCTGAGAATCAGAGCAGCAGCGGCCGAATTTCAGCCTCTGTCACAGAACAGAGGGATTGCGGCCCGTTCTCTACTAATGTTCTGGCCACTTTAACTCTGTTTCTGTTGGTGCTGCTCAACCCTGCAGCGTCCCGGGATGTGCGCCCCACACCCGGCGTCCCAGCCCTCACTTCCAGGGCCGGTGTCTCTGTCCTTTGTGTTTCTAATGCCGCCAGCCGCCCCGCGCGCTCCCGGATCTCCCGGTCTCAGTCTGGATCCAGTAAGCGCACCGGGATTCCGGGGTTCCGCGAGATGCCTGGTGGCGCGCGCTCCCGGCTCACGGTCTCAGTCTGCTGTTTTGCAGGTGCCGACCTCGAGCCCGCCCGCTCCCCCGTGCAAGTGGCTGCCGCTTCCCGGCGCCAGAACGCGGCGGCTCCCTCCCCCTTCCGTTTATCTTCCGATATCTGTGCACAGTTTCATGGCTCCCCGCTTCGTACCTCAATACTCAGCGCTGGAGATGTTCATTTGTAGAGATCCAGATGCGTCTTCCTGCGTCTCAGGCTGGTTCCGTGGTTGTTTAGGCTGGTCTGGTACCGATCCAGCTCGACTCGGAGGACCGGCTGAAAACGGTGTCTCCTACTGCTCTGCCATCTTAACTTCCCATCACACTTAGTTTTCAATATTGCAATTTCTACTCTAGCTTAGTCCTCACTCCCTACCCTGCTTTTACAAGATTTCAGGGCTTTCCAAAATAATTGACCATATAGAGACAGATTCTGTTTTCTGAGTCCTTTATTTTTCTATTTTTTAAATAGGAAAACTAATGCCAGCTTCCAGCAAACGTTATTTGGACTATTGTAATAGTCTTATACTGGAAACAACTCAAATATCCAGCAACAGGTGAATGGATGAGCAAATTATGGTATATTCGTATAATGGAATACCACTCAGCAATAGAAAAGAAGAAACTGCTAATATGCGGAATCACAAGGATGAATCTCAAAAGCATTGTGCTGGGGGGATAAAAAGACATAAAAGTATACATACTGCATGATTCCATTTATACGCAATTCGAGAAAGGGCAAAGCGAATCTGTAATGGTAGAGAGAAGATTAGCAGTTGCCGAGAGTCAGGATAGGAATATGCCAGCAAAGGAGCACAAGTGACTTTTTGGGTGATAAAAATGTTCTACATCATGCTTGTGGTGGTGGTGATGAGGGTATATACATGTATTAAAACTCATTGAACTACATACATAAAATGAGTGTATTTTATTGTATGTAAATTTATCTCAATGAAGTTGATTTGAAAACAACATCAGCCACAACCAAAGTCATTGAAAGAAGGATGAAGGACTTCTTCTCTGGGATTCTAACATTTTAATTGTCAAGAAGAATCATAATAGTTGGCATGGTAGGATATTAAATATAAGCCAAACAGTTCTAAGTACTACGTGCATTAGGTCATTCGTTTCTTCCAGTAATCCTTTGAGGTAAGCACGGTTATTGTATTTGCTTAACACATGAAAAAATGGAGGTATAAGAAGATTAAGTAACTTTCCCAAAAGCACACAGCTAACAAGTGGCAAAAGCAGGACTCAGGCTCAGGCCATCTGGCTTGTAATCCTGAAGTATGAATCATTCTGGTTATCCTGCAAAGAGCTTCTTGACTATGAGAAATAAAGAGTCCTAGTTCAAACATATTAAATCAGACTCTTTGGGTACTGGTAGGTTCCAGGAACCTGCATTTTAACAAGCACCTGTAGATCATTCTGATGGTTGAGTATGAGAAACAGATATTTCAAGGTAATAAAGTTGTCTTATTGAGAATTCCTTGGATGGGTACCTATTCCTGACACAATTATGTAATAGGCTTAGGTTTTCAACACTTGCACTTCAAACTGTTTATATAGTCTCTTAAATTCTTTGCTTGACATGAGCTTAAGCTGCCAAGGAGCGGAGAACATGAGTTTCAATCGCTTTAGTTTTTAATAGAATGGTTAACTAAATAGGGGTAGTATGTTTCCATTTAATTATGTGTTTATAGAAAGGAAAAGAGAGAGAGAGACGGAAGGAAGGGAAGGACAAAACTAGGCAGATTACTGAAGAGGTAGGCAAAGCATGGGAAGTCTATTCAACAAAGCACCTTACAGAAGAAACTATCAAGGAAAATACACTCAGGTAATTTTCTACCAATTCTTCAAACGTCATGCAGGTTGAGCTGTCCCTGCTTCCTTTCATGGCAGGGCATGTTAAAAAGTAATCATTGATTAAACGAATGCCTTATACAAAGAAAGAGCTGGAAATTCTTTAACGCTTTTTATCTCTAGGCATCAAACGCAGAAAAGACCCCAGAGCTCCTGTGGTTGAAGCTACCAAGAATCTTCCTCGACAGGATGATAATACTATTTCAGGGGGTTCCTACAGAGCTGAGTTAAAATAGAATTTAAAAATATCACTGTCTTAATAGAATATTACTTGTAAAGGAAAGGATTTAATCAAAATGAGAATTTTTACATGCGAATATAAATACGTGAACATCTAGCAGCCCTTAAATTTTAAGAGAACTATTCCAAGGCAGCATAACCTACTGCCCTATAGAAAAGAGAGCTCCCTGCGTATAAAGCCATGTTTGTAATTTCTCAAATAATGGCAAATGAAATGAAAAGTATACTTCAGTCAGTAAAGCACCTTCTCCCCTTTTAAATATCGTAACAAATAAAATCTTGTCTTGCTTCCTCTGTTACTTTTTTATAATTTACAGCTGCAAACTATGGTTTCAGAAAAATAATATGCCTCTCGACTACGCAGCCCGGGGGGAGCATGGCCCGTAGTGTTCCTTAGTCTAACACAGGCCACTCACCAACCGGGGACGTGTTATGCTAATGAGCTAATGAGTGTGTTTGTCAGAGACACCTAATGAATGGGTATCAATTTTGCTTTTGGTTTTCAATTTACTTCCCAAGCCAAGATGTTTTCTTCGAGCTTTGCTTATAAGAATGCTTTGTGTATACTTCTCCTTCTGGGAAAAGTGAAGCACATAGATCTTGAAAGTGGAAAAAGCAGCCAGAGAGCCTGAGATGCTCTTAAATGACAGTCCCCCCAAGACGGGGCCAAAAGGCACATATTGTGCTATGGATTAAAATAAGAAACTGATTCCAGATTCAAAGTAAAGAGAACTCTGTTTTGACATTAAAAAAAAAAATAGGCAAATTATGCAGAGGCAGACTTGTTGAAATCTCATTTGATGAAAATGACAGTTATGGCTGCTGCTTTTATATTTATAAAATACTTTGTTTAAACAGTTGGCAATATTACCTAAGGGAAAGAGTGCCTTACCAAGTCTCTTTCTTCTTACATTTTAAAGTATTCTATTGTGGTCGGATTATAAAAGTAATGCAAGTAATAAAAGAGGCCTTCCGTTTCCAACACCCTGGTAGATAGAAACACTTCCCGTAACAGAACACTGACAATGCTGGAGAAAAAAATTCAACATGTGTTTTAGGTTTAACCAGGCTGGATGTCTGGAAAGGGTGACAAGCTGAAATCAGACACAGTGAGAAAGAAAGATTTCCCTGGTAGACAAACACGGTAGTTGGCGATTGTTTTGAGGTCAATGCCTATTCACGGTAGGCCAGACCCTGGCTTATGGGGCAACAGATGCAGGGCACTGAGAAGCCAAACCCAAATGCAAATAGGAAATGATAACACAAGGAATAGGAATCTTGGAGGTGGTGTTTTCACAAGGTACTTTTTCTCTTATTAGATATTGACTTAGAGTGGAGCAGGGGGCAGAAAACAAGTCTCTCCTAAAGACTCCTGATCCCAAGCCTCAACTTCCAGTTTAGGATTGGAAATGAATACAAATTCGGTGGCTTGAAAATCTGCAGGCAGAACCTCTAGTTTAAAGTGGTGGTGCATTGGGAAGACTGCAGGGGCCCGGCAGAGGCAAGTGCAAACCCTCACTGGGGGGAATCCACTTTAAAGAAAGTCTTCAAATAATTTCTACAGATATAGTCCCAGGAAAAAATGAGCCCTTAATAAGGAAGTCACCAGGGGGACCTGGGTGGCTCAGTTGTTAAGCGTCTGCCTTCGGCTTAGGGCATAATCCCCGTGTTCTGGGATGAGCCCTGCATCGGGCTCCTCTGCTGGGAGCCTGCTTCTTCCTCTCCCACTCCCCCTACTTGTGTTCCCTCTCTCGCTGGCTGTCTTTCTCTCTGTTAAATAAATAAAATATTTAAAAAAAAAATAAGGAAGTCACCAAATGCATGGGGAAAAATGCAATCATAAATGATGGAGAGAACTCAATAAATTAGAAGTCAGACCTAAAAGGACTACAAAAGTAGAAATTATTCAAAGAAGAATATAAAATAAGCATGTTTAATATATATATTTTTAGATTTTATTTATTTATTTCAGAGACAGAGAGAGAGAACAAGTGGGGGAAGGGGCAAAGGTAGAGGGAGAAACAGGCTCTCCGCTGAACAGGGAGCCAGACCCAGGGCTCAATCCCAGGACCCTGAGATCAGGACCAGAGTAGAAGGCAGACGCTTAACCGACTGAGTCACCCAGGCGCCCCTGATTAATATATTTTATATAATAAAATATAGTCATTATGTAAGAAAGGAACCAGAATATAAAACTTAACCAGTTTGAAACTAGAATCAAAAGGAACTTCCAGAAATACAAATATAATGATTGAAAATGACCCTTCTGTTAGAAGAGTTAAATAGCAGATTAGGTAAAAGTGAAGAGAATATTAATAAACTAAAATATAGATCTAAAGAAATAACCACAACTTAAAAAACGAGTTGGATGAAAATAGGAAAGTCAGGTGAAGATTTATGAAATATACTACCAAGAAGGAGCAGAGATTTAGGAGGAAGGTGACAACTGCTAAGGTTTTCCAGAATTTAATTCAGTCATTCATCTTCTTCTTAGCCCAACAATTAAGGATAAATACAATTTTAAAAACTCCGTTCATAAAGCATTTGATGACATGACCAAGCCAAAGATAAAGAGATCTTCAAAGTGACCAGAAAAAAATTCAGATCATTCACAATAGAGTGACAATTAGGTTCACTGCCAATTTTGCTAGCTTCTTAATGGAAACAATTGAGGGTAAAAGAAAATTAGTTATTACCTTCAAGGTGCTAGAAAGTCCTGAGAGAAAAAGAGCAGTCCATTCAGAATTGTATATTCAACAAATTCGTCTTGCTGGAACCGGCAGGTAAGGTGAGAAGAGGATGATTTTACAGTCATCATTTTATCAGTAAAAGAATTTCTAAAGGTGTACTCCATTCTAAAAATTAATTTATTCATTTGTTTGTTTGGGCGTGGAGCCCGACAGGATGCTTGATCTCACGACCCTAACATCAAGACCTGAGCTGAGCTCTAGAGTATAACAAACCAACTGAGTCACCTAGGCACCCCTGGTATACTCCATTTTTAATAGAAAACATTTTGGAGAAAAATAGTATTTCCAGTCAGATGATCTGAAAGCAAGACAGAAGAGTGAGCAAAAGAAAAATAGTAAACATGTAATATGTTTAAGGTAAATGTGAACAAAGAAATTGATTGCTAAACTCTATTTTTAAGAACTTCCTTTCATCAAAGACACTATAAAGAGAGTAAAGAGACAAGATATAAATAAACTGAAGTTATTTGCAACACAATTAAAAATGGATGAATAACTTTGTAAATAGAAATTCTTTGCTCACATGCCTTATATTTTTCTTTATTCGTTCCCAGGATTTTGGGTCCTAGAAAATGAGTTGTTTTATGCTTATTAATGCTACTTATCAGATCATTTCATAAGTTTTAATCGGTTTATAATATGAATTTTATATAAAGGATGTTCCATCTGCTTGTTATTATTTTAATTAGAGATTTCTTTTATGATAAACATTTTCATGCAGAGTGAATCTCAGGTCATATTAGTTTCCTAAATGATTTTAAATATCCTATGTATTCATTTGGTCATTATTACTACCACCATCCCTTATTTTTTGAAATGTCATTTTATGCCCTTTACCTTTGGTTAAGGTGATGAGATTTGTGTCATTTTTTCCTAATTCATTTGAAGGAACTGCTTATATATTTAGACTATTTAGCAGAAATATCAAAATTATCAACCCCCCAATTGAATTCTTCTCGATTAAAATTACAAGCAACTATAGATCATAATGGAATTTGATGATGAATCATGAGACAGAATATTATTCAATGCTGGGCTGATTTTTACATTTTCAAGTTAGCTAAAACTTATGGTGCCCATAGTAGGACAACGAAGGAGGAACACAGCTGGAGGACTAGTCAAATAGGACAAAGACTTATTTAAAATTAAATATGCATGCTCTGTTTCTTCTTACTGTAATTAGAGCCTGCCCTTTTTTTCTGCTTAATGACATTCAGGAAAAACAAAAAAACATTTTCTCAGATTCATTCATTCATTAAAATATTTTTATTGAATAACAATCACACAACAGTCACTGCTCTAGAAACTGGGGACTCCACAGTATGATAAACAAGGATCCTTATTGTCACGGCACTTTTACTATGATGAACAATTAAAAAGATTAACAAGGGCGCCTGGTTGGCTCAATTGGTTAAGCGCCCAGCTCTTGATTTCAGCTCAGGTCATGATTCAGGGTCATGAGATGGAGCGGGCTCCATGCTGGGTGTGGAGGCGCTTAACATACTCTCTCTCTCCCTCTCCTTCTGCCCCTCCCCAGCCCCAAAAGAGAGAGAGAAAAAGAAAAAAAAAAAGATTAACAAAATATATAAGGTGTCAGACAGTGATTTGTGCTGTAGGGAAAAATAGAGAAGGATGATGGAAGTGAGGAGGTCCAACTGTTCAAATTCAACCGATAAGGTTTTTTTTTTTTTTAATTTTCATATCTTGGCTATCAAATATTTAAGTTTTATTATGACCACAATATCAGAATCTTTTTCTTCAGGGAAACAGAAATCACTTTATGCATTTCAAACAGAAAGAGGTGCTAAAAGAACTATTGGAAGGTCTTGATGAGGAATGTACGGATCAGAGGAAGATACCGCTGACGATGTTGGCTGCCTTTAGCGAGCAGCTGGCTGACACAAATCTCATGAGTCCTTTCATCAGTGCCTGCTGCTGCCAGAGGGAAAGAGCACTTCTCTTTTTCTCTGTTATCTGAAGCTCACACGTTCAAACTAAATCCTGTTGGTGAGGGATTCTGGGAAATGTAGTTTCCATGCTCTGGCTTGTATTCCAAGAATATAGGGAGGGGCCGGGCTGGTGCTCAGTGTTCAAGACTATCTGGTATAGCAACAGAGTTTGAAATAAATTTTATTATTGCAAATACTGAATAAGTGTGTTTTTGATCAATCAGCCCATATAAAATATTTGCTATAGGATATTGAATTTACTCATCTAAGGGGTAAATAAACCCACCAGTTTTGAGTTAATTAGCCAGAAGTTCAGAGCACAGAGGTGGTAATAGAAAAAGAGCACGTCACTCGTGTCTCAGAGGCATAGGAAGGGCTTCCTGGAGCACAGAGGAGATACAGATCATGCAAGGATGGCTTTCCGAGGAGACTGTCTTTGAAGCTGTCCCTGAATTGACCGGTGAGAGAACATGGCAGCCCAGAAAACCAAGCGTGGAGATTGATTCTGCAGGAGAAAGTGGTTCATCATGGCGGATGACCTAAATCGATTCCTGTATAGAATATTACCAAGTGTTGAAGGGCTGCATGCTATTGTTGTGTCAGATGGAGGTGGAATGCCTATAATTAAAGTGGTCAATGGTGATGCTCCAGACCTGATTTCTTGGATGCCTTTCTGATGCCTTGGACCTGATTTCTTATCCTCCTTTGCCTTTGCTACAGAACAGGAGAGCAAACTTGGACTTGCAAAACAATAAAAGTATCATCTGTTCTTGTAACAACTACCAGGTTGTTCAATTTGATTGTTTACCTCTGGTGGTGAGTTTCATAGCCAGCAGCAATGCCAGTACAGGACTCATTGTCAGTCTAGAAAAGGAACTTGCTCCATTATTTGAAGAACTGAGACCAGTTGTGGAAGTTTCTTAATCTGGCAGTGGTTTTGATGTACAGCCTATTTTCATTATAACAGACACAATATCAATCCGGCAATCTTCAGGCCACAATCATTCTTGTACCCATGTACTCAAGAAAGGGCCCCTTTTTCCACCTTAAAGAACCTGTAGATATAATTTATGGACAGATTGATCGTTATGTTGTCTTGTGTAGGGTCTTTTCTTATGTAGGGAGATCTTGGGATACCACAGAAATGGTTCAGTACATCACAGTTCCCATGAAGTTAGCCCAGTCACCAAATATGCATGCGATTCTATTCAGTGGGTCAGAATCAAAATGGTGCTTTGATCCACTTGAGCCATTATGTGTTCCTTAATATATAATATGCCCAGGATTGCGGAATGGTAGCAGATCCTTTTCATTGCAAATAATGAGGACATATTTTTCTTTATATTGTTTTATTTCTTTGCATTGAATCTGAGGAAGATAAAAAGGCTTCGTAAAAGTCATAAAATCAGTACATCCAGTAAAAAAAAAAAAAAAGGAAGGAAAAAAAGTAAAAGGTCAGAGGAGAACCTTGTGGAGAGGTGGAGTTGAGGCTGAGAGGAAACACAGCTCTGTTGCCACGCCCTTATGAGCTATTTGGTGTATCAAGAAAGTTTAAAGCATCAAGAGCAATAGGAACATTAATTCAAACAACTGTATTTCAGATTTATTCATTAAGTTCACATATTGAAACATTCTACCATTTTAGGAGATAAACTAATGCTATTAACGATAATGCTTCAACTAATTGATTGATTCTTTCACTCGATTCAATAATATGTCATTAGTTGCCTATTAACCTAACTGTTGGGAATTACAAAAAAAAAAAAAAAAAGGTGATCTAATTATGGCCCTCCAGGAGTTCACAGTTTAAACATGGAAAGGAAAATTGAAAAATAATTGTAATACAGGAATGCAAATGCTATGATAGAAATGCTAGAGGGTGCTTTAATAACCCATAAAGGGTGATGAACAATTTCAAAGAGTTGATGATGTTTGAATCTAGGAATTCAGGGCTGTCTAGTAATTTTCTTTTTTTTTTTTCTTAAAGATTTTATTTATTTATTTGACAGAGATAGAGATAGCCAGCGAGAGAGGGAACACAAGCAGGGGGAGTGGGAGAGGAAGAAGCAGGCTCATAGCGGAGGAGCCTGACGTGGGGCTCGATCCCATAACGCCGGGATCACGCCCTGAGCCGAAGGCAGACGCTTAACCGCTGTGCCACCCAGGCGCCCCTGTCTAGTAATTTTCTAAGTGGAAGTGCCAATTATTATTCCACTTTTACAGACCAGGAATTGAAGCTCAGAGAGGTTAAGTAACTTTGTGAAGTCATACGGTGTCTAGCATAGTGCCTGACAGAGTAGGGACTCCTAATATCAATATTTATTGAATGGATGGAAGGATGAAGGGTGATTCAGTGTCCAGAGAAATGGGGATACAGATATTATTGTATTTACTGAAGTTTTTTAAGGTTTGTATTTTCAAATTTCAGAAACTGTTTCATGCTTGATTCAGATTCTTTTTAAAAAATTCATGATGTATTTTTTTAAAAGACAAAATTCTTGATGTGATAATAACCCCCCAAACAATACCAATAATAAAAGAAAGAACAAAGAAATCGAACCAGCTTAAAGGGCATACATAATTATGTTAGATGATCATAACAAAGGGAACCAAGGAGGCAAGGAAAAGCCATTAAGCAAATTCGCAAATATATTCATACATTTAAATTATGGATTTATATAATTCAACAAATACTATTAAGAATTTCCAAGTACTTTCTATCTGCTTCCTCCATAAATTTGTAATCTAGATAGAGATCAAATATATAAGAACCAGGGGGGCCTGGGTGGCTCAGTCGGTTGAGCATCTGCCTTCAGCTCAGGTCATGATCCCATGGTCCTGGGATCGAGCCCCAGGCCATGCTCCCTGCTCAGCGGGGAGTCTGCTTCTTCCTCTCCCTCTCCCTCTGCTTGTGCTTGCTCTCTCACTGTGAAATAAATAAATAAAACTTTAAAAAATAAAAAAATAAAAGGAAAGTAAACAAATATATAAGAACCAACTGAGACCGTTGCTTTTACAGAATAATTGTTTTATCCTAGAGGCCAAGGAAAGTAAAAAGACAGTGTCCAGGCAGTTTTGATGAGTTATCACATAAAATTAATTGTTTTAATCAGAGTGGAGCAGCAAAAGCATTTTTATCCCATTCCTTATATGCTTTTCTTCTACAAATAATGACTATTTTCTTTTGGGTGTTAAAATGGATAAATCAAAGTAACTAGAAATTTGATATGTTAAAGAACAATTGTTGCTAGATAGAAAAACATAATAGTAGTAAAATTGTTATGTCTTAATTTTTCCCTTCTAGAATTATTTTTCAGTTCTTTAAAACCATCACTTGAAATATTGAAATAATTTATAATGCAAAATAACATATTTGGTAATAAACTTTAACTGGTATTTCTGTATGGAAAGCAAGTAAAATAGGCAGTTATAATTATCAAATAAAAAATCTTGGCTATATCAAATTATTCAAAAATCAGAACTGGTGATAGGTCCTAGGTTGGCAAGATGACTTGTCTAAACGGAGTCATTTATGAGAATGAAGAGGTTACTAACAATTATTATGTGAGGATGGTAGACATAAAACAAGAATTTCCCTGGGCCAATTGTCCCTATCTCCTCTGCCCATCAATACTCCCGGGCCCCATCTCCCACCCCCCACAGTGTGGTGGGATTGTTAGAGGATACATTTTACTGACCACAAACCGTCTGCTCATGTGCTCTTCTAGACTGCTGGATGTTGCAAATTTGGAATCCCTTCTTAATTTGCCATCTCTCCAGTCTTATCACGGGGTGTTCTCTCATCTCCTATCCCACTCAGGACGTCTTCCTCCATCCCTATGACATCCCTACATGTCAAAATCGTCATGTACCAGTTGGCCATATTAATCTTGGCTATGGTTTCTGCTGTCAGATGAAGTAAGGAGATTAGCAGAGCTCCATATACTACATAAATGTGGCGCATGGAGATTTGGGACTTTGTGGTCAATGGATCTGAGGAAAAGGAGGGTGGAGGAACAGGGAACAATGGTCTCCGGAGAATGGGATTTTCTGTATTTGAAGTCATAGTTGTGGGTCACGGAGAGAGAGAAAAATTGGAAGGAGATTGGTTTTTTTTTATTGTTTTTGGTAGTATTAAGAAAGGAAAGGTATCAATATTAATTACTTTTATAGATGCCAGAAAAACGATTAAAGAGAGTGAAAAACTAATAAGGTTTTGTGGTTATGCAAATGAAACAGATGATATAATCTGATGTGAGGACTTCCTTCCAGTTTTGGTAAATCACAATGCGGTAGATCAACTGTTAGCATATTATTAATATTACCATTTTACTTATTTGATTGTAACATTTATTTTCAGTTGCTTCAATAATAAGACTACTGCAATTTGGAATGCTGCTGGCTATTAACCCTTCTCAGATATTCATTAATTTCCAGTAAATTATTTGTGTTTTACACTGAGCTGCTTGGTTACTTTTCAAAAATTTTAAATTATTCTTGTGAGTTCTTATTTATAACTATTTCATGGTTAGCAACTTGACATAGGGCAGACACACCAATTTTTTAATGAGACTATTAGCAAAGTTAAGCTTTTCGGCATGTAGTGTTTTTCACTTTCCTTTGGGGTGGGGTGAGGGTGTGGTTGAATCATTTCCATAGCTTCTCCTGGTTACAAGTATTTTTTATCATATGAGTATTGAGAAGACATTTAAGGAGTTGGGATAAAAAACAGAAAAAGTATATTCTTTTTCATTTCTCTCATATGTGTTGGAAATAGGCATGCGTAAACCTAAAGAAGAAATCTTCCATTAAGTATAAAGTAAACATCATGACTTCAAATGCCTGTAATTTAACCTTGGGTAAAATAAGGCAAGAGAGAGTAAAGCTTCAAAAACGAACACCTTTAACAGAAGTAAAATAGTTACTGATGCTAATTCTTTGAGAACACATAAAGCAAAGTCCTGTATAAACATTGCCCTTTTTTTTAGGCTAGAAAATATTTGTATGCCTGCGTTCACATAACAAGTATAATTTATATCTGCTCTGAATTTTATGTCCAAAAGCCGTTTCATTTTAATTGTATTCCATAAAAGAAGTAAAGAATGGTCCTAGTATATGAAGTATTGGTTTCAATACTTTCAAGAAAATTGAGCTATAATTTTGAGAATATGAATTTTTATATAGAAAACTGTACTTGTTTGCTTAGTTATAAACCACGTTCATCTTATGGACATTTTACTCACCAACTCTATGACAATTAATATGTTGATTATTAACTCATCAATCTCCTTTTGATTAACTCAACCAAGATAAAAGACCGTGCAGTGTCTTTTAAAAATAGGAAATACTTAACAGTGATTCTCCTTGCTAAAAGGGAGTTTTGTAAGAAAATAAATGTGACTCTATTAGCTGAATATTATAACAGAGTATGGGATCTCCAGTTCCATGACAGTTTGGAAGCATGATTTGGGGACAGTTAAGGGTGATGGAATAAAACTTGCTCACAATCCAATCTTTTTTCAGGTGTAGGTAATTCTTCTCCCACCAGATTTCCTTTCAACAGGGCAGGATAACACTTTGTATACCTTCTCTAATGCTTGCTTCTCTTTCAGAGAGGAAAGAGCCGTTCAAGTAACAGTGGTTATTATGACCATTAAATAATTCAAGAAGAGGCATGTTTTAAACTTTCTAGAACAGTCTAAATCTGCAGTAAATATTGCCCTGAATTAGTAAAACACTAATTGACATCAGATTCTTAATTTAGTCTAAATTTTCTCTTCTGTCTTACAGTATAAACTTTATTTTTAGAGCTTGCTTAATTTAATCTTGATTTTATTCCATAACTAAATGGAATGAAACTTTCTAAGGCAACATACTTCTTATACCTGGATTCTCTCAAGAATTATTTAAATTTCTTGGCAAATGGAATAGTTACACGAAGTGCTAAAGTTCGTCTTCTACTTATGTCTTAACTGTTGTAAAGAAAGAAAGAAGTTTTTCTGCTCTTTTCAGGAAAGAACGTAGCTCAGCTCTTCCAGTGTTTTCCTCTTCATTTCAGGTGTCCCCCCACCCTTCCTCTCACTGGCACAATTCATAGTGAAAATATAAAAAATATTTGTATAAATGCTTATTTTTATTATGGACGTTTGGGGTGAGTACTTAGCAGAGAACATACTTTTGTGGTGATGAAAAAATTATCAAAATGCTTTAACTCTTTCTTTAGGTCAGAGGACATGAATTTCACCATATTGAAAAGCAAAGTTTACTCATAACAGAAGAAGGAAGATATCACAATTATCCAAAAGTTTAGACTGTCCAGAGAACAAAACTAATTCACTCAAAATCCCGACATTCATCTTAGTTAACCAAATTTAATCAGTGTTGAATCATCGATTGTACGCCTGAAACTAATATAACACTCTATACTAACTATATTAGAATTATAATTTAAAATTTTTAAAAAAATTAAATAAGTTTAATCAAATGAACATTAGTCTTAAGATAATTTGAGATCTCCTTTAGAACTTATCCTTGTTTTAGATATTTAAAAAAAGAACAATGTGGGACGTGGCTCAGTAGTTAAGCATCTGCCTTCAGCTCAGGTCATGATCCCAGGGTCCTAGGATCGAGTCCCACATTGGGCTCCTTGCTCAGCGGGGAGTCTGCTTCTCTCTCTGCCTGCTGCTCTCCCTGCTTGTGCTCTCTCTCTTTCTGACAAAAAAAATAAATAAATAAAAACTTAAAAAAAGAGAGAGAGAACAAGCTAAATGTTATTGATGCTAGTTGTTCCATTATTCATTTTATTATTATTCAGCCACACTCATATTCCTGCAACCTAAGGATAGGGCTCTAGAATCCCAAATCTGTAGACCATCTTTCCTTTGTCCATATTCTGTGAATAACCACATGAATTAGTTTCACAGAGCTACCATAACACATGATCACAAACCAGGCAGCTTGTGACAACAGAAATTTCTTCTCCCTCAGTTCAAGAAGCCAAGAGTCTGAAGTCACAGTGTTGGCGGGGAGAGCCCCTTCCAAGCCTCCCTCAGAGCGTCTCCTTGCTGAGAAGGAGCAACGCTCAGCCTTCCTTGGCTTGTTGCTGCATCACTTCAGTCACTGTCCCCATCTTCATGACTCCCCCCTCTGTGTCTCCATGTCTTCTCCTTTTCTGTTGCTGATAAAGACACTTGTCATTGGATTTAGGGCCCATCCTATTCCAGGAAGATCTCTTCTTGAGATCCATATTGTAATGACATCTGCAAAGAGCCTTATTCCAAATAAGGTCACCTCCTGAGGTTGCAGGTAGACCTATCTTTGGGGGGCTACAATTCAACCCGCTATGCCAGAGTTACCAACAATTGGAAAGTTTTCATGTAAACGATAGTTTGCCTGAAGGTGTGGTGAAGGATTTCAGAACTATCTTGTTATAAACACAAGAAACCAGGAATTTAGGAAAGGTGATATCTAACTATATCCCATTCATCTCTAAGATTCTGTAATTGTGATAAGGTGATAATAGTTACAGTATGCATTTGCAATATTGATGGTCTTACAAATTATCACTTCATTCTGGGCTATATACCAACAATAGAAATAAAACCTATACTTTACCTTTTCTTTTTCAATGGATTTAGTTTATTATTCTATTGGAAAGTTAATGCCATTCTAAGAGATACTCTCACAAAGTATCATAATTTTAAAGAAATTAATCAGCTTCGAATAAACAAGGGTTACAAAATTAAAAATGAGGAAAAGACCAATTTTTACTTAAAATGATTATGTTAATTATTAAAATAGATTTCTTATTAAAAAGACATAGTCAAGGTGAAAAATGGACTATAACTTTAGTTTTATTAAAATGTAAAAAAAAATATGACAATGTCAAATCTCGGGCCTGAGCTTTATTTTGTTTTTTATATACAATTTTCTTGTATATTTCTTTTAGGAATAAAGTTCTTGCTTTAAAGATCCCTAAAATTCTATTTAACCAGACTGAACCAGGGAAATCTTGGCAAAGGAATTTGTCTGCAACAAAGTTCGGTTTCTTCTTAGGCGTCCACTTATACTGATGTGTTTCTTTGTGCGTCAGGATAGGTCTATATCTATATCTAGATCTGTATCTATTTATAATATCTATACTTGGCCACATTTGCTGATTTTTAAATAGTATAAACAAATCAACTAGTGATACTATGTTCACCATAGACCGGTATTTTTTTTTCGAACCACTTCTTATTAATCTCCTTTTGGACTCACAGCTCACTCTGAGTGTGTGTCTCTACCTGTCTGTCTCTCTTTCTCTTTCTACCTCTATTTCTCTCCCTCTCTCCACATAGTATATAAAGAACATATTACATGTAGTTATGTAATTTAATATATGTTGATATATATAACTTTTTATGTTAATATGTATATAACTCCATTATCTATAACATACATGTACATTTATATATACACACACATGTATATGTCTGTCTATTTAATTAATATTTTCTCCAGGAAAACATTAAACTTCACTAAAGTTTTGCCGGAATGGTTTTTAGCTACTTATTTCTTAAAGGTATTTCTGCAATTATCTTTGAAGTAAGCTTTTCATTTTTTTCCTGGTTACAATTTTTTTCTTAATAGTTCTTGTTTAAAAGCATATTCCCTTAATGTATTACCAGAGAGCCAGATTAACGATTTATCTCTTCCACATTGTTTTCTTTTAGACTGCTAGCATTTTTCTCTGCACTTTTAACAGCAGGCATGGTCAAACAGTTGATTTTATCATCTGAGTTGTGGTAAATTGGTTACTTCTATTAAAGTGAATTTTTGAAACTTCTCTTGTTCAACTTTTAATTACTTATATTAACCTTTTTAAATATCAGGCAACTTTATTTGCCAATGAAAGATTAAATTTGATGGAAAAGCCAAAAGCCAGTTACTTAAATTGTTTTTCATCATTTTACTATCTTTTGTTCTATACAAAAGCATTCCAACTTAAATTCTAATTATTTTTATTGGGATAATTAGTTTTCAAGATCCTCTCTAGACAAAGTGGTTCCTACTAAAGTGAAAAATCTCTCATATAGTAAATCATAACCCAAAATCAAAATCCAAGAGCACAGAGCCTGAGCTCTTTCATGGAAGGAATACCAACAGATGTTGGCTTGCCCTCTGTCAGGGGTGCAGGGTTGTACTGGGAAGGTACTTAGGAAAGGTGACATCTAACTGTACCCCATCCATCTCTGAGATTCTGTAACTGTGATAATATATTTTGGTTATGTCAGCATTTCAATATCACCTTGAGTTTCAATGTAACATTCATTTTTTATTATTTAATAATAATGCAAAACAAATTTATTGGAGAAAAAATGATCAATATAGAGAAACTTAAAAATAAAAGTTAAAATCTCATGTAACATTCACCGTTCAGAACAAACCTGTATCATATTTTGGCAGCTATATCCTAGCTATTTAATTCTTTCATATGCCTACCATAAAACTTCAAACAATGCAGAAATCAAACCATATTTCCCTTCTTAAACTGAGATTACATTCTCCTTACTATTAATTACTCTAAATACTTCTAGGGGCGCCTGGGTGGCACGAAGGTTAAGCATCTGCCTTTGGCTCAGGGCGTGATCCTGGCGTTATGGGATCGAGCCCCACATCAGGCTCCTCCGCTATGAGCCTGCTTCTTCCATTCCCACTCCCCCTGCTTGTGTTCCCTCTCTCGCTGGCTGTCTCTGTCTCTGTCAAATAAATAAATAAAATGTTTTAAAAAAAAAGTAAATATTTCTAAACACTCATAAGTAATTACTGCAGATAGATTCCCAGGAATATAACTGCTGGGTCAAAGATCGTTATTGCTTTTAAGCCACAGTTGTTTTTCAAACAACTTACACGTTTTGAAGGAACTATTTCTTCTGGCATTAGTCATAGTCCTCATGGGGAAATGGAAGCACAGTTATCAGGTATAATAATGTTGTCATGATAGATATAGAATTAATTATTTAGACAGGTTTTTGGAATAAAAGCAAAGCAAGAAGTCTGTGGACAGCAGTTGTTCGGAACCCAGGCTGTGTAAAGTGCCACAGTATGTTTCTGCATATGCCTTCAGAGAGCAGAGAGAATGCAACAAGTTCCAGCTTATGGGGGTTTCAATATTCTTGGAATAAAACATAGTCTGTGCAATGCTTTTGGAGCACTTAAAAGATAAGATGTATGACACATGATAACTAAAAAGGAAATGAACAGATTTGTAAAATTCCCTGGACATATGCATTTCCTTCACGTGAGCCTTGCCATTTCAAAATCATGTCAAGTTTTCTAAAAATTTGTAATCTTGTGTGTGTGTGTGTGCTTATCCTAATATGTACAAATTTAAAAAAATAGTAAAAAAAAAAGCCCAAGCTTGTCTTGACACCACTTTACCTAAAGAACAGAGAATCTACACTGGCTCTTCTCAATTGGAGTTAGGACAGAATTAAGCTGTTAAGGCCCAACTTATCCATTGTATGTAATGAATGATCTCTCCTAGTCACAGAGAATGATATAAGTTATAGAACATTCATTGAAGAATAGGGCTTACATGAAATATTGGTGGAGAAAGGCTATCTTATGAGATTCGTGTGCCTATGTGATCCAAGCATAGGACTAAGGCATGAAAATAGGATGACTACATGGAAACGATGAAGTCACCACGTTAGCCCTGCAGACACCAGCGTACTGGGTGGTGAGTGAAGGAGCAAGCATGCTCTGGCAGCCTGGCCTGGTTATCACCAAAGGAACTGGTATTATTTCGACTTATACATGGCCTGCCCCTGGCTTGCCCCAGCCCCATATAAAGAATATCCTTAATTGTGGGATGGAGAGACATAGATTGTGAAAGGGTCAAGTAGCATGTCTTGTGTATCCCTAGAGTTGGGACACTGTAAGGGTACACCCCTGGAGCTCAGGAAATGTGGTGTGGAGGACAATAAACTATCAAACACCTTAATTCTGTGGTTTCCACGAACTGGTCACCATTTGAGCCTCTGTTTCTCCATGTATAAAGTGGAGAACATGATAACATCTACTCCAAAAGATTGCCCCAAGGATAAAATCAAATAATGCCAGTAAAGATATTTTCGTGAACTTCAGAATTCTAAATAAGAGATTTATTAGGAAACAGCTTCCATGGGAGCCAATTCTCAAAAAGAGAATAAGTTAACATTTTGTTGCCTGGCTAAATTGCAGTATGCATTTCCTCACTAACATGCTGTTGTGTAGTCAAGTACAAGTAATCTGTACCCTTAGAATATAATTTCCCCCATGAGTTTCAAAAATATTTTGATCTTAAATGGAAAAATATGAATCCCATAAAAAACTTATTTTCCAAGAATAAACTTTGTTCCAAATAGGTTGTCTTCAGGGGCACGTGGATGGCTCAGTCGATTAGGCGTCTGCCTTCAGCTCAGGTCATGATATCCTGGGATCCAGCCCTGCGGCGGGCTCCCTGCTCAGCGGGGAGCCTGCTTCTCCCTCTCCCTCTGCCTCCTCCCCTCCACTCGTGTTCTCGCTCACTCTGCTCTCTCTTCCTCTCAAATAAATAAATAATCTTAAAAAAAAAAAAACCTTTGATTAGGTTGTCTTCTGTTGGCTTAAACAATCTAAAATTGACTGGTTTTATGCTGTTGGAAGAATTTTAAATGGATTTATGACAAATCCCCCAACAATTGGTAGTCATATTCATAGATGAAAGCAGGCATTTTGGATGTGAAGGGAACGTCACTCTTGCAAAAGTATAGCTTCAGAGATTATATATATCACTAGATCCAAAAACTGTCTTCCACAGACATACCCTTTCAAATTCAGTCTTTAAAATGTAAATAATTGTTTTCTGAGTAATAAATTGCTTTATCTCATATATTTAGTTTTGACTGAAGATTTAAACAAAGAAGACATTTACGTTTAGCAACATCATCTAACCTATACTTGTTCAGCTAAACATTGTGATCTTTTATGAAAATTTTAATATTTTAGAATTTGAATGTAATAATTTTTTAAATTAATTTTTTAAAGACTTAATTTTTTAGAACAGTTTTAGGCTCACATCAAAGTTGAAAGGAAGCTACAGAGATTTTTTTTTTAAGATTTTATTTATTTATTCGACAGAGATAGAGACAGCCAGCGAGAGAGGGAACACAAGCAGGGGGAGTGGGAGAGGAAGAAGCAGGCTCATAGCGGAAGAGCCTGATGTGGGGCTTGATCCCATAACGCCGGGATCACGCCCTGAGCAGAAGGCAGGCGCTTAACCACTGTGCCACCCAGGCGCCCCTGAGATTTTGTTTTTTAAGACTTATTTATTTGAGAGAGAGAGCGAGCCAGCAGGTGGAGGGGCAGAGGGAGAGGGAGAGAGAGAATCTCAAGCAGACTCTCCACTGAGCGGGGTTTCATCTCACAACCCTGAGATCATGATCTGAGCCAAAATCAAAAGTCTGAGGCTTAACTGACTGTGCCACCCGGGCGTGCCCCCAGAGATTTTCCATATGCTCTTTGTGCCTACAGGAGCATAGCTTCCCCATCGTCCACATCCCCCACCACAGTGGTACATTTGTTACAATTGATCAACCAACGTTGACACATACTTTGTGTCCACAATTTCACTGGGGTTCATTCTTGGTGTTGCACATTCCATGGGTTTGGACACATGTATGATGACATGTATCTATTATTATAATATCATGCAGAGTATTTTCACTGCCTTTGCTGTGCCTTGATATACAATTTAAATGATTAGGCAGCCATTTTAAAGAGGCCCATCAGGGGCTCCTGAATGGCTCAGTCAGTTGGGTGTCGAACTGTTGATTTCAGCTCATGATCTCAGGGTCCTGGGATTGAGCCTGGTGTCAGGCTGGGTGTGGAGCTTGCTTGAGATTCTCTCTCTCTCTGTCCCTCTGCCTCTCCCTCCCTCTCTCTCTCTCTCAAAAAAAAATAAAAGAGGTCCATCAGTACCATTCTTTTGTCTGACATCTGAAAATCCATCATGTCAATTTCCAACAGCTATTGTTGAGAATGGAATAAAAGAGTTTTGAAGCAGGAAGAACTAAAATTTTAAGCACTTAAAAATTCTATACCCATTTGCACTTGTCATATACCTGTTCATGTTTGGAAAGTGTAAAAATTGCTTCATAACAACTCTGGCTAAAAATTCAAGAATATCCAAGTGTATTCTACTGTAGTTAATGCAAAAAATAAGTTGTGCACATATGTTGTAACTAGATCATCAGTGTTTTACTGAGCTTAATTATACACAAGATTTGAGGCACTGAATTATGCGTAGGATATTTCATGCGTAGGAGATTTTATTCCTATGATATTTTTAATTCTATTCTTGAAACTGTATATGAGGCATTTTAACAGCACAATCTCTAAGGCTCAGCTGAATGAATAAATCTTATATTCAAATATATTGTTATATTATTTATTCAGAGGGGAAATGTTATTAAAAATCATTGTAGCAAGGAGGACCACAGGGGAAGGGAGAGAAAACTGAACAGGAAGAAATCAGAGAGGGAGACAAAACCATGAGAGACTCTGGATTCCAGGAAACAAACTGAGGGTGTCAGAGAGGAAGGGGGTGGGGGGGGGATGAGGTAACCAGGTGATGGGTATTAAAGAGGGCACGTGTGGTGATGAGCACTGGATGTTATATGCAACTAATGAATCGTTGAACACTACATCAAAAACTAATGATGTACTATATGCTGGCTAAGCAAACATTATTTAAAAAATTAAAATTAAAAAAATTGTAGATTTAGCTTGATATCTCTAAAAAGCTTACTTCTTTTAATAAAAAAAAATCATTGTTGTGAACAGTGCAAAGCCTCTTGATCATGCACACCTTATAGATTCTTTTTTTGAGGTACGTGGTGATTAGCCATTTTTCTACAACCTTACCACAAGTCATAATGAAATCAACTCTCATTAAAGTTCTGCTACACAAACATATATTTATTAAAAAATATTTATTAGCTAATGAGCATAAAAACAGTTATTATCAACTAGTATATAAATTTGATGAGTCCCAGTTTTCTTTTCTCCGGGGAAATACTACCTTGCATGATAGTTTCATTAGTTTGACAAATGCTTCCCTAGAGGCATTTGTAAAAATATTCTACAAGTAGAATTCTCTTACTCTTTCAGTTGGCATCAGGTGACTAGAATACTACCCTATGATAAACACAAAATTATTTAGAGATCAAGCCTCAGGCCCCACCTAGGAGAATCTAGGGTTTGCTCAGACAAGAGTGGAAAATGTCTGTATAATATTAGTTAGTTCGCTTATCTTGCGTATTACTGACTTTACCAATGAGAGACCATTTCTAGCATTAATTAAAAAGTGGGATGCAGGAAGACCACAAGTACAGATTTACCCAGGAGTGTCCCGCTTGACCTGTGACTATTCTTGTTTATACTTATAATCCCTGGATTAGCCTCAGTATAGATTGCTCACTTTTAAAACTGTCATATTATTATTAACAGTTGCATTACAATAATCAGGAACCGGTTTGACAGACTTTCCTTTGTGCTTACAGCTCGTGCTATGCTGCCCTATCATATTGGGTATTCTCCTGCAATAGAAAGACTTTTCATTTTAACATGTGGATAATCAAAAAGACAATCCGTGATAATCCATCTCCCTTTTCAGATGCAGGATAACTGGCAACTTCCTATTAAAGACGCATAAAGGGCACTTGCTGTTAAAGACGTGTGCCCGGACGAGAAAATTGCTACTTTGAAAAGGATTATAGGCAATTTTATAAAGAATTAAATATAGTAAAACCATATGGAATAGATAAATTCTTTAAAAATTACTCAGGAACATGATAATAGAAGCAGAGTTGGACATAAAATTGACTAAAGGCGGGCACCTGGGTGGGTCATTTGCTTAATCATCTGCCTTCCGCTCAGGTCACAATCCCAGGGTCCTGGGATCAAGCCCCACTTCAGGCTCCCTGCTCAGTGGAGAGCCGGCTTCTCTTTCTGCCTCTGCTTGCCACTCCCCCTGCTTGTGCTCTCTCTCTTTCTGTCAAATAAAGAAAGAACATCTTTTTTTTTTTTTAAGATTTTCTTTCTTTATTTGAAGGAGAGAGAGACAGCGAGAGAGGGAACACAAACAGGGGGAATGGGAGAGGGAGAAGCAGTTTTCCCGCTGAGCAGGAAGCCCGATGCGGGGCTCAATTCCAGGACCCTGGGATCACGATCCGAGCCGAAGACAGACGCTTAACGACTAAGCCACCCAGGCGCCCCAAGAAAGAAAATCTTTTTAAAAAATTGACTAAAGCTTGTGGATGTATAACCATTGTATTTATATTTCATATTGCTTATGCTATTCTTTATATAAACTTTTCCTTTTAGAGCAGTTTTAGATTTATAGGAAAAATAGCAAAGATAGTATAGAATTCTGATATACCCCACATCAAATATCCACTATTATTAAATCCCTATCAATATGATACATTTGATACAGTTGATTAATATCGATATATTCTTGGGGCTCCTGGGTGGCTCAGTTGGTTAAGTGTTGGACTCTTGATTTCGGCTCAGGTCACGATCTCAGGGTTGTGAAATTGAGCCCCACATCAGACTCCATGCTGGGTGTGGAGCCAGATTAAGATTCCCTCTCTCCCTCTCCTTCTGACTCCACCCCCCCTTAAAAAATATATATCTATATATTAGATAGGTAAATTTAGATGGAGATAGATAGATATAGATAGATTCTTGTTAACTAAAATTTGTAAATTATTAGGAGTTTCTTGGCTTTTAACTCTCTCTTTGTTTCTGTTTTAGGATATTGCATTACATTTAGTAACGTCTCCTTAGGGGCGCCTGGGGGGCACAGCGGTTAGGCGTCTGCCTTCGGCTCAGGGCATGATCCCGGCGTTATGGGATGGAGCCCCACATCGGGCTTCTCCGCTATGAGCCTGCTTCTTCCTCTCCCACTCCCCCTGCTTGTGTTCCCTCTCTCGCTGGCTGTCTCTATCTCTGTCAAGTAAATAAATAAAATCTTAAAAAAAAAAAAAAGTAATGTCTCCTTAGGTTCCTCTTGGCTGTGGCCATTTCTCATTTTCTTTTTTTTAAAAATGACCTTGACAGTTCTGGCAAGTACTAGTTAGGTAATTTGTAGGATGTTCCTCAGTTGGAATTTGTCTGATTTGTTTCTCCTGGTTAGACTGAGGTTAAGTGTTTTTGGAAAGATCACAGAGGCAAAGTGCCATTGTCATCACACTCTATCAAGGGTACACACTATCAACATGACATCAATGTTGATGATAATCTTGACTGAGTTTGAGGTAGTGCTTGTCAGATTTCTCCACTTGAAAGTTAGTCATTTTATACCCTCTCCTTGCCATGCAGTGTGGAAGGAAGACTGCAGCTCACACTTAAGTCGTGGGGAATTATGCTGCATTTCTTTGAGGCTGAAGTATCCACATCAATTATTTGAAATTCTTCTGTAGGAGAGATTTGTCTCTTCTCCATTTATTCATTTATTCAATCAATTGTGTATACCAGCGTGGTCTCAGATATCTATATATTTGGAGTTGTAATCCAGTACTACTTTATTTAATTGCTCAAGTTTCTCCAACTTTGGCCATCGAGAACTCTTTCAAATGACTCCTTGTCTTTTGACACACATCTATTGTTTTGTTTTTCTTTTTTTTTTTTTTTTTACAGATTTTACTGTTTTTTTTTTTTAAGATTTTATTTATTTATTCGACAGAGATAGAGACAGCCAGCGAGAGAGGGAACACAAGCAGGGGGAGTGGGAGAGGAAGAAGCAGGCTCATAGGGGAGGAGCCTGATGTGGGGCTCGATCCCATAACGCCAGGATCACGCCCTGAGCCAAAGGCAGGCGCTTAACCGCTGTGCCACCCAGGCGCCCCTTGTTTTGTTTTTCAAGCACCTTTTTATTTTCTGGCAGGGAAAGATGCTACAAGCTAATGTAATGTTGTGCATTTCCTGCCCCAGTCCTGGATTCAGTCATCCCCAAGGAGACTTGATTCCTTTTATTGAAGAATGATATTAGGAACGAAGATCTGGTGTTGGGTCTGTTCATCGATGATAGGGTGTTACTGTTTTTAGGCTCCTGAGCTGACATAGCACAGAAATATATGTGTGCATACTAACCACTGTCTGTATTCATATCTATTAATATTTCCTTATGTAACCATCTGCATCTGTATTAAGCTAAACATGAGTTCATACTGATATCTCTGACTCTTAATCTGTTACCGTGTGGATCATTCTAGTCTCTTTCCCTGGCTTAGCTGTAACTTCCCACTCCAACAGTGAGAAAGCTGGCTCCCTGCATTGGCCATCCCATTGCTTTATTGCTCAATTGCAGTCTACGTATATGGTAGAATCAGAATTGTTAATTTTATCCCAATAAGAAACAACTGTATCAACTAGTCTATAATGCGTGTAGTTTCTCTTGCCTTGTCTTACAGACTCCACTCATTTCCAGATTTCCTTAGGTCAGCAGCTGTTTCCCTGATTCCACTCAGTGAGTTCTTTTCATGCATTTATAATGCAATTAGATTATTTTGTCCCTTTGTGCAGTCCATCCTGGGATTCCCCACCCTCCTAAATGAATTTGTTGTACTTTCCATGCATTAAGATTCACTTTTTGCTGTACATTTCTGAATACACAGTGAAATTTTGAAATGCAAATTTGAAAATGTATAGTGTCATGTATTTACCATTACAATATCATACAGAATAACTCTAAAAAATCCCCCTGTTCTTTACCTATTCAACCCTCCCCCTGGAAGCTACTGTTTTTTTTGTTTCTAGAATTTTCCCTTGTATAGAATGTCATGTAATTGGAATCATACCATATGTTGCCTTTTCAGACTGACTTATTTCATGTCATTTAAGATTCATCCACTCCTTTTTTAGCTTGATAGCTCACTACTTTTATCTCTGAATAATGCTCCATTATGTGAATGCACCGCAGTTTGTCCATTTTGGTGGTTTCCAGTTTTTAGTGATTATGAACAAAGTAGCTAGAAGCATTCATATGAGGTTCTTTGGGTGAGCATAAGTTTTCATTTCCGTTGAGTAAATACCTAGGAAAACAATGACTAGAGTCCATGGTAAGACTGCTTAGCCTTGTAACTGCCCAACTGCCTTCTAAAGTGGCTGTACCATTATGAATTCCGACCAGCAGTAAATAAAAGTTCATGGTGCTCTTCATTCTCATCAGCAACTGGTATTGTCAGATTTTTGGATTTTAGCCATCGTGCGTCATAGTATCCTACTGTTTTAACTTGCAATTCCTTCATAACAAATAATGTTTAGCACTTTTTTCATGTGGTTATTTGCCATCTGCATATCTTCTTTGGTAAGGTGTCTATTCAGATATTTTACCCATTTTTAAATTTCGATATTTTTTTTGTACTGTTGATATTTTTTGTACTGTTCGATATTTTTTTTTGTACATTTAAGTGTTCTTGTATCCTTGGGCATAATCCTTTATCAGATATGATTCGCAAAAATTTTCTTCCAGTTTATGACTCATCTTTTCATAGCGTCTTTCATGGAGCAAAACATTTTCTTAAATGGATCTTATTTTTAAAAGAGTTTTATATATTTAGAAAACTTCAGAAGTTATTACAGAGAGTTCCCATAGACCCCACAGTGTCCCTTATTATTAGCATCTTACATTAGTATGGTACATTTGGTACAATTAGGAAACCAATAATGATGAATTATGATTAACTAAATTCCATAGTGTATTCATATTCCCTCAGTTTTTATGTGATAACCTGCTTTTTTCCCCAGAATCCCTTCCAGCATGCTCCCTTTGCACACTATACACTTGTTTGTCATTTTCTTTCTTATAATGTTTATCTGGCTTTAATATTAGGGTAACACTGGCTTCAGAAAATGAGTTAGGAGATATTTCCTCTGCTGCTATTTTCCAAAAGAAAATTGTTGAAAATTGTTATCATTTATTCCCTTAACGTTTGGTCAAATTCACGAGTGAAACCATCTGGGCCTGGTGATTTCTTTTCTGGAAGGATATTAATTTTTTACTCCATTTCTTTAGTAGATATAGGACTATTCATTTTTCCTTGTGTGAGTTTTGGCAATTTGTGTCTTTCAAGGAATGGATCGATTTCATTTAAGTTATCATATTTCTGGGCATTGAGTGGTTTATAATATTCCTTTTTCATTTTTTAATGTCCATGTGATCAGTAATGATAACACTTCTCTGATTTCTGGTATTAGTCATTTGTATCTTCTCCATTTTTTCTTCATTTGCCTGGCTGAGAGATTTATCAATTTTGTTTATCTTTTTAAATGGTCAGCTTTTAGGTTGACTTTCTTGATTATTTCCTGCTTTCAAGTTCATTGCTCTCTGCACTAATTTTTAATATTTTTTCAGTATGCTTTCACTGCTTCTATAAATTTTGATAGTTGAATTTTCACTTTTACTTAGCTCAAAATATTTTTAAGTTTCACTTGAGACTTCTTTGACCCATCATGTTCGGGAATGTGTTAATTTCCAAATATTTGGGGAATTTCCAGCTATCTTTCTGTTAATGACTTCTAGCTTAATTTTTTGTGATCTGAGAAAATATGTCCTATGATTTGTATTCTTTTAAATTTGTTAATGTGTGTTCTGTGGCCAAGAATGTGGTTTATCTTGGCAAATGGTCCACATGGGCTTTAGAAGAATGTGTAATCTGTTATTGTTGGACGAATTATTCTACGAATGTCAATAAGATCAAATTAGTGGTGCTATTCAGGTCAATCTTATCCTTATTGATTTCCACCTGCTTAATCTATTGATTAATAAATGAGAGATGTTGAAGTCTTTAACAACAGTGGTGGGTTTGTATATTTATCCTTTCGGTTCAATCAGTTTTGCCTATTTTGATGCTCTGTTGTTTTGTACATTCACCTTTAGGATTGTTATGCTTTCTTGGAGAATTGACCTTATTACTGTCAAAAGGCTGTCTAGATCCCTGATAATTTTCCTTATGCTGAAGTCCCCTTGGTCTGAGGTTCACATAGCTACTATAGTTTCTTTTTGATTAGTGTTAGCATTGCATATTTTTCTCCATTGCTTTACTTTTAGCCTCTCTGTTTATATTATTATAGATAACATATAATTGAGTCTTTTAAAAAAATCCATCCATATAATTATGTATTTTAATTAGTTATTTATACAATTTAAGGTATTTATTGATATAGTTAACATCCACCATGTCTGCATTGTTTTCTATTCATTACATTTGTTCATTGTTTCTTTTCCCTTCCTGCTTGCTGCTTTCTCTGGGTATAAAGAGCATTTTACATGTTCTGTTTTATCTCCTATCTTAGCATATCAGTTATACTTATGTTTAAAAAAAATTTAGGGGTTGCCTTCAACTTTCCAATATGTATTTTTAACCTTTTTAAGTTATTTTCCAACTAATACTAGATGGTTTCACATGTAGTATAGGTGACTTATAACAGAATATTCCCAATGCCTGCTCCCATCCCTATGACATTGATGTCATTCATGTCATTTATCTATATGTTATAATCACTCCATATACTTTTACTATTGTTACTTTAAGAAACAATCATCTTTTAGATAAATTAAACTAAAAAAGAGAAAAAAATACCTTTATTCTTTTCCCAACATTTTATTTATGTGGATCCAAGTTTCTGACCTATATCATTCTCTTTCTCTCTGAAGAACTTTACACATTTCTTATACAGGTCTATTGGCAATGAATCTCTTCAGTTTTGGTTGTCTGAGAAAGTATTTCCCTTTCACTTATAAAAGTTAATTTTGCTGGATATATAATTCCAGGTGGGTAGATTTGTCTCACTTAATACTGTAAATATTTAACTCTACTTTCTTCTTGTGTGTTTCTGATGAGAAGTCCAGTACAATTCTTATCCTTATTCTTCTACAGTTAATATTCCCTCCCTCCCACCCTCTCTCCAGTTCCTTTAAAGATTTTTTCTTTATCTTTGTAGGTTTGCAGCTTGAATATTGTATGCCCAGGTGTCAATTCTTTGGTATTTATCCTGCTTGGTGTTCCGTAAAATTCCTTTATCCGTGGTTTGCTGTCCTTAATTTTGGAAAGTTCTCAACCATTGTGATTTCAAATGTTTCTTCTGTTCTCTCTTTCTTCCCCTTTTAGTATTCCAGTTATGTTATATCTCTTGAAATTTCCCCACTGTTCTTGAATGGTCTGTTCTATATTTTCATTTTTTTTTGTTTTTGCATTTTGGTTTGTAAAGATTCCATTAACCTATCTTCAAGTTCCCTGATTCTTTCCTTGGCTGAGTCCTAGTCTAATCAATCAGTCCAAGTCATTCTTCATTTCTGTTATCCTAATTTTTATTTCTACTCTTTTCTTTTAATTCTTTCTTAAGGGTTTCCATCTCTCTGCTTATATTACCTATCTGTTCTTGTATGTTATCCACTTTTTCCATTGGACCACTTAACATACTAATTTTGATTATTTTAAATTCCTGGTCTAATGATTCCAACATCAGTGTCATATCTGAGTCTCCTTCTGATGTTTGATTTGTTCCTTTAGACTGTGGGGTTTTTCATATGTTTGCTTTTATTGTTGCCTTTTGTCATGACTTGTAACTTTCAGAAAAAGCTGTACGTATTATATTGGGTAATAGGAATTGAAGAAAATAGACATTTAGTGTGAAAACTTTTGTTATGATAGACATTGGATTGTGCTTGATGTTTGCTTTAGCTCTGGGTGCCAGAGGCTTCAAATTCCTTTAGTTTCTTGTTTTTTCTTCCCTCTTCAGGGCTTCCTAAGTACACCTCCTTAAGGAGAGTTTGCATCTCGTGGCAGTTTCAGCTGTGATTCACTGTTGTCGTACAAGAGCTCTGTTGGTATGGTGGTGAGATGTGGAAGATGGAAAATATTCTATAATCTTATGTTTGAATCTCAGTCTTTAGTATATGACATTGATAGTGTTTCTCCAGTGGTTGTATGTGTTCCTCCCTTAGGTAATGCAGAAGGTTGGAGTGGGAGGAACACCCCTCCTCCAGATAAGATGGTTTTGGTAAAACCTTTTCCCTAGAGAATAGGCTTGTGTTGTGGAAAAGGCAGTGGGCATACCTCACAATGATTTCTGTCTTTCCCCCTACGGTTTTTCTTGGATCTTCACTATGAGAACCTGGAAAGATGCCTGGAGGTAAAATCCACTAGTATGGGAACCCTTCTAGGCTGTGGCCTCCAGGACTTTCTCACTCTCATCCCAGACCATTCTCAAATACAGTAATTGATCAAAATAATCATTTAAATATCCCTTCCAGTTATGTCTCTAGTGGTTTCTGTTGTTGGTAAGCAGATCCAAGCTGTGGTCCTCTTGATTTTCCCATCTCTTTGATTTTGGGATTATGGTTTGCTGTGCCACCTCAGTTCTCTGGTGGGTTTAAGAAAGTAGTTGATATTCAGTTTGTTCAACTTTTTTTGTTTTTTTAAATGAGAGTGACAACTTCCTAGCTGTGCATGTCAGAGCTGAAACTGACATTTGGCTTATATTATATAGAAAGTAGTCAATATAAAAAAGATTAAAATATCGTTTTGATTTAATTTATACAAATATGTTACTTTTAAGAAGAAAACACGTTTGAAAATAGACATATTTAAAATTATATATATATATATATCCACAAGATACTAAAAGTCTCCTAAAATTAAAAAAAAAAATTAAACATTTCAGAAGTTATATAATTTTAATTACTTTTAGTATCTCTCGCCCTCTCAAAAGTGTTTGATTTGGAGTATAAATTATGTGGGGAGACTGGAGCACCTACAGTTATAATGTCCTGTGCAAGTGTTCGACCATAATGTCTTTTGTTTTGTCTGTGAAGCCTCACTGTCTAGTTATCATTACCAGATTTAAATATTTGATAAACATAAAATCACCTGCATTAGCAGAAAATGGTGTAGACTTGTCAATAACTAAAATACACTTATCTACATTGTGTACAAACAGCAAATATTCCCATCAAGTTGATAAGAATGTGGTTTAACATCTATTTCTCTAGATGGAGAAAACAATTTCTGTGATGAGGGATTTTTTTGGATTTGTTATTAAGTTTCTTTTATTCCTAGGTGGGAATAGATGTCAGCAATAATAACTTTCTTAGAAGTTATGGAAAAGGAAACATCCGACTTCCTCTGTTTATAACAGAAATTTCCTATGCCTCACATTAGAAGGGCCTGTGGCTCAGAGGTCTTTTCTTTCTCAGAAGAAAATTTTTATAACTGCCAAGTTAGATGCATCAAAAGAGCACCAAAGATGACAAAGTGGACATTAATGATTTTTCCCTTAAGCCTTACTCTTGAAAAAGTAAAGATATTTTTCCTTTGGATATTTGAGATTAGACACTAGAAGGTGCAATAGAAAATAACCAGAACATTTGATTTGAGTAGTCTATGTTGAGATTCAGAAATGAAGGGCACCACTAAAGTAGCCACAACCAAGGCGTGTATCAAAGACAACATGTTCAAATTCGTTTTAGCATATATTCTTATTTATTAAATAAAGTATAGACTAAATACACAGTAACAAAATACAGTGGTGAGCAAAACAGTTTAATATTTTGCACGCTGCTCCATAAAATTAGTGAGATGGGAAACAATAGCCAAATATATCATTAAAAACAACCCAAGAGCTATGAAAAACAGAACAGGGAAGTGTGAGAACTTGTAAAGGGGGATTCTGATTTTCTCAGATGGGAGGTAGAGATATGGTCAGGGAACCTCCCAGGGGGAGTGAAGTTGAAGCTGAGATATGAAGTGTGCTTGGGCATTTAGTGGAGTGTTGAAGAAGGACGAGTGTTCCAGACGGAAGGGACAGGATATGCAAGAGCCCTGAGGATAGGAAGCACAGCATGTTGCAAGAGTGAAAGGGAGATGAGTGTAACTGGTGTGGAAACAGCAGAGAGCCATGTGTAAGAACAACTTCTGATTTTGATCTGTGTTTAAAAGCACAGTGGTCCAGGGGTGCCTAGGTAGCTCAGTCAGTTAAGTGTCTCTCTCTTGGTTTTGGCTCAGGTCTTGATCTCGGGGTCCTGAGATGGAGCCCAACCTCAGATTCTGCACTCGGCAGGGAGTCTGCTGGAGATTCTCTCCCTCCCCCCCAAATAAATAAATAACTAAATCTTTAAAAAAATTAAAAATGAAAGAAAAACACAGTGGTCCAGGGAGGAGCCAGAAATCACATTCTCTCCTCTCCATATCTACTTTGGACCCATGTTCTCTAGTCTTTTATAAATTTGTATTTCCTCTGAGAAGGTATCACCACCTGCGGGGTGCAGGTAAACTTGGCTCTGTAGACCCTTCTATGGAGGAAGGCCCAACCTCATCCCCTTGTAGACCATTCCACGCAGATTTCTTCTTATATTACAGAGAACAGAGAAGCCAAGAGTGATATTGACATTCGTACAGGTCTTTACTGTCTCCCCTTGCTGCTCTAGCTTCCTCTCATGTGTGAAGTCTCTCTTTCTACCCCCAAACTGTAAATAAAAGTTGAGCATCGTTCTTTTCTGTTTGGCTCGTATTTAGGATTTAGGATACTATAGTGCAGTATTTTGTTTACATCTGTCTGCATTACTTGACTATGAGCTGTTTGAGAAAGGACTATATCATACTCACTAGAAATTAATATATATTTATTGAACGGATGAGTAAAATAAAGCTTATGTAGTTACTAAAGAATTAGAACATTGACATTGAATTCATTTCTTTTAAGGCTTTACCTAAGATGAGTGGCCTAGTTAGCAGGGGGGTCTTCCCTTACAAAAATCATGGAAAGGTGACCAAAGGGGGCATTGAGTCAGGTCAGAAACAGCTGACAATGGAAATCTGCTGCCCTTGACTCTGGGTCTCAAGGTTTTTTATTTGTTTTTTGGGGTTTTGTGTGTGTGTTTTTTTTTCCTCTTTCCTATTCTCAACCAAGCATCTGAACTTCCCTTGACTACTCTGTATTTGTGAGTCCAATTCATTTTTCAGAGCGGACCTCCTCTTTTTTGTCTCCCCAACACAAAAAATGATGTGCACCATGCCCCACATTCCCCTGGGTCCACCTCTATTAAGGACTGTGGTACAGACAGGAGGGGGCGCTGGTTAGATGGAGTCCTGGGGCGCTTACTATGATGTCATTCCTCACCTGCTAATCAAGAAAACACTTTGAGATGCAAATGACAGAGCCACTGTGGTAGGGATAACCTTGAATCTACTTTATATTTCAAGCAAATCTTGCACATACTTGAGGATTTTGCTAAAATTAGCCAAATTTTGAATACAATTCACAACCGATCTTAACAAACCGTAACTTAGAACTTCTAACTCATTTAATACAGTCACTCTGAGTGGAACAGAGTGAATTTTCTCTTAGCAAATTTAGAGCTAATCTTGACATAAAGATGAGAATCATATTAATCATCAAAACCATTAATCTGAAAATTAATATCAAGCCATTTGTAAGCTCTCAGGGCTGCCGTAGATTGTGTAAGTTGCAGACTGCATAGATCCGGGAGTACCAGCCACATGCACCATTCAAGTGTGCAGCTTAACTCAGAGCTATACACAGAGTCTCTGTGGGCCTTCCCAGGGTATTATGTGATATGTCATTCCCAAGTTACCGATCACTGATTGACCAATACTGGATTTCAGACAGTTCCAAGTCCATTCATTAGGTTAGTTTCCTATAATTTATTGGTAAGAATATCATTTGAGAAGAATTCAAATTATTGACTACAATCTACTCAAATATATCTGTGAACATATTAAACTCTAATTAAATTTCAAATAGTTCTTTGTTTAACTGATTGCTATACACTGACATTTCACTAGTTCTATTGTTATCTAATAAAATCTTTATAGCGTGTCATAGAGTTAATTTAGAATACCTCAAATTATTGATTTCTGATTCTGAGAGAGGGAACATACATTTTCCCTGACCAGTATGTTTGAAACATGGAAATTGGACCTGTTTTGTGTTCTGGGGCTTATCAATGCCACATGATTGTAGCCTATGTCATTTTAGTTCTCACTTGAGATATGTGGTTATTCTAGAGACACTGAAAATGCTATGATCCAGCCCATGAGTTGTGAGTTTTCTGGGCTGGCAGAATATTTTCTGTAATAGGATCTATCAGCTTCTTTCTACTCAATTGCTTTACAGCGGTGACTTGTTCAATTAATTTTGTCAAAAAAAGAGTTAAGTAGATGAATCAATCTTGCTCAAGTTTTTAGACTGATTATTTGACTTGAAGTTCCACCAATGTATAAACTCCTTGAAAATAGGAACTGTGTCTTACTATCTTTGTATCTCCAAATCTGGTGGAAGAAGAGGTATGTGGTAGGTAGTTGAAGCTTTGGGTCTATGTATATTTTTGAGAAATATTGCTAATAAAAATCACTTAACATTGAGTGAATTAATTAATTAATGTATCAGTCCATTTATTCAAGATGTTTAAGTAGTGATTTTTATAAATAATCTAAATGTATTTTAATGACTATCCTACAATGATACCACATGCATGACAAAAAAATCAGCAAACATCAATTTATGATAATTATTGTTATTTTTACATAAAGATCTTTTGATAAGTAGCCATAAAATATTTTCATGACGAGGATTTATTAAGTTGATTCAAAGTGAGTTTTAAATGGGGACTCTCTAAAAAGATATATATTAAGTGTTGGTATAAAGCCAATATATTAAGACGTGTTTTTAAGGAACTACATTTCTAAGATTTCACATCATAATGCTATAGACGATGAGATATTACTGCATTTTTTTCATAGCAGTTGGAAATCTGTTTGATGCTGTCAACCAAGAACTGTGCATTATAATAAAGTTCCCAAAGGCCCCAGCCAAGAGCGGCAATATAACACCAAACAGGTTGTTACATATATCAAAATTATAAAATCAGACATCTATTGTTAAGTAAATAATAGTTAAAAGATGAATCCATTGAAGAGTTGAATTGAAAAGGGGACAGATATAAAACGTGGTCCAACAGGTGGACTATTTAAAACAGGAACAGCTGCTTAACTTCCGTCAACTTGTTTTCTTTAAAAAATGTTTCCCAGTCATTAAAACACTTTTTTCAAGGCAATGTACAAAGTCTGAAACAGCTGTTTTGTCAACACACATCTGCATGATCTCAAAAGCTACCTGGTGTGACTTTACAATGCAATTAGCGGAGTTTCATTTGGAAGAGTCCAAAAGGATGTAAGAGGGAAAGCTTTTCAGTAAGAGGCAGAAGGATGTCTTCCAGAAAAATAATGATAACTTTCCACATTAGTGTATAATAAATGTCCATTTTGTTGTTTCTTTACAAGCTGTAATGAAAAGATTAGCTGAAGTAGGAAAAAATAGGCTGTAGTTATGCAAGTGATAAAGAGAAGTTTGCGTAAGATTTAAAATCTACATATTCTCCCTTTCCTAAATTAACAGTTTATTTGAAACGAGTGTAGTGATAACTGCTAAATGAGCATTTAGTGATTAACAATTAGCAAACAATTTATTATTTTTGGATGGTATGAAGGGTGACAGAGAGGGTACTGGTAAAAGAGGAATAATTTATTACACCATGAGTAGTGTTAATACCTGTAAAAAATAGTTGCATAAAAGTTTCATGTTTATAGTATAATTAAGTTACAAGAAAGTTTTTTTTTTACATTCAAAGATCATATCTACATACAAGATATATGTACTATAAAATAGGATGAAATACATTTACGTATTGGTATATATCACAGAGACTACTGGTCTCAGAGTGGCAAAACAGTTTCATCTTCTTTGCCAATCCTAAGAGATTGGAAGTGGCTGCCTGGGACATTGTGTTGAGAAAGATTCTGAGGATTCACTGAGAAAATATATAATGACAAGTTAGTGATTTTGGGGGAAGAGGTGATGAATGATGGCCCATATACCTAATATATATTATTTCTAGAGCTAATAGCTTAGAAATTAACTGCAAAGATCAAAATTTCTATTGATACAACCCTGAATATATAGTTAACATTTTATTCCACAAAACTCAAATTTAATGAAATGTATAGTCAAGTTTTACATCCTTTTCTCTCTAAATCACAGTACTTTCTGTGGTATATACTAACTTTCATATTGCTTTCATGTTTGGGGCAATTTTTGGTTGTGAACATAAAACAAAGAGATTACAGTAGACTGAAAGTGTAAGTCCTGCCCTTGTCAGATTATTTAAAATAACACTTTAAAAAATAACACTTGACATACAACCAAGAGTCCAAGCTTTCTTATAAACTGCTTGGATAGTGAGTATTAAAGAGTTTTTACATTGGAGTTTATGAGAACAAAACACATAAACAATGACACTGAAGGTTGGCTCTAATTTAAATAAACAGAAATTGTTGAAAAGGAAGTTGTAATTACTGTTTGAAAATGTAGGTTATAGAAAACACATTCATTGGGCCATTGGCAGTGCAAACACTCAAATCCTCGTTTCTCATCTCTAGACAACTCTTCTGGAGTTAATTTTTTTTTTTAAGTATAATGATGTTAAAAGTTTTTGGTTAATATCGAGAGCTTCACAAAAAAGATGCTTATTTGCTAACATAATTGGAAAATTTAACTATTTTATTACCATTCAAAAGTATCTGCCTTAGGGGGGAAAAAAAGACAAAGATTAGGGTTAGGGTTAGGGCCAGAGGTCAACTCATATATAGTAATAGACACCTCTGAAGTGAGCAACGTGAAAAACAACAGCCCTCACACGGAAAAGACTTCTTAAAAGTTTTGTTTTCCTTAAGTTTCTATTTAAAAGGAGCTGACCCTTATCTGATAGTTGGTTTTCAAAGGAAGAATGAGTCATGTCAGAAATGTTGTCAATTTTTCTTTTATGAGGCTTGGCAAAGAACTTTCTATTTTCTCCGTATTTTATGAGACCTCGAAATAGATTTAGGAATTTCCCCTCTGAAAGTGCACATTATAATACCAACTTGCATTTCGAAGATACTTTTCTGCTTCCAAAGAGCTCTTGCCTATATGATTCAGCTTTGCCAGTCCTGACAAGCAGGGAACTGAAACCCAAACTGTGTGACTCACTACTGAATTGTTCTTCTGACCACTGTACATTGAGTGCTGTGGGTGATCCCGAGGAAGCACCTATGGCCCTTCTTCAAGAGCCAAGGCGCTTCCTCCACCAGTAGACTAATAAAGTTATGGGCGGCATGTTTTAATGAAGGCCATAGAAAATCTCTCCACAAGAAAAATGTTTGTGTTGTGCTGCATTAATTTTTATTCCTTTCTCCTTTCATACCATCACCCTGGATGACATCAGTCATTCCTCAGCTTAGTTTACAAACAATATCATGACAACTCCCGTATTTCTCTGTCTGGCTTGGATTTTCCTTCCTCCATAACTTGAGATCTAAATGTGTACCTATCTACTGGATACTTCCACTGGAATGCCTTCTAGGAGAGCCACACAAAAAATGTCCCAAACAGATTTTCCCATTTGTTCCCAAACTTAATCCCTCTCTGTGTTTTCTGTGTTGGGATTGATACTCCTCTACCAAGTGAAACAAAACTTGGGCTGCATCTTTACTTCCTTCCCTGATCACCTCTCATATCCGAGCATTCTCCAACCACTGCTGAGTCAGTTTTCCAAACACCATAAATCTTAGTGGCTTTTTCCATTCCTTCTGCCTTTATTCAGGTCTCATGATTTTTCACATGGATTAAGGCCCACACTTTCTAACTGGCCTCTCTTACTGCAGTCTGGTCCATTTCCAATCTAGTTTCCATATTCCAGTCAGCCATCAAAAGCTACCCAAAGCATGTATGTCAAAGTTCTCACTTTTTAATTGGACTGTAGACCCTGCCTAATCCGGCTCATACTCACTGACCCAGCGTTATGCCTGATCGCTTTCTGCTTCATCATCTAAGCTCAAGCGAGTTGAAATCGATTTAAGTCTTAAGCTAACCAAAGTCTTTATTGGGTCTATCCCTTTGTTTATACCATTGACAGAGGATTTAATTCTTCTGCCATTAAGTCCAGTTCTCAATATGGTTCCCCTCCTTGCCCATTGGGAGATTATACATTGTTGCCCTGTGGATTTGGCCACACAGTTTGCTTTGTCCAGTGAAATGTAAGCAGAAGAGGCACGTGTCACTTTTGGATGATAACTCTAAGAGCCATTGTGTGCTTAAACAGGATATCTGTCTTCTGCCACAGACAGGCAGTGTCTCAGCTGGAGAATGACTCAGCAACTTGTGTCCCGGAGAAAAGAAGATGTGGAGCCAAGTTGCAACCAACCTATGATGGACACACAGAACAAAAGCAAAATAAGCCTTGGTCGTTGTCAACCATTGACACTTAGAGATCTTTTTTGTTATCTCAGCATAATCAGACTGTGATACATCTGCCTAGAAGAGACTTCTCCTTCATTGTCTATCTAACCCCTCTTGGTTCAGCTGAAATTGTATTCTTTTCATAATCCATTTCTAAATTCTTGGGTGGGTACGAACTCTTG
The DNA here is from genome assembly GCF_024610735.1 of Ursus americanus. Lineage (NCBI taxonomy): Eukaryota > Metazoa > Chordata > Mammalia > Carnivora > Ursidae > Ursus > Ursus americanus. The sequence goes on along the minus strand of NC_142139.1, from coordinate 43,634,458 downwards.
TGTTTCTATAGCACTCTGTACTCCTCAAATTAATAATGTTCATTGCATTGCAATTATTTGGTTATTGTCGTGTTCCCTACTAGATGGTCAACTGTGAGGACATGGCATTCTTTCTTCTTCATCATTTTATTCCTCTTTCTTAGTACCAAGTGCATAAGTGATATGCAATAATCATGTCATATAATGAATGAAAAATAAATCAATGAAGGAAAAATAGTCAAAGCAGTTCTCACATCCCTAAGTAGTGTGGAAGGTTGTGTGAGCACAGGGATACATGGACATTTTCCTTGGTGACGGATGGAGTTCTAAAAGGAAAACGTGTCATCACTGACCTCTAACACACACCAGTCTCATTTTCTGTTTATCACACATTTTCAAACTATAGAACTCTGTGAAAAGTTTTAGTCATAAATTTAGCCTGGAGTACATTATTCTCTGATGAGTCCCCTGAGTGTGTTCAGTTTCATTGTGGTAGTCACGCCCCCTAACAACTCCAGAAGCCATGAAGGACAGTTTATCCTCGGATCACAAATGTGAGATAGCAAGGCCATCTTATTTCAAGTAGACCTAGAGAAGTTTTATAAGAAGACTTGACAAATCACCATCTTCCTTAATGTGCTTTCTTCTATATGATATGTGTTTTCGCCCAAAATGTTTGGCAGTTTAATTCTGGTCTAGAACTATGATAATTTTGGTTTTACATTAAAATTACAGTGCAGTTTAAATAAATAAATAAATAAATATATATATATATATATATACACATATATATATATATATATATATTAAAGATTTTATTTATTTATTTGACAGAGAGAGACAGCTTGTCCCCAGACAAGCAGGGGAAGTGAGAGAGGGAGAAGCAGGCTCCCTGCCTAGCAGGGAGCCCGACATGGGGCTCGATCCCAGCACCCTGGCATCATGACCTGAGCCGAAGGCAGACGCTTAACTACTGAGCCACCCAGGAGCCCCCACAGTGCAGTTTAGGTCCATGTTTGTGCTATATATTACTGACTCTAGAATAGTGCCACAAATGCCATAGGTTTTTAATAAGTACTTTTTTCCAACCTACCTCTTGCTACTACTTGTCTTTTTTCCCTTCACTGTCAAATGTCTTAAAAAGATTAAAAAGAATAATTTATGTATTTTCACCTTCACTTTCTAACAATTTATTCACACTTTAGCTCATTGCTTTTTAGTTTGTACCGTTAATAGTCTACCCAAACTAGCATGTGCGCGCGCGCGCACACACACACACACACACACACACACACACACACACACAGAGCTGCCAGGTCGAAGATTTTAGCCGGAGAGCATGAAGATCCTATGACAAAATTCTCCTAAGAGAAATTTCTTAGAATCTTTCTCCAACTCCTATGTATTTTTCTCCCTTCTGCCTAACTCTTTTAGATTCGTTTGCATAGTCTAACAGCCTTCCGATTCAGATTCTGCCTGAGATGATGTCTTAGATTATCCTTCTGTGCTACACATTGTAGCCCATGGGCAAGAGACGCCTATCCTATAATTGACCCCGACTCCCAGAAATTGTACCCCAACTCTGGCTCAGCATTTCAGATCCGGATTACTTAGGAAGGGGGAATTGGAGAATGACAAGCTCTTTCACTCCCCTTTAGCAATCTTGAGCACCACTTGGGGGGCTTGTTGAGAACTCTACTTAAATCTAGGGGCCTCTGATAATTTAGCTTTAATATCACTGTCTGGAATCAGGGTCATCTGAAGAAAAGTCATAAAGTGTTAGGACTAGAAAAGATCCTATGCCACACAACCTAGTGGCTCATCTCAAAGATGCAGACACTGAAAGCAGGGGATGTTTAATGGTTTACTAGAGCCAGTTAGTGGGAAGTATGGAAGTAGAACCTGGATCTCCTGAAGTTTTATTAGGTGCTCTTTTATTTACAGCCTTTCTTTCTTTCTTTCTTTCTTTCTTTCTTTCTTTCTTTCTTTCTTTCTTTCTTTCTTTCTTCCTTCCTTCCTTCCTTCCTTCCTTCCTTCCTTCCTTCCTTCCTTCCTTCTTCTCCTCCTCCTCCTCCTTCTTCTTCATCTTCTTCTTTCTTAACAATTTTCTTACACCAAACACAAAAATAAATTCAAAATGGATTACAGACCTAAATGTGAGACTTGAAACCATAAAAATCCTAGAGAACCCAGGCAGTAACCTCTTTGACATCAGCCATAGCAACTTCTTTCTAGATACGTCTCCTGAGGCAAGGGAAATAAAAGCAAAAATAAACTATTGGGACTTCATCAAAATAAAAGGCTTCTGCACAGTGGAAAAAATAATTAACAAAACTAAAAGGCAACCTATAGAATATGAGAAGATATTACAAATGACATTTCTGATAAAGGGTTAGTATCCAAAATATATAAAGAAGTTATACAGGCACCTGGGTGGTTCAGTCAGTTAAGTGGCCAACTCTTGATTATGGCTCAGGTCATGATCTCAGGGTCCTGGGTTCAAGCCCTGCATCGGACTTTGTGCTCAGCGGGGAGTGTGCTTGAGGATTCTCTCTCCTCCCTCTGCCCCTCCCTCTACTCTCTCTTTCTTTAAAACACATAAATAAATCTTTTTCCTTAGGAACTTATACAACTCAACACCCAAAAAATGAATAATCCAATTAAAAATAGGCAGAAGACACAAACACACATTTCTCCAAAGAAGACATACAGTTGGCCAACAGACACATGAAAAGATGTTCAAGATCATTGATCATAAGGGAAATACAAATCAAAACTACAATGAGATATCACTTCACACCTGTCAGAATGGCTAAAATCAACACAAGAAAGAAGTGTTGTCAAGGATATGGAGAACAGGGAACCCTCTTGCACAGTGATTTGGTTGGTGGGACTACAAAATGGTGCAGTCACTGTGGAAGACAGCATGGAGGTTCCTCAAAAAATTAAAAATAGAACTACCATATGATCCAGTAATCTCACTACTGAATATTTACACAAAGAATATGAAAACACTAATTTAAAAGGGTATATGCACCCCTATGTTTATTGCAGCATTAGTTACAATAGTCAAACTATAGAAGTAGCCCAGGTGTCCATTGATAGATGAATGGAGAAAGAAGATGTAGTATATATATACAATGGAATATTACTCATTCATAAAAAAGACTGAAATTTTGCCAATTGCAACAATACTGATGGAACTAGAGAGTAGAATATTAAGTGAAATAAACCAGTTAGAAAAGACTAACACCGTATGATTTCACTCATATGTGGAATTTAAGAAACAAAACAAATTAGCAACGGGGAAAAAAAGGAGAGAGAGAGAGGCAAACCAAGAAATAGACTCTTAACTATAGAGAACAAACTGATGGCTACCAGAGGGGAGGTGGGGGGAGGCATGGGTGAAATAGGTGATGGGGATTAAGGAGAGCACTTGTGATGAGCACCAGGTGGTTTATGGAAGTGTTGAATCACTATACTGTACACCCAAAACTAATATTACACTGTGTGCTAACTAGCTGGAATTTAAATAAAACTCAAAAACAGTGCCCCTTTCTGAAATAGTTTCTGAACCTCATTGGACTTACTGTTGACATTTCAAACAAAGCCCTTCAGAGGACCTGTTGCAGAACCCAGGCATTCTGCACATGGGGTGACTAATGGATAATAAATTAAATAAACTCATATCTCAGATGAACATGTTGGAAGAGAACATAGGAACTAAAACAGTGGTTTATTAAGAATTAAGACTAACTCAAGGTAGAAGGCTGACATTATGTATATGCTTGGGATAATGTGGTATTAAGGTTTTTTAGGAGAGAGGAGAGGGAAGATTATAAGTTTAGGTTTAAATATATTGAATTTGAAATGACAGTAATTTATCCAAGTAGAAATATCTAGCAGGCTGTGAAGACTAAAAAGAAGAAGAAGAGAAGTCAGGCTGGGGAAAGATGCAGGCTAGGAGAGGTATTCTTTAAGTATTGAGTGTGACTCTGAAGAGAATATTTAGAGACAGGCAAGAGAGGGGAGGCTATGCCTACAAGTAGCACTTCTAGCAAAGGAAGCAGAGAAGACACAGCCAGAAGCATTCTCCTTCTCTAAATAATAGCGAAATAGTTTCCTGTAAACCAAGAGTGGAAAGATTCTGTGGAAACAGTCAAGACTACAGATAGGAGGAAGCATGGTGATGTGTTTGGCTTGTCCCTCTGATGCTCTCTCTAGGACTTTTGACTCTTGAAGAGTGACACTTTGACTCCTACACAAAGAAGCTTGGAAATCGAAATACGCAAGGTGTCTGGAGTGTGAGAATAACAGACTGCTTTAGCAAAGAGAACTGGGCAGCAATGAATCCTGCTGCCAAGACCTCTTTGTTCCTGCCAGGTTTCCGGGGCAGGTCTGCGGCTTCCCATTGATCATGAGGTCCCTGACTCTGCTAAAAATTCTCTTTCTTATTTCAGGTGGCCAGCACCAGTTTCTGTTTCTTGTTACAAAGCACCATGTCTGACACACAGGGTGACTTCATAGTGTTTCTGGGAGTCTAGAGAAGTACTGATTTCTGCAAGTAGTCCTGGTGGTGGCCAGGAGGAAGAAGGGGCTATATTTAAATTCAAAGAAGTCATTGGTGGTATTAAAGGAGTCAAGTTTAATAGCCTGTGGAAGGTTAGATGTTACCCTATAGGGGACAGGGAAATGAGTAACTGGTAAATTAGAGGAGACCCTGAGTACAGACAAGTTTGGGCAATTTGAAATTATTATGAATCTTCAGACTTACTTATGGGTAGGATGTGCATGTATGACAAGTGGGGTACAAATGTCATGAGGAGAAATGTGAGAAAATCAAACATGGCACAAATGTGGCATGTGGCAACCAAGTGTGTTGGGGGGGGGAGGGGTGACAGGGTGAAAAAGGAAAGCATTATAGCCACAGAAGGGAATAGAATTATTTCCACATATTAAACATTAATGTGATGGGATTTTACTATTATATTCCTCATTTATACCAATATCACAATTGAAATAAATTATATTACACTAAGAAAAAACAGTCAATTAATTGTTATAATTAACCTATTTGCTCATCACTATTATTGACATAAACCTAAACATCAAAGAAAGTAGGCCCATGATTATTGCTTAAGAAGGAATTTTGCCCTAGCTTTTCCAGATATCCTAAATTGTGAAACACTTTTGACATCTGAGAACCTTTTAGGGATTAGGGAAATATGCCCATCTAGTGTATGAAAATCATTATTGATGTACTGATCAGTTTTCTCAACATATTTTAGTCGGTCTCATTTATTTTTCCATTAGAAATCATGTTTTGGTCATAGAGAGCTTTAGAGGAAATATGATTAAATATAGAATAACTTTATTTTAGTTTTCTCAACATATTTTAGTCGGTCTCATTTATTTTTCCATCAGAAATCATGTTTTGGTCATATAGAGCTTTAGAGGAAATAGAATTAAATATAGAGTAACTTTATTTTTTTTTCCTTTTGCCATTACTACAGATAGATTGGCCATATTGTGTGTGGGGAGGAAATGATTAGCAAATTTCACAGTTGTCAACAAGTTTATAAAACATTGCTTTTAGAAATTTCATAAAAAGATTTGTTTCTTTTATGTTTCAAATATATTTTGAATTAATTTGAAGTAAAGAAATTTTAAAGTCCAAAGAAAATTTTTAAAAATGTTATGAAATTATAGAATCTAAAAAAAAGCAAACACTGGAAGGACACATTGATTCTTTTGGTTAATTTCTTGACAGAAAACATCAACCTATGTGGATATATACATAGAGTAGACTCTACTCCAGTAGAGCCCCTAGTGTCTGTTCACCATTCTACTCTTAGCACCTGGCCCTGAGCTCGGCACATGGTAAGCATTCAAAAAACACTGGTGAGTTAGTGAATGAATGGGTTGGTGAATGATATCTATGGGAAACACTTTGATCATATGACTTATATGTAACGAGTTTCTATAATTTCAACTCACTACACAAAAATGCCAGGGATGAAACATGTAGTTATATCTGTATCTCTACAAAATTGTGAAATTTGAAGTATACCAAGCAAGCTAACACTAAGAATCCCTGCATCTGGCATGGGTGCTAACCTTTCAGTGGGAGGCTTTTGGCATTGGATTAGCTTTAATTGATAGATTTATATATATCTATATTTATATCTATAACACATCCACGTGTGTATCTATATTTATAAAATACATATTATACTTAATATGTAAATTATATATATATAGTCTCATATAATTTAAAAAATCTATGAAGCTAAAAAAACTTGTTGAAGGATCTTGTAGATGCTCTGGACATGATAAATTAATAAAACTAAACATGCTTTTTTTGATAGCTTAAGAATAGCCTAATTTTTGTAATAGTAAATTGTGTGTGTGACAATTATTATTTCGTGACCCAGGACACTACATATATGGGAATAAGTTTGAAGACTTTTGAGGCTGAACGAGTTCTTTACTTTCTTAAAAAGCATTTGCTTTTCTGTGAGTTGAATATTCTTGAAATCGTGTTATTATTTGATCAAACTGAGTCGAGGAGATATAATGAGGAGGAAAAGAAAAAGTGCCATTTGGCATTGTTCTAAAGTTGTTGAAGAGCTATGATTTGATACTATCTTAAAGAAGCATAGCAACTTGTATTGTTCAAAATGTGGTTCATCATGATGAAATTTCCACAAAACCACATGTCATAAGATTAAAGATATTATTTCTAGTCTAGAAATAAAATACCAGACTACATGTCTGCTACACGTATACCTGTTACATGCACTTTATTTTCTTATTTTTTATATACATCTTATTTTTATTCCATGTAGCCTCCTACTATCTCCAGTAATGGCAGTGAGGGCTCTCCTGACTTTGATATGAATGTAGTTTGTTTTTTTTTTTAAAGATTTTATTTATTTATTCGACAGAGATAGAGACAGCCAGCGAGAGAGGGAATACAAGCAGGGGGAGTGGGAGAGGAAGAAGCAGGCTCATAGCGGAGGAGCCTGATGTGGGGCTCGATCCCATAATGCCGGGATCACGCCCTGAGCTGAAGGCAGACGCTTAACCGCTGTGCCACCCAGGCGCCCCGACATGAATGTAGTTTTAACAGCATCATTAAATGACTGCCATATCCATGTTGTGATGTTAAATGTAGAAAGACATTTAAATATAGTTCTCCTGCCCTCCCTCCAACAGCAACAAAAAATGGATGGTTTTATTACTAGTATTGAGATTGCTCATTTCCCAGCCACAGCGTGGATCTTTAGAGTTTAAGGATAACATAGAAAATTAAATAACTACAAACAATGACTTACAATTGTTATTTTATAATTTTTGGAACTTATAGGATTGGGTGATAAAACACTTCAATTCTAAGACAAAGGAGTCCTTTAAAGAATTTCATGGGTTACATTCTTTCCCACATCATAATACCTTCAATATCCTCAATACCCTTCTAAGTCTGTATTCTCCAAACATTTATCCCATCCTATAGTATATAGGAAGAGACAAGGCTTATCAAATAAATTTTTCTAAGGACTGGTTTTCATTTTTTATATACTATATTAAACAGAACTGACATATCAGATTGAATATAAGAATATTCATGACTGAACTAAGGGTCAGGCCAGGCTATTATGATCCTATCTAAATTGGGAAAACTAGTTTTCCATGGGAAAGAAGAGGGATTATAGTTATAGAAAATACGTAATTACCTAGAGGAGATTTTAAAGTCAATTAACTACTCAAACAAAGAAAAATCTTTAAATACCGGTCCCTACAACAATTCAAACTTGAACAATAATTTCAGATACTGTGCACAGAAAAGGAAACAATCAACAAAACTAAAAGACAACCTACTGAATGAGTGAACATATTTGCAAATGACATATCTGATAAACGGTTAGTATCCAAAATATATAAAGAACATATACAACTCAACACCCAAAAAACAATTCAATTGAAAAATGGGCAGAAGACATGGACAGACATTTCTCCAAAGAAGACATATAGATGGCCAACAGACACATGAAAAGATGCTCAACATCACTGATCATCAGAGAAATGCAAATCAAAATCACAATGAGATAGCACCTCACACCTGTCAGAATGGCCAACAAGCATTGGCAAGGATGTAGAGAAAAAGGAACTCTTGTGCATTGTTGGTAAGAATGCAAAATGGTGCAGTTACTGTGAAAGACAGTATAGAGGTTCCTTAATAAAATTAAAAATAGAACTACCATACGATCCAGTAATCTCACTACTGAGTATTCACCCAAAGAATATGAGAACACTAATTTGAAAGGATACATACACCTCTATGTTCATAGCAGCATTAGTTACAATAGCCAAATTATAGAAGAATATGTATATATTTTACTCAGCCATAAAAAAGAATGAAAACTTGCCATTTGCAATGACATGGGTGGAGCTGGAGAGGATGATGTTAAGTGAAATAAACCAGTCAGGAAAGAAAAATGCCCTATGATTTCATTCATATGTGGAATTTAAGAAACAAAAGGTACACGTGAAGGAAAAAAAGAAGAGACAAACCAAGAAACAGACTCTGAACTATAGTGAACGAACAGATCGTTACCATGGTTACCAGAGGGGAGGTGGGTAGGGGATGGGTGAAATAGGTGAAGGGGATTAAGAATACACTTACCATGATGAACATCAAGGAACATATGGAAGTGCTGGATCACTACATTGTACTCCTGAATTAATATAATACTGTATGCTAACTACAATGGCGTTTGCATGTAAAAACATAAAAAACAAAAGACTGTCAGTCACCTGCTTTGGATACAGAGAAAAACGGAAAAGATGCTATTTTTCTGCCAGTCAGCACGCTCTAAATAATTGAATGTTAAGTTTCTATGTGATTAATTTTAAGATCCTAAAAATGGGAATTAAGCCTTTGAGCTTTTTCTTAGCCTTAATTAATAGTATTAGCCACTGAATATATCCTGGGAGTTCCAAAACCCTTCGTATTTTCCTCCTTCTTCACCAATACACTGAATCCTTGGTTCAGATGACTGGCAATGATGAAGACCATTGAAGATATTTATGAACACGTATTTGTGCAGGATACTTCTGTCCTTCAGGTTGTTCAGGATTTGGTGTGTGCTCATGCAAACATGGTGAGGGGCAGAAAGGAAAGCTACTTGCTGAAGTAAATTTGGGCAACAGTGGATTTTTTTTTAAAGATTTCATTTATTTATTTGACAGAGATGGAGACAGCCAGCGAGAGAGGGAACACAAGCAGGGGGAGCGGGAGAGGAAGAAGCAGGCTCCCAGCAGAGGAGCCTGATGTGGGGCTCGATCCCAGGACTCTGGGATCACACCCTGAGCCGAAGGCAGACGCTTAACCGCTGTGCCACCCAGGCGCCCAACAGTGGATTAAACAAAGTTAAAGCACTTGTTTAGCACAGGAAATTTTCAGACCATTAGTAAATGAATATAGCATTTCTAAATTGTCTGTAATCATAGAACTCTGTTACCTGCAAACACCCAACCCCACCAGTATAGAATCACCTGAATCTTTCTGGGAACTTCAGTGTTTCACTCATCTCCTCCTTGGACAATGCTGACACAGAGACTGGTCAGCTGCTTGCCACCAGTGTTGTGTCCAGTAGATCTGCAATCCCAGAAGTCCCCTTGTCCCATAAAGGAGACTTTTGACATATTTCCTGGTTCCTGCTATTTTACCAAATGAAGAAGGTAAACCTGAAGCAATGTTGAAATCAGCCAGCCATGGGTAGTGTCATGTTCAATTGCCTTATGCAGGATTAGACTATCTTGCTTCTTCAACCTCTACCTATTCTCTACCTTCTAACAAACGCATCACAGAGAAGTTGTTCACTCTGTTCTCTTCTGATTTAGGAAATATAATTATTTCTTAAATTCCTGTATTTTCTCTTTGAGGGATACAAAAAAATCAGCAAGACATTTGGGCCTTTCACATACTCTGGAAAAATTACAATTTCAAATGTTTATCTGTCGTCCATTGTCTAGTAGCCTATTACTTATTGGTTACGTATGAAGGAAAAGGTGTATTTTTCAAGATCACTCGATATTATCTCCTATATGTTTTTGGTTTTTTTTTTTTTTTTTTTTGGTTAGGATCTTCCCATGACTAGAAATTTTTGCTCAAGTGCAGTGGGGGGGAGGAATGACTAATAAGAATACAAGTCAATTATAGATTGGAATTCCTAATTACTTTCTCACCTAAAAAGGAAATGATATCTGAAGTTGGCCTTTCATCAGGTTAACTGGCAAAATGACTGAATTAACCATGGTAAGTGTATTGTTAAAATTACAATTTGTTCGATATTAGGCTGTGGGAAAGAGGATTTTCTACAGTAGGTTAAGCCAAGTTAAACAGAGAAGGAAAAACATAACTGTTATTCCCTTTACTCCAAGTCTGGGTTAAAGGGTTGATTATGTGGGAACATGCCAAAGGGTCAGATATTCCAAACCCATGGAATCTGGCTTCTTGACAAATACCCAAATATAACTTATGGCTTTAAGTACTTTTTTTCTATTTTGTTCCATTAATTTGGAAATTCTGATATAGATCATTATCAAACCCCAAGAAATTAGTTTATTCTTCTTATAAATGATTTAGATATTTACAAGTTAGATAAAAAGTTAATGTAATACATTTCTGCCTACACGTGTGTATGGTTTTAGAGACATCATATTTTTCAGATGCAATATAATATGTTCATTATGTAATTAATCTTAATACATTTTTATACATGCATAATATCATGGTTTCATTCAATCTTTACAGAAGATTCTTAATGGAATATACCATCATTTCATATAAAATTCTGTAGTATTTTCTTTAGTTTAAACATGAAGCTACATTAATTTGACATTCTTGTGTATTAGGAAAATGACTTAAAATGGCATCATTTGATCATGTAAATTACTGAAACCAAACTGTGGGAAGACTTGCTCCATCTTAAATCTGGTGTCAGTTTGATGATATGTCTCTATTGTTATTAATGGAAGATTACGTTGTAAAAATAAGTCTTCTGTGGTCAACTATATGCTGTGTTGCTTTATTTAACATGACTTTGGTCCAATATATACACTGCTCAATTGCAACATCAGTATAAATATTATGGGATTGTTGGTATAGTAGATCCCTCGTATATACTGATTATTGTATTTAAAAAAAACCCTGATTCTTTTCCAAGAATCGTAGTGCTATTATTTTTGGTTAAGCTTTATGTTCCTTTGTTTGTGATTTTTAGACTTGAAAGAAATTCCTTAAACTATCCTGAAACTCAAAACAATTTTTTTCTTTTTCTTTTCCTTTCCAACCCAATGTCTTATGGCTGCCCTGATTTAAATCTGTTTTGAATTAATTGTTCCTTTGACCAAGACCTAATAATTTTTCCCCATAGTCCATTCACCCTATTTTAGGAAGTTCAAGATGTTTCTGGAAAGGACTGAGCCGTTTTTCTTTCCTTGCTAAGCAAGGATTGCAGTTATTTATCCTCTGTTGGTAAACAAACAGAAATGTCAGTGAATGTGGAGTTATGACCAGAGCCTAGGTTCACAATTTAATGAAAACGAACAGGCCGTACACATTGTCTAAAAAATCTTCCTTCGGCCTATTTTATTTAGGCTTCACATGTTGCTACGCTGGAAAAGGTGCAAAAGGATCTGGTCTTTTGTAATATATGTCAGCTTCATTGAAATAATGCAGATTCAGGAATGACTTATTGACTGATATAAGGATGTGTTTTAGATAAAAGTAAAAACTTCAGTTAGGAGAAATGGAAGAAATTTTAAATTTTAGTTTGTGGAGAGAAGACAATTAACAAGGAGCGAATTCTGTAATTAACTGTCTGGAATCAGTTCTTCTGGTATGAAATAGAAAAGTAAAGAAGTTGGAACGGTCTCCACTCTAAAAGTAGATTGCTGAATCTGCTAGCAGATATGAAACTCACAAGAGAATCTGACATGCAATTTCTTTTCGTGATAATTTTGTGTAATTTATTTATAGACACTTAATACATGGGGTTGTGACTTCTAATTTTGTCAATTTTGAAATGTTAGAAAATAATCTTCAATCAATACAGGAATTTAAGCCTCAGAAGACAAAATGTACTTTGAATGGTAGTAAAAAATAAAATAAAATTAGTTTATACGGTCTAGGTTTTACTTTCTTCTTGTGAAAAATATAGTTTCTTTAGAAAGAAACATAGACTACTCTTTGCCACCTGAGTAATGTCTATCCTTCATTAAAATTCTTGCCATTAAAAAAAGTTAATAAACATTAAGCTTAATTACAAAAACTTTTAGATCAACACAAAGTATGTGTTAAAAGAGGCAATGCTGAAATAGAAAATTCCTTAGATGAAAAATTTTAAGACTAGTGCAAAGCTATTTTTTTGCCCTTCTTGAATACACAAAAGCATATCAAAGAAGCTATTCAATTAGTAGTTTTGAGCTTGTAGGCTCTGAATCTTATTTGTGTCCTTACACACCAATCCTCCCTTTTTAAAATCTTTATTCATATATACATATGTATATTATTTTATTTATTTTGTTTTGTGAGTATAGTTGACACACAATGTTACATTTGTTTCAGGTGCACAGCTTAGTATTTTGACAAGGTTGTCAACATTATGCTATGTTCACTACCAGTATAGCTATCATCTGTCCCATTACATCACTGTTATAACATCATTGACTGTGTTCCTTATGCTGTGCCTTTTATTCCCATGACTTATTCATTCCATAATTGGAATGTACCTCCTCCTCTCCTACACCCGTTCTGCCCAACCCCCAGCCCTTCCGCTCTGGCAACCATCAGTTTGTTTTCTGTATTTATAGATCTGATTCAGCTTTTTGTTTGTTTATTCATTTTTTTTTTTTAGATCCCACCAATGAGTAATCATATGGTCCAATGACCAAGCAAGATGGAACTACCATTGTTTATTTATCTCGTGCATTGTTATCAGAAATATGTCCATATTGTGAAGCCAAAGTATCAAAGACAATGTTAACAAATATTTAAAGTTAACAAATATTGTTACTTCTTCCTCTGACTCGGCGCCTCTGGAATTTCTTTATTGGTGGAATGCCTCAAGTCAGTCAGAAACAGTTAAGGCTAATGTTCTTCAGTTCTGTTTGTAAGCTTAAGGTTCCATAGCATTGTTTGGAGAAAAATCTAATACTTTACTGGATTAAGAAGAACTAAGCCAATTTTTGATAGAACACAGCATTTATCATCAACCTTTATATTCTCTGATACACCTTTAAAAATTTATTTATTTATTTTTAGATAGAGGGGGCAGAGGAGGGGCAGAGGGAGAGAAGTGGACTCCCTGATGAGCCTGGAGCCCGATGCAGGGCTCGATGCCAGGACCCTGAGATCATGACCTAAGCCAATACCAAAAGTCCACACTTAACTGACTGAGGCACCCTGGAGCCCCATCTGATACGCCATTAATGTTTAGTAGTAGCCACCACTGAAGAAGTGGAATTTTAGAAGGTGTCATCCTCTCTAAATATATTGTATTTGAAATTTCCACATTTGCTGAATGAGTCAAATCTTTTGAATGGCATATGTTTAATAGTAGTGGTTGAAGTGAGAAAAGGGGGAAAAGAAAAAGGAAGTTGGAAGTGAAAAAGATAAGATGGAGAGTAGAAGGAATAGAAAAAGAACGGTAAAGTCAAGATGTGTGGTGAAAAGACAGAGAAGGAGAAAGGGAATGTTTAGTGAGAAGAAGAGAGGGAAATCAAAAGAAGAAACTAAAGGGGAGAAAGAAATAGAAGAGAGAATAATTTGTTTGGAGACCTTTGCTTCTGAAGTGACCACAGAAGATTGAAATTATAACTCCATTTCCATTGAGGATGGTGCCACTCTGCGACTTTGACCTGAGTTAGAGAGAGGAAAAGTTGGATCCAAATATGTTGGGTCCTCCGGTGTCTGTGATGGGGCTGGCTTCTTGTGATGGCTTCTATCCTGGGTGTCTGGGTCTGGGCATCTGCCTCCTAGCTATGTTTTCAAACTAAACAGCACTACAAACAGACGAGCTCAACTGCCAGAAAACTTGCTCAGCAGGGAAAGAAAATTCTCTATTGCTAAGGAGAAGCATGAACTGAAATCTGAGCCCTCTGATTGGCCTTCACACACATATGGCACCCTATGCAAAAAAAAAAAAAAGTAGAAAAGTAAGCAACTATAAACAAACCGCAGAGGTAGATCATGTTTACTACGGCTTGGGACAATCTGCATAATCATCTTAAATGGATTTACCAATAAGCAATTAAAGACACAGTTATTAATATCCATAGTTTCTGTTTTTCCATGCTATAGTCATAGCAATGTTCATAAAAGGTCTTTCCAAATCTAGGAAAACATTTGAATTAGATCCAAAATCATCATCAGTAAGTGGCCTTCATTCTCGTAGGTAGAATTTGATCTTGATGAGTCTTAGCCAAAAAATAGACAAATATTTTCAAACTCTGGCATAAGAATATAAGAGTTTTCTTTCCTGTATCTATGATCAAGAACTTCGGCACTGGCAGAAAAAATGACATTTTCTTCCAATCTGATTTACTTATAAACCTTAACAAAAACTTTCTCACACTAATTAGGTCATATCAGGAAAAAAAAAGGAAATACAGTTATCATATACGTCTTTTTTTAAAATTAATAAATCTTAAGCAAATAATTTGTTGAAAAATTAAGCAATGTGTACATGTAAAAGACTGAAAATAATAGCTGGCATATTCCAGTAGCTGTTGAAACTGGTCTGTGGCCATGTTGGAGCTTGGGTGAGTCAGTAAAGACTAGGTCAGTGAAGCACGGTGATCTCGGAGCCATGGGCAGCTCAGGTTCGAATTGATCCGGTTTGTGTCTTCCAAACTATGTATTTATCCACTCTTGTAAATCTTCCAAAAATCGTGTCCTTTCAAATCATTTTCCTGACAAGTTTTGATTTGCCTCCCTGTCCTTCCAAGCACCCCCATCAACATATAACCTACTTGGGACACCTGGGTGGCTCAGTCGGTTAAGTTCCTGCCTCTGGCTCAGATCATGATCTCAGGGTCCTGGGATCTAGTCCCACATGGGGCTCCTTGCTCACTGAGGAGCCTGCTTCTCCCTCTGCCTGTTGTTCCCTCTGCTGGTGCTCTCTCTCTCTCTCTGTGTGTCTCTGTCTCTGACAAATAAATAAATAAAATCTTAAAACAAACAAAACATACAATCTACATTGAGCATTTTAGCATTCTTTTGTGCACACACCCATACGCACAGAAAAGTGAGGTGAAATATACCTTCCCTTTCCACCTGATAATGTTAACACTTTCCCCTTCAGTCTCTTTAGTTTTGAGAAGAGACCATGTAACGTACACATCATGTTTCTTCTGTGGTCGTCATCCAAGCCGGGTTATGAAATGAGGTTTCTGCAAAGCTTCATAAAATCAGACTGATCACAGACTCAGAATTACTTTAGATAATATGGATTCTCATTCTTCATTTTACATATGAGGAATCTGAGAACTAAAGAGGTTAAATAACTTAAATTTCTGTGAACTGCAATTGCTCCATGCTTTTGGATTAAGTCCTCAAACTTTGCATGGAATTATTAAAAGCTCAGATAGACTGATAACCAAAACTATATCTGTACATTCAGTTATTAATAAGATTCCACATCTGAAATTCATATTAAAATGAAAAGCTCGGTATTACATTTATATTGTAAAATTTTTTTTTTTATCAGTGAAGATGCAGAAGCTATGTTCAAAACCATCTCTTACCAGAAGTATCACCTCTGAGAACGAATTCCACTGTATTAAGTTCATTATTTCAAAATGGCTGCTGATGGACACAGAGATGGAAAATGAGAGAGGTGGGGAAGAGAACTTGACTGGAAGAGTCTTACGTCATTAGTAAGATGTCAGATTTATGTTCTTTCCTGTCAGATGAAAATTTTCAATAATCACAGGCTCGCTGGTGTTCCAGGTATACATTAATTGGTTGTTATGAATGAGGGAGACTGTGTGTTGTTGAGCAGTCTAGTTAAAATGCCATCATCAGAAAGAGAGGATGCGCCTTATTAGAAAAGAAAGAAGGCTTACTTTTCCTGATACTTGGAGCCAAGTCACAATGAAAATATTTCCACAGACATGGGATACCACCATTTCCCATCTCTGTCTGTGTGGAGATTTTGGAGAAGGAGATCCTGTTTACAAGGATGAAGACAAATTGGGATCTAAGACAGGAACACTCTGTGAAGCCATCTCATTCTTAGCTTCCCCAATATATATTTCCCCTCTCTTCTCTGAGAACAGAATCCTGAATTTATTTATCCAAGCATTGTATCTCAATAAGACTTCATTGATAAATGAAATATAGCTTCTCTTGCAGCTATAGAGAGAGAGATAGTTGAGAGAAAGAAAGAGAGAGAGAAAGAAAGAGAAAAAAGAAAGAGTGAGAAAGAAAGAAAGAAAGAAAGAAAGAAAGAAAGAAAGAAAGAAAGAAAGAAAGAAAGAGAGAGAGGGAGGGAGGGAGGAAGAAAAGGAAGAAGGAAGGAAAAGAAAAAGAGAAAAACAAAAAAAGAGAAAAAGAAAGAGAAGCTCTTTAAAACATGTCAGAGACATCTGGCACCTTCACCTCTCTCTTTGGAAGTATTAGTTTTCTTTGTTGCATAACAATTATCAAAAACGTAGTGTCTTAAAACAATACGCATTTATTACTTCACAGTTTTTGTGGGTCAGAAGTGCAGGCTGGATTCTCAACTGCAGTGTCTCACCAGACTCCAATCCAAGTATCTCCTGGGGGCCACAAGAGGCTCACAAGGGGATTATTTTCTTTCATGTTCCCTCAGGTTGTTGGCAGAATTCATGTCTCTGCAACTGTAGGACTGAGGATTCAGTTTCTCACTGGAGACCCCCTTCAGCTCCTAGAAATTGTCCACAGTTTCTTTCCACATGGGTTTCTCCAACATGGCTGCTTACTTTATGGCACCTTGTTTCTTCAGTGTGAGGGGGGGAATTTTAGAGTTAGTCTGCTAGCCAGATGGAGTATCACATAATGTATCATGGGAGTGACAACCCCTCACCTTTGCATATTCTATTGGTAAGAAGCAAGTCACAGGTCCTGCCCACACACAAAGGGAGAGGATTGTACAAGGGTGTGGATCCCAGAACACAGGGATCATGTGGGCCACATTAAGCTCTGTCTCCTAGAGTGTGTGTAAAGGTCATAACTTCCACAACTGTATTGTGATCTTGAAGATGAGAGTTGAGTGATAAGGCTCACAAACTTGAGTCCTTGAGGATTTCATAGAGGTTCTGAACCAAGTTTAGAATGCCTACCTCTGGTCTTATTACATGAGAAAATTAATCTTTATAATTTGTGTAGATCCTGTATTTCTATCTCTGTCATTAGTTGTTGAACACAATTCTTTACTGATTCAGGAATTAACTTTTTTGAACCACTTTTTCACCTGCATATTAGACATGTAATTATGTATAGCGTCTCATTTCTTTTCTACAAAACCATGAGAGGCAGGTGTTCTCCTTATTACAGATAATCATATCCATTATAACAGCCACCATTCCTAAGTATAAGCTGATTAGTCCCAAAATGGTATCTTCACTGTCTTCACTGTAGATCTCTGATTTCTTATGCTAAGGCACTTCAAATTCAAAGGCACTGTCTTTCCAGTTGCCCAAGTCAGAAACTTGGTGATGCTCCTTCAGTGTAATTAGGCATAGTTCCTCCAAGGTTTAAGTGAATAGTGTTCTGTAATATAATTCAAAACTGAGAAGGAGATAGTGTTTCAGCACAATAAATGCCAAAATTTATGCTTGCAGGGGCATGAAACTGTCATCTGTAAAACCTATGTGGGTCATTGGCCAGAGAATATCCTTTGCAGTGGAAGAAGAGCTTTCTTATTTCTAGATGCTCAGGCAAGACTAAAGAAGAGTCGAAATAAAAAAAAAAAAGAAATCTGTGGCTCCAAGAGCAAACAAGCATATTCCAGGATTTGAAATACACTTTTTGCAACCCACCAGCATAAATGAGAGGAAGAATAGTCATGATATATCCTATCCCTGGAGCAGCACTGTTCAATATGGCAGCTGCTAGTGACGTGAGACTATTAAGTGCTTGAAATGGGGCTAATGTGAGTGAAGAACTGAATTTTTAATTTTATTTAATGTTAATTAATTTAGATTTAAATATCCGTGAGTGGTTAAGGGTTAACATATTGGAACACATAGCTCTGGAGACTAAGAAGTTTCCTTTGACATGATAGGTGGTTGAAGGCTTGCTGACTGCTAGAGAAAGGGCCATGAAACAATCATGACAGAAGTCTCAGATGAACAGAAGAAATGAAAACACCAAGGCATTTAATGAAAGTTAGAAGGGAGCAGCATTGAGGAAAGGAGACGTCTACACTGGACTCTTTGGAGAGGAAATTAATAAGCCTGGTGGCTATGAAGTGTATATTATTCTATTTTATTATATTTTGAATTTATTTAAATTCAATTTAATGAAGATTTACTGTATAATTCATTTCAGAGGTAGAATTTAGTGATTCATTATTTCCTTATGTGTATATTATTTTAATGACACATAATCAAACATCTAAAATACAAAACCAAACCAAAAGAGCCTGTGGTTCCTCCATGAAAGGATTTTTTTAAAAAATAGCATTTTAAGAAATGACAAAATTAACAAAATGTTTATGATAAAAGATTTGGAAAATATAGAACATTATAAGGAAGAAAATAATCACTGGTAATCACATCACCAGAAGTTAACTTCTGTTAAATTTTGGTATATAGTATAATCTTCCAACCTTTTTTCCTTTAATATCTGTGTAGGTGTATGTGTTTGGGTATACGTATGCATGTGTATGTATGTATTTACACAAATATATATAAATATATAGAGGGATATATATGAAATGTGTTTACATTTAATATAATTGGTATAATACTGATTTATAAAATACTCTGCTTCTTTAACCAGAGCTCATGAATATATTTGTATGATTTCTCATTTGTCTGCAATATGATTTCAAATGGGAAGCAACGTGTTGTAGTTCTTGGCCACCTGGACTTTGGAGCCAAACTACCTGGGTTCAAATACAAATGCATGATTTATCTCTTATGTGATTTGGAGAAGTCTCTTAACCTTTCTGTATTCAATTTTCTCACTTCAAGAGGTTACTATGATGGGTAAATAAGTTATTATATGTAAAGCGTGTTACAACTCCTGGAACAGAGTAAGGGCTCCATTTAATAGCTATTATTATTATCATTACTAATAGCTGAACACTATCTCATCTTACAAATGTATCATAATTTGAACAAATGATCTCAAAATATTTCACATCTATGAAAACCTCTTACATACTTACAAAAATTTATTTAATACTTTCAAAACATAACAGAATATACCAGCATTTTTCGGAGGATAGCTATAGTTTTGACACATTGAAGTAGTGGTTTATGTCACAAACGATCAGAAAACATTGCAAATGAGGTTAGTTTGAAAGTTTGTTTGCTGAAAGCAAGTAGTTCTTTATTTTTATTTACTTATTTATTTTTTCATTTTTAGAGTAAGAGAGACAGATTGAGCATAAGCAGGGTGGGGCAGAGGGAGAAGGAGAGAGAGAGAATCTTAACAGGCTCCACACCCAGTATGACCCTGACATCATGACCTGAGCCGAAATCAAGAATCAGACTCTAAACTGACTGAGCCACCCAGGCACCCCAAAAGCAGATATTTCTTTAAAATAAAGCGTAAATACATGACAATTATTTTAATGCACATATACTTATAATTCATTTATTAAGTTGGCATTTTTACATTATCAGTTTCAAGAGAAAATATGAAACAAAAAATGATAGCAGATATGCTTGTATAGGTCTAAGAGTAGATATTCCACTGAATCTTCTCTTGTTAGTTAATTTATTTTTCCAGTTTTATTGAGACATAATTGAGATATAACATTGTGTAAGTATTAGATCTATAAGACAATGACCTGATATATGTTTATATTATACAATAATTAACTAGGTAAGTTTAGTTACATCCAATACTAAATCTTTATATATTCATGACTGATGACTTATTTTAGAATTCACATGGTATTAAAAGTACTGTAGTTGTGTTGAGTAGAAAAACTACCAACCACACACCCAACAGCAGCTCAACTGGAAAAACTTCCATGAGAAAATTAGTTTCTAGAGCAGATATTTCAAAGAGCATATTAATTCTGCTGTAATCAAGCAACCCTGAGTAAACAATTCAAAAACATGTCTCCATTGGCAAAGTGCTAACAATGATTTGCTTTTGCCACAAATGGAAATGTTGACTAAGAAGAACAATCTGACAAGTCACGTGGGCAAACACATTGCTCGATGGGAAATTAGAAATGACTCTTCAGTAGGTCTCCCTTATTATCACCGCATTCCGACTACTATCCCTGGAACCTGGGAGACTCTTATAGGGCTGAGTGTAGGGGTGGAATGGGGAAATCGTATCCAATTACTAGCTCTAATTTATGCCTTTCATGAATAGACTGTGAAGGAGAAAGTGCTTGGCCAGACAGATGTGTCTGTCCTGCTAAATGGTCATCAAAGTGTGAGACTTCTTTGTATAAATATATTGCAGACTGTGAGGCTGCTTCCTATCAGGGAGTAAGCATATTAGAAACCCTTTCTGTTCAGTTATCTCTTCTGTAAGCCTTTGCCAAATTCACGCTTATATGCTTTCTATAAATTGCATAAAATAATTTAACATATCTGGCAATGCCCTAAAACTTCAGACATACTTGGGAAAACGATTGTGTCTTAAGATGCAAGGGCTTTAAAGTCAGAGACGTGAGTGCCTAGGGCTGTTGGGCAGGCTGTGGCCGACTCACATGTAGCAGTGGTGTCATTCTGGTCTGCTTATTCAAAATATCTGGAAAGCACAAAATTCTCTGAGCCCGATCACCTTGAATGCAGATTATTCTAAGCTTTTCCTGCCTTTCCCTTTCAGAAAGTGTTTCCTAGTAACCAAGTAATACTAGCTGATGACAGAAAGTATTTTCTTGTAAGGATTCCAACTAACAAATGTGAAAGAAATAAGATAATTAGAAAATTATGAATTTGCAACTTCTGGTGAAATGAATGGTAGAGATAACAATGAAAATCTGTCAAGCTTGAGCCCAGAGGAGGTGAATCCTGATTGGACCTTTTTGTGGCTCTGCCTTTGGTTGTGGATGGTGGAATGGAATTTTCACTCTCTTCTGAATTCTCTTCATTGCATATCTTTGTGCTTCCCTCCCTCCCTCCCCTCCTTCTCCTCCCTCCTCCCCTCCCTCCCTTCCTTCCTTCCTTCCTTCCTTCCTTCCTTCCTTCCTTCCTTCCTTCGTTTTCTTCTTTCCCTCCTCTAATAACTGCTTATCAAGACCACATTACAGTTGGCATTAAGGATGTGAAAAGCTAATATCCATTCATGTTTTGTCCTGGAGGGACAGTACTGAATAGAGAAAAGTGCAAGGGCCAGGCACAACTAGGTTTGCATACCAGTTGCATCACTTTCAAACTGTGGGATTTGATGTATATAACATAAGTCCTCTCAGCTTGAGTTTTCCCCTTCTCAGTTATTGTGGGGACACACGAGAGAGAAATTTGTAAAGCACCTACCATTACCATCGGCATGTAGTAAACCCTTGAGAATGGTAAGTTCGTGACCTTTCATGGCCCGCTGGCCCAGCCGCTGGAGAGTGAGACCACAGAGTGTTTTCACTCTGGTTCCCACGTCTAGTCTGCATCCTCTGCTCTGCTTGGACCTGGGGTCTGGACACTTCTGCTGTACCTCAGCCTTAGCGACTTCTTTTTAATCACCCAGAGCTCCATAAATCACCTTCCTGTTCACCCTGGGCCTAACCGTCACCCAAATGAAGAAAGTATAAGAGCAGAAGAAAAGGAAAAATGAAATCTGGCCTAATTAAGCCTAGTTAGCCAGACAAATGTTGACTGAGAATGCAGCATGCCTGTTTACACCATGTACACTCTTTCTGGGTTTCATTTTTATTTTCACGAAAGGCTGAAGCTATAGATGGGATTAGGATACATAACATGCCTATAAACATAATAAATTTCTGAAAATATATGTTCCTCGTGACACGATAACTCTATTGATTAAAAATAACATTTGGTTGATCATTCACGAAAAAGGAACATTCTCACCTCTCTTGGTCCCAACTCTTTTCTTCCTCCATCAGCCAGCCATCGAGAAATCTCCTTAACTCTTGAAATTTTGATTGTCTGGGAGCCTCAATCTGGAGGAGCTGGTTGTTCAACAGTCCTCATTTTCTCTTTGCCCTCAGTCATTTGCCTGATCTCTAACCTTTAATGCTTCTGAGGGTTTTAGATTTTCCCTTTTATCTTGTTGCCTCTGGGCTGGATGATATCTCACAAGGGCAAGGAGGTCTTAATGGGGTGGGTGTTCTAAGTGCCAAACCACCATAGAAGAAGCAGAATTTACATCAAAGGTTGTCTCTTCACTAGTCCCCCAGGACAGGCCTGCAGACATGACCTATTTAGATTCTTCTTCTCCCTTGAGGTAGAAAATTTTAGTTCCTTTGACTCTTTCTATATACAAAGATGAGGCACAGACCAGTTGCTGGACTGAGTGACTCTGACACTAACCAACAGAGTGATGTTGGATGATCCACTTCTATTTCTAGGCCTTTCAGTTTACTGATCTGAATGGGGGTCTTTGATTTAGATAACGTCTTGCAATTCTTATACCCCTTAACATTATTACGATTTCTGTTACTTCTGGGAAACCTTGTGGATAATTGCTGTAAACAATAAAAAAAAAAAGTCAGGTGTAATGATGGGAAAAAAACAGGGCAATGTAATAAAATTAATGGTGAGCTTCTCTAGGTTGGGTGGTGAGGGATGGTTTTGCTGAGGAGATGATATTAAGTTGAAAATTGTAAGGAGTCTACCCTACTAAAATCTGGGGGAGAGCACTAGAAGCAGAGAAGACACACTATTGGGGTGGCTGGGTGGCTCAGTCAGTTAAAGGTCTGCCGTCAGCTCAGGTCATGATCCTGGAATCCCAGGATCAAGTCCCACATCGGGCTCCCTGCTCAGCGGGGAGTCTGCTTCTCCCTCTGCCCCCTACCCAGCTCTCGTGCTCTGTCACTCTCTCTCAAATAAATAAATAAATAAATAATCTTAAAAATAAAAAAGAAGACACTATGAAAAGGCTCTGAGGTAAGTAGGAAGTGAACAGATTAAAGAATAGAGAGCTCTGGCTAACATGGTAACAGTTGAGGGAGTGGTAGGAGATGAGGGTCGAAAGGGTCCAGTGTTATGTTGGGCCAGGGCAGTCGTGGTTGGGATTGTCTTCTCTAATAGTTCAAGGAGTTGTGACTGAGGCAGCCATTGAGGTTGTTCCTTTAAATCGGGAAGAAAGTTCACCAGCAACATCTCCAAAAATGGCGCCTAGTATTCTAATAGTGATATACTACTAGGCTGATTTTTCAAAAGACTCATAATCAAAGTTCACCCTACTGACTTTTAGATAAGGAGAATTTATTTTTTAAAAATTATAGTTGGGGGTGCCTGAGTGGCTCAGGTCATGATAACGGGGTCCCAGGATCTAGCCCCGCATCAGACTCCTTGCTCTGTGGGGAGTCAGCTTGTCCCTCTGACCCTCCCCCCAGTTGTGCCATCTCTCGTTCTCTCTCTCAACCTCTCCCCCCCTTAAATAAATAAAATAAAACCTTTAAAAAAATAAAAATAAATAAAATTACAGTTATATTCTAGCCAGTATTTTTTTTTAATACCTGGATTTTTTTTTTTAACCTGGATGTTTCTTACTGCATAGAACTTCCTAATAGAAATAAATTACAAACAAACTCCAAGATAAGTTACAAAGTTCGAAATGTAATATAATTCTACCATGCCATTGAATGTGAATGTCCATTAGGTAACAATACAGGTTTTGCATGTAGAAGTGACTATAATGATCTTATTAATTTCTTTTTTTATTTAAAAATTGACAGGCAACATAAACATTTGCTACCTGGGATTTCAAACCTGGCTTTCACTTGTAGTTTTGTAATTGATGATATAATGGACTAAGTCACTTTCATAATTAAGAAAATTAATGAATAGCATGGTAGCGACACTATTTCATTGTGTAGGCTGAAGAATAGTATTAGATATTAATAATTGTGACTTCATAAGGAAACAGTATTTCGTAAGTGTAATCTAATACAATGAGCAAGTCTTGGCAGTTGGCTTGCTTTCTAATACCCACTTTCTCACACTGTAGTTTCTGAACTACTATAACTCCTTTGACATCACAGACTCAGTAACTTTTATCAGTAAAATGGGGACGATAATATCTATCCCCCAGGATTACTTTTCCTTAATAAATGAGATAGTGTTTGGCAAGACTCTACTAAAGGGAATTCATACTAACTAGTGCTTCTACAATTCATCCTCTACGAGCCTGTCACCATCCCCTCCTCCTGCTCACACTCCCACTCCTGCCATAAGTCACCCTTGCAGTAGGCATATGCTAGGCACTGACATGGTTCTAATGTGGTTAGTTTTATTTGAGTGTAGTGACTTCTTGTAGTGCTTTATGATGGATATTATTGCAAAATAGTTTTGTGGAAATAATGGATTAAATGTCTGTACTGTGCTTTCCTAACAAAAGATACCCAACATAATAATTCATGAGTTTAAGACTTATACCTGATGAAATAAGAATTCCTTGAAAACTTAACACAATTTGATACATAGCCCCAAAGCAATTGGAAAGAACATACCAATATATATGTTATGTACCAGTATAACATATGTCAATAGGTACCGAGGTCGTTGGTACTATTATGCTTAAAGAATTAATAAACAGATCATGAAAATATTTTTTAAAGATTTTATGTATTTATTTGACAGAAAGAAAGAGAGAGAGGGAGAGCACGTGAGTGCACAAACAGGGGGAGTGGCAGACAGATGGAGAGGGAGAATTAGGCTCCCTGCTGAGCAGAGAGCCTAACTCGATCCCAGGACCCTGGGATCATGACCTGAGCTGAAGGCAGATGCTTAACCGACTGAGCCACCCAGGGGCCCCCAGACTGTGAAAATATTTAAGAATTAGGATGAGTTAGGGTTTGTAGAGAAGAAGTTCTGACTATTTAATGCTCCCCAAACCAAGAGCAGGACTGATGTCCTATAATTCATGAAAACAGGAATCTTATCATCTGCATGCCAGACCGAAAGAAATGACATATACTGAATTTGTCTTCCTGATCCTTTTGCAATGTTTAAAGCATGCACCTTATCTCAAGAAAGATATCTGCAGCTTGCTTTTAGTCAGTTCACTGATTGAAGAAAGGAAAGTCAGAGACACAGATGCTCATAGAGCCCCAAACTGGGCAACTCATTTTGCATTACACAGACCATACTCTACCCTGCTACCCACTAACACTATCATCCCCAGGGCTACTTCCTTTACTGGAAGAAAAACCAGCTTTGGGCGATGCTGTTAGCATTATGAAGTCAAATGCACTTTAAAAGATAAACAGACGGTAATTTTAAAAGATGCTTAACTAACCCCCTATCAATTACTATGTCACAGATTGACTTATATAATTACTGAAGGGATCTGAATGGAAAACAATCTTATCAAGGGACTAAAATGAACAAGGTTATCAAGAGGAAAAAGGAAAAAAAAAAAAAAGACAAAAATCCAAATAGGAAAAGTAGTGAATTACAATCGGTAATCGCTGGGCTTGCCTGAATTGTTAGTAACCAGGCAAAATAGCAACAAGCTGGTTAACATTTACGGCTGCTAGTCCACGCTATTTCCAGGCCACCACTTGGGAACGTAGAAGAAGACAGATTTCTCATAAGAGAGAACTTTATTCTCAAGTTCTCATTTCACATGTCCTCTGATGTGAGGCATTTATCTCCCTCAGATGACCCATCACAGCAGGCACTTCTATACCTTTCTCTCCCACTGATGAACAAATCCTATTTGCTTTTAGCTCCGCTCCCCTCATCCCTTGGTAAACCTGATTATCGTACTCTATTCAGGAGGTTGCTTATTTGATAAAGAAACTGGCTTTTCCCTGAAGGAGTTTTGGCTCAAGTTAGCAGGGAAGTAATGAGTTACTTTATAAGAAATGGCATGAATCACTGAAATGGTGAAACAAAATACATGATTCACTTCGTTGCTGCAAATAGATTTCGACGACGATCACCTAGAGTCTGCTAACAACTGTGTTTTGTTCATCAGCATGAAGCTGAGCGTGAATGCCATCGAACACCCTGCAATGACCTGAAGGTCCACCGTGCATGACATCCCTATGAACAATCATCTGTTAAGTAGGACACTCTTATCACTTAGAACCTTCACAATTGAATACATATTCGTTTTTTAATCCCTGTATTCCTTTTTTTAAATTATTGTGGCAAAACCCAAAAACAAAACACATCACATAAAAGTCACTCTCCCAATAGTTTCTTTCTTTTTTTTTTTCTTCAAGATTTTATTTATTGGGGGGCGCCTGGGTGGCACAGCGGTTAAGCGTCTGCCTTCGGCTCAGGGCGTGATCCCGGCGTTGTGGGATCGAGCCCCACATCAGGCTCCTCCGCTAGGAGCCTGCTTCTTCCTCTCCCACTCCCCCTGCTTGTGTTCCCTCTCTCGCCGGCTGTCTCCGTCTCTGTCGAATAAATAAATAAATAATCTTTAAAAGAAAAAGATTCTATTTATTGGACAGAGAAAGACAGGGAGCCCCACGCCGGGCTAGATACCAGGACTCTGGGATCATGACCCAAGCCGAAGGCAGACGTTTAACGACTGAGGCACCCAGGGACCCCAC
The DNA here is from genome assembly GCF_024610735.1 of Ursus americanus. Classification (NCBI taxonomy): domain Eukaryota; kingdom Metazoa; phylum Chordata; class Mammalia; order Carnivora; family Ursidae; genus Ursus; species Ursus americanus. Next base: position 43,607,564 of record NC_142139.1, on the reverse strand, counting down.
CAACAGCTTCTTTTTTTTTTTTTTAAAGATTTTTATTTATTATCCGACAGAGATGGAGACAGCCAGCGAGAGAGGAAACACAAGCAGGGGGAGTGGGAGAGGAAGAAGCAGGCTCATAGCAGAAGAGCCTGATGTAGAGCTCGATCAGGTAACGCCGGCATCACGCCCTGAGCCAAAGGCAGACGCTTAACCGCTGTGCCACCCAGGCGCCCCCTACGAACAGCTTCTATAATGTGTGTTCTTACACTAGTCTCAGGATCCAGCAAGATGCTGAAATGCCTTTTCGGACGCAGCAGAGATGCATGCATTCAACATACTTCTAGGACCACATTATAATACTTCGAGAAAGATCACGTTCATATCTGTTTTTTTTCCCCCTCAAACATGCAGTGTTTTTAGAATTGCCTGGGGGAGGGGAATCTGTACAAAGTAGAATCGTTGCTGGAGATTTTGATTCGGTGGTTCCGGGATAGAGGGATCTAGATTTCTACCAAGAGCCCCCAGCAATTGTGTCGGTCGATCTGATTGAGAAACACAGAAGTAAAGGTGCTTATCTATGTTAGAGTATCTCATTCCCCATCCGTGCTGGAAAGCATGATGTTAATACTGTCTCTTTTACACATTACTGAGCAATGAGAGTTTTCTTGGAGAGTTTTTATAAGCTTCGCGCCCTGATGGGCTCTGACAGGCTGTGGCTGCTGCCTCGATTCCCTCTCTGCCATTGACATCTCCCACTTCGCACCTCCTGTGACAGTAATGGGCGAGCGGGCTGTTATTACATGAGCACCATAACTCGGGGTCGTGGCAAGCCCAACATTTTTCTACCAGTCCCTTTTGAAAGATCCTAACAGGGAAGTTGCTGAAATAAATCTTTAGAAAAACTACCCCAAAGGAGAAGACTGGTTCAACAAATCGTTGAATAACAAAAGGTAAATGTTCATCTGGAATGTTTTATTAGGAATCAGACTAAAATTTTGGACACCAAGCATAAGTCTTGTTTTTACTTTATAAATTACAATGACTTTTCTATTTATTAAATTTTTGACTTGCTCCTTTTAGTGTCAGGTTTAGTAATATTCCAAAGTGATAAACATCTGGCTTTTAAACAGAAGAGATGTTTATGCAAGCATAAACTAAATATTAAATCATGAAAAGGGAAAACTGAATTTATTAGAAGCCTATGAGCTGATATTAAAGAAAAAAAAGCAAGTTTACAAACTATGGACAATTTAATTAACATTCTTTCTTTTTTTTTTTTTAATATTTTATTTATTTTATTCGACAGAGATAGAGACAGCCAGCGAGAGAGGGAGCACAAGCAGGGGGAGTGGGAGAGGAAGAAGCAGGCTCATAGCAGAAGAGCCTGATGTGGGGCTCGATCCCACAACGCCGGGATCACGCCCTGAGCCGAAGGCAGACGCTTAAGGACTGTGCCACCCAGGCGCCCCTAATTAACATTATTTCTAATAAAAATAAATATATAAATAGAGGCCTATATGAATAGAGAAAAAGAAAGCTGGAAGGAAATGCACCAAAATGCTAGTAGTGGTTGTTTCTGAAATTATAGATATTTTAGTTTTCCTCTCCTTTTTAACTTCTATTTTAAAACTTTATAACAATTAAGATACAGTATATTTATAATAAAAATTGTTTAAAATTATGTTTAATCACATTGCTTTTGTGAAACATTACTGAGGATTTATTTTTGCAAACTTGCTTTTCAATTTCTCCTTTAAAATCGACCTTGGAATTTTTGTCTGAGATTTGTACATCAACCTCAGCCGTAAATTTATGCACCAAAAGTCAGCTGCAGAAAGTTCAGACTGAAAGACGTGCTTGATAAGATGACATTAATAATATATTGTCAATTCTATATTTATGTATCTTCCAACTCATTTGGAAATTTTTAGCTCCAGATAAAAACAATTTAATCTTTGATGTGAAAAGAAAATGGGAACAGTGTTTAGAAGAAAAAAAAATTCACAAAAGCCTCAGGGAGAAGGTTATGCATATAATCACCTCATATATAAATAATTTTTTAAGGTCCCAAACTATCTATCAAGGTCAAATAATCATCAGGTTACTTTGTAGAAACTGGGAAGCTGATTCTAAAATTTATATGAATGTGCAAAGCAGCTAGGATATCTGAAAAACTTTGATATAAAGAACAAAGTTCTTGGATATATACTATGTGATTCCAAAACTTATGAGCACCCAGTAATCAAGACAATGCGGTACTGGTGTAAGTAGATTAATGGGACAAAATAGAGACACAAGAAATAGACCTGAATGCGAGAGTTAATACTAGAAAACTTCTAGAATAAAACATAAGGAAAAAACTTTGGGACTTGGGTTTAGCCATGATTTCCTAAAAAAACACAAAATGCACAGAGTACAAAGGGGAAAAAAATTGATAAGATTCGCAGAGTTATTAGGAAGTACAAGTCAAAATCACGATGATTTACCACTGCACCTAAACTACAATACCTAGTTCAAGAGATCTGCTATACCAAGTACAGGGGAGGCTGTGGAGTAATTGGAGCTGTCATATATTGCTGGTGGTAACACAGAATGGTATGATTACTTTTGAACATAATTTAGACATCTGTTAAAGAATGAAATATCGTTCAACTCCTAGATAGTTAGCAAGGAGAAATGGAAGTATATATCCACACAAAGACTTTTGTATCTTTGTAATATCCCCCCGATAGAACCAACCCAAATACCCATCAAGTTATGAATAAACACAAATTGTAACAATGTCGGTATTAAAAATTTTTAAGTATTAAGATTCAAAAATTTTTGACTCCCTTTAAGGCTCATATACAGATGCAGCTGTCTTAAGAGTCAGTGATATAACTTTATCCATGCCCATTGGTATGTAACCTGTAATCAGGTTGAAAAAAATAACCTCTAAGTATTATGAGGTTTGCCTTCCTCTCTATTATCATCTTACTTTATTTTTTTAATTTTAAATTAATTTTAAATTAATTTTTTAATTTTTTAATTTTAGCAAACCATAAGAGATGCTGAACTCTAGGAAACAAATGGAGGGTTACTAGAGGGGAGGTGGATGGAGGGAAGGGGTAACTGGGTGGTGGGCATTAAGGAGGGCACGTGATGTAATGAGCACTGGGTGTTATATACACCTGATGAAGCACTAAATTCTACCCCTGAAACTAATAATACAGTACATGTTAACTAAACTGAATTTAAATAAATAATTTAAAATAAATAAATAAGTAGACAAATAAATATTACAAGGAAGACATAAATCTTAGTCCTGGATATAAGTTTCAAGAATCCAATTTTCCTACTATTTCTATAAATTAATTGAATTTCTCCTTTGATGTCTCATTCTATTGTGATGAAAGAAACTTAATAACTTAATTTCAGAAAATTGACTATTCCTCCTTTACTTTCTCTTGGACTCTAAGTACTATAGGAAGTGTCAGGCATAGCCCTAACCATGTGATTATGTAGTCTGCCGATGGGTGGGCCAATACAGCAAATAAGGACAAATACCAGATCATCATTAGAATCCACATATACCTAAATATTTCTTCTAAGATTTAAAAAGCACGAATAACAGTATCTACTGTCCAAATGTTTTCAAAGTCCTCCTGTCTTTCAGATAACATTTAAAAAGGAGAGACATACATTAGGAAGGCCTGTACTTTCCCCTTAACAATATCTTCAAGAATTTATATCTGAATAGGGGTGCCTGGGTGGCTCAGATGGTTAAGTGTCTGCCTTTGGCTCAGGTCATAATCTCAGGGTCCTGGGATGCAGCCCCAAGTCAGGCTTTCTGCTCAGTGGGGAGTCTGCTTCTCCCCCTCCCTCTGCCTTTCCCCCTTGCTCATGCTCTCTCTCTCTCTGTCTCAAATGAATAAATAAAACCTTTTTAAAAAAGGAATTTATGTATGTATGTATTATTTAATTTAATATACTGAGTTATCTTGGGTTTGCATTTTTTTATCTATATAAAATGACAAAAAATTCATTTACAGAAAACAAATTTTGACAATAGGGACCTAAAAAAGTGTAAATCTTAAGCCTGAATTTGGTTTCTATGCTTGAGCCTACTACTGGAAATACCATTGTAAGGGGAAAAATGATAATGTTCTTTCATATTGACCTTTGTTATTAGGAAAAGTGATTAAGTTCCGTTGTTCTTATAATTATTTGCTTCTATATTCTCATGTGAAAACAAAAACAAAAACAAAAAAAAACACTACCTAAGTAAGATGTACAAGAATCTCCATGAGGCAGCTATCTTTGGACCTTCTCCCTCATTTTGTTTATTAGATATAAGGCTAGTTTTCAAGTTTCCATATTTTTTCCATGGAACCTGCATCTTCTTCCATGGAAGTTTTAGCTTCAGTATGTCCAAATGGCTCTTCCATATAGTCTGGCCTCCTGTCACCCTGATTGCAATGCTGACCAATTGATCCTCAGTATTTCCCAGTCCTAGCCTGAATTTTTAGAAAGAAAGTTTGGCTTTTTCTTGTTGCCAGTTAAAGAACTGTTCAATGGTGAGAATGATTCCATCTTGAGTGGGGTCCTGCCTTAATGGTGTGTATACAGCTGTCCACAGAAGGAACAGCTTTCCCTTCCCCGACTCATTACTGCAGAGATGCAGGTCAATTCACCTTCTGTCCAAAAAGCGGGCTCCTCTCTTTGGGAGAAAAAGAGAAGCGACAGTTTTCAGTGGGCTGATATTTCTGCCCCAGATTGAGTTAAACCTGGAAGAAATAAAAATATCTCTAAAGAATCTAAGATTTTCTGGAAAGAGGTATTTTTTAAAAAGATTTTATTTATTTATTTGACAGAGAGAGAGACAGCGAGAGAGGAGAGAGCAAACACAGGCAGGGGGAGTGGGAGAGGAAGAAGCAGGCTTCCAGCGGAGGAGCCTGATGTGGGGCTCGATCCCAGGACTCTGAGCAGAAGGCAGATGCTTAACGACTGAGCCACCCAGGCGCCCCAGGAAAGAGGTATTTCATCCTTGCAGCAAATACCCAGTTAGTTTCTCTTTACTCAGTTTGCTAGAAGATAGTAGAGTCGAAATTGTTTCTTAAACATATGTTGTTCAACCACCGACATGTTTGTTACATTGGAAAAGAGCTTTTATTCCTTTTATTCAAGTACAGGCATTCTTCTGTTACTTAAAATTGACTTATTACTACGTGGAAACAGAATTCCTTGATATTTTCCCCCCACTTCCCCACCCCCCACCCCCTCCAACCCCCAGAAAATGCAGAAGTACAGCAAGTGCTTTTTTAAAAGATTTTACTTACTTATTTATTTATTTGAGAGAGAGAGAGAGCCTGAGAAGGGGGAGGGTCAGAAGGAGAAGCAGACTCCCTGCTGAGCAGGGAGCCCGATGCCGATGCGGGACTCAGTCCTGGGACTCTAGGATTATGACTTGAGCCAAAGGCAGTTGCTTAACCAACTGAGCCACCCAGGCACCCAGTACAGCCAATATTGGAGAAGAAATTCATACCAGGGAGTCAAGAAATTAAAAAAGTCTTGCAAACATGAAAAAAAAAAAAAAAAGGAGACTCTGAAGATACCATCCAGAATATGATCTATAGCTTTGGCATGAGCAAGTCAAGAAAATTCTGACAACTTAACTTTCTTAGAAGAGAAACCAATTTAAAGGAGAATTGTGTTTTACCTTGGAGTTTTTGTGTTATTTTATGTAAGTCAAAATAAGAATGAATATTTCCTTTGGAAGTTCAAGCACCTTGGCAAAATAGGGTGAACCAATCTACCCTAGACAATTCAATTAAGAAGTGGGTATCTTGGGTGCCATTTAAAATATCTCCTACAACAGTCATTAAGCATATATTTGGCTAAGCTATATCACATAATAAAATGAAAAAAATCCTAAAAGGTTAATACAGCAAAAATAATCAATAAATTGAACTGTATTAGTTCTTATGGTTGAGGCAGATTTTATGAATGGAACCCCGATCAGACTGCTCTGTATCCAATATTAAAACTTAGATCAGAAAACAGTAATAATGCTTTTTTAGCTGAGGGTGTGTCCCTTCTCATCCTTATTTGTATACAAGGCTAGAACTTCGTCTCTTTACATAAACCAGGGGTTTATGATACTAGTTAGGTAACAGACTACATTACGTTCGAGAACATATAATAGATCCAAAGACACTCCAGTTAAAAACAAACAAAAACAAACCCAAAACACTGTACAGTCAGACCAAACACCTGCCTACAAATCAAGTGTTTGCAATTCTTGGAACAAAGTTAAACAAGCTTTAATCCCTCCGAACAATGACTACCTCTGTTCCTAGATCTTTATCTGGCTCAGAATGGCACTGGATAAATATTCGGTGTGGAAAGTTGACTCTTTTCTGGTGAACCATAGAACCTCCTGACATTGCTGGATGCTTCCTTGAACGGCTTCATTGTTCCAAAGAGAATTAATAAAATGCCTCAAAGTGATTTTAAAGTTTAATGCATTCTGATAAGTCTATTCTTTTGTTGAATAGGATAAAGTTGGAATAATGCCAGCTGTTACCATCCGAAGCTTATTTATTTGCATTAATTCCCTTCAAGCTCATGTTTTGAACCACCGTTAGTGCTAAGTAGTTCCACTAAATTAAGGATAGGTGCCAATTAGTCACTTAAAATTTTTAAAAACTCATTAATGAATGACAGCATGCTAATCACAAATATATTGGAAGGGTTGACTACAGAAATTGACTACACATGCCATGATTTTTACATCAGCCTCTCAAAGGGCCCTTCTGTAAGAACATAAGTGGATTCATCTACTACAGGGATTTCAGTAAGAATCCTTTCTAGACACCCTCGGTGAACCATCTAGCCTCCCTGGATGTTTCTGTCCATTATGCAGGTGAACAGTGACTTTGATTTGGAAGCTGTGCTAGAAGTGCCTTCTTTGCCTCTTAAGATCCACTCTGTCTTCTCCACGTTGCTCATATCCTGGGGGCAAGACCTATGAAAAATGCATCAAAAGTCTCCCTTGCTCTCTGGTTTCTGGTTGGATTCTGGGGGATACTGGGAAGAGATCAAAGGGATAGAGTACCATAATGTCCTGGTATTTATGTCCTTGGTTCCCCCCTACTAACAATTGCCATGACTAGGTCACATCCCTTCACCAAAAGACACTACTACTCCCAAGGGACCTTCCTTCTCTGCACAGCTCTCTCACTCCTAGATCCCAATAATGGCTCTCTCTCCTTTACTCTTCAAGAATAAGAATAATAGCGGCTCTTACACTTACCAGCCCTGGAATGGTTATCGTCTTTGTTGTTTTTCTTACTTACGTAATTTTCCAAATTATGCATATGTGGAGTGAGGATAAGACGTATTTGACCGGGTACATGGAATAAAGAGAAAGGAGCCGTGCTACAGTGGACAAGCTGTCTGACTGATCTACTATGTAGCACACAAGAATATGTGTGGTTGGTGGTCCACATTACCTAAAGCAAACTCTGCCTTAAAAAAGCCCTAATAATTCACTGAAGATTTAGTTAAATTTAGGTAGATGGCATTCCAAAACAACCCAGTGAAGTACAGCTTAGTTTGATTACTTAGACTTAGTAAGACTTATTTAAGATATTCTTAATTTAAAGTTAAATCTTTAGTCAAAGATTGATTGATTGATTGATTGATTTTTTTATTTGAGAGAGAGAGACACACAGAGAGCACACAAGCAGAGGGAGAGGCAGAGGGAGTGGGAGAAGCAGACTCCCTGCTGAGCAGGGTGCCCAATGTATGGAGCGATCCCAGGACCCTGAGATCATGACCTGAGCTGAAGGCAGACGCTTAACTATCTGAGCCACCCAGGCACCTTTTAGTCAAAGATTTAAAAGAGATTCTAGTTTAAAGTGCTTTACCATTTATATTATCAAATATAGTAATGGACAGAGAACTACTGGAAAAAGAGAAGATACTGAGAATGTGGACAAATATGAAAAAGAAAAGAATACTGGGGAAAAGGGCTGATATTGAATTAGTCATGAAGTTGTATATTGCTTATGGCTTTATCTATTTTTAAAGATTTTATTTATTTATTTATTTATTTATTTATTTATTTATTTATGAGCGAGACAGAGAGAGAGTGAGAGAGAGTGTGAGCATGGGGAGGGGCAGAGGGAGAGGAAGAGAGAGAATCTCAAGCAGACTCCTGACTGAGCACGCGCCCAACATGGGGCTCTATCTCATGACCCTGAGATCATGACCTGAGCCAAAATCAAGAGTCTGACACTGAACCGACTGAGCCACCCAGGCACCCCTGCTTATGGCTTTCTTGCTGAACATGATTTTGCTGAAACTTTTAACCAAAAACAAAGCCTTAACAGAATGCCTTTTTGAAGATTCTATATAGGAATCATTGTAGTTCTGTCGCCTTGGACATCTACTGAGGAGGTAAACAGAAATAACAACGTTGTAGATTTTCTATAAACTATGTATTAGGAGAATTACACCAAGTGAAGGTTCTTATGTACTGGCTTCAAATGACCTTCTGCCCACAAGCAGGCTTAGAGTGTGCTGGAGTTGTATGAAAGTTAACCATGGTCATGTAAATTAGATGCACTTGAAGTCAGTTTGTATCTTAGAGTGTTTCATTTTTGGAGTAATATTTCCCTGGTTGAGTTCTTCCAATCTGTTAGTTTTCCAATTCTTCTTTCATCTGAGCAGCTTCATTGGATCAGAGAAATGTTAATAGCTAAGCAATACATCTGATCAATTCCCTAATGAGCAGAAGAGTTTTCTTGATATCAACTTCTCAGCAGAGGATCGAGTGGCTATTTGCATATCACTGACGTCACATTTTATTAGGCTTGAATTTTTCTCTCCTATAAATATGCAATGCTTAGAAAACTGAAATATGCTCAAGAAGATGAAAATGTCTTACCAGTGTAACCAGCTGGACTCCTTCACTGCTCGAAATGTGGTTTTCATTACGAATGAGCTGGCCTTCAGGGGAGAATTTTCACAAGAATACAAACTCTGATTACTTAATATTACCAGTAAGCACAAATTAAATAAAGTGATCTACGTAAATCAAGCCCGTGAATGCTGAAATCTGCTATTGAACACATTTCACAAACGTATCTTTGTGTATGTTCTAAAAATGTGTGTCTGGGATTACTCAGACTGAGATGTGGTCAATCATCAGGCGACATTTTTTTTTTCTCATAGTTAGGTCTGCCATGAAAAGATAAGGAGAAAACATTTAATTTTCTTGTGGCAAAAGCATATTCCCATGAAAAGGTGGAGTGTTCTTTCCCAGAGATTTCTGAGACATTGACAAGTCTATTTCTGGGAAAAAAGCTAGCATAGACTTTTTTAATCCAAAGAATAGAATGTGAGTATATTATGATGTCTGGAGTTTCTTGAGCTCCAGTGACACTATCTGCGACTCTCAACATTTAGTCTTCATCATATTTTACTTCTGGTTTAGGGTCGAAATTCAAAAAAGTGAATTGGTTCCTCTGATGATAGAAACTAGCTTATGTAACTCTTCTTAAAATCTTTCAGGAGTCCCTCATTTCTTTCAAAGCAAAAGTGAAGTTTTTACCATGGTTCTCTTTTGCCACGCTGATTTAATTCCTTCCTACTATCTTCCATCTGCTCTCCTCACCCTCCACGCACTCTGCTGCAGCCACACTGACACCTGGTCTGTTCGGAGAACATGTAGGCACAGGCCTTTGTGCTAGCCTTTCCTCCAGTGGAATGTTCTTCCCAGATATCTGCATGGCCAACTCCTGAATCTGCCAGTCTGTTCCAACTCACCTTCACAACTGTGTCTACCTTGACCAATCTATTTGGTAAAGCAAGCTGTCATCCATCTTCCACCCCACCCTCTTTATCCCCTTGACCCTGTCCTACTTTTATTCTATTTCTAAGGAAGGCATGTATCAATTTCTACAATACTATATAATTTATTTAGATATTATGTCTATTCTTATTATCTGTCTCTCTTCCACTGGGATGTAAGTAGCATGAGGCAGACATAGTTGATTCTTTTATTCACTGGGGTATCATCAGCGCCTTGAGCAGTGCCCCCCCCCCCCAAAGTGAGTGGCAAATATTTGTCAAATTTTGAGGACTGCATGTGAAAACAGGAACATTTCAGTTAAGGGAGAGATCAAAAATCTAAAACCTAAAAAACCTAAAAAAATCTTAAAATACATGAATGCTACTGAGAAAGGGAGAGAGCAGCACTGAAAGAATTAGCCATAAGTCTTTAGAGGACACCATTTGCCCTTTAGAGGAGTGACCAGCAAACCATGACCTGGGCCAACGGTGGCCAGCCATCTTTTGTTGGAACAGAGTTTTATTGGAACACAGCCACATGCTTCAGTATTGTCCATGGCTGGTTGGGTCTCTGCCACAGCTGAGTTGAGCAGTTGTGAAGGAAACCTTGTGGCAAGAAAAGCTTACATTATTATCTGGCCCTTGAGTTTTCTGACCCTTGGTTTAGATCAAAGTTACTGACATTTTGTTAGCTCCGAAATTCCAGCATTTATGCAAATAAATGTTTCTGCTTCTATGTGAAGGGAGTGGAAGGGATTTGAACAAGAGAGACTGTTGGGGGGTCACTGAACCCACCTTGTCTCTCTCTCTCTGACACACCTTAGTGTTTGAATTTTCTAATGACTTATGGACTTATAATAACATCAAAATACACCAGAATTCTAAACTACTTAACCTCTTAAAACCCCATCTTGACTGATTTCGTTACTCAAAATTCTCTCTATTCCATAGTATTATGTAGTATTTTATTTACATATTATAATATACTGGATTATTTGGTACATATGTCCTCAGTGACCTCTTTGTATTTAAAAAATAGTCCCCTTGACATTTTCTGAAAGGTATTGGCAGACACTATTATACTCTATTTATACTTCAATAATTTTCTTGAAGGAAGATATAATTTTCCTTAACATTTAATCCTAATGTAAAATTAGTGTACTTTATTTAGCAACATCATTGTTAACCTAATAGCTGCATTATAATTAATGATAGAGAAAGGCAGATTAAGATGACAGATTTATCATTATGCTTAGCAAAACATATGATACTCGTGCTTTTAAGGGAATGCATTTAGGTGCTATTTTAAATAACACTTAATTGGGTATATTCAAAGATCTTCTCTTAATAGAAATTAAAGTCAACCTGAGGCAAGTCTCTGGATAACTCAAGCAAAAAATATCTTTCCTTAATTCTCTAGATATTTTTAGATGATTTTTTACATATGTGATGTGTGAATGTCTATAGTAGGATAGATAGATGGTTAATAGATGAGAGAGAGAGAGAGAGAGAGAAATAGATAGATAGATAGATGATAGATAGATAGATAGATAGATAGATAGATGATAGATAGATAGATAGATAGATAGATAGATAGATAGATAGATAGATGTGTTTTGCTGGCAGGCTGGATTATAGGTAGTATTTGACAAACATTATTGGTCTTTTCTTTTTTTTTTTTTAAAGATTTTATTTATTTATTCGACAGAGATAGAGACAGCCAGCGAGAGAGGGAACACAAGCAGGGGGAGTGGGAGAGGAAGAAGCAGGCTCATAGCAGAGGAGCCTGATGTGGGGCTCGATCCCATAACGCCGGGATCACGCCCTGAGCCGAAGGCAGACGCTTAACCGCTGTGCCACCCAGGCGCCCCAAGTTCTTTTCTATACATTCTTTCCCTTCTTGCCAATAGATATCAGAAGTTGAGAAGACATTTAGAAAATTCTTATTAACAGAATTCATGGAAATAGCTAAATTGGGTAATCATCACCTTACAGTTTCCTTGTTAGATCTGAATTACTCAATTAAGCTTTTTATATGAACCATCCAACCAGAAATTTGACTGCTTCATTTGGAACTCTTTGAATGTAGGCTTGGAAAAAAAACATGTTTTGGGGGCAATTAAACCTGGAAGGACTATTGTCCTACCACCCTGAATACCATTCTTCATGTCATTATAATGTTAAAGGGTATGTGTGCATATCAGATTCACAACAAGTAACCATTGAGCACCTACCAAGGTTGGAAAATAATTGTTGAAAAAATGTGAGAGCTGCTGAATGATTTGCTATAACACCATTACTTACATGGCTGGATATTACCAAGTTGTATACTTAGGAAGACAGCACCATGCTATTAAGTCACAGGGATCTAATATTGTATAATCATGGGATGTGCAGAAGGAAGAACATAGAACTGAAAGGGGGAGGCTCGAATAAGACATTTATTCCAATTACTTTACCTGGGCAAAAGAAGTGGTTCCAGGGAGCGATTCTTATACCTAACCTTCAGGGATTCTTCACCATATTGAACTTACAGGCCAGCCTCCTGTGATTTCTTTCAACCCCAACTCAACCCCGACCAGTTGCCAGAACAAGCCATGCGCTTTCTTTTCTCAGAGTTTGCTTCGTAGACTCTTCCTTTTTTTTTTTTTTCCCTGCTCTCCTAGCTAATTCCCACATGGTCCTTCAGGTCTCAGTTTAAACCTCTCTTCTTCCGAGTGACCATTCTCAACTGTTAGAATGTACTTGAGGCCCCAGTGTGCTCCTACAGAATTCTTTTCTCATTACACTCATAATATTTGGTTAACAAAGTCAAATCTATGTCTAAGGTCTGTGTTCACTGTTAGTGTAACTTCTCTATCTCCAGTGATGAGGTCGGTGCCTGGCACTTTCATACTTAATAAACACCTGTTGAATGGACAAAAGCATCTTACCCGGCAAGATGGCTCTATATGTTTCAAGGCTGCATTCCTTCAGGTCTGCTGAGAAGGAGTTATCATGCCAGAGATTTTTTTGTGAAGGGAGCAAGAGAAAGTGGGGAGACCCTTCAGATTGTGATGCAGGCCTGACCTCCGTGGAAGGGAAAGGGGAGGGAGGAGTGTCGGGTGGAAAGAATACTGGACGACAGTGCAGTTCTGGCCAGTGGGGAGTCCTAGAGCCAGAGGTGCCCATTGGAAAAGTCTTGGATCTTACCAGAATGCATCTGCCTACGGGTGCCCGCTGTGCTCAGTCACAAGCCAGGAGCAACCATGGCAGCAGACCCAGAAAGACAGTGGCTGGGCTCTCACCCAGTTACGCTCCCTGCAGTAGGAGAGCAGAGCAGCGTGTTTTGATGGCTGCCACATAGTCACAAGGAGACTCCTGACCTAAGAGCTTTTTGGGGTGCTCATTTACACAAAACCTCTAAAATTACAGGAGCACAGTCCAGTTAGTTTAAAGGCAATTTGCTATGCTGAGGGAAAACATAGATTATTGTATCTTATTTGTCATGGGTTTTTTGACCTAGCTGTGATATAATTCTGCTCCTTGTTTTTACTTTTCCCAAATCAAAATAAAATATTAAACCTTCACAAGAAGATGTCAAAGAAAAGCTTAAAATGGTTTTTAAATGTCAACTGAACTCTTTCAGCTACTTACTTATGCTACCAGTGGAATAGGCATTTTTCCCTCATTAACCGTGTCTGATGTACAGCTGGTAGACCACCATGAAAGACTAGCCAGCGCAGAAAATCCCACATGATGCCTTTAATGTTCAGCAAGTGGTCAGGCAGTGTGCCCCCGGGCCTCTAGAATACCCCTTAATTTCCCAGTTTGGTTGTTGGCTGCATTTCAATAAATGCAGATTTATTTAACAAGCAAGTTAGAGATGATTTCACTGACCTAACCTTCCCCAGGAACAAAAAGCAGAAAAAAAAAAAAAACAACCCGTAAATACTCCGTCTTTAAGATATTGCAAGACCTGGCAATGCTTTATGTCAAGATCTTTGATATGCTCCATGCAAAAGTCTTAAATCTCGGCAGCTAGGACTAGGTTTTAGGAAACTCTCTATTTTGTTCAGAGTGTGTCAACTAGTATCAAACTCTGTAGGCCTCTATAGACTTGGATCAAACCACAAAGTCTGGGTTCAGTGAAGATACCCCGCTCACTTTGACATGACTTGAAACTATTGAGGACTCCTTTTTTGGTTGTTGTACCTGAAAGACCTGATTTTTAAATAGTCACTAAGGAGCTCAATTTCATCTAGAAGCCCCTGAGGTAGCCCAGTATTTATTCAAGATCTGGCAAAACCAGGCCTAAAATATCTAGAGTCCATGAAATCAGGTAACGAGTGTTAATTCTGAATATATGATTTCTTTCTTCCTTTAGAATGCTGATATTTACAAAAGAGGATGATATGTGATTAGGATTTTCATGGATAAGGTAAATAAAAGCATCATTCCCAGCAGCACTAGATAATATTTTCAATTATTACAAAGTTAAAAAGCTGAGCTATAAGCAAGAAAGATGCAAAGTATGTTTTTATGAGTAAGACCAACTAGTCTCTGATGGCCTTTTCTCCCATTCTATTCAGTAATCAAGTCTCCATGACTCTATTTGCCATTTTTTTTAACTGAATACACATTTATTGAGTGCCAACCACGTGCCAAGCACTATTCAAGGAGCTGAGGAGACAGGTAGGAAAACACGTCCTCAGCCTTTTGGAGCCTACTTTATAGGAAGAGAAAGTAGTTAATAATTGGATACACAAGTAAAAATATCATATGCAAATAATTATTAAAAACTATGAGGAAAAAATAAGCATCATAAGGGACCAGATGGTGCCCAGGAAAGGGAATTGGCAGTGGAGTTGATTGCAAAATTTTTACTTATTGAATTTAAATATAAATTTATTTATATTTATTTATTGAATTTAATGAATGTATTGATTTGTTGAATATAAAATTCCTAGGTATATTTCTCAGTTCAGGCCACTGTAACGAATACCAGAGCCTGGCTGGCTTCAACAACACATGCTTCTCACAGTTCTGGAGGCTGGTGGTCCAAGACCAGGGTGGCGGTCCCGCTGGGCTCTAGTGAAAGCCTTTTTCCTGGTATACAGACAGCCACTTTCTCACTGTATCTGTACATGGCAAGAGCAGAGGGAGGCAGAAAGCCTTTGTGTCTCTTCTTATTAGGGCACTAATCCCACTCATGGGGGTTTCACCAGCACGACTTCAGCATATCTAACGGCCTCATTTCCTAAGACTATCACCGTTGGCATCAGGATTTCAGAGAACGAATCTGGTGGGGACACAAACATTCAGTCCAGAATACTAGGCACTTCCTGTTTTTATTCAACTTGTGGTTCCTGGTGAAAAATCTGCCCATGATATTTTGGAAGAATTTGAGACATGAGCTACATTGCAGACTAGGCATTTGGAAGCCAGAGAAGGAAGAAGAGGAGATAAAACTCCCTGAGAAGGGCCATTCGTGCTTAGGTTACATATGAGGGGCTTCCATTTACTCAAGGTTTGATTGGCAGATTGCTTATTCACTCCTGGTTGTCCATACTGTTCACTAATAGAATCCTTATTGTACAACACTGTCCAGTCTTTTTAAATTTTTCAGGGTGAATATGTAATTTATCGTCAAAATGGAATCCTCTCAAAAGTGAAAGAGGGAGCACCTAAAAATTACACCAGAATAACACAGAATAAACCAGGACTGTCCCAGGAAAACTGACATGCATGGTCATTCCACTTTAAATCTAGGAACTCAGCATCTTTCATGTTAGCCACGGGCACTGCATTCTGCCAAAACTGGGAACTCTGAGCTGAGTATCGAGGCTCGTGAGAGGCACCCAGCAGTCATTTCTCCAAGTCTGGTTAATCTACCAGCGTGCTGCAAGGGGACTGAGGGCAGATCTTTGATGCCAAAAGTCTAATGGGCCTTGTCTCTGCCTCAGACTTAGCAAACCTTACCATCACCTTCTTGGCTTGAGCCTCGCCTTCTTCAAAGCAGTGGGATTGTCTCATCCTTATTTATAAAATATCCTTCAGCGTTTAGGCTTTCAGAAAACAAAAGCCTGAAAGAAGGTCTGTAGGTATTTTTTACTTTTTGCCCCACATCAAATTTAGTTCTGTTGTGGGAAGGGGCAAATAGTTCCTTTCTTCCCCTCATTATTTCAGGACCATTTGAGAGGTAGTCAGAGATTACCAATAGAGATCAAAGGCCTGCTTCATTACTCATACAGCTGACTGGGGAGTGTGGTTTCAGATGTGTGGCCAAATGGGCTTATAAATACTTTATCTCCTGGGAATTAGATGCATCCACTTAGTCATACGCATAGTTGGACCACTTCGGGTCTCCTCAGCGGGGGCACAGCCCACTCAGAAAGGTCACAGGATGCATGAGTAGAGGATGTGGCAGGCAGTTTCCAAAAAACTGCACCTAGAAAAAGTTCCATTTTCACACTGCAGATAAATTACCTCTATCATGGTGAGCTGTAAGTCCAGAGCAGGGAAGGAAACCAGAAGCCATTCTGTTGCCCAAGTTCCTGATTATGGGAACTTATGACATGGAAAGAGGGGCTTCTCCACAAGAATTCTCATTCTCTGATTTGTCTACAGCAGCAGACCCAAAGTAAAGTTAACAACAATGAGTATTTCTGCCCAAGCTGTAGGTTTGATGAGTACAGATACTTTTCTTTTTTTAAGATTTTAGTTTTAAGTAATCTCTACACCCAATATGGGGCTCAAACTCACAACCCTGAGATCAAGAGTCGCCTGCTCTACTGACTGAGCCAGCCAGGCTGCCCATGTACAAATACTTCTAAAAAGAATTTAAATCTCTTTCCTCATGTGGACTTCACAGTAGGACTTCAAACCTATTTATTATGCATGCCTGCGGGAGCAGATGAATAGTGACTTTCATTTTATTTCCCTACACAGAAACCTTTAAGACATTTTAATTTTTAAATAGAAGTGGAGTTGTGTGTGTGTGTGTGTGTGTGTGTGGTGTGTTTTCAATGCAATGCTTTCATATCTGGCCCTAACAAATCTTTCCACATTACGTTCTATACTTGCCTAATAGAATCTTCCAATTCGAATCCAAGTGAAAAGTAATTAGGACGTGCTCATTTTCATTTCTGATGGTTTGGATCGTATTGCTCTTCTTCCTCTCTCAATCCCACCCATTCTACAATATCCGGTTCAATTCCAGTTTTTCCCACAAATTCAGGGGGATTGGTCAAATAAGTGATGCAGATTAAAGAGTACACTTGAATCACTATTTTGTTTACCTAAACTAATATAACCCTGTATGTTAACCTACCGGAAATAAAATTAAAAAACTGAAATACTTCGAAAAACAAGTGAATAAAGTCTTAATTAAATGACCCCAGATTTTCTTTTTCCCCAGACTGCTATTACTTAAGACTGACTTGTACAACTCAATTGTTACATTTCAAATATTTCCTTGTATGGATATGGAATTTTTCGGTTGTATACCTGTTTTCTCTTAAACGAATGAGATTCTGGAGGATTAGAACCATACCCACCATTTCTTCTTACTTGCTCTCGTGCCTAGAAGAACACGGAGCAGACAACAGTGGCGCAGTACGTCCCCTGAGCGTGTGCTTCGTAAACAGAAACCTGATGTGCTGTGTCATTTCCTGCCTGGGCTCTGCTGTTTAATGGACAGCTGGATATCCTTCACAGCAATTTATGCTTCTGAGTCAAACCACATTGTAATCAAACATCCTCCAAACTGAGTCAGAATTTAAACTCCTGTCACGGTCGTCCCCTTCCAGGCAGAGATGGCGATTTTCTAAGACGATTCTGAGACATAATCCTTCATCAAAATTAGCACATAAGTATTATTATTAGCTCATCAATTAAAATGAACACGTAATTTTATATCCGTTCCGTTTGCACATGACATGATACCTTCTGCTTGCTTTAGTTTTAGAATGTGATTATGTCATACAGTGAAGGTGGAGCAGAAGTTTTTACCTTTTTTGGAAGGCAACTTGCAATGGTATCGTATGTCTAAGGCTGTATAAAATCTTGGTTAATAAATTCCATTTGTATATCCTAAGGAAATAGTGAGAAGTGTGTGCATAATTTAGTTAAGGATGTATCAGGGCATTATTTATAAGGATGAAAAGTTGAGAACTAGAAATAGTAATTCTTTCTTGACATAGAACTAGTAATTGGTAAAATTAAATTCTGATATATGTATTATGTATGTATGTGTATTATATATAAACATAAATGGTTACTAAAAGCATGCAGCTTACAGTTTATCTACATATGGATAAGCTATGGTAATAAATGGTTGATGACCACCATGGATAATATATAATATTAAAAATATGAAATATGCAAATACACAACAAATTAAAAAAATGGAGGCAGATGTAAAACATTTGCACAAACGTAGTACGGTGTTATTTGGTGAGTAGGGTAATACGTGTTTTTCTTTTCTTTTATTCAATTACTATTATTCAATAGTAATTATTCAATTACTATTATCCTATAATGATTTGGTTGGCCTGGGTGGCTTTGGAAAGAATTAAAATTGGAAATAATTTAAAATTTTAAACTGAAGTGTGTTATTGTCAAGAGAATTTCAAAAATACACATTCAGTAAATTTAACTGTGGTTGTGAGTGCTCAGTTAAAGCTGGTGGTAGGGATGTGGGATGGGCTGAGGTATTTTTGTGGCAAATGGGTTCCAGGTCATAAGAAAAGGTTACCAGGGTTTGAGACCTATTCTCTACCTGTGACCGCTGGGAAAAGACCATCATTTTCTAGAAGTGAATGGACTCTGTGCGCAGTAATCTGCTGGAGCAGTCTGTACAATTTTATTTGCCTCCTCAAAATGATATGCATACTAATTTGTCATGAGAATTTCCTTGTGTGCTTTAGAGGTCACAGAGTTAATGACAGAGGCATGGTTTACAGGCAGTTCTTCCTTTCTACAAACAATGATAAACTGACATATTCTGCTTATCATAAATAAGTTTGAAAATAACAATGAAAAAATAAATATTTTCATAAAGAGACTTAAGGCAATAGGAGGAAAAGACTGGATATGTGTTTATGGAAGATGTCTGTAGACTTTATAACAACAGTAGTTATTATTGTCAGAGTACCTTTGTCGTGTCTTTATGAGAACATTTTAAACAATAATTAATTAAGATGTGTGAGTGGACTTAATGAATTATTGCTCACTGTTATGCTGTTCTTTAGCGCCCTTCATTTATTCATAGCCTACAGAGTTTTGCATGTCTTTATTGAGTGCCTGCTGTGTGTTTCCAACTTTGTGCTGAGGTTCAGCGGTGAACAGTCATTGCTCTTAAGAAGTTGAGGATTCCAGGGACCCCTGGGTGGCTCAGTAGTTTAAGTATCTGCCTTCGGCGCAGGTCATGTTCCCAGGGTCCTAGGATCAAGTCCCGTGTTAGGCTACTTGCTCAGCGGGAGCCTGCTCCTCCCTCTGCCTGCCCCTCCCCCTGCTTGTTCTCTCTCTCTCTCTCTGTTAAATAAATAAGAAAAGTCTTTTTAAAAAAAGACAGAGAGATTGAGGACTCCAACCTGTATTCACATATCTTTTACTATAAGCTAACATTTTTGACACCTGCCATGTTTTACATGGGTTGCTTCAGAAAGAATTAGAATAGTAAGGGCTTTTCCCTCGTTTTCACAGCACTATCACAGGTAGGTCTCCGGACCAGCCAGGCCTTTATAAATCTGAGATGCTGAACACCACACACAGATGGAACCTTTGGGAGTCAGTATCCTGGGAAATCCTCAGCCAGCTAAATCCTCTATGTCTTATCGCTTTTACCACACTTTGCCCAATATCATATTTAAGCCATATGCCAGTCTTGCTTCAGGTTTTAATATCTTCTATCCCTTCTACCTTCTTTCCTAGCTTAGGGTCTCTTCTTGGCAGGCTCCTTGGGGTCCCATCTGAAATGTCTCTTCTTCAATAGAATCTCTCTAATCTCACTACCTAAGTTAGGTCTCCTCTGGTTTTTTCTACCTAACCACCTCCCACCTCTCTGTTCCTCTCCTAACAATAGTTATAGCCTGTCAATATCTTGTTTATTTCCTGTTCACTCACGTATGGTCATCACACCCATTAGACTGTAAGCTGCATGAAGGCAGTGATCGTGTTCACCTTCATTATTGAATCCCAACTGCCTGGCACAATTGCTGGAACATAGAAGAGGCACTCTGTGACTTTTATTTGAATAAAAAATGAATCCACGAATTGGCCAACTACCATCACCTTCCTTCGGTAGAAGGTTTCCCAGAATTTCTCTCTGGAATGTTGGCAGAACTTCGGTTTGTCCCTCTCGAAGCACATTACCAACCATATATGAGTGACTGTCTCCATGCAGAGAATGTCTTAAGAGCTGCCTTCCTGAGCCACGTACTGTGAGTGGGACAGTTCCTTTGAAAAGACGTGGGCATGTGACAGAAATGTAATATCCAGTTTTAAAGCAAACTCAGAGAGGTTAATTATTTTTTCCAAGGTCAATGTTTGAATCTGGATTTGTCTGACATTAAAGCCCAGGCTGTGTCCACACCAGACGAGCTCCGGCTGAGGTAATGAGATTGAGTTTCTTATCTGCTGACTTCCATCCCAAGTGACATTGTATTCTGCACCTCTGGAAAAGACAAAAAAAGGGAGGAGAATGGTTGCTGGGCAACTAAGGCACCAGGATGTCCTGGTTGCAGCATAATCAGTTGGAATCTGGCAAAGCTCCCAGGATTAGCGTAGCAGGAATAATTATTTATCTGGCCTCTAATATCCTCTCAGGGTTGCCTTGAATTCCAGTCTCTCATACTAAAATTGTAAACATTATTTTCCATTTCATATCATCCAAAGCATAATTATGTTCTTTGGGATAATTTAAAAGTCTGTTGGCTAATGATTTAATCTATTGATGGATTTCTCCTAAATTATAGTATCAACCCAGGGAGAGTTTCTGTGTGAACCATGATTTTTAAAAAGGAAGTTCTCCTGATTTTAAGACAGTTTTATTTCACGTGCGTGGAAGCACACAGCTGGACAATTCCATAACTATTAAGTTCTATATATATAACTAGTGATTCTGATTTGTTTTAGGAGTAGATATAAACTTATAGCCATTAATCAGTCTCACATACCCCACGAAAGTCCTAGGCCAGTCATGGAGAACATGCAAAGAAGGGCTCCAAAGCTATCCTGTAACACTTAGCCACTCGCCGCAAGAATAAAAGGTTTGAAATTGAAGTGGCTTGGAAAGTTCAAGACTGGCGAGCCTTTGCTCGGACCCAGCTGTGCTGTGTGCCCACCCCCTCCACACCGCACAGCCACAGTGAAGGAACGAGAGCCATTTCTTTACCTCAATATGAGTGAGGGGGCTTCAACTACCCACCCGAAGAACTTGCTGTGGCCCCCTGCATTCGAAGAACAAAGTGAACTAATGGCTTTGACCCGAAAAATCTCAGTTGTCCTAAGCTGCCTTAAGCAACCTTTAGAGCAGAGTTGGGAGTACATTTTGAAAAGAAACTACACTGGCCCTGATGACAATTCTCAGATATATGTGTCCCATGATTTGTGGGCCAGACCTGAGAAGGATGAGAAGGGTGTAGGACGCCTTGTGTCAGAGGGTCCCTGGAGGGGCGGAAAGACTCCCTGAACAAGATGCCAGAGGACTGCAGAATTGTGTAGCTGGAGACTGAGAGAGGAGTCCCAAAGGAGCAGCTGGAAATGCAGTTCTTAGCCATGGGAGGCAGGGCCAATGAGTGTAAGGGCTCTAAGAGAGAAAATGCCAGAATCAGGCTGAGTGGAGAGAGAAGGCGCTAGCAGCCCTTTCTACTGTGGACTTTCCACTGCAGCAGGGCCAAGCTTGAGATAGGAGGCCTTTAACTATGAACCAAGGCTCCAGTTGAGATTGATACACGAAACTTGACATTTTAATTACTAAATGGCCTCTGTTTTGGAGAGCAAAGTAGCTGACGGTCTCTTTGCTATGAGACTCTCCAGAAAAGGTATGAAGCCTGCCTTAGACTGCGTGGAGAAGAACCAGATCCAGACTGGCATTCCGGAACAATCAGGGGAAATTACACAAAGGTTTTCTTTGCTTCTTTTGACCCTGCTCCTTAATACCACTGGTTTCCTATATTTTCCTAGTGGGATAGCTCCACTCAGATTTCCTGGCCTTTTTGACGTAATTTCAAACACTCGATAATTGAATTTCCTAGCCCACAGAACATAAAAGGTGAAAGGTAGGGAGTGGGGTAAAGAGTCTTGGTGGAATGAAGCACAATGACAAAAATAATACACGGTAGACACCACTCAGTCTCTGTCATATTGGTGACTTCTCATCAAGTACAATAAAGTCTCATCACCTTGAGGTAGCCAAGTGGAACTAACGTGGTGTCTTCCACGTGCCAGGCGCTCTGACATCCGCTGACAGCGCTTGTGATTCCCTGGACCAGAGCTTCGCAATGGGGTGTTGGGAATGGGCACAGGTGGCTCAAGATACTGAAAGCCAGAGGGGACTGAGGTTGGGACACCCTGGCCTCTTCACCCCTAGAAGCTGCTTGGATAGGATTCGTTTCTACACTTGTCCTGGCTTGCACAGGGTTGAGAAGGAATCCTCTAGGCAATTCTGTGAGCTAGGTATTAATATTCCTATTTTGTAAAGTAGGAAATGAAAACTCATAGAGATGCTACATAAATTTGCACTAAAGAACTAATATTCAATCTAGCTTAAACTCTCCACCACACATTTTCTTCCAGATTAACAGCACATTAAGAGGCCAGATCTTTTTGCTGTGACTTAGAAAGCAAGAGCTTGCAAATAACATTTCCAGAGTCCAATAACACCTTGAATAGAGCTTCTGAGCTATCTAATATTATCTATTTGTATATAGGTGATCCCTGTACTCATTGTAAATAAGAACTAACATTGTTTGTAAGGCACTATCTTAAGTATTTTGTATGTATTGCTTTATTGATCATAAAAAAATCAATAGGAGACACCATTTTTAACCTCATACTACAGAGGAGGGAATGGATATAAAGGGGGCATAAATAACTCATATAATACATCACGGTAAGTAAGCAGAGTCAGGAGTTAGGCTCCGCTAGACTGACTGCACAGCCAGGACACCACCTTTTCTTACCGGATAAAGACCGAATTAATATATAACTGAGAAATGCCAGGAGGAAAGGAAGGTAATTAAAGTTAAGAGCAATGACATAGCAGTTGCTTTACGGTTATTTGGTCACAAATTAGCATACATTTAAAGTGATTTGTGTAAGAAAAACTCTCTGAGGTGGGACAGAGAAGAGCAAGCACCAAGTGGTGGGTAAAGCAGTGTGCACGTACTACTGAAACCCTCAGGCTGTGGAATCAGAGCCACATTTCAAATGCGTACTTACCACTATGTGATCTTGGATAAATTCTTTTTATATTTAAGCTTCACTTCTTTCCTTATAAATGTGGGTGATTAAAATACCCCGGGATCATTGAATGAGGTGATGTAGGCGAAGGGCTTAGTGCCAACATTGCCACATAATAAGCAGTCAATGGTAGTTAGTATTATCATATGTCCAAAATAAAAACATGCTGTAAATAATAACGGCAATAGCAATAGTTTGCATCTCAAAATATAAAGAAAAAGTGTTACAAAGAATAAGATTATAACTGTAATTAACATGGTAAAGCAAAAGTATCCATATCTGGGTAATTCTTGTCCTTCTGCACCATGACAATACAGGGCAAAAAAGATCTATCAGAAGCCAATTAACTAGGCTCTAGAACTTTCAGCAACTGATCATCTTTCTAAGCTATAGTTTATTCATACATTAAATAAGGTAAATACTTACTGCTACCTGGGAATGTGAAAATAGAATAGGAATGAGACTACAAAGGTTAAAATCTTTTGTAAACTGTAATGTATATTTATTATATACACACACATATATGATTACATACACATATCCATACAAATGTAAAGAATTGTTGTTATAGGAAAATGTAGGTTGCAATAAGAGAGTTTTTAAGACTATGTAAGAATTATCTGTTTTCAATGTTCAGGTTTGAATTTCTGATCTTGTTTACTTTTGTCTCAAAATGGCATTAATTTATTTGAAAATGATATACTTACAAGACAAAAACCTATATGTTTACTGCATTTCCAAAATATCGGTACTTGTTATGCAGAGATCATACTTTGTTACTCTAGGATCTTATGTGGGAATGGTGACCTTGTGTGGGGCATTAAGAACGATGAGTTTTTATTTGTAATTACAAATACAAATAATAATAATTACAAATTATGATGGTCTTACAGTGTGATTTTAGCATATGACTTACTCTTTCTAAGCTTCCTGTGAGATTTTGTATGATGAGGATATGAAACTTACTCCTTCTACATTCTAAATATGTTTCAGTGAAATAAATAATTTACCTGATAGTACTTTGAACCCTTCAAAATGTTGGTGCTATTTAATAGTATTGGGCAGTTTTGACTATTTCCTATGCATTTGAGAAAAGTACATTGACCAAATCAGATGGGGAAAACTATTTTTTTCAACTCAATTTATATTCACTCAGCTTTTATAATATACGTGTCAGTGAGACTCTACCACTCTGTTACTATTATTATTGTTCGTGATTTCTACCCAATACCAGTGTCCATATCCAACTCTTTTCCCTGTAATTATAATGTGGGAACTATTGAAGCAAGGGGCAGAGGGTGTGGCTGGAATCTGCAGATTCCGGATTAGTGGCTTATTTACTACGCATGGAGCATCACTCGGAAGATGGGATCCTTGTGGGAAGATAGAGTGAGTAGTAGCAGATAGGTGTCCAAGTTTACAGGTTCAGTTCAGTGGTGTGCTGGTAAATCTTTAACCATGGACTCTGGAGCGGAGGGCAGATTTGAGTGTTTGCCAGTTTCTGTTGTGTAAATGCTCCCCCACCCAGGCTGATTTCAAGATAGCGATGTAATGTAATTGAACAGGACGTTGGGAGTCTATGAGCGTAATTAGCTTTCTTGAATCAGTGCAGTCCAGGCTCGGAAACAACAGGGAATCTGGGGCATGATACTTAAAAGGAAAAATCACTGCTCTTGTCCTACCCAAAAAAGAACCACTAGCAAGATTTGCTTTTTAGAAAGAAATTATGAAAACCAAAACCACATTTGTTATCTTTCCATCCCAAAACTAGAGAGTTTCTGAAAACAATAATTTGAAGCTTTATTTTCATAGTTTCACCATCTTATTTAAGAAAATCACAGTTATATAAAGTCTCCTCTCCCTCTTACAGGAAATGTTCTCCTTGATATTCTGGCAATAATGAACTTTGTTTTCATTGTCTTTTTTTCTTTCTTTCTTTCTTTTTTTTTTTTAGCTAGGAATTTCTTTTCTACTTTTCATTTTTTTTAGCAAGGGTATAATTGTGGCAATTGCCATTACATTTACTTTTTCTGGATGAATGTAATTATTTTGCTCGATATAACATGTTTCTTTGACTTTTTAAGTATGAAGAGAGTCAAGCAATTTAAAACTGTGGCTAGAATAATTTTTTCTAAATATAAGATTGTGATTCGTGTATAGTATGTTTCTTGCACACCCAATGAGTTTAGTCATTGTAACATTGTGATGCACATGTTCATAGAACATCCTGGCCACACCTGTGAATCTTGGAGTAAAAAGGAGACACAAATCTCTGAACGCTCATTCCAATCTAGGAGGAAAGATCAAAAGATTAATGCCATATGATGCCAAAGACACGATACATGAAAGACATAGTTGATAAACTTTATGAAAATCAAAAACTGCTACTCTGTGAAAGACAATACCAAAAGAATTAGAATAAACCATAGACTGGGAGAAAATACTTGCAAAAGACACATCTGATAAAGGACTGTTTTCTGAAATATACAAAGAACTCTTAAAAGTCAACAATAAGAAAACAAGCAACCCGAGTAAAAAATGGGCCAACAATTTTAACAGCCACCTCACCAAAGAACATATACAAATGGCAAACGTGCACATGAAAAGATGCTTCATATCCTATGTCAGCAGGGAAATGTAAGTTAAAACAAAAGTGAGATACCACTATATATCTGGTAAAATGGTCAAAATCCAGCACGCTGACAGCAACAAATGCGAATGAGGATGTGGAGAAACAGGAACTCTCACACATTGTTGGTGAGAATGCAAAATGGTGCAGCCTCTTTGGAGGACAGTTTGGAGGTTTCTTACAAAACTAAACATGCTCTTATCATGTGACCCAGCAAATGCCCTTCTTGGTATTTGTCCCAAGGAATTGAGAACTGATGTCCACATAAAGACCTGCACACTGATGTTTACAATGTAAACAATTAAAATGTTTCTAGGGGCACCTGTGGGGCTCAGTCTGTTAGGTATCTGACTCTGGATTTCAACTCAGGTCATGATCTCAGGGTCGTGGGCTCGAGCTCCCCACTGGGCTCCCCACTGGGCTCTGTACTCAGGGGAGAGTCTGCTTGAGATTCTCTCTCTCCCTCTGCCCCTCCCCACCGTGCTCTATCTCTGTCTCAAATAAATAAATATATCTAAAAAAAAATGTTTCTAGAATAAACACTTATTCATAATTGCCAAAAGTTGGAAGTAATCCAGATGTCCTTAAGAAGGTAAACGGATAAATAAACTGGTGCAGCCAGACAATGGAATATTGTTCAGCACTAAAAAGAAATGAGCTGTCAAGCCATGAAAAGACATGGGGGAACCCCAGATGCATATTATAAAGTGAAGGAAGTCAATCTGAAAAGTCTACATACTGAATACATACTGAATACAACATTCTGGAAAAGACAGAGCTCTAGAGACAATGAAAAAAATCAATGGTTACCAGGGGTGGGGGAAGGAAGGGATAAATAGGCAGAATACAGAGGTATTTTAGGGCTGTAAAAATACCCTGTATTATATTTTAATGATGAATACATGTCATTATACATTTGCCCAAACCCATAGAATGTACACCACCATGAGTAAACCCTAAACTCTAGATTTTAGTTGATTATGATGTGTTGATGTAGGTTTGTCCTTGGTACCTAAATGTACCAATTTGATGAGTGATGTTGATAATGGAGGAGGTTATGCATGAGTGGGGTTAGGAAGTATATGGGAAATCTCTGTACCTCCCCCTTAATTTTGTCATAAACTTAAAAATGCTCTAAAAATAGTTTTTTTAAAGAGAGGAAAAATTATTAATGCCACAGAAGGTTCTAGAACAATGCATTCCTTTTACAATATTATCTAGTAAGGTTGTCACTGATAAATCCAGTGGAATCATATAATAGCTTCTTTAGAGACCTAACTGATAAAAACAGCATTCTCCTCCAATGATAAATTGCTTTCCCACTTAGTGGCAGAGTTGTGGGACTCCTGACTCACAGTCGAGAGCTGTTTTCCTATGGCACAGTCTCCCACCACAGACACAGATGTGGATTCCCTCTATGAAAGTTGCACCAACTAAGACATAACGAGACCTATTCAAGAAGCTACCACCTGGATCTTAAAAATATACTAAGTTAGCAAGCTAATCATTTATCTCTTGCTCGAAACAAAGAGCGATTTAGAAGTGCCTGGTACTCAGCAAGGTGCAATATAGTATCTTCGGTTGGCCTGTGTGTTTCTCACACCTCCAGCTGCTATATTTCAGATTGCTTGGTACTGACCGAGCTGCAGAGATGCAGTAGGCATTGGAGAGGATTTGGATTTCTTCCCAGGACAGCATTTTGTGTGTGGGAGAACAGAGCCATGCTCAGAAGTAGAGAGAAGAGATGGTTTTGACTGGAGTAAAAGCAAATAGCTTTAATTTCCATCTTGATACCTACAAATTTTTAAGACACATAAAATGAATTAAATAACTAGCACGGATTAAAATAAACAAACAATGCTCGTTGCAGTATTTGAGAATGATTCCCACGGTTCTCCGAGGAGGCACAATGCATCGTCCTTATGAAGAACCAAGTAAAAAATGTTACATCGAAAAACACTGCCAAAGAGCAAGAGATAATCTTATATTAAGTGTGGAAGATTCTCCTGTTTCTCCCTTAACCAATCAGGATTTTTCCAATCCCCAGAGTCTCTAAGAAGAAGGGACCCAGTCTCTCACTACATGCTCAGTCAATTAATCAGTCAACATGTATTTATTTATTTTAAATAAGTATTTCAAATCTTCCACCATTTATGAGACTGTCAAATACAATTTTTACAGATTGAAAAAGTTTTGCTGCAGAATTATCTCTTTGACAAGAAGACCCTACAAGGATAAAACAGCTCACTTTTTGCATTAAAGCAATTTTGTGACAATACTGGCTGTGACACACACATGCATAAAGAATTAGAAGGGAGGTATGCTCTTAGATAGTTCAGAGAAAAGAAAGTGACAATAAAGTCAAAGCCTCACCTCATATCCTGAGTCACAATGGGCCACATCTGCAGAAATGACAGGATTTTGACATCTCAAAGAACTGCAAGTGATTTTCTCCTGACAGCAATATAAAATTCTTCTTTAAGACAGCCTGGCAAGATTGCAGGAAAGAATAAGAAGCCACAGATTTGGAAACCCCAAGGTCAAAAGCCACAGAACTTCGATTAATGAAATCATTAAATGTCACTTCAGCTTTGGTTGATGGAAATGAAATAAATTGACAGCATTCATAACATAGCTGTCCTCCCAGGGGTCAGAGCAGAGGGCCGCGGCAGGCACTGCTCACGTGACCCTCTTGTCAAGACCTCTCTTCCCAAGGCTCACTGTGCTAACATTGCAGATAAAATGTTAACAAAGCTTTCATTTCTTTCACATGCAGGTTCATTCTGTACAATTCAATAGAAAGAATACACTTTGAGCAAACAAAAACCCTTAAGAGTTTCAATTTAGAGATACAGTGTTTTCTTGCATTATAATTTTCTGTGAAACAGGGGCATTTGCTAATCTCTCACATCCCATACCAATCTGTCAGCAGTTCCTGCTGTTTCTTCCTTCAGAATATATCCCAAATCCAACCACTTCTAACCGCTCTCACTGTTACAATCTCATTGGAGCCACCAGAATCTCTCGTCTGGATAATCACCTCCTAACGGGTCTCTCTGCTTTTACCCTTGGTCTTCCTAAAGTGTCTTCTCAACACACCAGACAGCCTGATCCTGCGAGCCTTTTAAAATCTAAAGTGCATTTTAAAAAACCCAGCCAGTTACTCATGATACTCCTGTACTTAAATACTGCATTCCACTCCGAGAGAAAGCTGATGTCCTCCCAGTGACCTACAGTCTGGCTCCTTTCTACCACAATCTTCCTTGCCATCGGTGCCCCAGCCCCATGACAGCCTCCTCCCTCTTCTGGCCTTTGCATTGGTCATACCCTCTGCTTGCAGTGCCCTCCCCCAGGTAACAGCACAGCTAAATCTCTGCAGCAAGAGTCAAATGTCACTTTCTCAACCAGAACTCCCCCTCCCCCTCCAAATCTCCCCTACCTTGCTCTATTTTTGTTTATTTCTTAAAGCACTTATACTATATCATACAATAACTACTACTATACCGAATGACCTGGTTTTTAGTTATTGTTAGTTGTGTGCCTTTGTTCTAATATAAGCTCCTTGAAGAATGGGGTCTTTGAGTTGATCACCACGGTATTATATTCTGGGCACCTAGAACAACCTGGCACACCGTTATTTCTCAAAAAAAAAAATTTGTTGAATGAATGAATTCTAGACAATGGCATAAAAGCTCATATTACTTGTAGTGCTGGGTCAAAATTTACTTTTAAAAGAACTGTGCTTGCTTGGAAGACAAAAGAAAGTAGGGCCACATCATAATGACATAGTAAGTAAATAGTTGGCACGTTTAGACCAGTGATTATAAAACGTGTCAACAACATTTTGAATTGATCACCCACATTAGGTTGTGATGAGGAATCTTGTGTTAGAAAATGAGAAATAATTCATGAATAAAACTCAAAATGAGTCAATCTGCTAGAATGCTTTCTTAAGTCATTTAAGTAAAATGAGGATGATAACATTTGAACAGCAGTTATCTTTTGCCCCAAACTGTTCTCTGCATTCCCTGGTGCTCCTGTACCGGTAGCTCTGTTAGCTTATACCAGGCTCATTACACACTTTCTCTAATCTTAAAAAAAAAAAAACCCAAAAGGTCCCCATTCAACAGTCAAGAAAACTGGGGCTCAGGGAATATTCAAAGTCTTGTCCAAGCTTACTCAGTACATTTAAGACTACTCACGTGGCATCTTTCACGACAATGCCGGTCTAGTTAATGATTCCATCTTCCATGTTCAAGGAGCTCCACGCACTGAAACAGCAGTTCTCTCAATGTTTCTGTGATAATTGCCTTAGGTGTGCCTTTCCCGCTCCTTGAAGAGACGTCTTCGATTCCTATTTGTTCAGCCCTGTCTAACGCAGTTTAGCATACTGATTTAACACAACTAAAACCATCGTACAGATATTTTGGTAACAGCTTCTGTCATTTTGATGTTCCATGATAGGATTCTTTCCTTTGCATTTAGTAATTTCACACTGGAAAGGAAAAATGATGAGTCCTAAGATTGTGGCAAACCTAGTTAGATGAGGCATGCCAAATTCAGAGATATTTAAATATGATTGGTTGGAATCAATCCTAATTAATCGCCAACATCATCTAGGCACAGGCGTTCTTTTAGTGTTTGTGGGATTTTGTTTTCCAGATATACAAAGCTTGTATCTAAGAAAGTTGTATTACTATACCCCAAAATACTTTGGCTTTACGATGATAAAATAGAGTAACTATGTAAGGTGAGTGGGCTCTTTTCATTGGTTTTAAGAAAAACGATCTTTAGGAAAACATTGGGCTGCAAACAGAACAAAAAGTTAATTTTTGTAGAATCTGTAGCAATGTTAATATGACTCTCATTGTACGAAACGTGTGACACGTAAGTGCAAAGCTCACTGAATTTTTACAAACTGAACCCCTGCGTAACGGGCAGTCAGACAAAGAAACAGAACTAATGGGACTCCAGAAGCTACCCTTGCACTCCACTCCCTTCCCTTCCAGCCATTACAATACCGCCCTCCACGCCCACTACACCAAGCATGCTTGGTGAAATTCTTGACTCTTCATTTCTTTTTTTAATTATTATTATTTTTCACCTTTATTGAGGTACGATAGACAAATAATAAATGCATATATTTAGGTTGTACAAAGTGATTTTTCTAGGTATATAGCCTGACGATTTAACATATGCATGCATTGTGAAATGATTACCACAAAGTTAATGAACACATCTGTCACCTAAATAGTTACCTTTTGTGCATGTATGTATGCTGAGAACACTTAAGATCTCTTAGCAAATTTTCAGTATACAACATAGTATTGTTTACTATAGCCACCATGCTGTTCATTGCCCTATGAGCAATATTTTTTCCTTCCCCCTACCCCCAGCCCCTGGCAACCACCATTCCACGCTCTGGTTCTATGAGCTTGACTTTGTAAAAGTGCACATATAAGTGAGACCATGAAGTATTTGCCTTTCTCGGTCTGGTTTATTTCACTTAGCATAATGTTCTCCAGGTTCATCCACGTTGTCCCAAATGGATTCTTCGCTTTTTTATGTCATTTCTACACATTTGGAGATGGAATTTGTCTTGGAGCAGCTGTGGAGGCTGTCACTCTAAAATCGGCAGACAAAAGTTGTCGAGCCGGCATGTCACGAGTTGTGTTGAAAGCAAGACAAAGCAACACGCTTTTTCCTTCATTGTCTTCTTATCCTAATAAGTACATTCAAGTTCGATAGTGGATGTCTTCATGCTCATCTGAATTTTCGGGAGAGTTGTATGTTACTAAAAAAGAAAAGAGAGAGAACCCGAAGAACTCTCCCTTTATATTCTCAAAAATAGCCAAGAAGAATTACTTATAATTCTTAAGATATGTAAACATGGTCTTAATCTAGAGAAAGCTTTAGAAGGGAACCTTAAGTTAACAAAGAATATAATACTAAATATTCAGTGATCTCATTTTTTAATATTAAATACCTTATCAATAAAAAGGCTATAACTTTATTTTTCTATCTAGTGAACTGAACTTTTACACAATTTCTTCGGTGATGTTAGTATGAGTAATGTTAGAAATGTCCAAATGAGGTTAATATTTTGTTCAAGGAGGGACAGAGTAGTGCATTCGGCTGTGGTTAGAGTTTCCTTAAGGGAGAATCATGCTGGGAAAGTAGTTACGTTGAATGTTGAAACTAATCTGCTTAGTGTCATGAAGAGGAATTTTGTAAGTAGCGACATCTGTTTGACCTATCGCATGGAAAATGCAAACATTCTGCCTGTGTAAATTTACAGAGATTCTATTTGCTACCAAAACTTCAGTTGCTTTGTCCTAGGCTTAATCAGGAAATAGAGAATACTTATTTTGTATTGTTTTATTTTTCTATTAACTAAAATTTTACTTTTACTCTAAAAATTGACTAAAGCATTAATGATAAAACTTGATAGAGAAGAAAAACAAAAAGAAAAAAATCATCCATAATCTCACCTTGCATTAAAAAACTCTGCAAGTGTTGGTCTATATATTTTGGCTTTTTACTTGTGTGTATATGTACGCATATTTGTTAATAAGCTAGGATATGTATGTATGTATTGTTTGTAATATAATTTTTGTCATTTATTAATACATTTTAAACATGTGGCCGCATCATTAATTATTTATTGTCAAATGCATTTTATTTGCAAGATGTATTTCAATAAACATACAGGTGAATTGCTTTTATAAGTATTTCATGATTTACATACAAATACACACACATCTATGTATAAAACATATATATGCACATATATATGAGTGTGTGCATGTGTACAAAGATTATTTGTATTATTTGCCTATGTTCCCATTGGTATGTTTGGTATTTCCATTGATATATTGTTTTCTAAGGAATCAGTGTATGAAGGATTTAACTGTCAGACATTCATGACTCAAACAAGTCCCACTTTAAAATTTGTCTTTCAAGTTTGTTCAGTTTTTAAATTTACATTTAGCAGTTTCGTTTTTTTGGTTTTTTTTTTTTTTTTTTTATTTTACAGATTCTTTCTTTAGTGTGAGCTTTGGTATTATATTGCCCATAATACAGTTATATAACTCTTGACCCATGTTTTCCTTTCCTCCATGCATGATTTAATTTTTTCAGTATTTAGTCTTTAATCCTTATCTACAAAATATAACTTCAGAATACAGCAGAAATATCATTTTATTTCAAAAGTACTACCTAGTTATAAATACATTTGTTGGATAATTCATTCTTTCTCCACTAATTTCATATGAATTATTTATCCTTTATTAAATTCTTAGAGGCATTTTGATCTATTTCTAAATTTTCTACTCTTGTTCCATTTATTTAATGTTTTATCATTGTTATACTAGTTTTTTTTTTAAACATTTTATCTTGCTAACTCATTTTAATTTCAAATAGGGCATGTCTCTTTGCTTAATTCACAATAACAAAATAATAATAATATTTCACTACGTTAATAGCAAAGCAAACTTACATCCATTTATCTCTTCCAAGATTTTGGCTTCTGTTGTCATGCATTTTACTTCTACATATGTTATAAAACCACCTGGCCGTATTTTATTACTTTTGCTCTAAACAAGTGCCTTTAAAGATACAAATATATATATATATATATATATATATATATATAGAGGCACCTGGGTGGCTCAGTTGGTTAAGCGACTGCCTTCTGCTCAGGTTATGATCCCAGAGTTCTGGGATTGAGTCCTGGGATCAAGTCCTAGGATTGAGTTCTGCCTCGGGCTCCCTGCTCAGAGGGGAGTCTGCTTCTCCCTCTGACCCTCTCCCCTCTCCTGCTCTCTCTCACACTCTTTCAAATAAATAAACAAAATCTTTTTTTAAAAAGATACATATGTATATTATATTTATACACACACTTAACATTTCTGCAGCTTTTCATCCCTTTGTGTAGATCTAATTGGTATTGGTATTATTTTCCTTCTGGCTGAAAGACTTCCTTAATGTATCTCAGAAGTCCGCTTGTTAAAATTCGTTTCGCTTTCTTGATGTGCTAAAAAGTCTTTATTTCACCTTCAAATATTAAAAGAGGTTTTTTTTCCTGTGCATAGAATTCTAAGTTGACAATTTTTTTTCTTCATGTTTCAGTGCTTTATGTGCTGCTCCGTTATTTTCCAGATCGCATTGTTTTCAACAGAAAATATCCCGTCATTCTCTGTTTTACTGTACTTCCGTGTCTTTTTTCCTCTGACTTCTTTTTAAGGATTTTCTCTTCATCTCTGTTTTAAGCATTTTGATTATGATCCTTGTTTTCTTTTTCTTATTTTATTAGGATCCATAATGACGATCAGCTGGAAGTTCCATATCAGAATTACTGCATAGTTTTGGTAGAAGACATTATTACCAACTTCTTGAGTTTAATGAGTACGCCAATGATAATGGTAATAGTAATTATCATTATGGTGAAGGCAATGTTACGTCACAGCATTGCACTAATCAAACCAAACATAATAGAGTAAAAAGAACAGGGTTTCAAAGTGAGAATAACATAGACATTTATCCTAGTTTTGATAATATGTCGGAGAGTAAATGAAATGTAATTTTTTACCCCTTGACTCTGGGCTGTGTTGTGGGACTTATTTATATTGCTTGATAGAACCATAATCTTGCAAAGTGCCTTTGTGATGGGTTTGATGTCATGGGCCTCTGTCACTATGATGACAGGTAGAAAAGCTGCAGAAGCAAACAAGATAGAATCAGTACCTATTTCTCATGATTCTTATCTGGCGGTGTGAAGAGAAACAAAACAAAACAAAACAATTTCAAATGGTAAGTTTCAACAAGAAAACAAACAGCAAGCTGTAATAAATCACTACATGAAGTGGTTTTTGAATAAGGTAGATAGAAAGTATTCTGTGAGCTTTAGAGGATAAGGAGTCGGCTATATATTATAGTTAATTAATTTAGACCTTACTCCAAGTGTAATGAACAGTCATGGAAAGATTTTATCTAGGAAAGTGACATGATATACCTTCTTTTTTGAGAAACTTAATTTTGCTCTAAAGAATAGATGAAAGAAGGGCAAGAATGATTAAACAGGACCCTGGTACTCTAGGAAAACTGCAGGGGCCCTACCTTGGAATTCCCTTTATCTCATCTTTCTAGGAAAAGTGAATTCCCGTAAAGCCTCCCAGGATTGTGTTACGAAGTAGAAAGAGAGATGTCAGGAAGAGAAATGTGGGTCAACAATATGCAGCAGCCACGCTCACCACCCTGCCAAGGGATCAGTAGTCAGTTAGTGGACGGTAGCCCGGGTGGTGATAAGAAGCCGAACCAAGAGCAGCTTATATAGAAATTAGAAGGTGCACAGACATGCCAGGTAGCTAACTCAGGGGAGAAGCTAAGACATTTTTGTTTCCTCTTCCACTCAAATAATTATTTCACCACCATGTGTGAGACAGGAAAAAGTGACTGTATGGGAGGTGTCTGTTGCTTGGACTTATAGGCAAAATGTGGAAGGGGAAGTGGAAATGGGGCGTCCAGGGTCTACCAGCTCAGCCTCTTAACATCTCCATTCTGCTGCAGCATCTCAGCAGACGCCGAGGGTGCCACAGAAGGTGATTTAAACAAAATTGCCCTAAGAAATTAATCCTTAGTAACTAGGCACATTTAATGTCTTCATTGATTTGGTATCTGCACGCTCCAGTCTGCATCTCCGTGAATGTGCACTTTTCCTCTGTGCCCATGTCCAGCCATGCAGGACAACCTCCAGGTCCGGGAGTGCACAGTGTATCTGTTTGTGTATCTGTTTCTCTGTCTCTCTCTCTCCAAAACAATGCTCTCCTTGGATCTGCTGGGCAAACATTTACTTATTTTGAGACTCTGCCTGACAATCTTGGATTAGACCGAGCATATGTGTGACATAGATTCTTCTCTGTGTAGATGTCCACAAACCAGTTTTATTGTGAACTAACTGGGATCAAGGAGTCAATCTGGGTTTATCTTTGTCTTTACATTCTGTTGACTAGCACAAGGTAGTTGACATATAATCATAATACATCATACAGGAGAGTATTAGTTAGCTATTGCTTTATAATTAACTACCCCAAAATAGAATGGCTTAAAACCATAAGCTATAAGGATGTAAGTTGACTGGGCAGTGTTGCTGATCTGGGCTGGGTTTGGCTCATCTCAGAGGCTTTGCTTATGTGTCCGTCCGTGGTCAGATGCTGGTCCAAGATAGCCTGAGCTGAAATGACTCACCCCTATTTGTAGGCTCTCCTCTACCAGCAGGATAGTTTGGGCTAGCTTGAAAGGCAGCAGAAATCTAAGAGACTGAGCAAAAGTATGCAGGAGGCCTCTTGAGCTCTAGGCTCTGAATTGGCACAATGCCACTTCTGCCATATTCTGTTGGCCAAAACTTTTCACAAAGCCAGTCCTGATGCATGGGAAGGAAAATAGATGCCACTTCCTAGAGGGAAGAGTAGCAAAGTCACATAGCAAAGGTATGGTTATAGGGAGGAGTGAAGAATTGTGGACATTTTCTCAATTAATTTATAACAGCAGGTGTTTCATAAATAAAAATTGATTGTCTTTGACAATTATGTTGATAAACTATAGAACTACATGAACAAGACCTAAGATTGTCCTCAGGATGTGGGTGGGATGCAAATAGGATCCACAATTTTTTAAAAATATAATTTAAACATAAAGGGAAACAACAAAAATTTATTGAAGAATATTACCCTGGTAGTGTTGTCAGACTTCACAATGGGATTGGACATTTCTATATTTAAATATACAATAAACTTAAAGAAATGAAAGTACTCAGAGAGAGGAAAACTGATTGAAAAGGACTGGAAATCAACTGCCTTAGAAAATTTGAGTATTTTTTTTTTTTTTTTACTTAAGTGACAGTAGTTTTAATTAGAGAAAGAAAGATACAGATAATATTCACAGGTGGTAGTTCCTCCAGGGGCCTTGTGTAGAGGTATACACATCAATGTAAATAAATACACATAACATATAAAACACATATCCATACAGAATCACATATACCATATCATTTTATAAATATAATAGAAAAAATAATAATACATACTAAGGAAAATATATTGAGAAAAGGGACTCGATGAAAATGAGTAGCTCTCCACAGAGTGTCTATTCTCTTGTTATTTCTCATAAAACCATTTGCACTGTCTTGCAGTGTTCTATTTATCTATAATTGTCTTTGGAACAATAGTGGAAGTTTGCCAAACTAGGAGCTAAATATAATTAAACAAAGCTATTTCTCTCCTGTGATATAAATCTTCTGTAGAACCCTATTGGTCTTGCATAATAACTATTAACATTCTTAATTCCATGAAGAGTATCAAATCATGAGAACCCTCTAGATGTGTATGACAAACTTACCTTCCCATTCACCTTGCTGGGATACCAGACAACAATTTTGATGATTCATGCTCAACCAAAATGACATTTCTTGCAGGTGATCTCTTCTGTGACTTGAAACTATGGTCCAGCTGCCCAGAACCATCAACGCAAAGTGCAAATGTTGGGCCCCTTGTTCAAAAAGCAGAAAGAAAGCTTCTCTTTCCTTCTGTGGTCCGTAGATCTTTCTCCACCTGTGCTGATATTTTTGATCTGTTATATAATGTCAGGCTCCCCTGAGCACAGGGATACTCACATGGTAAGTGCAGGCTATTACAGATTCCTGGGGCCCTAGCACACCTGACCTTTCCGTGCTCAGGCTCAGTCCCCTGCTGGGGGTGGAAAGCAGTAGCAGTTGCTGGGAAGCAGGTTGCCAAAAACCCTCCCAGGATGGCAGGGAGGCGGCAATGGAATAGGGGTGAGGGTGTCAGTAGGGGCTAGGACCGTGCATGCACTGAGGTTTTAAGCCTCTGGTAAATGATTCACTCCCATCAGCTCTCACAAACACAAATTCAAAGATAAAATTGTTAAGAATTTCAAGAACATGACAGTAGAGCATTAAAACCCAACAGAAATCCTACTTCTGAGTGTGGGGTCTTGCGGTAGAGCTCTAATCACGGACCCTGTGAAGCTGGCCCTGTTGCTGCAATTGTCCCATTGTAAAGACACACCTGGAGCTTCTGTCTCTGTCCAAGCCCTGGACATTGGTGTCCCAGCCCTGTAGCTTGACAATGCACTCTACCCTTTGATTCATGGCTACAGCGGCTAGAAATGAGGACACTCCCAACCTCCCCAGGCTGGTATTCTCTGTGGGTGCCTGAGCTTTTTGTCTGCAGATGGAGGAGACTGGAGCTCTGTGTTCTGAATTCCCAGGCATCCTGACCTTGTTCTCAGCTGCTTCTCCATCACTGACCAAAATAAAATTCCAAGGCCAGCTGGCTCCGATGTCATGCTTTCTCCTTCAGAGTATCTGTACCTTAAATTTCCATGTTCCCTGGGACATATCTCCTCTCTACAGCTGCATTGAGTGCATTGCATGGAATAAATAATATCTACTTGTTAAGCAAGCTAGTTCCAGTAGAGATCAATTTCCATTTTTCATTGAAAGCTTCCCATCATGAAGGCCACCTATGTGGCTTATTCCCTTTCTCTAGGGAGGGGCTTAAAATGCATGACTCTCTAAAATAGTCAAATCCTGAAACAGCTGAGACAGTCCTGGAGACTTAGTTCAGGCCAGGCTGGGTGGGCTGCTTTATTTGAGTGCATCTATTCTGTAATTTCCCAGGTGATCAGCCATGCTGCTGGTAGCAGAGTCTCAGGGGATAGAGGACAGAGGACACCCTGAGAATTCCTCTATTCATGAACACTGAGACCCTCCAGCTCTGGAGAGGCCAACTGTAGGGACCTGTGGGCAGATGCAGGAACCGAGATTCAGTCAAAGTCTTGCAGTCCAAGAGACACAGATTACAGAAGTCCTGTCTGCAGCAGGAGCTTAGTAGAAATTTGTCTTTGT
Source organism: Ursus americanus (assembly GCF_024610735.1). NCBI lineage: Eukaryota > Metazoa > Chordata > Mammalia > Carnivora > Ursidae > Ursus > Ursus americanus. The sequence continues at coordinate 43,568,748 of NC_142139.1, read as the reverse complement.
TGAGAGGGTCTTCAGCTTCAAGGTATTTTGAAATGTCCAGCCCTCCATTATAGCCAGCCAGTCTCCCCCTTTAAAACATTGAATCACCTCATGGAGATTTTTGGTAATGGCATCCCAAGTTTTATGCCTTTAGGTTTTAAAGTACAGCGCCATTTTCAATGTTTGCATCCAGGTAGAAAGAGCTGAGTAATATAAGGGATTGCCACAACTTCTCTTCAGGAAACTGTGTCTACTTTTCTCACATAATAAGAACATTATCTTATTATTTTATTATTCATAAAAGCTACCGTTTATCTGCTACATAATATTGTCTCCAATTCGTATCGACAATACACACTCTTTATCAACAAGATGTTTACCTTTCATAGATTATCAAACTACCTCATAGTAAAATGCAATCCAACATTTTTATCCTGGGCTTGGAGAACCACTTCTAGAGCTTTCAGATTCATGTCTATCACTCACTGTCCAAAGACCATAGGCCCCTGCTTCAGAGGCGTAGTTTCGTGATAATCTCTAACTCCCTTCTAGACATAAAATCTTACATGACCTTGACTGAGGCCATATTACTATTTGAGGTTCTTCAAGGTAGCAATGATTGATACACTTCAGGCAAACACTTTTTATGCAAAATTCCAGTTCCCATAATTTTCTAGGGGGATCCACATGCCTTTTGTTTTCAAGTAACACTGCTTACTCAGTGTTTGGGAAGGTGCACAGGCTCTGGTCTTCCATTGGAACATTTCTCTTTCCCTTTAGGGATCACTGGGAGCTCTGCCAGCAATGAGAGAGGAAGTAATGATTTCTTTTATTAATTTGCTTGGGAGAAAAATTATTGGTGTGGGTGAAATCCAATTACAAGATCTATTTTTGGTTATATAAACAGATATGTTTCTGCCATAGCTATAGACACACCACTATAAAAAGGGTAAGAAACCAGAAGATCTAAAGGTAGGGACATTAGGCAGGATAGTGTTGGATGTCACTCATTTTTTCTTAAGACCTACATACTTTTTATATTTCAGGAAATTTTGCAACCAACCTTGACAGACTTGTCTTCAGAAAAGTGATCATAATTACCTGACTTTGTAGGGCTGCCATAACAGAACCACAAACTGGGTGGCTTAAACAACAGAAATGTATTGTCTCATAGTCCTGGATGGTTGGTTCCTTGCAACGGCTGTAAGGCAGAATCTCTTCTTTGCCTCTCTCTTGCTTCTGGTGGTTTGTTGTCAATCTTTGATGTTTCTTTGCTTCTGTTACATCCTCCTGGTCTCTGCTCTCATCTTTACGTGATACTCCCTCAGTGTGCATGTGTGTGTTCCAATTTTCCCCTTCTATATGGACTTCATTCATATTGGGTTAGGGCCCACCCTACCTTCTATAACCTCATCTAAACTAATCACATCTGTAGCAACTCTATTTCTAAATAAGATCATGTCCTTAGGTACTGGGGATTACGATTTCAACATACGAATTTGTGAAGGACACAATTCAACCCAAACAATCTGTTTGACTCATCTGTACCCAGGAGAACACAAATCATTAAAACACTAGCATCAGTGGTTCAGGTCCCATTTAGTAGGTTTTCCTGGGTTTGCTTATGAATCTAGCTTAAGTAATTCTCAGGGGACATTAAAATCTTTTGTTCTGTAAACGCAGGAAACCTCAAACTGCTCTCCCTACGGAGTCATCGTGATGTCCACCAAGAGGTGGTAGATGCACTTTTGGGACCAATCCAAGGGTTACTGTTCCTCAAAACAATCTTTGCTTCTCTTGTTTTGAATATTGTAAACTTCTTAACCTAAGCACCCAGGTAATTCAATGGTTTGATTTTATAAGTTTTATATCTTAAGTCTTGAAAATAGAACTATTCAATTAAAATTGTTATTTACTCATTTGTTTATTAATTTTAATGTAAGCTCTACACCCAGTGTGGGACTTGAACTCATGAGCCAGAGATCAAGAGTCACGTGCTCACCGACTGTCAGTGGAACATGTGACTTGTGATCTCCAGGTTGTAAATTTAAGCCCCACATTGGGTGCAGAGATTATTTTTAAAAATTGAAAATCTTAAAAAAAAAAATTCAGTTAGAAGTGGAATACATGGTGTTCTCCTGATTATTCAAGATTTCAGAGACTTTATCTTTCTTTTTAGACTTTATCTTTTCATTTACATAAAGTGATAATAATCTCTATGCATAATACTGTTCTATAACATTGTATAGATGAAATGTAAAATAAATCTTTCTCCAATATGTATTCTTCTATAGTCTGAAAATCAAACTGAAAATTGACCTTTTAGGGGTTTGGAACAAAAGAAATCATTTGGCAAAATGAAATGGAGAAAGGTTTCTTTTAAGGTTAAATATACTCCTAAAAAATGGTATAAAGAATAAAATACTTAAATCGCAGACATTACAACAGCAAAAAGAGGCAGAAAGAGCAAAAGTAAAGAATAACTTGCAACTTCGGGGTGCCCAGGTGGCTCATTCAGTTAAGCGCTGACTCTTGATTTCAGCTCAGGTCATGATCTCAGGGTCTTGAGATCAAGCCCTGCATCGGCCTCCTCACTCAGCAGGTGTCTGCTTGAGATTCTCTCTCCTTCTCTTTCTGCTCCTCCCCCCACTCCCATGCCCCATGCTTGCTCTCTCTCTTTCTCAGATAAATAGATAAATAAATCTTTTTAAAAAATAACTTGTAATTTTTAGATTTTAAGTTTTAGGAGAAATGTATTTCATAAGTAAGAATGTCATTAAGTATCACATGCCAATCAATTTCTGTTCACCTTTCTCCTGAAATGACTTGTCAACTAGATTCATTTAGTTCCATACTCACTTTTGAAACGTAAGATTGATGGGTCAGTTACTGAAATATGTGGGAAAAGGGACTGGAAGAAGCAAGAGATTGATGCACTGTCAGAATTTTGGCAGTTATATACTAAGAATGACAAGTCAGGACATGTGTGAGACAATGACTAGAAAATGCCCAGAGAAGTAGGTGTAGACCTCACCCAAAAAAAGGGCTGTCAGGCTAAATACCAAGTCTGTGTGTAGTAAGGCAAATTCAGGTACTCTCTGGAAAACTGTTAATATTCAGCTGATCTTTCTGGGAGGCTCAGAACACAGAAGTTCTGCCTTTTACCAGTTCTCAAATACAGGGAATATTTTTTGAAAAATATAGGGGACATCAAGAACAGAGTCCAGGCCCTCAGATTTCAGAAAGCAGCAGACATGAGTCAAGGCCTTCAGTCCTCCAGATGGCCCACTACATAATAAAGGGTTAGACTGTCCTGGATTCCCAGAGCTCAGTGAAAGGTGAAGTAGAAACTAGACAGTCTTGGGAAGCACTTAAGGGAGTAAGAGATGAGAAAATCATCCATCAGTGACTCAGACATAAGGAGCATATCAAGTCCAATGATTTACAATAGCCTGTTTATAAGACCCCATTCATGATTTGTGGGGACTGAAGTTTACACAATTCGGAGAAGTGGTTCTCTTAAAAATATATATATAAATACAAAACAAGGCATGAATGCAAATATTAATTAATTTTATTTTTGTTTGTGTGTGTGTTTGTAAATATTAATTTAGAATGACAAAGGAAAAGATAGCCAATTTCTGGAGTCCTAGAGATTCATCTTTTTTCTGAAATATTTTAAGTCAACTTACCAAAAATGTTTTCCTAGTTATGCCCCCTGGTTGCAGCTTAGCTTTTCCTCCATCTGGAATACACTATACCTCCCAACAACTCCTAGAACTCAAGGGTTCCATGTAAGGAAGGAGACCTGAAGCTTAATCTTCCTTATCTTCACTAGAAATCCATCTTGTTCTGATTCAACATAATACAGATCTTGAATGACCAGACTTGTATTTAAAAATGATAGTCAGTGAAGTTCTGGGTCCTATTAACATTGTGGAATTCTAAATCTCAGAAACCGGAAGTGCCTGGGTGGCTCAGTCAGTTAAGCATCCAACTCTTGATTTTGACTCAGGTCATGATCTCAAGGTTGTGAGATCAAGCCCCACATTGGGCTCTCTGCTCAGCCAGGAGTCTGCTTGGGATTCTCTCTCTCTCTCCCTCTGCTCCTTCCCCCATGTGCATGCATGTTCTCTCTCTCTCTCTCTCTCTCTCTCTCTCTCAAATAAATAAATAAATAAAATCTTTCAAAAAGCAATAAAAATAAATAAATCTCAGAAACCAGAAACTTACGGATCATCTGGACTCAATCTAGTGTTTTTCTTATCAGTAAACTGAAGCTCAGAGAGTTAGGGAAATACTAAGGATGCCTAGCCAGGCTCTTTACCTCATGCCCTCTCTAGTTTAGCCCACTCACCGTCCACTGCTAACCTGCCTTTTCTTTTATCAGAACTGTAGTGTTAGCCTCAAGAAGAATATGTGATTTGTTCCATTTTGATTACTTAGTTAAACAGAACTTGCTGAGGGATACCCAAATCTATATACATCTATATTCAAATGTCAGGAATACACGAAAAGATTTTGCACTTCCTTCTTCCTGAACACAGTAGTTCAGCTGAGCAGGACAACAAGTACGGATGACAGATGATTCCAAGTCTGGAAGTCTAGCACAGAACAACTGAACAATATCCATTAGTTATGCATAAACTAAAAAGTGTTGGATACATCCTTTAAAAGTCCTAGAATGTTACTTCTATTAATACTAATAGAAGTAATACTAATACTAATTAGTACTAATTCTAAGTAATACTAATATTAACTAATTAATACTAATTCCACAAATAGAAATATATTTATATATAAATATAAATTAAAAATAGTATGCAATTAATATATATAAATATACATATATTAGTTATATATTATCTATATTTATGAATATATATATGTATATATATATGTTGCATACTATTTTTGAAGCAAGTATTATCCAAGAGATGTGCCCACCAGCCCTGTTCTGTGTCTCTTTCTAGATGGCCTGATCCAGCTCTATGCCATTATCATCTCATCTCTCTGCTGCTGTTTGATTTTCAATTAACCTGACACTACCGAACCCCATCTTCAGGTTTAGTAAACTGAATGTATTTTCAAAGCTCTTCAAGCAAAGTGGTTTCACTTCCGACTTGGTTCTGGAAGACCTGTCTCTCATCCCTCTCCTCACACCTGCCTTCTATTCATTGTAACAAAGTTGTTTGCTGAGGGCATGTCTCATTTGGCTCACAAATCCTGACCTCTGAAGCTACTTCCTTACACGCCTTGTCTCAGAAAGAATTTGACTCAAGTGTCTGATTTTGTGATACCCTGGCCTTTTGAGTGTAATAAGTAGGTGACCCTACTGCCCTCTGGGCAAGGATCACGTGGTCCACGGTGGGTGTCAGCAGATCTGTCTCTCCCCGCCCTTGAGGTTGCCTTTTCCAGCCCCTGTGAATGTGAACCTGTATTGGGCACCTTCTGCAGATCTGAGCTTTTATTCCCGAGTCCATTATCCAGGGCTCAGAAATGAGTAACTATGCTCCGACGCTCCTTACCCTGACACAAACTCTGCTAATTCTGGGCTCTTACTCTGAACTCCAACCCCACATTGGTGCCATACATATGCCTCGTTCTCTCATTTGATAATGCTGATGGACTTCAGTAGGGAGTGTGTGGTGGCCTTTTTCTGTGTGTGCCATTCTATTATACATCTATTACATATTTATCTGTGTTCTGGTAGATGTCTCAATTATCCGCCTGTATTCATTTAACGAATATTAAGTACCTCCTAGATGTTAGACATGGTGTTAGGCAGATATAATGATAACACAAAGCATGCATGGCATACGTGAGAATAAAGTCTAGGCTTTCTTCCTCTTTTTCAACTCTCAGTACGAACTATGAACTAATAACACACTTGAGGAAGCATAATATGTCTATATTTCCTATTTTCATAAACATTATGTATTTTAGTTGCTTTATGTTCTGATTGGCTTAGGGTTGACAAACGACCTCTTTCATTTAAACTTTCATATCTGAATACTCTGGATCTCTGTAAATTAATTTAAAAAATGTACTGTACATCTGCTCTTGTCTCCGTGTGACCCATACGAATCAAAAGTGAATCACTGTTCCGTAATCTGAGTTGATTACTTTAGGTGATTTCAAGGACAGAACTGAGTTTAATCAAGTGAAACATTTTCCTAGAGGATTAGTTACAAATCCTTTTTTTTTTTTTAAAGATTTTATTTATTTATTTGACAGAGATAGAGACAGCCAGCGAGAGAGGGAACACAAGCAGGGGGAGTGGGAGAGGAAGAAGCAGGCTCATAGCAGAGGAGCCTGATGTGGGGCTCGATCCCGTAACGCCGGGATCACGCCCTGAGCCGAAGGCAGGCGCTTAACCGCTGTGCCACCCAGGCGCCCCAAGTTACAAATCCTTTTAAGGTTTCAAGCTTGAGTTTGATAATGGCAATATAGAGAAAAATTAATAGAGGCAGACTAGTTTATAACAGAAATCAGTTTTCTGAAAGGACTAGGTTGAATTTTCTCAGGAACTCAAATCTGTGGATTTTTGACTTTCTAGAAACAAGACCAGGAAAATTCCATACCAGAAGAATCTTAATACTCAAGCATCATGTGAACTTCTTAATCTATTTTTACAAAGAAAATACCACGTGCCAGCGTATCAATGCTATCTACCAAGTGAAATCATACAAAAGAAAACAGTATTCTACTCACTGGTTTATAAGTCAGTACATAATATAATCTTTTCCAGGTACTAGAAATTATTATCAGAATTATGAAGCAATTTTTGGAAAAACTAAATGGTATGATCAAAACAATGTGCAGCTCATTATTTACAACACTTTGCAACCAGAAAGGATTATTTTTGTTACATATCTTTGGAGCTCTTTTGGAGTTTCAGGTGTCTACTCTGCTTTCAGTTTGCTGCTTCTCCACAGGTGAAGGACAGCACTGGGCCTCAGCCATCCTGTCGGCCTGTCTGGACAGCATGGACATTTGGTGCGTGAGCTGAGCTATTCAGAATGACTCTCTCAGGAACTGGACTAAGACACACAGAAGCTTAGCAATAGTCAGTGGTGATCCTTGGAGACAGAAAAGTCCACAGACTTAAGAATAGGGAACTCATTTGGGGCTATAAATACAGAGGGATGGTCTGCAGAGAAATACAGGATGATAGGGACAAGGGGCAGACAGAGGAGGTGTTTGGCTCTTTATGGATTCTTTCCATCCCCTGATCTTGAGTTCTGGGAAGTTCAGCCAGTCCCACCCCACAACTATCTGACTCTTGATGGTAAACCCCCCTTTATATGACAGGCGTGAGTGTGTTTCTGTTTCTTGCAAATATTCCTAATTTAGTTTTTGATAACTGAAATGATCATATCTTCCTAAGCTCATCATGTATACATGAAGAATTCAAAGTTAAGGTGATTGGAATATAAAATTGCTATTTAATTTCCCCTAGTAACAGCATTTTTGGAGGGATTATGAGAGTATTATTAAATAAACAGGTACTTATGCACATTTTATGGTATATGAAGTCACTAAAAAAAAATCATAGAAGTTCTCCCGCTATGTGCGGAGCTATGAACGAATCAGGAGCAATGTGTGGTTCTTCATACTCTCAACTGCCTCTCTCCAGTGCACCCTCACAAATATATTTTCCAGAGCAGCTGGCGGAGCAACTGGGACACTAGGAGATTAGTGAATATTCATGCATTTTAGCTCCTGCCAAGGTGAATCTTCCCAAATCCTGATTATGTTTATTTACGTGAAACATCTGCCAGTAAAAAGGAGACATGTTTATGGTAATGGCAGCGCTATGGCTTCTGTTTTTCTGAACAATGATAATACTGACACTGGCTGGACGGCCTCGTCCTTGGGGATTTTCTTTTGTTTTTATTATTATTACTAGGTAATAAACTCTTTAAAGTGAACTTCTTGAGAAACTGAGATCGCTAGCAGCTATAGCAATAAAAGAGTTGTTTGTGGCCTTTCCGGTTGAGAAATGGCTGATGGGGGCAAGGGAAGCACTCAGGAAGCAACTGTGTTTGTGAACATAAACAAAGTGGGATGTTTCTTTCCAGAGTTTAGACACTAACCAGTGATGAGCCAGCTGAGAACTGTGAGAACACGGTCTATTCTCACAGATGTGAGTGGCCCAAGTGTGAATTATTCTATTTTTTTTCCAATATTCTGGGAATAGTAATAAATAGGAAGTTGTCTACTGTCTGGGGATAGAATTACAGAAGATATGTAAATAGACTTACACAGTATTTCCTGGGTATAAATGTTTCCATTATCCTACCCTTAACTTTATTTGAAAAAAAAAAAATAAAGGACTATGATAAAAGCATAAAACTGGAGACCCTTCATGCTTTCATTGAACAAATCCTTTAGGGTGAAGTGAAGAACACTTTCTGTAGGGGTGAATAAGATGAATCAGGCATGGTCCCTGGCGTCATGGAAATCCAATCTAGTGGAAGCAAAGGAAAGGCAGGCACATCTCTACCTGCTTGTAGCATGTACTCACTGGGTGGGAATCACCGGGCCAGCAGTGGGGGTTACAACAGCAAATGGAACAACACAGTCCCTGCTTTTGTGGACTGCGTTCATTTCCTAGGGCTGCCCTAACAAAGGACCACAGACTACCTGACTTAAAACAACACATGTTCATTCTCTCGCACTCTGGAGTGCTAGGAATTGGAAGTCAAGGTGTGGGCAAGGCCATGCTGCCTCTGAAGCATCCAGTGGGGAATCCTCCTTGTCTAAGCAGGTTCTGGTGGCCCCCAGTATTCCTTGAGTTGTGGCAGCGTAACTCCGATCTCTTGATTCAGTGGCTGTCTTCCTTCTGTGTCTATTTTCACCTCATCTTTTTTTTTTTTAAGATTTTATTTATTTATTTATTTGACAGAGAGAGTGAGACAGCACAAGCAGGGGGAGCAGTAGAAGGAGAGGGAGAAGCAGGCTCCCTGCCCAACAGGGAGCCCGATGCGGGACTTGATCCCAGAACCCTGGGATCATGACCTGAGCTGAAGGCAGACACTTAACCATCGGAGCCACCCAAGTGCCCTTCACCTCATCTTCTTATAAGTATCCAGTCATGTCAGATTAAGGGCCCACCCTACTCCAGTATGACCTCACCTTAACTAATCATATCAGCAATGACCCCATTTCCAAGTAAGGTTACATTCTGACATACTGATTAAGTCTTCAATGTATCTTTTTTGGAGACAATATTCAACCCATAACATGGATCCCTTAGGGAATTAAGTTATTATCAAAGTAGAAAATCATACTTCCATAGAGAATGATGAGATATGAAGATAAAGGAAGAATTGATAAAGAATGGTTGAACGATTTGAGCCTGAGATGGACGAAGACGATGAACAGGTTTATTATCCTAGTTCTCTGGTTCATCACTGGTGGCCATCTTTAAACCAGCTTTGTTCTGAACTGCAAATGCTGCTTGCACCTCCCTCACCAAATACTTCTGTAAACTAAACACACTTACTGCAATTTCTCACCTGGAATCGACTGCAACAGGGCCTGGATTCCTGAGACCTACTACCAGACCTACCAAATCAGAGAGTTCACCCGGGTGAACCCCTGCCAAACTTCTGTCACCAGGATTCCCTAGCTGGCTACTTCAGTAAGGAGAGAAATAAGGTCCAAGTCAAAACTGTGCTCAGATCTCAGCTTCAAGTACTGAAATCACCCTAGCCCAGATTCATTTCTTTGTCTTCTGTCCCTACATGAAAGTCTTTTGAAAATCTTCCTACGACAGTGCCCCCATGTTCCTTTCTCAGCCTTTGCCCATCTGCGTGGGTCAGCCAATGCTTGGCCCTGCCTTTTACTACTGAGCCCCAGTCGCAGCATGTTGATGGATGGAAGGAAGGAAACAGATTGGAGAGGAGCAGCAGGGGACTCCATGTTACTGTTATGGAGGGACCTGTGAGTGGTCTCTAGAATACAAGAGCAAGGATGAGCCTGCGGTATGATATTATACTGAACACAGACTAGACTGAAGGAAGTCTGCTCCATAAAGAATAATCTGGGGTTTGAAGATGTTGCAAGAGAGTCATATTATCAAAATGAATCAGTCTTGCAGTTACTTGTGAAGTTACAGAAACCAGATATGTAGTCAACACTATCAAAGAAAAGGATTTGTGGGTATATAAGCACAATTTTAGCTTTCCCATTTTTAAAAGGAAATGCCCTAAACCGAAAGATATCATTTACCATTTTTCAGAACAAGCTCATTTATTTTGAAAATGGAGCATATTATTGATTTTCCATCACTCTATCTAGACAGCATTTCCAGGGAAATTAGTATATGTAAACACTCACAATGGCCCATTCGACACAAACCCTGTCCCAGAGCAGGTATTTCCAGTGGTGTTCTTCCATGAATAAATACAATGCCAACTGATAGACAAAGCTTGCGGGAATGACAAGTTGTGTGAGCAGAGATTTCAATAGCACCAAAGGAGTTCAAAGTCACCATGACATTACTAGGTAGAAAGAATAGTCTTGGCAAAGCCATCTCGGGTGGCTTGGTCAAGCAGCTTGTGATTATGCCCTCAGGGGTTTACTCATCAAGCTTCTGACTCTTATTTTGAAATTAAAACACACAGCGCTTACCCTATTACATTCTTCTAAAAATGTTTAACCTTTTTTGCTTGTGAAAATAGTACAATCTCCCCCACTCCAGAACATCTATTAACTTTATTTTCATAAATAAAGGAAAGTACTTAATGGAATTAGTCCTCTTTGATTCTTATTTATAAGGGTTTTTTTTTTTCCTACTTTAATTTTGAAACATTGAGTAACTGTACAAAATGGCAGATAGAATCTGGTCCGTTGATTTATGTGGATACCTTCTAGGTTAAAGAATACTTATGGCATGGGGCGCCTGGGTGGCTCAGTCGTTAAGCGCCTGCCTTCAGCTCAGGGCGTGATCCCAGTGTTCTGGGATCGAGCCCCACATAAGGCTCCTCTGCTGGGAGCCTGCTTCTTCCTCTCCCACTCCCCCTGCTTGTCTCTCTCACTGGCTGTCTCTCTCACTGGCTGTCTCTGTGTCAAATAAATAAAATAAAATCTTAAAAAAAAAGAATACTTATGGCAGGTTTTTTAAATACAATGCATCTTCTGTAACCGCACTTCCTTGTAAGAGCTGTACTGACTCAACCACTTTCATATTCTTTTACTACGAATAAATATATACTGACTACGATCAGAAAATTTTTCCTGAAATTTGATCAAATACTGCAAAGTTTCTCTTAATTTTGGTTTTCAAAAAGTCTTCCTGGAAAAAATACATTTCAAGAACTATGAGAGATACAATGAAAAAAAAAAAAAAAAAGCCAAAACCCTTGAAGAGTGGTTAGGAAGAATTATTCCAGGTCTGAAGAAAAGCCAGGAGGTCTGCATGACTCATGAAGGCAACCATAAATAAATCCCTCTAAGATACAGGTAGAGTATCGAGAAGAATCTCAGAAGTAAGGACATTCTTAACAGAACCAAAAGTAGTAGTTGACATTTACTGAGGGATCACTAACTGCCAGGTCTTGTGCATGAATTATTTGATTTAACTTCCCTCCAATTTTATGAAGTGGGCACTATTATTGTGCTCATTTTATAGCTGTTAAATTGAGGAATAGAGTAATTTACCTCAACGACCATAATTTATAAGCCAAGGCTCTACGGCCGCCCAGGGACGGCTGTGCCACAGGGCCCGCTGGCAAAGGGAGGTCTAAAGCCACATCGGAAGAGCCATAACACTTCCTAAAATTTTTGCAGCTTTGGGTGTGTTGGGAAATTTACCAGTTCACACAGATATTAGTAGTTTATTTTCCCGCGGAGAAACTCAGAGGTAATAAAATTAGGCACTCTGGTCATTACTTTGGTTTCTCTCTAAACATAAATTGTCCCTGTAAGATGATACAGGACAATTAAGAAAGCTTACAGAGAGACTCTTTTTCTTGCCGTGTTTTCCCCTTTCTCGCCTGCCCCTGATGTGCAGAAAGCAGAGTTAATGGTACTACTGTACAGCTCAGGGTACTTTGGCCCCATTGGTCTTTGTAAAGCCCCTCTTCTGTTTTTCTCTTCATCCCCACCTCACTCCCATTCTACCACCTATATGTTCAGTGACTGCCCCAGGTTCTGGACATATCCTGATGAGATCTATGGAATTGTTTTCTGGCTGAATCCGTCACTCGGTAGACCCCATTCCTTTTGCTAAGTAAGGCTGGATGGAGCTCCAGTGTTTGAACTTAAATCGTGTTCTCCCCAAACTTGCATGAGGATTCCCATTTTTTCCTGTCCTTGCCAAATTTTACTGTTCTTTTACTTTCCACATTTGTCTCCTTTGAAGAGTCCAAAAGAGGGAGCCAGGGTGGCTCAGTCAGTTGAGCATCTGCCTTCAGCTCAGGTCAAGGGCCCAGGGGTGTGGGATCCAGCCCGCAACAGACTCTCTGCTCAGCGGGGAGTCTGCGTCTCCCTCTGTCTGCCACTTCCCCTGCTTGTGCTCTCTCTCTCCCTGTGCCAAATAAATAAATAAAAAATAAAACTAATAAAAATAAATTTAAAAAAGTGAAGAGTCCCAAAGAATCCTGTTGCTATCCTGATTACTAGTGTGAGCACTCCTCTTTTCATACACTTGTTAGCAATCCCAGCCTCCCCTTCGGAGCTATGTAGTGAACTTATTTTCCTAGGGTGTGTCCTCTTTTTCTCAGCGAGATAGTTCCCAAATCTGACATCAGAAATATATTCGCCTTTATTTTCTTCTAGTATCTGTTCATTTTAGCTGCCACATTTAGGACTTTAATTCGTCTGGAGATTATTTTTGTTTATATGGTCCACGGTTTAATTTTTCTCCGTATAGTGAAGTCTCATGAATTATCCACTACACACTCTTTCATTGTTATTGTTGTTGATGACAATAGAGATTGATTGCACCTTTATTATGCATCAAATTTCCAAACAAACTAGATTCTGGGGTTTGTATTGCATTTCTTGGTCTTTTGGTTCCCAGGCCAGAAATATGCTTTTATTTTATGTTATTTTATTTAAATAAATAAATTTTATTTCATTACAAGGGAATTATGGAATATCTTCATACCCTTTAGGGTGAGTCTCCTTTGCTCTTCTTATTCTTAATCTTTATTGTTCATGCACTCTTGCCTTTCCATATGATTTTTTTATTAGTTTGGTCAGTCCTTTAAAAAATTCTGCTGGCGTGTTTCCGAAAACTGCCCTGAATTTATAACCTGATTTAAGGAGAATGGCATCTTTACAATGCTAGATTATGCCAAGTATGAACAGTGTTTATGTACATTTAGGATTTTTTGTGTCCTTTGATAAAATTTTTAACATTGATTTTGCAATTACTGATTATATATTGTAGCATACAACAGAGAGCTGTGCACAGCCTGTGTGAATAGCTCCATGAATTATCACAAAATGATCACATCCATGTAAACATCACCTAGATTAAAAAAATTGAAAAATTTATCAGCACCCTAGAAGTTTCAACCATTCCCACTCCCAAGAAAATTTCCTCCTCCCCAAAGTAAATGCTATTTTGATGTCTAATATTCTGGCTTAGTCTTGCTAATTTTTAGGTTTTATATAAATGGAATCATATAGAATAGAGTTTTCTGTGTCTTATCACTTACCATGAAGTTGGTAGACCCATCTATGCTGTCCTATAGAAGAGTAGTTAACTGTTCAAATTTGCCTTTTCTCTTTTTTTTAAAATAAGTTTTTCACTTTAATTCCAGTATAGTTGACATGCAGTGTTATATTAGTTTCAGGTGTACAAGATAGTGTTTCCGCAATTCTCTACGTTCCTCACCGTTCATCATGATACGTGTACTCTTCTTCCCCTTCACCTATTTCGCCCATCCCCTCCACCTCCCTTCTAATGTGCTTTATTTTAAACAAGTAACCTCAGTTAAAATTATTTTTTTTTCAACAAGGGCAATTTTTACCTCATGTATGTTTCAGAATACATTGTTTTAAAAGATTATATAAAACATTCTATCCAAAAAAAAAAAAAAATAGAATACACCTTTTCTCCAAGTACACACAGAAAAATCCCCTGGTTAAATCACATTAAAAGAGACATGAAAATATTACAAATTTAAGAAGCCTGAAATCACACCACATATATTTTCCAGCCACAGTGCTACAAAACTGAAGATCAACAATAAAACAAGGCTGGAAAATCTACAATGTGAATATTAAATATTTAATACATAAAAATTAAACAACACATCACTGCACAAGCAATGGGCCAGTTAAGAAATCAAATGGCAAATCAAAATATGTTTCAAAGAAAAAGAAAAAGAAAACACAATATTCCAAAACCTATGGGATGCAGCAAAAGTTCAAGTAAACAACTTCGACATTACATCATAAGGAATTAGGAAAAAAAGAAAAAACTTAGCTGAAATTTAATAGGGGAGCGAAACAACAAAGAAAAATCAGAAATAAATAAAATAGAGATCAGAATAAACAGTAAGATAACATTGAAAGTAATGACCGGTTTTTCCAAAAAAAATAAACAAAATTGGCAATGCTTTAACTGCATTTACTATTTAAAAAAGAGAGAGAGAGAGAAGATCCAAACACCAAATTGAGAAATGGAAGAGAAAACAGTATAATAGATGACCACAGAAATACATAGAGAGATAACAGATCATTATAAACAATTACAGACTAACAAATCAGATAACATAGAAAAAAAAACCCAGATAATTTCTAAAATCGCATAAGTTACCAAGATTGAATCATGAATCTTGACTCCAAGAAATAGGAAATCTTAGACCAAGAAGAACGAAAGTTGAATTAGGAATCAAAACAATTTTGTCTAAATTTATTTATCCATTTGGAAATTTGGGTTATTTCCACTGTGGGCTACTACGAAAAAATCTACTATGTACACAAGTTCAGCAGATATATACTGAGGAGTGAAATTGCTGGGATGTAAGTATTCGTATGTTCAGCTTTAGTCAATATTGCCATGCAATTTTCCAAAGTAATTGTAAAACAATTTATACCACTGGCAAAGAATTCCATTTGCTCCATCTTTTCATCAACTCATGGTATGGCCTCTTTTTTTGCTGTATCTTTAGGTCATCATAATGAGAGGAACATAGTGTTGTTTTGTCCCTTTAACTGCACATGTTAACTTTGATGAGCTGATTAATGTGGTATCTACCCAAATCCATCACTTTATTTTTTTTTAATTTTTTAAAAGATTTTTATTTTATTTTTTAAATTTATTTGACAGAGAGAGAGAGAGAGAGCACAAGCAGGGGGAATGGCAGGCAGAGGGAGAAGGAGAAGCAGACTCCCTGCTGAGCAAGGAGCCTGATGTGGGACTTGATCCCAGGACCCCGGATCATGACCTGAGCTGAAGACAGAGCCTTAACCAACTGAGCCAACCAGGCACCCCAAAATCCATTCTGTTAAATTTAATAGTTTTCCTTTGTAATTAATAAGTAATTTGGGGGAGATCATTTGAAGCTGTATAAATATCCTGTTCCTCATCTCCCTTTCACCTGATATATGTATGTATATATCATTATATGCATCTTGATATATGTATCATCAGGCTTTGTGTTGTAAAGTAGGCATCTGTCCTTTTAGAACACACCTTAAAAGTTCAGTCATCTGAAATGTGCCTTGACTTGTTTCATGACCCAGCGTATTATCTATCTTGGTGAACACTGTACCTGCACTTGAACTTTATGCAACAAATATTTATGTTTCAATAGAGTAGTATTTTAAAAAGATTTCATTTATAATTTTTAAATTTGATTAGAAAGAAGGCCTAAATTCATATTCGAAAGGTAATTTAGACTCTTTGAAAGATATAAAGTGATGGATTTTGGGGCACCTGGGTGGCTTAGTCGGTTAAGCCTCTGCCTTTGGCTCAGGTCATGATCCCAGGGGATTGAATCCTGCATCAGGGTCCCTGCTCAGTGGGGATCCTCCTTCTCCCTCTCTCTCTGCCTGCCCCTTCTCTGCTTGTGTTCTCTTTCTCTTTGTCTTTGTCAAATAAATAAAAAATAAAAATCTTTAAAAAATTAAAAAAAAATCAAGGGATGGATTTGGGCAAATACTGCATTAATCAACTTATCAAAATGTGCTCCATTGTTTTTAATAAATTAAAATGAAATTCTCCTGAAGGCCTAAGTGAGTAAAACATTTTTCTTTCATCTTCTACCGCGTTAAAAACTTATATTAGAACCACCACACAGGGGCTGCTGGGTCCCTTTTTCGATCCTTCACTCACCAGAAACGTCTTCCATGTCAGTGCAGCTCATGAAAGCTCCTCCACAATCACGGACTCTCTCATTACTTGCCTCTCTGCCTTTTCACCTTATGCTGGTATTCCTCACTTTTTGTTTAGAAGATTCCTATGGTGCTCTTGTTGAAATTACTTATTCTTGTTACTTACTTTCATATAGCCTGATTCTTTAGATTTTGGATAGGGTCCAGGAATTAGCATTAAAAACAAAGAAAAACCAAGGAGATTTGAATGCAGGTGGTTGGGGAACCACATTTGAGAACACTACCCATATAACGTCTTCACTCATCCTGATGTTTAGACAGATAAAGGTGGGTCTACCCTTCTTTGATCCTTTGTCTTTTGGCACCAAAGGGCGTAAGAAGTTGGCTGCTGGAATATAAGTAAGTACATTGACTCATGATAGCATCAACAGCTGTTTTACTGTGATCCCAAATCTTAAAGTTTGACTATCAATTCACAAAGGCATTTTTCTTGATTTGGGCTTAAATACAATAAATACCTAAATTATCTAACAATCAGAAATTCCCCAAAGCATATTGTTCCAAAAGTAATGCATCGTTTAAATGAAAGGAAGATCTCCTAGATCAAGTAGAGAGTATTCTCAATCTAGATACCCTATCGTATGGTGCTAATCTTCCTATTGCTGACTACATGGTAAAAATAACCAAAAGACAGGACTCTGGGCTTTCCCTATGAACCATTTTCCCTGTGGTGAAAAGTTAGTAGAGCCGATGTGAAGGCATCTATTCCTCTCTGCCAGGGATGTTAATATTCCCATATGTGCCAACTGAAGGGAGCGAAATCACTGCTTTTTAAATTCTTCATAAAGCTTTTAATTCTTCACCCAGTTCTTTCAGTTGCTGTGAAAATTTATGTTTCTGTGATAAGTTGCACAAGTCTTTGAAGAGCAGACTTTTCCTTTCCAGCACATCATAGTATTAATAGCTCTATTTTAATTGGATAGAACTTTCATTTTCATTTTTTCTTTTGAGAAAACCAATCTGTGCTCATTGTGGAAACAATTATCCAACATTCAGCTTAAAAAATCTATTAGAACAATCTCTTGGGAAAGTCAAAAGCCAGGCAGGATTAGCTTTCCAAGAGGGAGGACAGTTGTTTACTCTCAAATGTCATGCAATCCAGCAAATCTGTAAGGTTTATTTTTAGCATAAATTCAGCTATTTCATTTTCCCCTACAACTGAGTGAGAACATTAAAATGATTAACGTGGTCCTAAATCACTGCACAACCTCATGTTAGAAAGACAAGAATTAGACAATGTACATAAGGAAACCAAGAAAGGCTGTGAAATTCTAATTTTCACCTCATTTTTCTTGTAATATTTTTCCAAATGTGCTTTCTCTAATATTTTGTATGATGCAATAGCAAAAAATAGAAGGGACAGTTTCAGAGAAGAGTAAAATCAAGGCTGCCTTTGGAGACCCTGAAGGCTTCGTTGTCTCCTTAAATTCCTTATTATAAAATAATCTTTGTAAATTTAACAATAATGATAATTATAATAGTAGACACCGGCTTAAGTTCCAAGATCATTGAAACATGAAGGTAAAATAACAAAAGAGACTCCCTTTGAAAATATTTCTCCCTTGGTAACTGACTTGCAGGATGCCAGTTAACCTCTGGGGATATGGTTTTCTTAACTTTGTTGAATTTAATACCATTATAGGTGTATTCATCAATAAAGAAGCAGAAATAACATTCAAACATATTTTTAAATAGCAAAACACAATCTATTACAGTAAGGAGATATTTGTTCTGTCAATAGATAGCATGATTTCTAGGTCTAAATAATTAGAATCTCAAATAAATCAATTAGCTTCTATGAGCATCATTTTCTTTGTCACCAAAAATGAAAAGAATGAGTCTAAACCAGATGTTCTTTATTTGGGTTATGATTTGTGGCCTCAGAGGAAGAAAGCACACCTGACAAAATATTAAAACTTTTGAATGCATGTACATTTGCTGGGAAGAGGGTCCACAGCTTTCTGTTTGAATTCTCAAAGTAATCCAGCTAGGCACATTCTAGAAAATCCCCATGTCCCAGGTGCTCTGACATCCTAAGCGTTGTATGACTTTGAACTCCATTTGGGCTCTGATGAAGGAAGATTCCCTTTTTTGCTGAACTTATTGTCTGAGTGATTATATATCATAAAATCTAAACTGCCCTTAGTCCATCAGAAATATTCCCTTATAAATAAAAATGTAGAATGATTAGCCTTTATAAGCACGATATTCTGTAAATTAATCGTCATGAAGTTCCCGAAACATTTTTGCCTGAAAAGATGACCCAAGTTGACTACAAATTCCATTTACATGGAGACATAATGCCCATAAAAAGAAAAAAAAAGTTGTTTTTATATGTGATAGGGTTTGTCTTGAAGAACAGATGGAAAGTAACCCAGAAGCAGGTGGGTTGTGTACACATTTGTTATGTAAGAAGAAGCAAAAGCTTTGGCTTAATGAGAAAGTCATCTTCAGTTAAGAGCGTGGGAAGACATTTTTCCATTGAAACAAAAGCATAATGATGAAATACTAAAGCTGTCAAAATAAAAGTTGCTTTAGCAACTATGTTGAGTTTTTGTCTTTGTGTCTAATGAAGGGAAGACTGCAGAGATGGAGCAGATACAAAATAAGGCGAACCTGAACTGGGTATTGACAGAATGGGGTGACACGTTGACATCTGGTGGAACATGTTTCTGGCTTAGTCAGTTTTATCTTCCTGAATCTTTCTTCTCCTTGTGAATTGTCTCATGGGACAAGATGCAGACCTTATGCATATAATAAATTCATCCGCTGATTTTTAATTCCCAAAGTATAAAGATTTTTATTTGGACATCCTGGGGCTAATCTGTTGTGAGATTCCCAGGAAATTGCTCCAATTCTTTAGACTCTTGAAAGGATACATTACTTATATGTGTGTGTGTGTTTTTTCCTAGTCTGTTCCAATGTTTTTGGCTTTGGAACAGTATGCACAATAAAGTAGAGGTAGTATAGGAGAAAGGAAGAGGAGGATATTCCTTCCGGCTGGATCCAGATGATTTGAATTATGAATGAATTGGAGGTGTGTTGGTGTAAGTAGTTCACATCAAACCACATGAAACATAGTCTAATGACTATCGATGCGAATGCATATGCCTTAATATGAATGCAAGTGTTTTCCAGAAAAAGAGAAGAATCCCTAAGGTGACGTTGGAAGAAGATGCTAACACTAGAAGGTACAGACGCTGAGATAAAAGTGATTGGGAGCTTTGAGAAGTACATTCATTCATTCACTTACACCCTGTGTTGTGCGTTGGAAATTCAGATAACAAAGCAAAATTGCTGCCCCAAGTAGCTAACATTTTGTGATTAAGAAAGGTGGAAAGAACAGAAATAAAATACGGGACTAAAACTTTTCAGGATGTAATGACTGAGATTAGAAGTAGCCCACAGAAGAATGATTAGAATGTTATGTTTTTTTTTTAAAAAAGAGAGAAGAGTAATAGTAAAATTATCAGTGGAAAGATCCCAGGGACTCTCTCCTTGGTAATTACTTAGGTGACTGTGGAGAGTGGTTTTGCTTTGACCTCAAGGGGCTGTCCTGGGTTTCAAGCCTGTGATAGAACTTTATTCTTCCAGAGACTTGAAGAAAACAAAAAGAATAATTAGGTCTTATACTATAAGGTGAAAAGTTCAAATGAACTATGAAGAAAATGAAATCAAGGAATCAACAATTGGAGGTAGAGGGAAGGCAAGCCTAGAAGAGATTCTTTAAGATATGTAAACCTTTTAAGCTAAGGGAGTAACCAGAGGCTGTGTGCCTATCACTCAACTCATGTATAAACTGTATCCTGAGGATCCCTCTCTCTGAGGTAAAAATAGTCCTGCATGTGAACGGATGGGACCTGTGCCATAGCTCAGTGAGCCCCGTCAGGGAAGGACGCCATCAGAGAAGAGAAAGGAGAGAGATTATCAACATCTGGGCCCTAATACTAAAGGGACGGATATACCATAACCTCAACATTCTAGCGCTCAATAAATGTCACAGTAATGGAATAAGGGAAGAGAGGTACAGATGTTTGATTTTCCAAAGGAAAAATATTCAAGAGCTGGTTAGAGAACTCAGACAGAGGAAATTCGTTTGGGAAGTTGTTTGGGGACACTGGTGAGAGACAACTGACATTCAGTGTTGTAAGACTCCAAACTCTAGGAAACAGAAAAGTTAAACTGGGATTTGTTTTCTGTGTAAGAGAGTAGGTTTTGAGCATACTGCAAATTACCTTTAGGAAGATTTAAAGTTCTATGTTTCTCATTTTGCCCTCTAACAATTCTTCAAAAACTTTCTCTTTTCAGAGGTAGCAGGCTTTATTTATTCCTGCATTCTCAGTGGAAACTAAATGGCGCTGGTGGACAGGGTGAAAAAAACACATATAGCGTCTTGAACACTACACTCTGACATTACCGATCTTGCAGTAGTTCTTTGTTCTTGATTATCTAGCTTTATCCCTTACCTCCTCAAATCCCTGCCTTTATCCCCTGATGATCTTATCCTCATTATGAATTTATCTCATCCATACTTAACCAGATGGCCAGCATGTGCACAGGAATTTATTCTGTGTAATCTAAAATGCAGAATTAGAACCATTTTGTAGAGGTTTCCAGGAAACAATTTAAGATAAATAAAAGAAAGAAGTCTCTAGGAACTCTTAGAGTTTTATGAAGTTGTAATGGTTTGGCTGGTGAAATAGTGAATTCCATACCACCAACATTATTCACAAAGATGCTGGACGGCCCCTCAGCAAGAAGTGACAGGGAAATTTCTTGCATTGAGTGGGAAGGTTATTAAATATCTGAGGCTTTGCTTCCTTATAGAGGAGCTGGATGGTAGGGCCCCTGAGTGGGACAGAGGGAAAGAGGCATAGCTCTTAACGCTGTGATGTAAATCGATTGCTCACACCAACTATGTAAACAAGCCCACGCAATGTTTATAAACAAAATAATTTGGAATTCAAGAAAGTTGTCCAAATTTCATGAACCAGACAGTTAAGCTCAGGAGCTCAATTTACAAAAGCCAAGAAAGATTTTAAAAATCAAACAAATCCAAATACAGGGGGAAAAAAAGAAAAGAAAAGCTGGTGTTGTCATTTGCAGAATTCTAAGAAAAGAGCAGTCCACAAAAAAATTTAAAAAAAAATTTTTTTAAAGCAAGTCTCTGGCTTGTCTCTAATTTATGTGAGAAAGGAAGAATAAGAATGAGGGACAGGATCGGTGATTACTCCCCCCATAGTGATCAGGGAAAGCAAAAGCTGGGATCTAAAGAGGCAGTCACGTGAAAGTCTGAAAATAGAGCATTTCCAGAAGAAGACACTGTAAGGGTAGAATCCTAAAGTTGAGAACAAGCTTGATGGGTTCCAGCAACAGAAAAGAAGGTCAGAGGGGCTAGAGTATAGTGAATAAGGGGGAAAATAGAGGCAGGCAGGTTGAAGAGATAGGTGGGGACCTCTTCGTATAGAGTTTTGTGCAGTTCATTTAAAAATTCGGATTTTCTTTTGTTTCTAAAGAAAGCCACAAAATTTTGGCCTAAACAACTACCAGGAAGGGAAAAACAATATAAATGGTATGAGACATACACACTTTATCTCAAACCGTCGTAGAAGAGACAGGGAAAGTTGAAACAAGGGCCTTAACCATATTTCTAGGAATGAATGCCATTAGGCTTTTGAATTATGTGATCAACATTCTTCCTGGTTATAGGAACAGTCTTTAGGAAGACCCAGCCATGAATATAATGATGAAACAAAACCTTTAGTCCTAGGGAAGTCAGAGAAGTACTTCAAATCCAGAGGGGTGAGTGGGACATTGTAAATCTTAAGAGTAGGGGCTACTGATGATATATAATCCCATAAGTAAGTCAACACATGGGAGGACAGCATGAACCAAAGGTAAACAATATAGTCCTTTAGTGGCTAACTCTGAAATCCAGGATCCTGGGTCAGATCGGTTGTGGAAGAGAAAAAGTGAGGAGAGGAAGTTTGACTAACCAATGATATTTTGAAGTCCTCACGAGTTAGTGGTGCTGATGGTTTTTATGTAATGCCTCTGTTGGCCAATAGTGGGACAGGATGAAAGCTACAAGTAGGAAAATCTTCAAGAAGCTATACACGAAGACATTAAATCAGGGCAGATAAGAAAGCTGCACTATACAGTATCATTTTAAGGAAATGGAACTTATTCAAACCACTGTATTTGTAAGTCATACAACCCAATGAATGTTTCTCCAAAAGACTCATCTTGGGAGCCAGACACTAATTCCAAAAAGCTTTTATTTCTCATGGCAACTTCAGAGCTCTTCGATGAAACATGTCCATGTGCATACTTACATGAACAGACATGTCTTTCTTCAGTAATATTTCTCTTTCTTTGATCTATGACCGAAGGCGGGTTCTCAAGCCAAACCTACATAAAAGAATAGATATATGACACCCTCGTGATTTTTCAAAAAAATGTTTTTAAGTGTTAAGGCATTTTCAAAATTGTTTTGAGCATGACACTGTCATAAAGCATGGGATTTCAAAGTAACTACAGGATTATTTTGCTTTTATCCATAATGAATTCTTTTTGTTTTTTTAAGATTTTATTTATTTATTTGACAGAGAGAGACAACCAGTGAGAGAGCAGGGGGAGTGGAAGAGGAAGAAGCAGGCTCCCAGCGGAGGAGCCTGATGTGGGGCTCGATCCCAGAACGCCGGGATCACGCCCTGAGCCAAAGGCAGACGCCCAACCGCTGTGCCACCAGGCACCCCTGGATTCTTGAAAGTTCGTCTGAAAAATGCAGTATAGAAAAGTCAAACAATAATCAGTTCCTTATAACTGGCTTGAAAATGATTTAAAAAATGTATGTAAGTACTATGTGCATATTTATATTTACATATTTATACATACTTCTTTTCATTCATGATTAAGCAGACAGTTGCATGGCATTATCTCATGGGTAAATAATTAAAGCTGAGGATGTGCTCATTTCTAGAACTGTCTCAATTGTTTTAAATTATTCCATTTGTTTCACACTTTCATTTATCCATATTTTAGTCTTTTTAAAATAAGGAAGGCAGAAAACAATCGAATGTTTAAATAATTGCATAAAGATGCAGATATTAGCTGAGTGAGCTTGGAAAGAGGTTGTCCAGCGTTAGTCCACTAGTGCCAATGTTGTTCTCACCCTCAAATCCCCTCACGGTACAGGATAACTGCTGACACAAGCTACCATATCTGATAGAAAAGATAAGAGAACTAAAGAAGTCTGTTATAGTAGTAAATCCTCTATAAGCAGGTTTTCCAGAAATCTTATATATGTGTCTACTTATATCTCTTTGGCTAAAACTTAGTCATATTATCACAGCTTGGCAAGGAGCCAAGTTAAAAATTGATTTCTAAAACTAAGGATAAAGACTGGGGTGGGGGGGGGGAGAGGGGCGTGTATATTGGAAAGGCAACAGAAGTCTCTGCCAAGATTGATTTCATTTCCTTAAGATATTGCTTGTGCTGAATTCTCAATCTTCAGTTTCTTTCCATCATCTAGACAGGACCAGTAATTGCATCCATTACATGATTAGTTCTTCTCTCAATTTTGAATGAAACCTGAGTACAGCTTAGGACATTGACATTTAATTTGCAGAATTATTATATTTGAAGCCTGATGCTTTAGTCAACAGCAGTTCTTTGAACAAATAGATACAAATAGATTTTAGTTTTTTTCTTACTAAAGGATTTCTTTGTATAATATAACCAAACATCTAGTTCTCTAAAAAGAACACCATAGAGCATGCAATTGAAAATGATGCTCTGAGGTTAAAATTGATGAAATCCTAACCAAACTAGTTTGCTGTTACAGTTCTGTTGAAGATATGTTTACACTGGAGAAATTCCAGAATGTTTATACTAGCAAAATTTGGTTAAAATAACTTGAGAAACACAAACTCTCTTTCTCTGTGTCTTTGTCTTTACCTTGCAAGGATGTTTTTTGGAGAAGCTGTCTGACTAATAACTCTTCCAATGCACATCTTGACTATTGAGAATAATGCTGCAGGGAACTTGGAGTGTGTATATCTCCTCAAGACCCTGATTTCAATTCTTTTGGATAAATATGGAGGAATGGAGTAGCTCGATTATATGGTGGCTTTATTTTTTAGTATTTTTGAGAAACCTCTATACCGTTTTCAATAGTGGCTGCACCATTTCACTTTCCTACCCACAGTACAGAGTGTACAACAGTGTCCCAATTTTTTCACATCTTTACCAATATTTGTCAACTTTTGTTTGTTTTGTTTGTTTCTGATGGCCATTCTAACAGAGGTAAGATGATAGTGATCTCACTGTAGTTTTAAATTGCATTTTCTTGATGATTAATGATGTTGAGCATCTTTCATATACTTATTGACCATTTGTATGTCTTCGTTGAAGGAATATCTATTCAAGCTCTTAGTGCAATTTTAAAATTGGGTTATTTGATTTTTTGTCTGTTTTTTACTATTGGGTTATAGAAGTTCTTTATAAATTTTGGAGATTAACCTTTTATCAGATATATGGTTTGGAAATACTTTCTCCCATTTTGTGAATTTCCTTTGCTTTGTGAAAGCTTTTTAATTTCGTATAATCCCACTGACTTATTTTTCCTTTTGTTCCCTGTTCTTTTGGTGCCATATCCCATTGCCAAGACCAATGTCATAAAGCTTCCCTCCTATGTTTTATTCTATGAGTTCTATAATTTCAGGTCTTACAATTAAGTCTTTAATTTATTTAGAGTTTATTTTTGTTTAAGGGTTAAGATAAAAGTCCAGTTTTACTTTTTTGCATGTGGGTATCTAGCTTTCTTAACACCATTTGTTGAAGAGATCATCCTATCCCCACTGATATTTTTGTCAAAGATCAATTGACCATATGTGCATGGGTTTATTTCCAGGATGTCTATTCTATTCTTTTGCAGAGTTATTCAAAATAGCTATGATGTTGAGATAACCTAAATGTCCATCAACAAAGGAAAGGATTAAAAAAAATGATACACACACACACACACACAAATATTATTTGTCCATAAAAAAGAAAGAAATCCTACCAAATCTTCCCCAAAAGGGAAGAAACTCGAGGACATTATGCTAAGTGAAATAAGTGAGTCACAGAAGGACAAATACTGCATGATTCCACTTATATGAGGTATGTAAAATAGTCAAACTCCTAGAAGCAGAAAGTAGAATGTTGGCTACCAAGCACTGGGGAAAGAGGGAACTGAGGAGTTGCTTTTCAAAGGACATAAATTTCAGCTGTGTAAGATAAATAAGTTTTAGAGATCTGTGCAATATTGTGATTATGTTACCAATACCATACTGTGTACTTAAAAATGTGTTAAGAGGGTAGATTTTACGTTATTTATTCTTCCCACAATAAAAAAAGAAATAGCAAAATGCACATGTTAATATTTGAATTCAGAACTTAAGATTAATTTCTAATCATTGTATATTACTTCCAAAGAGCCAATTACCTATAAATATGAGGTCTTGCTATGTTGTGAATTTAACTTACGTTCAGAAATCACACCTTCAAAAGCCTCTTTCTAAATAGGCAGTCATAATAATTTAATATGATAATGGAAAACATCAAACAAAAAAGATATTAAAGCAATTAGCAAATAATGAAATAATCTTGTTTTTAAAGTTAATAAAAATTCGACAAAATAAAATATAAACTTACATTAAAGTTTAGTTCCCTAATTATGAAAATAATACTATTTGCTAAGAACTATGCAAACTATGATATGGTAAAGAAATCTTATCTAAAATTTTAGTTACTTGAAACTAGGACCTAGGTCTCTACCCCTGCAATTCCCTTTGGTTCAGGTTTTAAGACTCCTTGTACCTAAAGAAAGTTAGCTAAAGGAACAGTACTTGGGGCTGAGTTTGAGTTTGATTACTGAATTGTGTTTTCAGTTGACTTCTAATGGCAGCGTGAATCAAAATGATATAATGTCTGGCAATAAATGAGATCAGTGAAACTCCCATGGGAAAAATAACATAACCCACATAA
The DNA here is from genome assembly GCF_024610735.1 of Ursus americanus. NCBI lineage: Eukaryota > Metazoa > Chordata > Mammalia > Carnivora > Ursidae > Ursus > Ursus americanus. Next base: position 43,542,375 of record NC_142139.1, on the reverse strand, counting down.
TATCATTCATTGTAAGGTGTCATTAGAAAAAAATTGGTATAGTTGTCTCAAGAATTTTTCTTTAATCACATAAAAGGGCACTGAAATGTAAAAGTGCTGTGTCACATGCAACTGCAAATTATGTCGAACAGCAGTAAATTGCATTTCTAATCATCAAAAAATGATAGGATAAAAATAATAGATAGAAATATGATTTGAATGATTTCTCGATTACTATTCTCTTTAAAGTCCCTAACTGTTCTTGGGCAAGTTGTTGAGCCTTTCTGTTTCCTCACCCACAATATAGGGGAAATAGGAGCCTAGCTGATAGGACCATTGGGAGGACTGAGTTTACACACTAAAAGAACCCAGAGCCATATATGGTGCATGCTAAGTGCTTAATGAATGTTAACTATTGTTTTTATTATTATTAAAAGGAACCAATAGTTTTTGGTAAATGCGATCATACTGAATTTATGTCTATTTTTTATTGTATTTTCCAAAGAACTCTCCTTGTCTTTATGCAAGAATTGCCTCACAGCACGTCTTTATTCAGCTACCTTTGGCTGGAAGATTTCTCACAAGGATCCAGCTTTCTTGGTAACAATTATCATTAGTATACAAATAAGACATCTCTCTATCAGGTCATTTTCAACCAGTGTGTGTGTGTGTGTGTGTGTGTGTGCGCGCGATTTGACAATTCTGTACATTACTCAATCCTCACCATGAGTGTAGTTGCCATCTGACACTGTACAATGTTATTACAATATTATTGACTGTATTTCCTAGGCTATACTTCTCATCTCCATGACATTTATTTTTTTATTTATTTTTTGAACAGGGAAATATTATTTTTTTCTTTTTATTTTAATCTAAATTCAATTAATTAACATAAAATGTATTACTTTTTTCAGAGATAAAGGTCAGTGATTCATCGGTCTTATATAATACCCAGTGCTCATTACATCACGTGCCCTCCTTAATGCCCATCACTCAGTTACCCCATCCCCCACCACCCTCCCCTCCAGCAGCCCTCAGTTTGTTTCCTATGATTAAGAGTCTCTTATGGTTTGTCTCCCTCTCTGATTTTGTCTTGTTTTATTTTTTCCTGTCTTCCCCTATGATCCTCTGTTTTGTTTCTTAAATTCCACACATGAGTGAGATGATAGGATAATTGTCTTTCTCTGATTGACTCATTTTGTTTAGCGTAATACCCTCTAGCTCTATCCACATCATTGTAAATGGGAAGATTTCATTTTTTGGTGGCTGAGTAGTATTCCATTGCATATATATATATCATCTCTTCTTTGTCCATTCATCTTTTGAAGGACATCTGGGCTCTTTCCATAGTTTAGCTATTGTGGACATTGCTTCTGTAAACATTGGGTGCAGGTGCCCTTCGAATCATTACATTTGTATCTTTGGGGTAAATATCCAGTAGTGCATTTGCTGGGTCATAGAGTAGCTCCACTTTCAACTTTTTGAGAAACCTCCATACTGTCTTACACAGAATGCACCAGCTTTCATTCCGACCAACAGTGTGATAGGGTTCCCCTTTCTCCGTATCCTTGCCAACATCTGTTGTTTCCTGACTTGTTAATTTTAGCCATTCTGACTGGTGTAAGTTGGTATCTCATTGTGGTTTTGATTTGCATTTCCCTGATGGCAAGAGATATGGAGCATTTTTTCATGTGTCTGTTGGCCATTTGTATGTCTTCCTTGGAGAAATGTCTGTTCATGACTTCTGCCCATTTCTTGATTGTATTATTTGTTCTTTGGGTGTTGAGTTTGATTAAGTTCTTTATAGATTTTGGATACTAGCCTTTTATCTGATAGGACATTTGCAAATATCTTCTCCCATTCTGTTGGTTGTCTTTTGGTTTTGTTGACTGTTTCCTTTGCTGTGCAAAAGCTTTTTATCTTGTTGAAGTCCCAATAGTTCATTTTTGCCCTTGCTTCCCTTGCCTTTGGCAAATTGTTTAGGAAGAGGTTGCTGCCTGTGTTCTCTAGGATTTTGATGGATTCCTGTCTCACATTTAGGTCTTTCATCTATTTTGAGTCTATTTTTGTGTATGGTATAAAGAAATAGTCCAGTTTCATTCTTCTGCATGTGGCCGTCCAATTTTTACAACACCATTTGATGAAAAGACTGTCTTTTTTCCATTGGATATTCTTTCCTGCTTTGTCAAAGATTAGTTGACCACAGAGTTGAGGATCCGTTTCCGGGGTCTCTATTCTGTTGCATTGATCTTTGTGTCTGTTTTTGTGCCAGTACCATGCTGTCTTGATGATTACAGCTTTATAATAGAGCTTGAAGTCTGGAATTGTGATGCCACCAGCTTTGGTTTTCTTTTTCAACATCCCTTGGCTATTTGGGGTCTTTTCTGGTTCCATACAAATTTTAGGATTATCTGTTCCAAAAAAAATTGATCGTATTTTGATAGGGATTGCACTGAATGTGTAGATTGCTCTAGGTAGCATAGACATTTTAACAATATTTGTTCTTCCATTCCATGAGTATGGAATGTTTATCCATTTGTTTGTGTTTTCCTCAATTTTTTTCATACGTGTTCTATAGTTTTCTGGGTCCAGATCCCTTGCCTCTTTGGTTAGGTTTATTCCTAGGTATCTTATGGGTTTGGGGGCAATTGTAAATGGGATCAACTCTTTAATTTCAAGAAGAATGTGTATTCTGCTGCCTTAGAATGCAATGCTTTGAATATATCTGTGAAGTCCATCTGGTCCAGTGTGTCATTCAAAGCCCTTGTTTCCTTTTTGATCTTCTGTTTAGCTGATCTGTCCATTGCAGTGAGTGAGGTGTTAAAGTCCCCTACTATTATTGTATTATTATCAATGTGTTTCTTTAATTTTGTTATTAACTGGTTTACATAATTGGTTGCTCCCATGTTAAGGGCATAAATATTTAAAATTGTTAGATCTCCTTGTTGGATAGACCCTTACTTATGATATAGTGTCCTTCCTCATCTTTTATGACAGTCTTTAGAGTCTAATTTGTCTGATATAAGGATTGCTACCCCAGCTTTCTTTTGATGTCCATTAGCATGACAAATTGTTTTCCACCCCCTCACTTTAAATCTGGAGGTGTCTTTGGGTCTAAAATGAGTCTTGCTTTTTTATACAATCTGATACTTTGTGTCTTTTGATTGGGACATTTAGCCCATTTACATTCAGATTAACTATTGAAAGATACGAATTTAGTGCCATTGCATTACCTGTAAAGTCACTGTTTTTGTTTATTGTCACTGTTCCTTTTTGGTCTATGTTACTTTTGGGCTCTTGATTTATTTATTTTATAACTGGAAGTTTGTGCCTCGTAATCCTGTTTATCTATTTCACCCGTCTCTCCACCCATCTCCCCTCTGGCAACCATCAGTTTGTTTTCTGTATTTAAGAATGTTTGCTTTGTGTGTGTGTGTGTTTTAATAGTGAGTCTCACTGTAATTCTATCACTAGTCAGAGTTCTGGTGAGGAGACTGCTGAAACAAAACAAAACAAAACAAAACAAAACAAAACAAAACAAAACACTGATGAGCATTCTGTAATAGGATTGAAGGATTTCTCCACAGTGAGTGGGGAATAAACCTCTGGATTAAATGAAGAAAAAATACTAAAGTTTTCTTTTCCCGATCAGCCTTTTCTGTAGCACTTTTTCACTCTATGATATAAATTATGCTAATATTTAACTTGTGTGTGGCATGTTCGAGTCAAAGTTGGTCATTTTTATTCATACAGGAAGTACTTTATAAGATCATAATCTCTGAACCCAGACAATCTTTCAAATCTTTGCTACTTACCAGCTTTTTAACTCTGGGTTAAAATACTTAAAATTTCTGGGTATTGGTTCTCTCATCTGTAAAATGATGATGATAACATTTCCTACTCCACAAGGCTGTAGTGAGGATTAAATAAGTTAATATATGTAAAGCACTTAAAATAGTACCGAGGCCTGATAACACTCAAGAAACATTATTACTACTGTCTGTGCTTTGGGTTTTCCCATTACCTAGCTTCTCTATATAAAGCAGCTTTCTAATTATGGAACATTTTACTTCATTTTCAAGACAACACATTTTGTTATTATCTTCACAGCACTTGAATTGGTTCTTTATATGAGCAACCACTTAATATCATTCTCCGGGGGTTTCTTTACACTAACGAAACTACTGTTCGATTCTAGGAAGCTGCTAACTCTGGGCCCTCTGCAGTCTGCAAGAAACGTGATCAGACCTCTGCTTCTCTCCCAGAGCTCCGCTCTCCATTCAGAATCCAGAGTAAAAGAGAGAATGGGCTGACATTTAAGTGCAGAAAAGGGAATCTAATGGTAGGTTGTACAAGATAGGGGAATAATTACATATGATTTTGATTCTAATTTTGTCCCCATAGACAAATCCTGCTCAGTGTAGCTGTTGAGCTGTGACCATTATCTTCCTCAGGTGGCATGGGGCAAGTTCATTCTTTGAGGGCTGCCTAGACCATTCCTCTAAGTTTAACATTTATGTATTTAACTCTCAACTGGTCATTTCCATTTAGATGTCCAACAGACACTTCACACTTAATGTGTCTCAACCTAACTCATCATATTTTCTCTGAAAATACCTCATCAGGGCTCAGCTAAGTTTGAAGACTATAAATTTGCAACAAGCCATTAGGTAGAGCTGTGGACTTTTCTTTAAATTTGCTCTGTTCAAAGAATACAGATTCTGATATTCAGCCATGGGTTTTATGTATTTTATGATATGATGCAGACATTGATTAATTAATGAACAGAAAAACACAGTGTGAAAATCTAAGTGGTAAGAAACCTAGTACCCAGAAATTGATAGTTTACGGTTAAAGTGAAATCAAATTTATCATGTCAATGACATCTGGTGAATTTTTTATTGGTTTATCTGTTCAATAAGAAAGGGTATATGAAAAAGGCATTTGCCAGGATACTGAGTTTATCCAGACTAAAAACTTCATATACTCTTTTGCATATCCTTTATTCTCTCCCTCATTCTTTGATGGTATAAAGTACCAAGAAGCTAAACAAACAAATGAACAGAAATTTTAAATAACATTTTTAAAATTTCAATTAATTACCACGTAAAAGACCAAAAACTGACATTTTCTAGCAATGCAGGGCAATTAGTTCAAAAAAGAGCCATAGCAAAAAATAATAATGCCCTGCCCAAAGCCCATATTGTAGATGAGAAATGTGGGCCAAGAGTAGCTATTTACTTTCCAGGACCAAGACAAAACGTACTGTGATGGTTAATTTGACATGTCAATCTGACAGGACTGAGGGATGTCCAGATAGCTGGTAAAACATTGTTTCTGGGTATGTCTGTGAAGGTGTGTTCAGAAGAAATTAGCATTTGAATCAGTAGATTGAGTAAAGATCTCCCTAACCAATGTAGGTGGGCATCATCCAATCCATTGAGGGCTTAAATAGAAGAGGAAGGGCAAATCTGCTCTCTCTGTTTGAAGTGAGATATAGATCTTCCTCTGCCTTCAGACATTGGTGTCCCTGGTTCTCAGGCCTTTGTACTTTGGATTGAATTGTACCACTGGTTTTTCTGCTTCTCTAGCTTTCAGACAGCAAATCTTGGGACTTCTCTGCCTCCATAATTATGCAGGCTAATTCCTATAATAAATCTCATATTCTCTCTCTCTCTCTCTATATATATATTGCTTTTGTTTCTCTGGAGAACTCTGACTAATACACATAGTGAGCCAGATTTATTATTGCTGCTTTCATTTTAACCATTTATAACTAGAGACAAAGCTGTATCTTAACATACTCACTATCTGTGCCATTTTAAAGTTTGTTAATGAGCTTTATTATACATTCAAGAAGTTGACAGCAGTAATAGACTAAGTCATTCTTTTCTCTTTTATTAAGTATTAATAGTGACTGTGGGGTGCAGCTTGATGGGCACAGGTACTCCCAGTGGTCTTATCTTGTGTGGAAGGACATAAGGAAACTCAAGTTCTCCATGTTTGTAATCATATTCTCATTTTTACAGAAGTATACTTAGTAAAAATAAAGTAAAATAAATGTAATTTTAAAATGAATATATATGTGTTTAGTAGTAAGTAGAGTTTTGTCTGTGTGTTGTGTGTTTCACATCTCTATTAATGTGAAAGCTGGACAGTCAATCCAGCTATCCTATGCCATTCCCTTTGCAGATGGAAAAACAAACAAACGAAAGAAAAATTCAAGTTAATTTAAGAGAAATTAGCATTATTAGAGTGAAACAGAATGCAGTTTTTAGTAGTGTTTTTAGCATGACTCCTTATGTGAGGCAATCAAATCATCACCAATAAAATGTCTCCAATGAGGAAACCAGATCAAAGAGGTCAAATGATTCCTCCTCAGTCACATAACTCTGAGGCAGAGCATTGGATCAAAGATCAGAAAACCTGGCTGTAAGTCCTTCTGTATCTTCCACCCAAGAGTCTTGTATTTTGAAAGTAACAACATTTGACCTCATATGAATCACCACCAAAGTGCTTAAAACCTGGAGGAAGATAAGGGCTAGCAAAATTTAAATAAATCACAGCCCACGAAAAATAGCCACAATTTTGTCAAACTATCAAATAGCAGTTCTTTCTTTCCTTTCAGGGTTTTCTTTTGCTGGAGTCCACTCTTGGGTTATGAGTAAAGATTTGAGGAGGTTATATTTGTAAAACCTTGTTCCTATTCAGAACTACTCTCAATAGAATCACTCCAAAAATGCTAGTTTTGTGCAATTCTAGTTGAGAATAGAGGATACCTAAAAGTGTGAATTATGCCAGTTGGTTTCAGCACTATAGAGCTTGAGGTCTATTCAAGTCTAAGCTCCACCAGAAGATGACCTCCTGATTAAAAAAAAAAAAGAAAAAGAAAAAAAAAAAGAACTAGTTATGGTCACCATTGCATTGTTAAGTCCTAATACAATTCATAACATGATAATTTTAAGTGAATGCTCTGCTGAAGCCTGCCAAGCCTGGGAGTGGCAGTTCTTGGGGAAAAATTCCCTACTTTCCATATCACAACCTGACATCAAGACTTACAGGGAAGTTAAGTCCATTTCAAGATCCTCTTGGTGTTTAGAACCATAGCCAACTAGCGTGGATGGAAGAGTTATCTAATTGTGTGATAATGATGTCGAACAAGCAACCAGTAAACCTCACAGGTATGCCACAACAAACATTTGTTTTGGTTATGTGTTTCTAGGTTGTCTGGGTGGTTCTAAGGATTTAAACTAGATTCAACAAAGTTCATTCATTTATCTGCGTTGGCTGCACGGGTGTTCTTACATATTGAGGATCTGGGATATCTGATCAGTTGTCATCTTGCAGCAGGCTAGTCTGAGGATCTTTTCTTGGCAGGGACAGAAAAAAGAAAGAAGGGGAAGGTGGTGTGATATCTTGAAGCTTAACCTCAACACTGGCACACTGGCACTTCTGCCATATTCAACTGTCCAAAGCAAATCATACGTTCAGGCAGATTCAAGAAGTATAGAAAGATTCCTCTTTTATGATTGGAAAAGCTGCAAAATCACATTGCAAAGAAAACGGATACAACAAGGAGTGGTGGTGGAGTGGGGAATTGGGGCCATTTTTGCAATCAATAGAGGACATCTGGGAACCTGAAGCCCAGCACATGATGCATGATCCTTCCGTGCTATTCCCCAGTAGACCAAGAGCAGCGACATGCTCTCTAATTCCCTCTCCATTCCCTGGTGCCCATCACATTCTCTCATCCTTGGCCTTTCTGCCTGGTATTTCATCCAGAGATGTTTCCTGTACACGAGGACGAAATTAACACCCATAATGAGAAAGAGGCGGAGGCACTGTCTTATCAGAATGGATGCCCGGCAGCCAAAACAGGCGCAGAAGCTGAACAGCCAGCAGTGCTCTGCGGTGAACATCCCGGCCCCCCATTTCCCATGAAGGAAACTTGTCAGAACTGCCTGTCTTAGACCCAAGTTCACCACGCCTCTGAGGCAGAGTTTCTTTTGAATTTCAAATATCTGAGGCAGAGTTTCTTTTGAATTTCAGGGATCTACTCTAGGTAGTCCGTTGATAACGTGAAATTCAGTACAAAATTCTCAATGCATGTGTGCCCTTTTCTGGAGAGAAGATCTGTTAATTTACACCAGATCCTTAAAAAAAAAGTCCATGACTCAGAAAAGTTAAGAACCATGACTTATTTGGGTTAAACTGATAAATAAATCAGCACACTAAAATGCCACAGAACAGAGTAAACTTGGCTCTCCAACAGAGCACTTTCGAATCCCGTAACAGGAGATATAATTGATGTAATTTAGAGACATTTTAAGGACCGGAGGGAGCAGCCTCAAGGCAGGTAAATTTGTAGGACTGAATCTCATACTTCTGAAGAGCTGCTTTTCCAGAAGAATTCCACTAGCCTTAAGCATATTCCCAGCCTGATAACGTTTCCAATAATTTTAATTTAATAGGAATTTGACGATATATAAAAGCACCCCCACCTTGCATCCCGGAGCTTTGTCACCTGAGCAGGAGGGCGCTGAGAACCATCATAGAGAAGAGAAAGTACCCAGGAGAAACTTGAATCTATCCATAAGGTAACCACCACCATTTCTCTTCCATATGGAGAAGTTCAACAATGATTCAGATCGTATTCACCGTAATCACGTGCAATCACAGTCCTCCTGCCTTTTATTAATTGTATAATAACAAAGCAAACAGTTGGGATTTTATAGAGAATGTTATTTACATTTAGTCAAGGATGAATACTTTCTTCTGGGAACCTGGAACAGACAAGCCTGTTTGGGTTGAGATCAGAGCACACATACGGCTGCCTGGTCCAGCTTCTGGAATAAAGACAGAAAATACAGTGAGGCTTTAAGAAGCATTTGTGTGTGTGTGTGTGTGTGTGTGTGTGTGTGTGTGTGTGTGTGTGTGTGTGTGATGAAAAACTGGGAGAAGGGTAGAGGTGCCCTGGAAATTAGTCTCTGAACTTACACAGTCATAATTAAGCAGCGTTTACAAAATGTCCCTTGACCCCAGTGTCTAATTTACCTCTCAAGACTCAGAAAGAAGTAACTTTTAGCATATTCTTAACCTTTTCTTAGAAACCTCATTCTGAAGGCAATCACGGGCTCTGCCATTTCTGGACTTTAACTTAAGGTATAAAAACCCTAGTGGGCAGCTCCTGTCTCTTCTTTATTCCCCTAAACAGAATCAGAAAGCCATGGTTATTTCTATTTCCCAAGGACGGTTGCATCAAAGATTGGTTCATACCTATCATCATCACGCTTGGCCAGTCCTCGTTAATAACCCCTTTGATTAATCCTGTTATCTTCCTCCCTCCAGGTGGAGGGTCTTTGCCTTTTATCAACTACTTCAAAATAGTGTCTAGGTCATTTCAATATTAGTAGACCTCTAGGTCAGACAAATATATTTTTAATTTTTGAAGGAATTAATTTTTTACATTTTTTTCGTGTCACCAAAAACAAAATCAAATGAACAAACAACAATACCAAAACAAATAAAACCCTCTAACAAAAATGGACCAGATGCAATTATGACCTTAAACTGAGTCCTCACTGATATTATAGTAAGACTGAGAGCATTTTTCTACAAATAAACAAATCTGCGTTCATCTGTTTTGAGGGGTAAATAGAAGGAGAGAGCCCTGAGAAAATGCTGGAACCTAGAAAGGAAGGACCTAACTTTGCAAATACTGCAACGTACGTGACCCTTTGTAGGGTGCTTTTCCAGGTGTGACTTTATTTTCAGCTCACAGAAAAGCTGTTTTACGGAGAGAAAATGTAAGTTCCGGGCAGAACTTTAAACAACTCACCCAAAGTCTCTGTTGATGGGTTTTGAAGAAAGGATTTCAACACAGAGATGCTGGAGTATACAGATAGTGTGCAAAACCCCTGCTCTCACACAACAGCTTTTGAATTCCCGGGCAAAAGCAGAGGAAACTAAATCAAGATTACAGGTAAGATCCTTTAATTAGCATGACTAAAATTAGCACCATACAACCTTTAAAAAAATACTTGAAAGTGTGGTATGAAAAACAAAAACAAAACCTGCCACCTTTCCCTGGGGTCTGTTTGCATCCCAGGGGAGGTTCTTCTGTACCCGGCCCTCGCGAAGGACAAATCACTGCAGGCCAGCATTTACATCTTATTTTGAATCTATCAACAACAGCTTGTCTTTTACACTTCTGTCCTTGAGAATGTTCTTCAAGCCCCAGCATCTTTTTTCAAAATCTGTCTCTTAATTTGTAGCTTAAATGCACAAGCAGAATTTCCCCTTGAGAAAACATGGGGAGTCATCTCTTAATTTAGGGGATGAGTCAGAATCCAGCAGGGCCATCCCATGATTCTATAGCATACAATTCACTTTCTGGCATCAGACCAGGAAGACAGATTCATAAAAATAACAAGAAATACTAATTCTTTTAAAATCCCATAAAAGTGAAAAAGAAAAGACCGCTGAAGAATTCTTGTTGTGTTTATAGGCATCAATGGATTCAATTACGGCACTGTACAAGGAACTTTTAGTATTTATCCAAACATTTTCAATAATTTAATCATAGTTTTTCATGTTGCCTAACATTTGCTGGCACCAACAGCGTGCTAATCTCCATAGAGGGCCCAAGAAATCAAGGATAATGAGCTCCTACTGCCAATCCTCAGGAACGTTTGCAATTTTTACTGTAGTGCATTGTAGGAAGCAAATTGCAGCTTCGCCATCACTGAACAAACAGCTTGAAATGATAACTGAAACAAAGATGATGAAATTAGGAAGAAATGTGTGGATGAATCTATAGCCCTAAATTTAGGCCAGAAAAACTTCTCCATGAACACAGAGTGGGGGAAAGTAGTCTAAGAGTAGGGCTTGTGACAAAGAATTAAAGATATTAAAGATATTTTAGGTTTATTTATTTTTTTTTTTAAAGATTTTATTTATTTATTCAACAGAGATAGAGACAGCCAGCGAGAGAGGGAACACAAGCAGGGGGAGTGGGAGATGAAGAAGCAGGCTCATAGCGGAGGAGCCTGATGTGGGGCTCGATCCCATAACGCTGGGATCACGCCCTGAGCCGAAGGCAGACGCTTAACCTCTGTGCCACCCAGGCGCCCCAAGATATTTTAGGTTTAAAATAAATTACCGTAATGAGGAAGCAAATGCTATTTCGGGCTTTATTAATAAATGTATAGGCTTAAGATAAATGATGGTTCCAGGCGTTGTTGAGTGACCCACCTGCTAGGTGGGCTGTTCTCTGGAAGGAGACAAGGACAATTCAGCAAATTCCGGTGTGGGGAATGAGGAAAGGAAATAAGAATGCTTAAGTTAATTTACGTGAGTGGACTTAACATGAAAATAAAGGACCACTGTCCTCAAATGTTTGACAGGAGGTCATCTAGAAAAAGGATTACAATACTTTTCCTTGGCTTTGACAAGCAAAACAAGGCCCCAAAGGTGGAAATTAGAGCCAGGGTCATGTTGACTTAAAATACAGAAAAGTTGGGGGGTGGGGGAATGGGATAGACCGGTGATGGGTAGTAAGGAGGGCACGTATTGCATGGTGCACTGGGTGTTACACGCAACTAATGAATCATCGAGCCTTACATCGGAAACCGGGGATGTACTGTATGGTGACTAACATAATATAATAAAAAAACCATTAAAAAATTAAAAAAAAATACAGAAAAGTTTCTAACCCTGGTCATACAAGTGACACCCCCCCCCCCACACCAACAACTGCCCCCAAAGTACTGTCTTGGGTTTCTGGTGCTGAAGGAGGAGATATGGGAGGAAAGATGCTTTGTCTACTAGGAAGTTGCTTCTACTGTGTTCTAGGACTTCTGTGTTCTAGGACTTCTACTGTGCCTGTAGGACTTCTGTGTTCCTAGACTGTGTAGGGGGCTGAACTAGATATCTTAACAAGAATAAGCTAAAGGGAGAAAATGATATATTTTTTTTTACGAATGTAACTTAAAAATGAGAATCTGTATAAGAATAAATCCTTAATCAAAATACAAATATCCTATGACAGATGTTTTCACAGTGTTCTGAAAGTTCTCTTTGGTTCATGTTTGTTTTCTTGCCTTTTAATGTATTTTGATCTTTTTGAAGATAAGTCTGAAACTACAAAGGGAAGCTTCTGCCTCACTCTTTTCTCTTTGCCTTGGGAAATTTCTCTACTGGTAGTGGGTAGGGTTAATTGTACAGCTGTGATCTCTCTTGGGACACGTACAATGGCACCCAACCCTTTGTAACTGAGTAATCTCAAATCGCTTGTGATTTTTTTCTCTGACTAGACTGGCAAGTCAACTTTCTCAAATCCTCCTGAGTCTAAGTGATGGGGTTGACTCTTCAGGGATAGAGATTGGGGTATCCTTTCATCATCCTGCAAAAGCTAATCAATACCAACAGAATGCCATCAAAATGTTCTTTGGGGGAAGTTCAAGGTAGTTCTAAAGTAAATCATGATTTCTGGATTACCTAAAAGTTCACTATGGGTATCCACTTCGTGAGCTAAAAATAATAACGAACCTCTATTTTGAGGCGTGTCAGACTTGCCGTTACAGAGCCACAGGTGCATTCCCGAAAGAGGCATGATTATAAACAACATCAGTTGAAAAATATACCTGAGAATGCTATAAGATGCTTATACATAAAGATAGAGGAAATTTCCAGAAAATGGTGGTTTTTACACAATTACCTTCTGTACTAATCTTCACTAAGAGTGAAGAATATTACTCTATGACTGCCCATTATGGAGACTTCCAGACTTTCCCTGGGACTACATCCCCCTTGCGCCATTCTTGCTATAAATTCTTAAATATTATCAATCGCTCCTTTCTTTCCTTTTTCTCTCTACCTGTCTTCCACCCACCTTTTCTTTCAGTGACAATCAGGGGCTACTTCTCTGGCTTGTCTTTCAGCAATCTGTGTAGAAAAACAAGAGATCTAGGTCCACTTATCTCTAGAAAACAAGTGACACTAAAGGGTCCCGGAGAAGATGTTGAAATATATATATAATCCTTTGTATGATTCAACGTGATAATGTTTTTAAACAGGAAACTAATTATTCCAATAATTCACATACACTAACTAAAACTGGGATGGCAATTAGAGGACACTGTTTCTGCAAAACGGTATCTGCTTTTACCAAGCTAGAAAGCATTGTTTTTTGTTTTTTGTCTTTTTTTTCATCATGAAAAGAAAAGCCTGAGAGCAGTTTCCGGCTCCCCACACCCTCCAGCCGTACTGCACTTCTTATCACCATGCTCGCCAGCAACATTAGATTACCAGCTGAGGGAGCATGGCCTGTGGATTATAGCCTTCTCCCTGTCAATTTGAATATTGAAACAACCTCCGAGGACACCGATTTTCAAAAATGAAGTCAGTGATAAAGGGAAGGAACTGCTACCATCTGAAATATTAAATTCTCCTGGGAACAAGTTAGAGAACTCTTCCCCAAGGTTAAAAAAATAATAATAATAAAGGAGGAACCAACAAATTAGTTTCAAGGCAACTGACCCTTATTCATACTTCTAGGTTTCACAAATGCTAGGCTGAGAATAAAAGCGTATAATTTTGGTACCAGCTCTCTACAGGAGAGACTAAACACAATTACAAATGATAAAAACTATATACACAGAATCCATTTCTTTGTTTAAAATTGTGTGTATTCAAAGCAGTGGGAAAGCTAGCGAGAGAGATATAGTCTGTCCAGAAAGCCTCCCAGAAGAATGTAAGCAGTGCAGAAAAAGAGCTACTTAGAAATCAAATTTAGAGCTTAAAGGTACCTTGAAACTATTTAATCCATGCTTTTATTTCTCAGAAATGGAATTAAAGAGAGGTTGGGAAGAAAACAAATTTGCAAAATTCACAGAGGGAAAAAAATCACACTGAAACTCGGATCTCTTGAGGACTTATTCAGCGTTCCTTCTATCCAACAAACATTCTGTTTTGTAAGCACTTACTTGGGCCCTAGCACATGGATGGTGGTTGCCGACTTGAGGAATCATATAAAGATAAATATTCACCCAGTTTATGTTATAAGAGGAGGGATACAATATAAAGAGATTTCCTAACACACAATATAAAGAGGTATGTCCCATAAAGGAAAAACGATATAATTTCTAATTTATGAAACACAGCCTTTGAGAACTGGCAAATACTCAGCAAGTTTATAAACAAAGCCCATGACCTGACAATTTTGTTGTGGTTGTTGATGATGCTATTAAAATATAAAAAGTCGGTATTCTATGGATCAATGAAAGCTACTTTTGATTATAAATTATTGGGTCATACTGTTTCCTTTACTTTCTAAAAATTATTTGGTTTTCTTTTATTTATTAACCTAACAATACATTAATTGTTCTGATTATGAATAAATTCGTAGAATTGTTTTTTCTTGTTATTCTTCTGGTACATTCTCATTGAAAAGTGATTCTGGTAGAACAATTATGAGAGACTCCTAAAATGCTGCACTGCTGTTTAAACCCTAGCACAGTGCAGTACGTTGCTTCCAATGAAAAATTAGTTAAGTTAGTAATATAATACACTCTAAAACTCTGTCAACACTCATTATTCAATGAGAATCTAAAGGAGAATATATTAACTACATATTGCCTTTGAAATGAATCTATTCATGTTACATTTTGCATGTAAGTTTTACTCTAATTGGTTCTTATGTTGTCCATGAAAATCTCTTCTGGAAAATAATCTGGGGAGAAAACCCAGAATGTGGACTTGTTAAAGACAGTGACAACAGTCGAGTGTATGTCACGAAGTTTAGGGGTTATTTGGAATGATCATTTATATTAAATTTTTTCCTCTGTTATCAGAAAGAAAAGATGGAGATAGGAAAACTCTACAGTTTCATTACAAAGTAAATTCCTTTGACAATAAATCCCAGCTTTAATTTTATGTACATTTCAAAAAATACAAGAGAAAATTATTTCTTCATCTTTTTCTTTTCCTGTTATTAGGCCCCTAGAAAATTGCATAAGCTGTTGGATCGTAAAGCATTTTCCTACAATCTGTCCTTTTCACATGTGAGCGTTATAGCTGAAAACAATTCTTGGATAAATAAGTGGAAGACAATCATTATGTCTCCCATCATACACTAAGTCTGGCAAGCCATTCCAGGATATTTAGAATATCCTACTGGTCTAAAATCTGAAAACCACACAAATAAACAACAATAAAAAAAGAAGAAAAGTTCTGAAGAAAACAACAGCAAAAATAACTAAAAGCAACTTAAAAATATCTATGAAGGATCTTTCTTTTAAATTGAGTTTCCTCACCTCCTGTCCACAAATCATAACCGAATTAGGAAAAAAAAAACAACAGATCTAATTTTTCAAAATAGGGTAGAAACCATGAGAAACTGTCTGGGTTGCTGTCTGTTAACTTAGGGTTAAACGCCAAAAGTCTATTTTCAGACTCTAAATTCTGTAGTTTCTGTGAAACTATCTGGGATTCTGCAATCCGAATTGATAAGACTAGATCAAGTGCAAATATAAAACAGATGCTCTTAAAATATGTCTGAAAAAAGTTTAATGGTATTTTTTCCCAGTTTTATTGAGACATAATTGACATACATCATTGTATAAATTTAAGGTGTAGGGCGAGATAGTTTGATTTATACTGTGAAATGCTTGCCGCAATAGGTTCAGCTAACATCTGTCCTCTCATCTACATAGAATACAAAGAAGAAAGACAAAAGGGAAAAAATGTTCTTCTTGAGAAGTCATAGGATTTACTGGCTTAACAACTTTCCTATATAGTAGCCCCTCCCCCTCCCAGTGCCTTATTTGCGGTTTCTCTTCTCATGATTTTAGTTACACACAGTCAGCTGCGGTGCAGAAGCAGATGATCGTACTTCTGCCATATCCACTCCGAAAGTGAGTAGTAGCCAAATGCTAGGTCACAATGTCTCCATCATTCACCTCACTTCATCTCATCACCTGTGCACTTTATCATTACTATGTTGCCATCTTGGTGACATCACTCCGTTATGGCACTTTTTTAATGGTACTGGTAATGGTACTTAACCTTTCCCAGTTGAGTACCCTGAATGTTAATAATCATTAAACGTGGAGAAACAATGTGATCTCCCTTACTTCCTGTGTTACTCTTCTCGGGCTGCCATAACAGAGTACCATAAATGGTTGGCTTAAGCAACAGAAATTTATTGTCTCAAAGTTCTGGAAGCTAGAAGTTCAAGAGCAGGTGTCAGTAGGGTTGGTCCCTTGTAAGAGAAAATTTGTTACATGTCTCTTTCCTAACTTCTGGTGGTTTGCTGGATTCTTTGACGTTCTTCGGTTTATAGAGGCATCACCCAGATTTCGGCCTTCGTCTTCACCTGAACTTCTTCCTGTGCGCATGTCTGTGTCCAGATTTATCCTTTAAATAAAGACACAGTTGTATTGGATTAGGGGCCCATGCTACTCAACTATGACTTCATTTTAACTTTACTAATTACATCTGCAAAGACCTACCTATTTCCAAATAAGATTACATTCTGCGGTACTGAGGTCTGGGACTTCAACATATTAATGTGGGACATGGGACGCAAAGTTCAACCCATGATTACCAATGGACAAGGAGAGAAGTGTAAGAACTAATACTGTAACATAAAAATAATAGTTTTTCAATATGATTTCAGCTGAAATTCCAATCAGGTGATCATGTTTGCAATGTAGAAGGCAAGGTAATGACACATACTCATTTACTTAAAGAAACTTAGGTTTTGATATTGATTGTATGCTATTGATTAGAAGGTTAAATACACAGTTAATTAAAAAATATTTTTTTATTTGTGGAGAAGGAATTGTATTTTTCCAAACTTTTCCTCTCTTTTCAATCTTATTTTTATTCTTGTTTCTCTTTGTAAAATTAGATGTTGTTTAGCTAGTTATAACATAGAATTTTAATTGCCTGGGATATACATAATGTGTTCAGTGCAGTTAGGTCTTGGTTTGTCATTGTTTTATTAAATTAATAGAAAACTCATTCTTTGTAGCATGTATGTTTTGCTAAAGTTTACTTATCAAATTAAAAAGCAGTACTTGGTACAGTTTAAAAATATGCATGCCAAGTAAATATACTTTGGAAAATCCCTCTTAAAGAAGGAGGAATTGATAAGGAGTTTACTACACTGTTGTTTATAATAGCAAAAATCTAGAAAATCTGAATTACCATTAAAAAAGGACTCCTTAAATAAAGGTATATTCACCTTATGTAATATTACACAGTTATTACAAATAAAGATTTATATCCACATTTGTTGGTCAGGAGCAATGCTCAATATATGTTTTAAAGTTAAAAAAGAAAGAAAAGAAAATTTCCAAGAAATGTGCATCGTATGATGCTGCCTTTATTTAAAAAGGTATATACACGTAAGTGCTCAGATTCTTATTTTATTCAATGGGTTAAAATTCATTCTTCTCAATAAGGTCAAAATGGTTAGCAGCATTGTCCAGATCTCTAATATCCTTAGTGATTTCCTACTGATTTATTTTTTGGTATAATTTTCTTTTAATTAGTGACGAAGGGGCATAAAATATTCAAATATGTTTGTAGAGTTCTCTATTTCTCCCTTTATTTGGTCCCTTTTGCTTTGTTTTGCTTTTGTATTTTGAAGCTCTTTTAATAGGGGCATACACATCTATAAATGGTTATGTCTTCCTGACAAATTACCCTTTTATCACTGTGAAATTTTCTTATTTATCTATTAGAACAGACTTTTTTCCTGATTTTTCTGATATTAATAGATTCCAGCTCTCTTATGCTTACGTAAGACATATATTTTTCCATTCCTTTCTCTTAAACTTTTTTTATATGAAGTTTATAATTTGTGATAACATAAAGTTGGTTACTGCATTGTAACCAGTCTGATAATCTTGGTTTTTGATTGTAACATCTATTCTATTTATGTTTAATGTAATTATTCATTAGGTAGAATTTGGTTTACCATTTTGTTATTTGCGGTCTATGTGTCCTATTTGTTTTTTGTTCTCATGTTCTTTTCCTGCTGGTTTTGAGTTAACCAAATATTACTGTATTCTAATTTAATTCTTCAAATGGCTTTTTAGCAGAAATTCAGAGTAGTTTTTATAGTTAACATTATACTACTTCACAAGAAAAATATAAAAATATTGAGCCAGTGTAGCTATATTTACATGTTTCCTATGTGTGTGCTATTTTTACCATATATGACATATCTGCACATTATAAATCCCATTATACAATGTTGTACATTTTTATTTTTATACTAAGTTGAATTTTTTAAAAAGTAAGAAAGCATAAAAGAAAAATAAAATAAGACGAAATCACAGAGGGAGATAGATCATAAGAGACTCTAACTCTAGGAAACAAACTGAGGGTGGCTGGAAGGGAGGGGGGGGAGGGGATGGGGTAACTGGGTGATGGACATTAAGGAGGGCACGTGAAGTGATGAGCACTGGGTGTTATATGCAACTGATGAACAACTAAACTCTAATTCTGAAACTAATGACACGTTATATGTTAATTAATTGGATTTGAATAAAATAAGATATAGAAAAAGGGAAAAAAAGATATTTTGTATATATATTATCTTTTTACCATTGCAGTGTTTTTAATTTCTTCCTGACAATTTAAGAACCCTAAGAGTATCATATTTTCTTTTCAGCCTGAAAAACTTCCTGTAACATTTCTTGTGTTTTCACTTCTTTGAAAATATTCATAGGTCACAATCTGTTCATAGTTTTTGTCTTTTTCCTTTCCCTTTTTTTCAGATTGGCTTAATCTTATTCACTTATCTTCAAGTTCACTGGTCCTTTTTTATTCTCTCTTCAATCTGCTGTTAATCTTATCAAGTGAATGTTTTATTTGAACACTGCGATATTCAGTTCTAGAATTGCCATTAAATCATTTTTTATAGTTTCCATTTTGCAGAACTCTTTGTATACCTGTTCACTCATTATAATTATAATTATATTCTTTTTTTGTGCTTGGTCATATTTACAATAGCCATAGTCGTCTTTTTCTGCTAATTCAACATCTGAACTGTCTCAGTGTTAGATTCAATTTACTGCTTCTCTTGATTATGGTTCTCATTTTCCTGTTTCTTTGTGTGTCTGGTAGTATTTTATTTTACACTGGATATTTTGGATGACATGTAATAGAGAATCTGGGTTCTATTTTTCCCTGATGAATGTTGATTTTTGTTATGGAAGGCAGTTAACGTTGCTGTATGCAAGGAAATATTTGAGTGTAGTTTATACATTGCTATCTCCTTTCTAGATTTCCCCTCTCAATTTTCAGCTATTTTGACATGCCTGCGCTCAACCCGCCGAATCCTAAAACCAGTAAGAGTATGGTTTTCTAATTGAGCTGTAGGCACCCAACATTATATGAACTAAAGTATCATTAAAAAATATATATATATATAAATGAAAAACTCACATAGTCTCTCTTTTTTCAAGGCTTGAACCATTTGGTCCAGTTTCTATCTGCTTTTAGCTCCTCTCAGTGTTTACAGATAGTTGTTGTTGTATTTTAAATATATTTTATTGATAGTTTATAATTACAAATTTTAGGAGAGTAATCTTACATAATTTATCATTTAGAGAACTTGGATTTTGTGGATTAATTTTGATATAAAAAGAAACATAAAATGTGATGCTTAACAAAATTTGATAATATATCATTTAAAAATATATGAATGGATGGAGCCTGTTTTTTATTTGTTTGTTTGTTTGAGGTATAATTGACATATAACATTATATGAGTTTCAGGCCATGTCTTTCTATATATGTGTGTGTAATTATAGCTATATCTCCCTTGTCCCTGGTGAAGCCAGGGCTTAAATCAATCTAAGCATTCAAATTAATCTTCCCGAGCTAGAATTCCTTGAGTAACAACAAATCTTTTTCTTCATTTTATATAGGGAACAAATTCAATATTCTCTATTCCTCTAAACAAAATCACAAAACAACAGGATATCAAAACATATCCTGCTGAGAAACAGGAACTCTCAGGCATTGTGTGTGGACTGTTAAGTGGTGAAACCTTTCTGGAAAGCAATCTGGCAGTGCTTAGTCAAATGAAGAGTGCATGTACCCAGTGATCTAGCCTACTGATTCACAGCTGTTTAGATCCATAGACATTCTCAAAGAGACTCATGAGTGTTGTGGCCACTGAGATGGTAGTTGAAAAATAAAACATTGCTGAGAATACACAAGCACTGTTTATGGTGGTGGGGTTTTAGGGGTAAACAAAGTGCTCCATACTAAATGAAGTAAGGTCAGTGTGGTAGATATACATTATAATTCATAGACAGCAGTTGGAATCAATAAATCTGATGTACACACATAAAAATGCAGATATTAGGGAGTTGAATGAACAGCAGATGAAAGTGAGATACATGCTTCTTGGGCAACAATATTTATATAAAATAAATACTTGATAAATCAAATTAATAAACTAAATTGCCAGATAGACACAAAACAAAGACTCTTTTTAGACAACACATATGTATTCAAAGTCATGTCTATCAGACCAGAAAAGTAGGTATCTATGGAGAATGGAAATGGGATTGAAACACTGAGTGAAGAATAGACCAAGAAGAACTAATTGGCTTCACAGGGACAGATGATAACAATGTGCAACAAACAGAAGGGTAGGTTCACTTAGCTCTGCCATTAAACATTACTCAAAAGAAGAAAATAACTCTCGTTTGAGCAAAAGAAAAAAAAGAAGATAATTTTGTGTACATTTTAACCTTTCAAAATTTTCTGATGTGTAATTTGAAAATAGGAGCCTAAAGTCACACTTTCAGGAAATAATTCTGAGAAAAAATACAAAAATGTGCACTACTGGAAGCACATTTAATGCTCAGTAATAGGAAATGGTTAAATAAATGATAAGAATATTTAGTCATTAAAATCACATGAATCAAAGATTTAGTGAAAGGAAAAAATAGTTATTACATTAAATAAAGAAATGCATTCAAAACAGGAGTATTATAATTCTAATTTTGTTGGAAATGTACACATGAATAAAATGAAAAGCGCCCCCAAAACATTTACAACAGTGAGTGTTACTTTTCTCTTTGTGGTTTTCTATGCATTTCAAAGAATAGTGAATTTTTTCTAAAAATTCTTTTCAAATTATTTTTATTAATCCTTTTTATTATATCTTCTTTGAGATGCTCCTTATCTTCTTTCAATTTTTTAATTGAGATATTTGTCTTTTTCTAATTGCTTTACAGCTGTTCTTTATGAGTTCTGGGAACTAATGTTTTATGGACCATGCGTGGCAAATATTTCCTCTTAGTTCATGATTTTCCATTTTATTTATTTTCATAGTGTTTTATGCTGTATATGAGTTTTAAATTTCAAGGTCACCAAATGTATCAGTCTTATTATTTGTACTTTATTCTTTTTTGATTCATGGTTAATTCACTCACAATCACAGGTGCATAAAGATACAATTTATTTTGGGTGTATAGAGAGCTTTTTCTCATTTATTTACAATTGACTTCTTTTTGTTTTTTTGTTTATGATATGAATTCATGGCCTAAAATTACTTTCTGCATGAATAACCAGTGGTCCCAGCATGCAACAATCCATTCGTCATCCATTAGGTAATGTCACTTTTTTCACATATGAAATTTTCGTAAATGCCTAGATGGTCTGTTTTTAGAAGCGTTATGGTCTGCTTCATCTTTCTATTAATGTATTCTTCGACCAATAGCACATTATTTCAATCACTATAGCTTCATAACAGGTCTTTCTATCTTTTGGAGTCAGCATCTACCTCCATTTGTCTTTTAAAGAATTATGTCATGTATTTTTAGGTGTTTTTCTCTCATATACATTTTAGGTTAAGTGGTATTCTTTAATAAAAAACCATCTATTCAGGGGTTTTATTGAAACTTCACTGAGTGTTTAAATTAATTTGGGATAGACCAGACATTTTTGTGATTTTCAGATTGACCACCTCAGGATAAGGTACGCCTTCCCACTTATTTAGGTCTCCTTTCATGTCCCACAACTACTTGTTTAATTCCCTTACATATAACAGATTTATTCATAGATGTCTTATTAATCATGTGGCATAATTAGTGGAATAATTTTTCCCTTAACATTATCTTATTGGATGTGGGAAGATATAGTTTTCTATATTTTCCTGAATCTGTTGAACATGCTAAAGTCTGTCATTAGCTTAAATAGTTTAATATTTTCTTGGAATTTCTATGTACATAGTCACATTTGCTACTAATAAAATAAATGTTTTCTTTATTTTAAAATATTTCATTTCTGTTATAGCATTAAAAATGTGTACTCTGAACTCAACTGCCTGGGTTTGTTTCAAATTTGCCACTTTCAAGCCATGTGAATGTGGGAAATTTATATAACCCCCTCATGCTCCAGCTTTCTCATCCACAAGATGAGGAAAATAATAATATCTACCTCATGGGGATGTGATGTGGAATATATGATATATATTAGAAAAGAGTCTGATATATGGTGAACACTAAAATAAAATTTATTATTACTAAATTGGCTTGGATCCTTAAAATAATAGTGAACAGAAGTTGTCGTAGCAGAATTCTTATATCTGATTTTAATATATTTTCATGGCTTATAAAATTCCATTATTGAGATTTTATTATTGTCTTTTTCATAAATACCTGGCAAATTGCAAACATGTCTATTAATTCCCCACCCCAAAGTGACTTTGAAGTTCCTTCCAAAAGGAAGTAGAGTTGATACCTTCTTCACCCGTTAAATCATACAGGCCTTGTGATTTGCCTTGAGTAACAGAATGACATGATTCCACTATCTCTTTCAACCCTCCCAACTGTCATGTGAACAACCTTGGTTAGTCCACTGTAAGATAAGTGATCATGTGGACTGGAGACATGGCTTCTAGGCTGAGGCCATTATAGACCAATTAACATGAGAGCTGACTGCAGATCCCTAAGTGAGCTCAGCCTAACCCAGAAAACTCATCAGCTGTGCTTTTCCCAATTTGTAACACAAAGAACTGTGAGGTGGGGCTGGCCCAGGGCCTCCTGTGCCCACTCAAAGCTTCACGTGCCCAGCCACGAGGCCAGCATCCCAAGAGGCACCGAGCGCACAGCTCTCCCTCCCAGTTGACTCCAAGCCTGCCCAACCTCTAATAGATAGATAGGTAAATAGGTAGGTAGATGATAGATAGATAGATAGATAGATAGATAGATAGATAGATAGATAGATAAATTTCTGGGTAAACAAATGACTATTGTCGTAAGCCATTAAGTTTTATTACTAACTGATACAATATTCTTTATTTTATTTCTTACATTTCTAACATTTTTATATTAAGATTCTAGGAGAGAACAAGTGTAAATATCCATGTATTGAACACTCTGCTTCAAAAATTATCAGTATTATATCATTGCTGTTTCGTCTCCCCAACTCCCCTGGCAATTTTTTTAATGGAATATTTTAAAACAACATTTAAAGTAGATTCCAGATACGCTACCATTTCAACTGTGTGTGTGTGTGTATTTCATATCTTTAAGCAATCAGAGTTTTTTTTAATATATTATTACAATACCAGAATCTCATTCAATAAAATTAATAAGTTATTGGTATTACCTTGTACTTATTTAATGTTTAATTTTTCTTGACTGACCCATAAAATGTATTTTGAAGATACTTGTAAAAATTAGAATCCAAGTAAGTTCTACAAATTGTACTTGGTTATTTCTTAGGACTCTCTCTTTTTTTCTCTCTCTTAAGACTCCTTCAATTTTAACAGTGCCCTCAACTATTTAAACATGCAAATATTGTTAAATAAACTGGGTCGTTTGTTATGCAGAATATCCTGCTTTCTAGACTTGGCAGATTGCATTTTTATGGTATCATTTAATATGTTTCTCTATTTTTTGCATTTCCTGTAAACTCTTTTCATAATATTGATCTCAATTTCTAACCACCTTTTATAAGAGTGTCATTGAACCTTTAATTATATCTGAAGAATGTTGTCATAAGTATTCAAAGAAAGCACAGCTTTTTTTTCATATTCTCTAGACTCTTTTTCAGCTTAACATTCCATGAATATCTTTCTAGAACATTTTATATAAAAAAGATAACTTGAGAGTGACCTCAAATTGTGGGAAATCATGTTTTAAAAATAAGTTGACTTATCATTTCAACTAGAATGCCCTATTTACGTTGGCCAAGAATGCCTTTGATTACACTCACTTAGAGAAAAACTCTCCTGGAGGAAACGAAAATAAAAATTCACTATATTGCAGTAAGATTTTTGATAATATGGACATATATTTAACCATCAAAAATGTTAGCCCAAAGTTAAAATGTGACTATCATATAAAATCAAACCGTTTCAATTATTTAAAAATTAAATTCTTCCTTTCCAAAAATCTATAAAAATTAAGAAGATTTTCACTGGATGATAGATTTCCATATATTTATTTAGGATTTGTAGAAGAGAAGAGAAAGAGCTCTTTAGAAAATTTTACCATCGTATATCACATATTTTGCCAGAATAAATATTATACAGGACAACTAATTGACATGTGCCGGAGTCACATTTTGTTGCTGTTACTCTGGCCTGAATCATCCCAGAATAGGAGAGGCATAGTAATTTTGTGATAAACGTTTGCGTAGTTTCTGACATTGAAGGCCAAAAAAATGGTATAGAACCAGGAAGTAAGTTCTGTCTGGCCAGTGCTGATGTGGGCGCTTAAATCCACACATATCCTCACAGACATTTATGCATAGGACACACACGCACTCATACTCTTTGGTTCTTTGCTTTCAGACAACATTGTTAACTAAATATGCTTTGTAATGAATATACTAAATGATTTTTAGATACTTAGATAGTTTGTTTCATATTCACCTTGAAATACATTAAATATCAGGCATATATGATTTTAATGATTTCAGTGTGTCTCCTTTGCAGTCCAGGATGCTGAATTGCAGAGGTGTTTGGTTTTTAAGGGAGAGGGAGAGAAAGAGAGCACACATGCACGCGCAAGTGCATGCATGGGTGAGCAGGGAAGAGAGGAGCAGGAGAAGGAGAGAAAGAATCCTGAGCAGGCTCCATGCCCAGCTCGGAAACTGACTCGCGGCTCTATCTCACAACCCTAAGATCATGACCTGAGCCAAAATCAAGAGTCAGCCTCTTAACCCACTGAGCCATCCAGGTGTCCCATGCAGAGGTGTTTTTACTCCATATATGGCCTGAAATGAATGATGCTTGCCCATAAATTCTGCCATACTGCACACAGGAAAGAAACGTAGTGACTGAGCATTTCCACTAAATTTTCTCAGGTACTATAGACCTTAACACTTCTGTAATCTAATTATTTTGTTGGTTTTTCTTAGAACTGCTATAGACATTTCCTTTTTAAAGAAAAACGTAATGGAAAAAGTTTCATGCGTTTAGTAGAAATTAAAAAAATTAAGAAACCTTGTGATTTTTACACTTTTCACCCATCTTTTGACAGTAACTACCTAGCTTTATTGTTTGCTTTTAATTATCAATTTAATTCATGAAAACAATTTTAGTAAAATGACGTCCTCAGGTCATTATGAAAATAAGAGTTTTGCAAGGGAGAATTATTGGTTTTATTCCAAGTTCATATGGAAATTTAAGACTTAAAATAATTCCTTACAGATAGTTTTCTCTAGACATATCTACCATCACAACCCAGAAATTATATGATGTTTTGGAAGGTAGGAAAAAATATAAAATTTCATGTAGTAAAAAATTAACAAAACTATTTTGTAAAATATGTTTGCTTTTATTACAGCAAGTATGTTTGCATTGAAGAGTATGGAAACTGCCAGGTGAATAAAAATTGAGCTTGTTTTAATAGTCTAAACTTCTGTGAGAATCAAGTAATCTGAGAGCATTGAATCTCTACTCATTAATCTTGTGTATAGACCGTATGCCGTGCCACTAACCCACTAATAGGATTCTCTTTGTATTTAGGAAGTAGTGCCTGCAAGGTAGTCAAGTGGACTATATACTTCCATTAGCCTAAAAAAGGTACTGTAGTTTGGGGCACCAGGAGTCGTTTCTTCTTTGTGTTTTCTTCCGATTGGCGGTATGAAAAAGGGGGTCAAGAGTCAGATCTCCATGTTGGATTCATCTGTGTAACTTCTTGTTGTGGAAATGTGGACAAATTGCTTTACTTCTCTGAACCCATTTCTTCATGGGTAAGTTGAAGGGGTAACCAATTTACCTATATTATTAATATTCTATGATTCTAAGAAATGACCACTGAGTTAAGGGAAGTCTTTCTTTTATGTGTGAAAAATCATAATCTCTGAGATTATCTATGAGAAAGAATTATGCCCTTCTCAACTATTAATCTTCATATATTGAACAAATACTTTGCAAAATACTGTCCTGGCCATCCTTAAAAATAAAGCTGCAACTCTAAAAGCACCTTTTGTCATGTATTATTGTCATTATTATTTTAGCTCAGCAAAAACCATTTAATTAGATGAGTTTGTTTTTATAGGTATTTAAAAGTTGACTAAAAATTCCACCTTTCAGTGAGTTGTGTTGGTATAACATAAATAGCCATATGTAAGTAACTCAAACAGTTAAAAATAAGAAAAAAGAGAAAGAAAAGACTTCATTCAAATAGAACGAGATCTCTCATGTAAGAATAGGATAGAGATTTTTGAGGTTCCTGCAAATGGACTAAACACCAAATGTCTTTTCATGTACACTTGGAAAATGATTTTAGCACATTATGTTTGTTTTTAGCCTTTAAAAATATAAGTAAACAAAACTTATGGCAGAAAGTGAAAGCAGAATAAATCAAGAATATATAAAATTCAAATATATACTTCTCAAAGTAAACCAAGTGCCCCTTAACTCTTCTAAACTTCCAGTATTAACTTATGGCATAATATCAGATTACTCTAGGTGTATATATTCTGTGACATAAAAACAGACACTAGATGGGGGCGCCTGGGTGGCTCAGTCATTAAGCGTCTGCCTTCGGCTCAGGTCATGATCCCAGGGTTCTGGGATCGAGCCCCGCATCTGGCTCCCTGCTCAGTGGGAAGCCTGCTTCTCCCTCCCCCATTCCCCCTGCGGGTGTTCCCTCTCTCACTGTGTCTCTCTCTGTCCAATAAATAAATAAAATCTTTTTAAAAAAATACACTAGATACATTAATTTTTATGATTGTAAGTTTTTAAAATAACTATTAAGGTGATGCATGAGCCTGATTTTAAGTTAAACTCAGAATGCAGCAAAAAGCAATATCCTTATACATAAATTCTACACATTGGTTGGTACACAGCACTAGAATAAATTGCTAAAACTGAAATTGTTAAAAAGAGTATTGGATTTTGTCAGATTGCTCTCCAAACTTGTGCTCCTACCAGCAGAAGAAAGTCCTAATTTTATCACACTCCCACCAACACTTTCCATTATATATCTTATTCTAATTTGGTTATTCAAATCTGATGTTGCATCTTCAATACTTATAATACACACACTTCACAAAATTCCTGATAGCCTTCTATCTTTTGATGCCATTTAAAAAAATTAATTTATTTCCTCAACCAGTTGGATCTATGTCTTAAACTACAAAATGCACAAACTCATTATATTATAAACATAAGCCTTAAATCTTATCAATTTTTTTCTGTCTTTCTTTCACAAGTGCGTTACTTACCATAATAAAAAGTTATGTTTCTATTCTATGCTTTGTCATAATTTACATAATTATCTGAATTAGCAAGTTGACATTGTGGGTTTCCATTTTTAATATATTAATTTGTATTTTAGCAAACAATTTAAGTTAAATTACAGTTTCTCACTTGCACATAAGTTTTATAAACCATATTGATTTCATGGAATATGTACATAGTTTATCTCATTAATAGAAAAGAGTAAATCAATTTTTTTAATGCCTTTCACTTTTTTCTTTTTCTTATTGTTTTTTACATGTACATACTTTACGGTCAAGAATGCAAAATGAACATTATCGGGCACGTACCTTTATTTGTAATTATTTCCTTATGATAGATTCCAGAAGTCGTATTATTATGTCAGTTATTTTCTTCTTTATTGTGTTTGGTATGTATTACAATGTTGTTTTCCCCAAAACAGTTATATCAACTAGTTACCATTAATTTAAGAAAATAAAACTGTCATTAATAATTATTATTATTTATTTTGCATTTGGTTTTTTAAAGAATGAAAATGCTTCTGCATTTATGTTATTTGTGTGGCTTTTATAACTAGAACCATGGCTTTTATAACTAAATGTTTGTTTACTAGTTTTATGTATCCTTAATGAATACATAAATCTGATTATCTATTCATGCTTTAAAATTTTCTTTTACATTTGTATGTTTTAAGTTTATTAACTCTTCATTGGATGATATTTTCCTATTCTTTTCTTTTCATTTTTTATTTTAGGGTATGTTTGATTATGGGTTTTTTGACACATAATTTTTCAATTTTGAAGGAGCCAAATCTTTTCTTTTGTGATTACAACAGTTATGTCTAAGCTTATACAGGTAAGACTCAGCGATTAATTAGTTCTAGTATCTTCTGGATTTTCTTGATATGGTATTTGCCTCCAAAATCTATTTTAGAAAACAAATTATAAAAGCAATCAATTTAATAAGAAGAATATTTTAGTTTCCTGGTCTCGATTCCAACGTGTGTGTATGGGGGGCTGGGGGGAGGGTTCCACACAACACCAAACCATTCTTGGGCATTAGCAAGGACTCTGAGAATTCAATTCAATTCTGACACTATCTTCCTGGAGATAGCATCAGATTCCACAGATTGAGGGCCCAGTCCCACAAAACTGCCCCAACCACTTTCGACTCCAATCATAAGCCCAGGCTGTTACCTGTGCTTTTGATGACCAGCTACAAATTGGAGGTTCCAATGACCCCCACTTGGACGGCAATTCCAAGTCTAGGTTACTACATACACTTCTGACCCATTGGCTCTAACTTAGAGAGAGCTTCCCATGATCTCTTCCTCGGGTTTGATTAATTTGCTAGAGCAGCTCACAGAACTCAGAGAAACATTTGACTTACTAAATTATCAGTTTATTTATTTATTTTTAAAGCTTTTATTTATTTATTTGACAGAGAGAGAGAAAGAGAGACAGCGAGAGAGGGAACACAAGCAGGGGGAGTGGGGGTGGGAGTGGGAGAAGCAGGCTTCCCGCTGAGCAGGGAGCCCAACGTGGGGCTCGCTCGATCCCAGCCTAACTGACTGAGCCACCCAGGTGCCCCTATCAGTTTATTATACAAGAATATAAGTCAGGAAAAAGCCAGTTGGAGAAAGATGCATACGGCAAGGTATGAGGAAAGCACGCGGAGCTTCTGTGCCCCATCCAGATGCACCACTGTCCTCACTTTGGGCATATTCACCAATGCGAGCTCTCTGAGCCTTGTCCTCTAGGGTTTTTGTGGAGGTTTCATTACATAGGCCTGGTTAACCATTGGACATTGAAGATTGATTCAACCTCCAGACTCTCCCTCTTCCCCGGAGGTTACCATGTAGAACTGAAGTTCCAACTCCAATCTCCTGGTTGGCTCACAAGCTCACAAGCTCACAGCCCTATCCTTAAGTGCTCTCAAAGGTCGCCTCATTACCATAACAAAAGTACCTTTATCATTCTCACCACTTAGGAAATTATAAGGGTTTTAGGAGCTCTGTGCCGGAAACCGGATGAAGACCAAAATCATATTTCTTATTATAGATCAAAGTCTCACAAAGATTCTCTTTCTAAATAACATAATCTGCTTCTATAAAAATTATTTTAAAAAGCTATTTAAAATAAATATTTATCAATTTGTGTGGGTGCAATAAGGTGGATATTTTAACCCTTTTATTCAGTAAATCTTAAACTGTAGGTCAAATTGGCAACAGACACATTCATGTATAGAAAGATTTCCCACAAATTTTTCACTCACAGGTAAACTACTTGGAAAGAATAAGAACTTTTCATCCTTTTAAAAAGTTTTTAACACAATAACTTTTTTTTATTTAAAAGTAATGCATATTGTCTTAGTTTCCTATTAAAATTTCCACAAATTTGGTTGCCTGTAACAACACATATTCTTTCTCTTACAGTTCTGAAGGTCAAAAGTCAAAAATGAGTCTTCAGGAACTGAAAGTCAAGGTGACCACAGTGCTGGTACTTTCTGGAGGATCCTGGGAAGAATCTGTTCTTTGCCTCTTCCAGCTGCTAGAGGTTGCCTGCCACATTCTTTGGATCCTGGTTGCTTCCCTCCAATCTCTGCTTCTCTCTTCATATCACCTTCTCCCCTGGCTGGCTCTGCTGCTTCCCTCTCACAAAGGCCACCATGATTATATCTGACCTACCCAGATAATTCAGGATCATCTTAACTTAGATTATCCAAGATCACATTTACAAAAGACTTTTTACCATATAAGGTCACATTCACAGGCTCTGGGGATTAGGATGTGGAAATATTTAGGAGACCGTTATTCAGACTACCACACCAAAGAAAGCAACCCTTTAGATAGAATCATGAAATTGTTTCAATTAAACCTACAGAGACAAAAAGTTACATTGTGTTTTTTAAAAAGGATTTTATGTATTTATTTGTCAGAGAGGAAGAGAGCACAAGTGGGGGAGCGGCAGGCAGAGGGAAAAGCAGGCTTCCTGTTGAGCAAGAAGCCTGATGCAGGAGTAGATACCAGGATCCTGGGATCATGACCTGAGCCAAAGGCAGCCACTTAACCGACTGAGCCACCCAGGTGTCCAAAAAAGTTACACTGTTTTGTGGAATGATTGATCAATCTTATTAAAAAGAAAAATTAGAGAAAACCAAGAAGAAAAAAATAGAAACAAAAATTATTATATTTTTTAATTCTTTCCCAAGTCTATATATGAATGCTTTTTTTAGTAATACCTCTATATTTGCACCCTTTCCACTCTACCATTCAATAAAGGCTACCACTGAAGGTATGTAAGGAAGTGATATTGACGTGAACTCAATCCAAGTTTTTCAGGGGACTAAAGAAAGAAAAATGTAATTACACATATTTAAGTATTCTTCACTGATATCTCAGAATAACACTGATTTATTCAATTTATTTAGTAAGAATATTTAAGGAGGAGCGGGGTGGGCGAAAATGAAGAAGGTGGTTCTTGGCTCCATTTGCCTTTGCAAATTCATCAAAATCACAGCTTGATCTGCTCCCCTGTAATGATATCCTGGCAGTTTGTAAAATTGCAGTTCAGTTTTAAATTAGTTTACGTTTCATAGAATAATTTCTTTTCTATCAATCTTTATCTCCACTCTTCGCAACTACCACCTCCAAAACTTTGAAGCTATCCTTTGCAAGATACCTAGTCTCACTTTGTCATTTTAATCACTTGTAACAACCTCATGAACCATAAATCCCTATATGCATAGTTTCTATTGCCTTTTGCACTTCTGTGCTTATAAAATATTTCCAGTTGAAAGTAATGAGATGTCTAACCATCTTATACTTTCGTATTTTGTATTTGATTCCAATATAACCAGCTATTGCTTAACTAGCATAATAAATTAAGTAATAGTGCAATAAAATGAAATCCAGTCAACAAAGATTTCCTACTGAGTGCACAGCATTGTGCTAGATGGTGGGAGAAAGATATGTATAAACTCTGTCCCATTTTATGAGTTAACATTTTCAGTGAGGATAGCAATTATATTTTTGCTCCTAAGGATTCTCCCCTGAGGCAGCTGATTCCCCTGAGGCCCTCTTGAGGTATGAGGGGCTTCGTATTGTTTCCCAGTCCCCTCCACTTGCTCCTCATTGTGACTCTCAGATGATTCTCTTCGTTCTCTGGACAGCCCACCAGTTTTGAATCTCATCGCTTACTGAGGTGGTTATCTGTGGAATCCCTATTACAAGTCCATATGTCTCAAATGTTTGTTCCTGGTTTCCCGATCCTGTCTGATTCTCAGCTATTGGTCTACACAGAGATACTTCTTCCAGTTCCCTGGACTCTCAGGTCTTAAAACTCCTGTCCTTTAAAGACCTTATCTTCCACCTGTCTCAAACACTCTACTTGTATGATTATGAATAAACACAACCCTTTTATAATTTCAATTCCTTTTACTCTTTTAGCACCACCTTCTTTCCTTCCTGCACATTCTCTTTGGTTCTCTGGCTTCAGCATTCTTCCAAACCTACTGAAATGTCCAATCCTACGATCCCATCCCTTTGCATTCACTTCCGTCTTCTTCATGTATTTTTTGCTGCTTATCTGGCTGAAACTTTATATCTTTACAACACTCCCATGAATTCATCTTCAGCTTTCATGCTTTTCTCTTACTTGGCAAATCACCACCTGATGAAACCAGCTCTCCACCTAACCCACACCTACACCAGAGCGACTGAATGCGGTAGTTGAAAAGCATGGAATGACACCACCGGGGACCTGAAAGGAGCCATCAGTTACCTGGTGCTCACCTCTGCCATGCTCCATACCTCTTCTCTTCCAACTCCCAACACCGCCTCCTTCCTCATTGCTCGCCGGTGAGAAATTTCTTCCCGTAGAAATGAGAAAATGGAAGCTATCAGAAAAAGGATTTCTAGATTCCCTTTTTATATCTCCAATTTGCAGGCATTTATACCCATGAACTCTGCATTTATTGAGCTGTTTTGCTTTTTATCTAAAGCTAACTCCTCTACGTGTGCACGGGATCTTATTCACCAGCAATTCTTCCCTCTATTTCCTATGTCAGCAAATTTTCTCCCATTACTGGATTATTTCCAGCATCATACAAGCATGCAGTCAGTTGACTCATCATAAACAAACAAAAAAAAAGGTAAAACCTTCTTTTGTTCCTACTTTCCCCGCCAATCACCACTCATTTTTCTACTACCCTGTGTGTCAAAACTTCTCAAAAAATCATTTATATTGGATGTGTGTGTCTAGTTTCTTTCCCTGAAACTTTTAAATTAAAAAATTAGCTTTATTTTTTTAAACAATTCAAAGTCATTTGTATAATATTCAAAAGCATGTAGGACTAAATGTTGGGAAAAAAAATAGTTGGAACATTGATAACAATTCCTGAATTACCAAGTTGATGGTATCATGACTTCTAAAAAGATAGAAGAAAAGTTATGAGTATTATTTCTTTGGAATATTTGAAATGAAAATGACCATACAAATAGGACTGAGAGGCACTGATGTTTTCATACATTAACAATAATTGCATTTATCTTATTTTTTTTTATTTTGTACTTATACGGGGCTATACCTGGTCAGGTCTCTCAACATCCAGTAAGATGTAAATCTATACTTTATGGACATACTTTTATTAATGTAGCATTAAAGGTGAACAAATAATCCAATAGAAAACTTTCTCTTATAATTAAACTTAAATTTGTTGAATTTTAAACTGGGTTTGAGATTTGTTTGGAGAATAAGAAAGTTATTTTCCTGGGACAAATATTTCAGAACCATTGTCTAGCCTCAGGTTATATGCTTTTTAATAAAAAAAATGTTAAAAGGTCTAGTTGTGAGAACATTTCCTGTAATATTTGATTTCATTTCAAGGTAAATGAGAAGTGAAGTTTCAAGCCACATTCTGAAACCATTTAGCCTTTCCAGTCATGCCCAGTGACGCCAAACTTGAATGTTTTGAAAAAGGTTAATTGCTCACAGTGCCAACACTCGGGAAATATTTGCACAGTCTTCCTTCGGTGCATATCAATCTGAGTGCTGCTTTTATTTCATCTTCATAAAGCATTAGATTAAAAAATTAGTTTCAGAATGGATGGCATTTCTAAATACTCAGTTACACCATAAACCACCTCGTCTCCAGTCATAATACCTAGGTCAGTTTACTTCCCTTAACTCTAAATCCAGAACTGCTGATTTCATGGAAATAAATTCTGAACGAAGTGTGTTCACATAAACAAGGAATTAAATGTTAGCTATAGAGATTGCACACTCCTTTGTCTCTCTATTTACCAAGCGAACGATTTACTAGTAAAAGGAACACATCAGGGACGCCTGGGTGGCTCAGTCGGTTAAGCCTCTGCCTTCGGTTCAGGTCATAATTCCGGGGTCCTGACATTGAGCCCCGTGTTGTCGGGCTCCCTGCTTAACAGGGAGACTGCTTCTCGCCCTCTCTCTGAGCTACCCCCC
This sequence comes from Ursus americanus, assembly GCF_024610735.1. Taxonomy (NCBI): domain Eukaryota; kingdom Metazoa; phylum Chordata; class Mammalia; order Carnivora; family Ursidae; genus Ursus; species Ursus americanus. The sequence continues at coordinate 43,508,203 of NC_142139.1, read as the reverse complement.
TGCTTGTGCTCGCTCTCTCTCTCAAATAAATAAATAAAATTAAAAAAAATGAAAATAAAAAAGGAATACATCGTCTTTATTATTTCTATGTTAAAAATATTTAATTATATTGCTTCGAAGTATTTACTGTTTAATAAACTATAGTTCTGCTCTTGGGTGGTCAGCTCGTGATGGAAAAGGAAAGTAATTATGGTGTACCATCTGCTTTTTTAGATGTTTTTGCCCTATACAACGTGCACACAAAAGTTGACTAGAGCTTTTACTAAAGAATGTCATTAAGAATGGTGAGAAACAGTGGAGGAGAATGAATGAGAACAGAGATGTTTCCAAAGCGAATTAATCAGTTATATGAAGGCAGGGGCAGACTGAAATGAGGTGCCAAAAAAAATGGCCGGGGGCAGGGGGCGGGGGAGGGATTTCAAGATGACATCATAGTTTCTAGCTTGGGTGTCTGGATAGAAGACAAAGCCGTCCAAATAATAAAGAAAGAGAAACTGGTTTGGGGGAAAAACCATGAATTCACCTTTGGCTATGTTTCATTTAAAGTGCCCCCAAAATACAGATTGACACTGATATTTTTTAAGAAAGTGGTCAAAATGTAAATTCTGGAGTTGTAAGAATACGGTTGATCGGTGAAGCTCTGTGGTAAGACTTGTAGGAGCAAAAGGCATCTGCCTGAGGAGAGCATCTTAGAACACGCGAACCTTAAAGAAACAGGCAGAAGAAAACTAGCCGGGGTGATTTAGAGAGAAGTTCTTCCAATGGGGCTTGGAGGTCAGGTTTGTGTGGACTCATCTCCACAACATTGCACAAACCATTCAAATAGCCTCCCCTTCTCTTCCTGCTCACGAGCCCTATGTATCCTGCCAGGTGCTAGCCTCCTTTCTCCCCAGCTCAGAGTGCAGCTTTCGATACTCATAAAAGCATTTCATCCGAAAGTATCCTTTTGGCAGCTGACACCCTTAATTATTGCTTAAAATTTCAATCTTAAAAAAAAAAAAAAGCAATTTTACCCTCTCCTCAGGCTTCTAACTCTCCCTATTCTGTGCTACTTTTTTCAATGATACTTACCATGCTCTGGGATACCATAAGTTTTATTTTTATGTATGTTTACTATTTATTAAGTGTTTCCCTCATAAGGGCAGGAGTTTTAATATTTTTTTTTCATTGATATATTCCAAGTGTCCACAGTAGTGCTGACTACATATCAGGTACTCAATAAATCTTTGTCGAATTCGTTAATAAAGGCATACTTATTCTACAGCTATTTCTCATGGTGGTTGTTTTTGTCTCTCACTGGGGGGCTCCTTGTTACTTCCAGACCATTCTCTCTGCTTGACTATGAAATCACCAGTGTTGGATTCCATATAATCAAACTCCAGTCCCTCCATATCTTCCTGTTATCATCATTTACCTCTTACATTCCCAGGATATTCACCCCTCCCCACCTTCCTATAAATTTACCTTCCTGGATTTCGGTTATTGGGTTACTGTCAGTCTCCTTAACCCTATATACTGAATAACTTGTGTTTGCTCCCCCGGATCTACTCCCCATTCTTCTCCACTCTGTTCTGTGTCCCATGTGGATTGCATCAAAGATCTCCCTTGACTTCTGGCTTCTTCATGGGTTAGGCCAATGGAGTGGCTGTAGAACACTAGAGAGCAGGAGGAGCTCACACTATTCCCAGAATCCCCTCCCACCCGGTAATGGTGGCTTGGTTTGTGATCCCATCAGACGATGATCTCCATGTAACGTCCTTCTAACTAGGTTCCAGCTTCCTCTTCTTGAGCCTTAAAGTTTAGGATTGTTAAGCCATTGATAATCACAGGGTACTGTACGACTATTCCACGTGGGATCCTTAAACTTGAATCCCCATCTGTAGTCATCAAACTTTTCTCAAATTGCCCATTTTGAATTTGCCATTTCCCTTCTGCTAGATCGCTGACTGATAGAATCTCCTATTTTCTACTTTATTCTTTCTAGTATTCAGCTTCAGAAAATTCCTACCTGATTGCAATCTTTAGTCCATTGATCTTATTATCTTTCACTGTCCTTCATTCGCCTTATGTCCTCTCTCCCCTCCTGCCCAGCTCACATTTCATCATCAGTCCTTGTAATCATGCTCGCTCTTCCATCCTCAGCCTCTCTGTCCCACTCTCTGTCCCACTCTAGAAAATACACCTCATTAAATCAGCTTTCTCCCCACATTCTGTGCCTGCACCCATGCGGTGAACGCAGCAGGAAAAAAGCACGTAATCATGCTGAATTCATGATCACTAACGAAACCGCACTCTTAACAGCACCTGGCAGTCACACCGTACTCCCCCATTCATTCACTCCCTCTCATCTCTTCTACATGATTTTATGCTGCTCCTTTCTCTTCTCAAGCTGCTGAAATCTCTCTGATCTCCATTCTCAACTGATGACTGTTTCTTTTTTCACTAAGGAACTTGTAGCAATCAGAGGAATTCTTATGTTTATACGTATCCTTCTACTATGATTTGTGTCACATTTTCTAACTTCTCTCCTGTTCCTATGGAGGAATTATCTAGGTAAAGCTAACCCTTTTTTGGTTATTTGTGCATTACATCCCTTTCTCTATTTCTTTCTTTTTTTTTTATTAATGATTTTTTATTATATTATGTTAGTCACCATACAGTACATCCCCGGTTTCCGATGTAAAGCTCGATGATTCATTAGTTGCATATAACACCCAGTGCACCATGCAATACGTGCCCTCCTTACTACCCATCACTGGTCTATCCCATTCCCCCACCCCCCTCCCCTCTGAGGCCCTCAGTTTGTTTCTCATAGTCCATAGTCTCTCATGTTTCATTCCCCCTTCTGATTAACCCCCCTTTCTTTATCCCTTTCTTCCCCTACCGATCTTCCTAGTTCTTATGTTCCATAGATGAGAGAAATCATATGATAGTTGTCTTTCTCTGCTTGACTTATTTCACTTAGCATTATCTCCTCCAGTGCCATCCATGTTGCAGCAAATGTTGAGAATTCGTTCTTTCTGATAGCTGAGTAATATTCCATTGTATATATGGACCACAACTTCTTAATCCAGTCATCTGTTGAAGGGCATCTTGGCTCCTTCCACGATTTAGCTATTGTGGACATTGCTGCTATGAACGTTGGGGTGCATATGGCCCTTCTCTTCACTACGTCTGTATCTTTGGGGTAAACACCAAGTAGTGCAATGGCTGGATCATAGGGTAGCTCAATTTTTAACTTTTTAAGGGACCTCCACACTGTTTTCCAGAGTGGCTGTACCAACTTGCATTCCCACCAACAATGTAGGAGGGATCCCCTTTCTCCACATCCTCTCCAACAATTGTTGTTTCTTGCCTTGTCTATTTTTGCCATTCTAAGTGGCGTAAGGTGGTATCTCAGTGTGGTTTTGATTTGAATTTCCCTGATGGCTAATGATTTTGAACATTTTTTCATGTGTCTGTTAGCCATTTGTATGTCTTCATTGGAAAAGTGTCTATTCATATCTTCTGCCCATTTTTTGATTTGTTTATCTGTTTCTAGTGTATTGAGTTTGAGAAGTTCTTTGTAGATCTTGGATACCAGTCCTTTATCTGTAGTGTCATTTGCAAATATATTCTCCCATTCCGTGGGCTTCCTCTTAGTTTTTTTGACTGTTTCCTTGGCTGTGCAGAAGCTTTTTATCTTGATGAAGTCCCATAAGTTCATTTTATCTTTTGTTTCTCTTGCCTTTGGGGATGTGTCATGAAAAAGGTTGCTTTGGCCGATGTCGTAGAGGTTGCTGCCTATGTTCTCCTCTAGAATTTTGATGGGTTCCTGTCTCACATCAAGGTCTTTCATCCATTTGGAGTTTATTTTTGTGTATGGTGTGAGAGAGTGGTCAAGTTTCATTCTTTTGCATGTAGCTGTCCAATTTTCCCAGCACCATTTATTGAAGAGACTGTCTTTTTCCCATCGGATGTTTTTTCCTGCTTTATCAAATATTAGTTGCCCAAAGAGCCTTTCTCTATTTCTTATTCTTATTCTCCCCACTCTTTGTGTATTACTATTTCCTATGCTACTAAATTATTCTCATGAATATACAAAGATGTGGTTATTTCTTCCATCTTACAACAGATAAAATTTTATTTGAACCCATTTCCCCATCCAGCTGCCGACCCATTTCTCACTTTTTCTTACAGCAAATTTCCTTGATAAGGTTTATAATAGTTACTGACTCCAGTTCCTCTCTCCCTATCGTGTCTTGAACCCTTGCCAGTTAGGTTTTTGCCCCCTACAAATCCACACACAAAAAAAATCAAGTCACCAGTAATCTCCACATTGCTAACTCCAATGGCCAGCTCTCAGTCCTTATCATACCGGATCCATCCGGCATGTGGCACAGCGACTATTTCTCCACCTTGAGATGCTTTTTCACTTGGCTTCTGGCACATCATACTGTCTTGGTTTAGCATCGATATGTCTGGCTGCTCCTTCTCATACTCCTTTCCTAGTTCCTCTTCATTCTTCCAACCTTAAAGCATGGGAATTCTCTTAAACTTAGTTCTTTTTTCCTTGTAATATATTTTTTCTGTTTTATTTGTATATTATGAGGTGTTGTAATATTTATTTTAATTATACAACTGTATTCATTTCAATTATAATTAAATGTAATTACATAATTAATATAATAATTTAATACATATTAAATAATTATAATATAATGTAATTATAATATTAAATATATTGTATAAAATTATTTTTAGTATTAGTATTTGGCAATAACTGCAGTTGGAAACATTTGACCAGTTTCCTTGAACATTTTAGATGTTTGATTTTTTTTTACTTTTTTCTGCTTTCTTGAGGTATAATTGACAAATAAAATTGCAATATATTTAAAGTATACAACATGAAGATTTGATACACGTCCTCTGCTTATTTTTTAATTGGATTATTTGGGGGGGGTTGCTAGTAAATTGTAAGAGTTCCTTGAATATATTGGATATTAACCTCTGATAAGTTATGTATCTTGCAAATAAATATTTCTCCCATTACACAGCTTACCTCTTTATTTTGTTGATGCTTTCCTTTGCTGTATAGATGCTTTTAAATTTGATGTAGTCTTAGGGACCCTTGGGTGGCTCAGTTGGTTAAGCATCTGCCTTTGGCTCAGGTCATGATCCCAGAGTCCTGGGATAGAGTCCTGGGATCGAGTCCTGCCCTGGGCTCCTTGCTCAGTGGGGAGAATGCTTCTCCCCCTGCCTGCTGCTTCCCTGCTTGTGCTCTCTCTCTGGCAAATAATTAAATAAAATCTTAAAAAAAAAATGATGTAGTTTCACTTGTTTATTTTTGCTTTTGTTGCCTCTGCTTTTGTCAACTATTTCAAAAAATTATTGCCAAAAGCAATGCCAAAGAGTTTACTCCCCATGTTTTCTTCCAGGATTTTTATGGCTCAGGTCTTACATTCAAGTCTATATTGAGTTGGTTTCTGTGTCTGGTGTAAGATAGGAATCCAGTTTCATTCTTTTGCACATGGCTGTCCATTTTCCCGGTATCATTTATTGAAGAGACCATTCTTCTTCATTGTATATTCTAAGATCCTCGGCCAAAAATTACTTCATCATATATACATGAATTTATTTGGGGCTTTCTGTTCCATTCCATTAATCCACGTGTCTGTGTATATGTCAAACACCATACTGTTTTTCATTACTATAGCCTTGTAATATCGTTCGAAATCAGGCCGTGTGATGTCTCTGCAGCCTTTGTTCTTCTTTCTCAAGACTGTCTTGGCTATCTGGGTCTTTTGTGGTTCCTTATGAATTCAAGCATTTTTTTAGTCTCTCTATGAAAAATGCCACTGAAATCTTTTTTTTTTTCCGTTAGAACTTTGATAATAATTGTATTGAATCTGTAGATCACTTTGGGTGGTATGGACATTTTAACACATTATTTCTTCCAATCCATGAGCGTGAGATATCTTTTCATTTAGTCATATCTTCTTCAATAACTTTCATCAGTGTTTTATAGGTTTCAGTGTGCAGATCTTTTACATTCCTGCTGAAGTGTATCCCTAGGTATTTTATTCTTTTTGATGCCATTGCAAATGGGATTATTTTCTTAATTCCTCTTTTCAATTATTTAGTGTTAGTTAGTGTATAGAAATGCAAGTGATTTTTGTACTTCTATAGTGTATTATCTCCCAAACTCCTCCGGTCTCATAGCTTTAAGTACCATCCATATGGTGATTACTATCAAACATATATTTCCAATCTGGACTTCTTCCTTGAAATCCAGACCTATTTCTCTAACTTCCTACTCTCTTTTTTCTCTGTAATATTTAATAGACACCTGATTTACCATGGGAAGAACACTAGAGAATGCAAGGAGAAAGAGTTAAAAAATAAATCTTCAGTTTTTCTTTTAAGATTTATTTGTTTATTTAGAAACAGAGAGCACAGTGTGGGAGGGGCAGAAGGAGAGCGAGAGAATCTCAAGCTGACTCCCTGCTGAGCACAGAGCCCCAGGTGGGGCTCAATCCCAGAACCCTGAGATCATGACCTGAGCCAACATCAAGAACTGGACACTTAACTGTCTGAGCCACCCAGGAGCCCAGTAAATCCTTAGTTTTACAACTGGGATTTTCTATTGTGACACCATGCCAAAAAAATTCGGCCCATCTACTAAGAAACAGATACTTTACATTTAATCCTCAAGCAATCTCTTAAAATGGGTTAAATCGATTCTGTGTTACTCATGAGAACCGAGGCTCAGAATGGCTAAGCAGATTGAGATCACCAAGCTAATGAGCAGCAGAGCTGGGATTGAACCCAAATAATCAAAATCCGCTTCACCAAGCTGCTCCAGTGCGCAGATTCCTAAATCAATTCAGATAATATACTCCAGTCAAGATCTTGATGCTGAGGAGAAGCAAAGGTTTCCAGGATGAAGTTAAAACAGCTGTATTAAATTTTTTAAAGTATCTTAAAAATGTGTTATTTGAGTTTTTTGTTATCCACATCCCAAAGGAAATACTTGATTCATTAATATTGGAATTTCTCTGAAAAACTATAATTTTAGTGTTGTTTAAAATTTATCACTTATAAATCCCTTCCGTTAACAGTTACTTTCCTTGGATATTTACTGATGGCCTTAATTTCCCTTCAACTTTAGATCTTGCTTCAGTCACGACCGAATAACAAAAATCCATCCATCCGTGGAAGTGTTTAATAATATATCATCAAGTACCTGATCAAAAAAGGAAAGGAAGTTTTGTGGCAATCTTTTCTCTAATTTCCACAAATACAATTCAACCATCTCTTGAGAAATAAGAGACACTTATTGAGAAATAAGTAATGCTTTAAAAGAAATAATAGCATGATGGAATATGGCAGGATTTTTGATGCAGGGATCTTTCCTCAATTTTAACCATTTTTATTTTATCATTTCACTTAAATACGACCAACGTTTCCAGCTCTATCATTCCTTGAATCCAAGCTGCCATCCGTTCTCATCTGTCAAGGTCCAGCAAGCTGCAAAAACGGAAACTACTTGAGGCCTTTCACATGTAGTCTCTGATTACCTGTGTAATAGAAGACCTGAGAAGCCAAACAAGAAAAGGTGAGGCAACCCCAAGACTAGCAGCATCAGGGAGCATCCACCATCCCTGAAAGGTGAGTGATGAGAAGTGGGTTTCAGAGTCCCAAAGCCAGAGGTGTCTGGTAGCATCTGAAACCATGTTGGAGTCTACATGTCAGGAACCAAACCTACTAAGAGGGGACTTGTGACTGGAGCTTAAGCCATAGCTAGATGAGTGAGAGGGAGTACATGGTAGGCAGAGTAATGTCCTCCCCTAAATATCCACAACCCAATCCTCAGGACCTCTGCATATGTTACTGGACATACCAAAAAGGACTCTGGAGGTGTGATGAAATTAAGGATCTTGAGATGGGGAGATTATCCTGAATTATCTGGACTGGCCCAATGAAATCACAAGGGTGCTTTAAGTAAAAGAGGGAGACAGGAGAGTCAGAGATATGAGGACAGAAGCAAGGGTCAGAGTCAGAGAGATATACTTAGAGATGCGACATTTCTGGCTTTGAAGATGAGAAAAGGGTCCCAATCCAAGGAACACAGGTGACATCTTCCAGCTGGAAAAGGCAAGGAAATAAATACTTCCCTTGACTCTCCAGAAGGAATACAGCCTTGCTAACACCTGATTTTAGCCCAGTGAGACCTTCCTCAGACTCCTGTAAGATAATAGAGATATATTGCTTTAAGCAACTAAATCCGTGCTCGTGTATTGTAACAACAATAGAAAACTAATACAGGATGGTAAACCCAGATTTCTACCCATCTCCTACTCTCCCATCTTCCACCAGTAGCTCAAAATAGCAAACACTACCAAAAAGGCAGAGAAGCAATAGTTCTGAGAGGGGAGAGATGGGAGAAAAGTAGGGATCTTCCTTCATTCATGACTTTCACAAGTCATTTTCTTCTATCTGGTCATTATATTTGGGGTTTATTTGGTTCTGGACAGTCCTGTGTTCTTATTCTATACTCTCCCTATTTCTTCAATTTCCTTATTGGCAAATGCCCACAAATATAGATCTTTTTCCCTGACCTCTCCTCTAAACTCCAGACTAGTATACTAACTGCCTGTTTGAACTAATCACTTAAATGTTCCAAGGTTATCTCAAAATCAACATGTCAAAAATGAACCTCTAATGTTACCCCGAATCTGCTTCTGTGTCTGGCCTATAAGGGATTATACATAGGGATATATATTAGGCAAGTTTGGAGGTTTATATACTGTTTCACATCTTCCATCCTTCTCTCCAATCTTGTTCCTTGTTCAGCATTCCCTCCTCTATGAATTCAACTGTGCAAGGAAGAAACATGAGAACCATCCCTGGCTCTTGTCCAATTCCTTGCCATCCCCATCTCGTATCCCCAGTCTGCATAACAGCCAGACTGATCTTTCCAGAATGCAAATGTGTCAAGTGATGAGCTCTTCAATGGTTACCCAACGCTCTCAGGATAAAGAGCCATATTCCTAAAGCTGGTCCCAAGACTGCATGACCTGGCTCTACCATGAACTGGATCCTCAGCCTCATTCCAAACGAAGCTCCTTCTTATACTCTGCACAATAACCACACTGGCCTTCTAGGTCTTCAAACAGGCCAAGTCGTCTTATACAGAATGTTTGTGTATGCCTGTCTAGTCAGCTCAGGCTGCAGTGTAAACAACAAGAGTGTTGTAACTAACATAGATTGTGGCATAAACAACAGAAATTTATGTTCTCATAGTTCTGGAGGCTAACAAGGTGTCAGCATGGAGGGTTTCTGGTGAGGTCCCTCTTCACGCCTGTAGGCTGCTGCCATTTCATTGTGTGTTCACATAACTTCTTTTTTCTGTGTGCATGCAAGGAGAGAAAAATAAAGAAAACTCTGCTACGTTTCTTCTCCTAAAAGCACTAATCCTATCATGGGAACTCCACCCACATGACCTCATCTAAACCTGATAATCTCCCAAAAGCCCTATCTCTAAATACCATCACGTTAGGGGTTAGGGTGTTGACATTTGAATTGGGGAGGGGTGAGGAGGGGATTGGAGGGGGGACACAACGCAGTCTGTTGCAATGCCTGTGTCTCAGATGCCCCACACACCCCATTCTCATAGCTCAGCCCTAATGAATGTTTTCCAAGGCAATCTTGCAGGACCTCTCCCTAAGAATACAACCAATCCTCCTATAACAAATTATCATGTCTCTTTCTTCATAACAAATATCAAAGATTAAATTATACATTTACTTATGTGGTTAACGAAATAACATTTCTTATCCCGTATTCTATTGCTGCCTTTGTGGAAGGATGGGCTTTATCTTTTTCTGTTCTCTCTTGTATCTTCACTGTAAAACAGTCCCTGATGAGAGTAAGTGATAGATAGTTGGAAGAAAGGCAGACAGGGACAAGGGGCCTCCACGCTAAGAGGAAACCACCCTTAAAAGGATGGTTGAAGTCTCTGCAAGGAGCCCTCCACCCTTTCCCATGTGACAGGCAGATGAAAAAAACCCAATTGGGTGACAGGTGCAAGGAGGGTTAATCATATTAAAATAGCCCGCCAACAAGACCATAAAAACCCCTAGATCTAAACACCAAATTGGCAATTATTATTATATATCACATGCAGTTCAGGTTAATAATATTCAAAGTCTATCAATCAAGAGTCCAGCATTTAGTGATCAGAAATATACAAATTGAATATAACCTCTATAATAGAAGCAATTTTAGCTCCACCATGTTCAGGAGTAATATCTGACTCCCAGGGGAGTGTCTTCTTGTTTTCCCTTCGTGTGTTTAGCATTCTTGCGTTTGTTTATAGTTATTTCTTTATTGTTCATCTCTCTAGCTAAGCTGTGAAGCTTTTGCATATAAGAACATGGTATTATTTTGGTAACCTTAAGATCCAGCACCTGAATAGAATAAAAGAACAGATTTACTATACACTGAAAAATGAGAAAACTTAATATTTTTAACAATAGCATTCACCATAAGTAATATTCATAATTGTAAAAACTTATTAAATTTAATTTAACAGAAGTTGATAATCATGTGCAAGTATACTCACTTGTTACTACAGAAGATAAAAAAATACAAAAAAACCCATATCTTCTTATTTTCAGTTTATCGACAGTGTAATAGGTGACGACATGTGTGAGACCAATTACAAAAAAAAATGAGACTAGTGCCGTTATCAATGAATTTGTAGATTCAAAGATTAGATCACTTATGTAACAGTCTGAATAATGGCCACCCAAAGAGGTTAAATACTAATCCCTGAAATATGTAAATCTTGCCTTATCAGGAGAAAGGGCCTTTACAAATGTCATTCATGATTTTGATTTGAGATGATTATCCTGGATCGGGTAAATAGGCTCTCACTCTAACCCCAAGTGTTACCGAAACAAGCAGAGGGAGGTTACACGGACAGAAGAAGAGAAGATGATATGAAGACCAACAGGGAGAGATTTAAAGATGGCAGGCTTCCGGGAGCAGCCAACACCTTATCTGAGCCTAATTCCTCATTATGGATCAATCATGAGCTCTCAGATTCCTTACAATTATTCCACCAAAGTGGAGGCTGCTATCAACCGCTTGGTCAACATGCATCTGTGGGCCTCCTACACCCACCTCTCTGGGCTTCTATCTCAACCTTGATGAGGTGACTCTGGAGGGCTGGGTCACTTCTTCCATGAGCTGACTAAAGAGAAGCGCGAGGATTCTGAGTTCCAGGAAGATGCAAAACCTGCGCAGGGGCCCTGTCCTCTTCAGGGACCTGCAGAAGCCTTCCCAAAATTAGTGGGGTAAAGCCCTGAACACTATGAAAGTTGCCCTGGTTCTGGAGAAGAACCTGAACCAGGCCCTTTTGATCTGCAAGCCCTGGGCTCCCCCCCACCCCAGGGCAGACTCATCTCTGTGCCTTCCTGGAAACCCACTTCCTAGATGAGGAGGTGAAGGTCATCAAGAAGATGGGCGACCACCTGACTAACTTCTGCAGGCTGGCTAGCCCCCAGGCTGAGCTGGGTGAGCATTTCTTCAAAAGTCTCATCCTCAAGCATGACTAAGAATTTGTGAAGCCCAGCAGCCTTGGAGGGGCCCCTCTGGCATCCCTCTGGTGCAAGGGCTTGTGTGTAAGCCTCTCCCTGCAGCCACTGGGCAGCTTTTTAACTACCCTGGAATCCTCTCCCAAGAGGTGGACCAAATGGAAGCAATAAAGCTTTTTGCAGCAAATAAAACAAAAGAAAGATGGCAGCCTTGAAGACTGAGGTGATGCAGCCACAACACAAACAATGCCAGGAGACACCAGACCCTGAAAGAGTAAGGGGCAGGTTCTACCCTCGGCCTCTGCTGACCTGATTTCACCCTTCTGACCAGGACTGTGAGAAGATATATTTCTGTTGTTCTAAGGCACCAGGTTTGTAGTAACTTGTCAAAGCAGCCACAGGAAACTAAATAAGCAATAGTGAAAACCACACAGGAGAACACATTTGAAGAGTCATGTAATATTCGTATGGAAATGGAGGCTGACCCAGGAGGACTGAGGGTGGAGGGGAATGTTGCAGGCAGAGTTGATAACATGAGCAGAATTCAGTCACAGTCAAATTTCATATTTATTATGTCAATTAATTACAGGAAAGTGATGTGTTTCATTTTTTTGTTTGTTTGTTTTTAGAAAGAGTACTAAAGCATGAGGGTAGCAGGGAGGGGCAGAGGAAGAGAGAGAGAGAGAATCCCAAGCAGGCTCCATGCGCCAGTACAGAGCTCAACTGTGATCTCATGACCTGAGATCATGACCTGAACCAAAATCAAGAGTCAGATGTGTAACCATCTGAGCCACCCAGGCACCCCTCCAGGAAATCAATGTTAATAGACAGTCTAACACCAGAGAGAAATGCTATACTATTTCCAATGAAGGAAAGCCACCAAGCCATAAATCTCATATTAAGTGGCATACTTTTTATACGTCAAGCACTGTTCTAAATACATTATAAGTATTTCTCTTCGTCAGTTGGGGCTGATTTAACAATGGACCATATACTGTGTGGCTTACAGTATACAGTTACAGAGCCGGCATGGTCCAATTCTGGTGAGATCCCTCTTGTGGGTTGCAGACTGCCAACTTCCTGCATCCTCACATGGCAGAGAACAGATAGAGGAAGCAAACTCTTGTGACTCTAATATGAGCACTAATCCTGTTCATGAGGCCTCAGCTAATCCCAATCGCCTCCCAAAGGCACTCTCTCCCGATACCATAACATTGGGGGATGCGATTTCAACACATGACTTTTATGGAGACACAGACATTGAGTCCACAACATTTACTTATGTAAAGATCACAACATCTTTAGTATTATTCCTACTGACATATAAGGAAACTAAGGCATAAAGATGTTGAAAGCACCTGACCAAGACGACCCTGGGAATTGTGGGCTCTTCACCACTGCATGTCACTGCTACTCCTGCCTAGTAGTTTCATTTTTTTTTAAAGATTTTATTTATTTATTTGACAGAGATAGAGAGATAGAGACAGCCAGCGAGAGAGGGAACACAAGCAGGGGGAGTGGGAGAGGAAGAAGCAGGCTCCTAGTGGATGAGCCTGATGTGGGGCTCGATCCCAGAACGCCGGGATCACGCCCTGAGCCGCAGGCAGACGCCCAGCGACTGTGCCAGCCAGGCGCCCCTCGTTTCGTTTTAAGGGAATAGAGGAATAAGGAGGATCAGGGTAAAAATAATCTGACAGTTCATTTTAAGGCCAATAATACTAGTAAAACCTACTCTGCTCCTAATCTAATTTGCCCTCTATTAGAGCATTTGAAATTAAAATGGACAAGCATATTCAACTCAATTATTTTTCTTTACTGTTTTCTCTCCAGTCTCAGGAAAAAATGCATGTAAATTATTACAATTTATTTATAATTGGAGCATGAAAAGTAAATCAATGTTGCACATCATTGGCCTCATTAAGGAAAAATTCTCTTCAATGTCATCCTGAGCTTTATTTTCATTGGGGAATTCTTTGTCTACCAGAGAAACAGGCATTTTGATAGACAAGAGTGGGTTTTTTTAATTTAAATTCAATTAATTAACATATAGTGTATTATCAGTTTCAGAGATAGAGTTCAGTGATTCATCAGTTGTATACAACACCCAGTGCTCATTACATCACGTGCCCTCCTTAATGTCCATCACCCAGTAACCCCATCCCAGCCACTCCTCTCCATCAACCCTCAGTTTGTTTCTTATGATTAAGAGTCTCTTATGGTTTATTTCCCGCTCTAGTTTCATCTTCTTTTATATTTCCCTCCCTTCCCTTATGTTCCCCTATTTTTAAACGAGAGTGTTTAGTATTTCAACGGAATTTGTCAATTTTCAACAAGAACTTAAATTCTCATTTTTAAAGAAGGCTTAGTTCCTATTCTAAGACATTTAGATACGTTAGCACTGAAAGAACTTCTCAGGGTGTTGTGAGGAACTCCAGCTTGGAGGAGCCGATGATTAAAATAATTGAATCTGAAGAGACCTAAGACTTGCATACTTTGGTTTTTGCTTTTCTGACGAAGCATAATTCATACTTTTTCTTTCTCACATACCTTTCATTTTTGACTAACAAAAATGAAGGACTATTTTCAATAATTATTTGTGTGAACTGTTGAGTTGACAAAGAAGCTCAATGTGGAAGGACCAGTGTAGGTCAGCTTTCATAGGGCAATTTGATCTTTTGATGGCCATGATGGTTCCGAAGATGGCTCTTAGCTTTACGGCTAAGAAACACACTGCCATCAAACATAGACGTGACCAGGCAAAGGAAAAGTGGCACTTATTCAAATTTATAAAACACTGTTACATAAAGCCAATCCCAATTTTTACTCATGCAGATGGTTCATACATTCCCCATCTAGTAAAGACAGTATACAGTGAGCATGAGATCACCATCTGAAGGTTGTTTTGTGAATAGGGAACTGGGGATGCCATAAAGGGCAATCATCGAGCTCATCAGATCTAGGCATACTTTTTTATTGAAGTATATTTGACACACAATGTTATATATTCATTCTTAATGTGACAAGATATGCGTGCTAAGCAAACTAGGATACTTACAATGGACAGCACCAAAGACAACAATAAAAAATGCTTATTGACAAATATTCCTTTTATATAATCCATAGAGGGTGGCCTGGATAGGAGCACAAACTCTAGAGTCAAATTCTGCTTTTGCTGTGTGATCTTGAGTAAAATCTATTCAGATCTCAGTTTCCTCACCTAAAATGGAAGCAATAATATCTTGTTCATGGAGTTCTGAGAATATAAATTCAACAACAAAATTAACATATAACAAAGTGCTTTTCTACCTTTTTAAAGACCTTGTTTTTGACAGTGATATTCCCATGTATTCTGTCAAAAGAGTACAGACCATATATCATCTTATTTTTCCCTGTATTTCCAAATCTCAACCGGCAACATAGCTATACATCATAGTTTATTGTGAAGTATTTTTATACTGATAACTACATATATTAAATGTTATTTTTGACTAGTTTCCCTTGCAGAAAGTAATTTTCTCTTGAAGATATTAGGACTCCACCCTATAGACTTCACCATAACAGTGACATCGACAAGATAATAGTCAGCTGTTGTTGACTTTTGACTCTCACGTGCGATTTCCTGATCTTTGACCATGTGTCTTAGAAATAAAAGGCAAACATAGGTGACACATATAACTAAATAACAACTAAGCTTTTACAAAATGAGAAAGAACATAGCCTTAAATTATTGTTTACATTTATAGCTATTTTTCCCAAAGAAAGATTGATGGTATAACTTTGTGCAGACGCGTTTTAATGAAGCTTTGCTATCTGATACCATAGAGTATGGCATTCAAATATATCCAGCTTGGGAAATGGGATACATCTTTGCTTAATTAACTGCAGTCAATCTTATAAGCTCTTTTGAGAATAATGTAAGGAGAACGGTTGATCGTATGTTTAAAACCTGGACTGTAGGGTCATCTCTGGCCCTAACATACCTCATAGTGTATGGCTTTAAAAGGTGCATTACTTCTGCGTTTTAGCTTCCACATTAATAAAGTTGAAATATCGGAATTATTTTGAGGACTAAATTCTATTGTATGTAGCTTACTTTGCACTGCAACTGACCCCGAAAAGCTAACTAACTGCTCAATTATTCTTATCATTTGCAGTACTTTGTTAATGTTAGGACTTTAGCCCCAAAGCACACACGCCTCCTCACGTATATACATATGTACATCCACAAATACACTTAGAAATACAAACACTAAGCAGCCACAGCTCAAATGTAAACAGACCCTCCCGTAACTCAGTAAGAACATAGTAATATTTAGCTTCGCACATAGCTAGAACTACAAGAAACATCCTCATCCCACCCCTTACTCACAAAGCGGAGTAAAGAGAATTCATGTCAACATAATTAACAATATGTGTCACCATCTATTAGAATCAACACACAACCCTGTGGCTATTGGCATCAGAAGCAACACAGAAAAGGCAGCTAGTGGCAAAGACGTGTCACTCTCTATTATTATTAAGAGAACAAAATAGACTCTCTCTCTGATTATAAAGTACATTCCCAGTTTAAATTTAGCACCATGCTCCTTTTGATTATGAAGTTTCGCATTCTGGCGATTTTAAATCACATGGAGTGGTTTTGTATCATGAGCAGGAGGTTAACTAAGAAAGCCAAGAGAAAAATTTTCAAGCAGATACGTATTCCCTCTGGTACTTTGTCCTCTTCTGAGAGCAAAATGGAGCTAAATAAGACCCATGACATGTGAAAAGTGAAAATACGTTATCACCATTTCAAGTTCAAGAACTTAGGCTGTTTTCACAGGAAGGCAAACCAGCACATCAGGATGGAAGTAGCCGCCATCTTTTGGAAGAGCTGTTAGGCAGATAAATGTTAGTTTAGGGCAGTACTGTATGCCCTGCTAAGAGAGTGCAGTAAAATACATTGGCGATCCCTCTCTATTTTTTTTTCTTTTTTCTTTTGGCAATCCCTTTATATTTCAAATAAAGTTTCTTCGTGGACTAAAAGTCAGTCATTAAAGCATGCTTTTATTTTTATCCCTCTGGTACTGAATTTTCACACTGTGTGCCAACACATTATTTCCACACTATGTGTAACACAATCTAAAGCAATTTTTTGGCTAAAATTAAGAACCACATCCATCCGAGACATTTTCACAGGGATCCCACTCATCATTGCTTACTTCTTTTTGCTGCCTTGTTTATTGCAGGCTTAAAAAAAACCCTGCAAGCTTCATGCCTGAATTGAGCCTGTCCCCTGAGTGTTCTGCTGGTATATTCCAACCATGCAGCAAGGCTGGAGAAAATCCCACAAGAGTAGAGATGGGTGCCCCTGCAGAGTCATGGGCTCTAACTCCATCTGGGGCCTTGGTGCAACCCAGAAACCCTTCACGTCCTGGTCAGTGTGATTTTCCATTGCCTTCAGCAGCCTTCTCCAAACTTTGACTTCAGTGTCCAAATCTACTACCCCATCACCTTCTCTGTCACTGATAGTTTTATTTCCTATCATCATTTCCTTTTCCTTTCATTCATTTCTTTATCACAAAAAGAGAGCCCTTCTTAGGAGTTTTCCCTTGAATGTCTTGCTACATAGTCCACAAAAACTTTGGTTCTTCTGACTTCCCTCTCTCTCAGTAGAGGAAGAGGCATCACCTCCTGCCCAGATTAAATCTATCCACCCTTCTCCTCCCTGTCCTTAAGACTTCAG
Organism: Ursus americanus; assembly: GCF_024610735.1. NCBI lineage: Eukaryota > Metazoa > Chordata > Mammalia > Carnivora > Ursidae > Ursus > Ursus americanus. Next base: position 43,490,896 of record NC_142139.1, on the reverse strand, counting down.
TTCACCATATATCATATCTCCCTCCATAGCTTTAGAATTGCTCTTATCTTTCATAGTGTAATGACAAAGGGTTCTCAATTCACAACAAAAAATTTAATCTCTCTCTTGACTCAACATCCCCATGTAGTCATGGCTCTACCATTGGAACAGTTGTCCGTGCTTGTGGCCCCTTTCCCATCCGTCCACTGCTCAATCCACCGCCACCAGGCTCTGTCACCACATCTTTCCAACTGCTGTTTGTAAAGTCAACAATGACGTCCTTGATGTATTATCTAATGAATTATTTTCAGTCCTTATCTTCATTTTTTTGCGAAATGTTGAGCTTTGAAACTCTCTTCAGCTTTGGTGATACTTCCCTCTATCTCTCTGGCTGCTCCTTCTCACTCTCTGATGCTCTCACTCTCTGATGCTCTCTCCTTCTCTTCTATCCATCTATAAATCATATTTTCCATCACTAGCCTGAGGGCCTGTGACATCCTTCTCCCAGTTTTTATTGCTTCACACAAAAATGACAGTGCGAAGCTGTCAAAAGCCCAGAACTTTTGCCTGAATTCCAAATCGACTTATCTTGTAGATGTGCCTTCCTCAGTTCCTCAGTGGTTTATAGACAAATCAAAGTCAACATGCTTCATGTTGAACTTATTTACCATTCCTCTTAATCATGTTCCTTCTTTAAATTCCCCCAGACAGGGGCGCCTGGGTAGCGCAGTCATTAAGCATCTGCCTTCGGCTCCGGGTGTGATCCCGGCATTGCGGGATCGAGTCCCACATTGGGCTCCTCCGCTAGGAGCCTGCTTCTTGCTCTCCCACTCCCCTGCTGTGTTCCCTCTCTCGCTGGCTGTCTCTCTGTCACATAAATAAATAAAATCTTTAAAAAAAAAAATTCCCCCAGACAACATCTAACCACTTACCCAAGCCATATACTTGTGGGTCATTCTAGAGCTCTTTGTGTCATTCATCCTCGTCATCTAACCAGTCACCAGCTCTTACAAATTTACCTTCTGAAGGTCCTCGGTAAGTTTCCTATTTATCTTAACTGCCATTGCCTATTTATTTGACATTTATACCTCCCCCTATCTCCCAGATTTAAAAAGAAGAGAAAGAAGAAAGAAAAGTAGGGAGAGAGGGAGGGAGAAAGAAAGAAAATTCCCAGGGTGCTTAGGTGGCTCAGTCAGTTAAGTGTCTGTCCCACATCGGGCTCCCTGCTCTGCAGGGAGTCTGCTTCTCCCTCTGCCTCTCCCCCTGTTTGTGCTCTCTCTCCCTCTCTCTATCTAATAAATAAATAAAATCTTAAAGAAAGGAAGGAAGGAAGGAAGGGAAAGAAAGAAAGAAAAAAAGAAAGAAAAAAAGAAAGAAAGAAAGAAAGAAAGAAAGAAAGAAAGAAAGAAAGAAAGAAAGAAAGAAAGAGAAGGAAGAAAGATAGGAAGAAAGAAACTTCCCTTTACCAGTTATGATCCTCCATCTTCCTTAGCCCAGTTCCTTACCAAATTACAGTAGCCTTCTAAATGATTCCCTCCCATCCTTATCATTGCTGCCATAGGTAGTTATAAAATATAAACATGATTATGATACAACCCAGATTAAAATATTTCACTGTATTCCCATTTAGTTAGGGTTGTCTAAACCACTTTAACAACTAGGCCCAGTTGTAAAGACCCAAACCCTGGTAATGTAATAGTTTAGATCAAGTGTTAACCTCTAGGCAGATAGAGCATCTGGCACCTTCAACACGTAGAGTTCAAGGTAATCCCGAAACTCACCATGGGGGGGGGGGTGGAAAGAGAAAAGAGAACAGGACATCCATAGGGAAAGCACCTATCACTGCTCACTTTTCACTCACTGGAGCTCAGTCACATTTGCTGCACCCTGTTCTGAGAGAGGCTGAAATACAGTTAAGCTATAACCCAGGGAGGGGAAAAAAAGATTTTCGCTGAGAACCATCAGTCTTTGCTTTATTTCCCCATGGATTCAAAATAAATTCAAATTCCTTCTCTTACCATATTAAATCTTCACTTTCTATGTCACCTAGGACTAACTCCTCCTCGTCAGTCCATCTGTCTATGCTTTTGCCATAACCAACTCACTTTCCTCAAACCTACGCTCAACTAGACCTTCATGGCATCCGTGATGATGTTTCCCTCTGGCTGGTCACCAGTTTCTCTGCTCCGCCTTCTTTCCTTTAGCGAAATTCTCACCTTTTTTACCAGTTGAGATCACTTTCCATCACACCTGATTGTATGTGCATAACCTCAGGCTGTGTTTCACAGCCCCCCGAACGGAGCACTAAACAAAGTGATATTCAGACTTAGGTTTTCTTGCCCATTTCCCCATTGATTGTAAAACCTGACAGAGTCTATTCATTGCAATGATTATGTAAGATAATGTTTCTTTTAATGCATTCAAAATTATCCCTCTGCTTATTCTAAAACTAATTAAATCAGGCCCTTTTTTTAGCCCAAAATAATTCAATATTAAACGACAAATTTGATATTACTAAGAATTTTAGATTTTTGCATTTGTCAACTAGATGGTTCAGAGATTATCCTCTGGCAGTGTCTGTGAAAACGTGTTTCTTGAGCTCTGCTTATTACCAGTTTTATAAAAATTAACAACGCAGGTCCGTGTGCTATTGTCTAATTGAGCATGCCATAGGAAGCAGAAATATAACATAGACGCACACAACCACACTTGCAGGTGTGTATACACTTGATTATGAGTATTTTATATTCGCATTTGCATAAACAAGACAAATCACAAATTATTTTTGGGGCATCTGCAATTTGATAGACCTCACATGTTGTACAAAGAAAACTTTCGAATTTAAATAAAATTAATTTTATTTTTTATTTTTTATTTATTTATTTATTTATTTTTTTTAAAGATTTCATTTATACATTTGACAGAGATAGAGACAGCCAGCGAGAGAGGGAACACAAGCAGGGGGAGCGGGAGAGGAAGAAGCAGGCTCCTAGCAGAGGAGCCTGATGTGGGGCTCGATCCCAGAACGCCGGGATCACGCCCTGAGCCGAAGGCAGACGCTTAACAACTGAGCCACCCAGGTGCCCCTAAATAAAATTAATTTTAAAATAGTTTTTCCTAGGTTCTACGTAAGTAAAAAAATTAGGTAAATTTTAAACACCATCTATATTAAGAGATAATAATATTGTAATTGAAAGTAATTCACTGAGTGTGTGAAAATTTACCCAAATAAAATTTTATTATAATTATAATAAAGTATCAGAAGACCTGAAGTACATTTCTACTTTCCGAACTAGTTTACAAACTATATGACATTGGGAAAACTAGCGATCATCATTTTTGATATTCTCACCTCTTAATCGGAGATTTGCCTCACCGAGTTAAGAGATCAACTCTATGGAGAGACTATGAAAAAACAAAGTATTATTTTAAAAAGTTAACTTTTCAAAATCTTATCCAGTGACATCATAATCAGAATTTAGTGGCAAACTAGCATTGAATCCTAGGCCAGGTTATACTTGAAATTCAGAAGGCCATTTTACCAACTTGCAAGTGAATAAACTTCTCACTAAAGGAAGATCTCCATGTCTGTGGAGTTTGTATGTGAGTGTGGGGACAGCTTTTTGTGTCTATGCACCCACATACACATACCGCGATGTGGGGAAGTCAGTGGAGGGCGGGGTTCTTTCTGGCACAGAAGAACATGAACAGTACTGGTCGTGTTCGTACCCGGCTAGCACATAGTGATAAATGTCACCCTGACTTTTATTGATTTTATTGTTTTTAATTCTCTAATGACAACATGTCCCTAAATAGCCCGCACCCAGGGTGGACGGACCTCACTGCCCCCACCATGAGTTCCATCGCTGCACATATGTGTATTTATTCACCAAAAGCAGTATCATCAACAGTGTTCTCCCACGAAAGCACCGCTATAAAAGAGAAATCGATCCCACTAGCTTTCAACGACGCGGGGCAACAGTTTGTATGTCAAGCTATCTAAAACTCTGAAATTTACATCTAATATGCCTTCTAATACTTTATCAAAGAAAGTTGTCTTCTGGTTGGGGGCTCAATTAAAACTATTTTTTTAAGTTAAAAAAAAATTCGCAAGCTACTACATTTCCGTGTCCTCCCTCCCTACAAGTAGACTGCTGCTTCCCTTGACAGCATTCTTCCTCTCCATAATAATTGTAGAAGCAGCTACATGAAAAATGCCTGAGATTTCCCATTCCTTTTAGGAACTATGTTTACTCTCTGGATGACAACAAATGCTGGTTCTGTTTTCATCGCTTGGCGTTGCGTTCTGTGCCAGGAGTGGAGCGCGCCCGTCATCGTGAACGGGATTTCTTGAGGCTCTGCTCAGTCTACTTCCGCTGTAGGAAGCCAAGGGTGAAGGCTTCGGCTTTTTCGCCTGTTTGCACAGATGCAGCTCTCGCTCTCCTGGGGAGAGGTTAAGCCCCGTGATCTCTATCCTTCCTCAGCAGGATCACTTTTTTATCCGCTCTGCACCCCCAGGAGGACAGTGGCTGCCTTTTCTGTTATTGATAAATTAATTAACAACCTGGGAAGCCCAGACGGTTTGGAAGGATTCTAAAATCCTCTCGCTTGAGGACTTTCACTAAGTAGAATATGTTTATCCATTTTACAGGACCTATATTTTTAGATCAATGACCTTTGGGTGTGTGATTCATTCTGATTTCATTTTTTTCCCAGCGGGTGCAGTTTCACATATGCCTATTTAAAAACAATAAAGCAAGCAATGTTTTAAATGGAATATAATCTATTCTACACCTGTTTCCTTAGGCTATTTTGATGGATGTGAATGGTTTCTATGATAAATTTTACTTTCATAAATAATAGACAACTAAAATATTTAGTTATTTCCCATTAAGTTTTCATATGAATATTTTAATTTTAAAACCAGTCAACTGAATGTAATCTTTTTTTTTTTTTTTGCAAAACAGCCATACATCTAAAGCAAGATATTTTTAGTTAAAATGAGAGAAATATTTTCTTTTTTTTTTTTTTAATAATGATTTTTTATTATATTATGTTAGTCACCATACAGTACATCCCCGGTTTTCGATGTAAGGCTCAGTGATTCATTAGTTGTGTATAACACCCAGTGCACCATGCAATATGTGCCCTCCTTACTACCCATCACCGGTCTATCCCATTCCCCCACCCCCCTCCCCTCTGTAGCCCTCAGTCTGTTTCTCATAGTCCATAGTCTCTCATGTTTCATTCCCCCTTCTGATTACCCCCCCTTTCTTTATCCCTTTCTTCCCCTACTGATCATTCTAGTTCTTATGTTCCATAGATGAGAGAAATCATATGATAATTGTCTTTCTCTGCTTGACTTATTTCACTAAGCATTATCTCCTCCAGTGCTGTCCATGTTGTAGCAAATGTTGAGAACTCATTCTTTCTGATTGCTGAGTAATATTCCATTGTATATATGGACCACAACTTCTTAATCCAGTCATCTGTTGCAGGGCATCTCGGCTCCTTCCACGATTTAGCTATTGTGGACATTGCTGCTATGAACATTGGGGTGCATATGGCCCTTCTCTTCACTACGTCTGTATCTTTGGGGTAAACACCCAGTAGTGCAATGGCTGGATCATAGGGTAGCTCAATTTTTAACTTTTTAAGGGACCTCCACACTGTTTTCCAGAGTGGCTGTACCAACTTGCATTCCCACTAACAATGTAGGAGGGATCCCCTTTCTCCACATCCTCTCCAACAATTGTTGTTTCTTGCCTTGTCTATTTTTGCCATTCTAACTGGCGTAAGGTGGTATCTCAGTGTGGTTTTGATTTGAATTTCCTTGATGGCTAATGATTTTGAACATTTTTTCATGTGTCTGTTAGCCATTTGTATGTCTTCATTGGAAAAGTGTCTGTTCATATCTTCTGCCCATTTTTTGATTTGTTTATTTGTTTCTCGTGTATTGAGTTTGAGAAGTTCTTTGTAGATCTTGGATACCAGTCCTTTATCTGTAGTGTCATTTGCAAATATATTCTCCCATTCCGTGGGCTGCCTCTTAGTTTTTCTGACTGTTTCCTTGGATGTGCAGAAACTTTTAATCTTGATGAAGTCCCATAAATTCATTTTATCTTTTGTTTCTCTTGCCTTTGGGGATGTGTCATGAAAAAGGTTGCTTTGGCTGATGTCGTAGAGGTTGCTGCCTATGTTCTCCTCTAGAATTTTGATGGATTCCTGTCTCACATTGAGGTCTTTCATCCATTTGGAGTTTATTTTTGTGTATGGTGTGAGATAGTGGTCAAGTTTCATTCTTTTGCATGTAGCTGTCCAATTTTCCCAGCACCATTTATTGAAGAGACTGTCTTTTTCCCACCGGATGTTTTTTCCTGCTTTATCAAATATTAGTTGCCCAAAGAGCTGAGGGTCCATTTCTGGGCTCTCTATTCTGTTCCATTGGTCTATGTGTCTGTTTTTGTGCCAGTACCATGCTGTCTTTGTGATCACAGCTTTGTAGTACAGCTCGAAATCCGGCATTGTGATGCCCCCAGCTTTGTTTTTCCTTTTCAACAGTTCCTTGGAGATTCGGGGTCTTTTCTGGTTCCATACAAATTTAAGGACTATTTGTTCCAGTTCTTTGAAAAACGTTCTCGGTATTTTGATCGGGATAGCATTGAAAGTGTAGATTGCTCTGGGTAGCATGGACATTTTAACTATGTTAATTCTTCCAATCCATGAGCATGGAATATCTTTCCATCTTTTTATGTCTTCCTCAATGTCTTTTAAGAGTGATTTATAGTTTCTAGAATAAAGGTCCTTTACGTCTCTGGTTAAGTTAATTCCAAGGTAACGTATGGTTTTTGGTGCTATTGTAAATGGGATGGATTCCCTGATTTCTCTTTCTTCGTTCTCGTTATTCGTGTACAGAAATGCAACTGATTTCTGAGCATTGATTTTGTATCCCGCCACGTTACTGAATTGCTCTATAACTTCTAATAGTTTGGGAGTGGCTTCTTTTGGGTTTTCCATATAGAGTATCATGTCGTCTGCGAAGAGAGACATTTTGACTTCTTCTTTGCCGATTTGGATACCTTTGATCCCTTTTTGTTGTCTGATTGCTGTTGCAAGGACTTCTAGTACTATGTTGAATAATAGTGGCGAGAGTGGGCATCCTTGTCGTGTTCCTGATCTTAAGGGAAAGGCTTCCAGCTTTTCCCCAAAATGAGAGAAATATTTTCTAAGCATAATTTGTTTGGGCAAGAAGTTATTTTCTAGAGTTTTCTCTCATTTTCTTGTCTTTTATGTAATGAGAAATACAACCAGATAGAAAAAATTCTTGTAGATAAAAATCGTGTAACACAATCTGCTTCCGTGATTTTCATCCATTTTGTTCACCACAATCTTGGTTGTAATAGTCACATGGGTTCCATACAGAACTTGATATCTCTATGTAACAAACAATAACAAAAGGTAACATTTATCTGGAGACAAAATCAAAACTGTAAAAACAATCTTTGAAGCATGATGCATTTGCAACCCAGAAATATAATTATAGAACTTACTTTAAATATTTTCATACAATGTACAGAAACATATTCTTTGTTCCCATTAGGTTTCCTGTTAGATTTACTTTTCATAGAAGAAAAAACAATCCTTTCTCTCCTTTGTACTTGACAGATTCACTTGCTCTTCCCATCTGTAGGTGAAACCTCCAACCTAGGTACCATATATTTTGGGGTCACTCTTGGATTAGGAAAATATGTTATCATTCAAACTATGTCACTCTTGAAAGAGAAAAGGATGGCTATTATTACAAAAGTAAAAATCAGGCTGTCCTATGCAAATCAGGACATATAGTCACATTACTTTTATATAATATAGAAGCCCAATCTAGGAGAACCTGGATGGCTCAGTCAGTTAAGCGACTGACTCTTGGTTTTGGCTCGGGTCATGATCTCAGGATTGTGGGGTTGAGTCCCATGTCTGGTTACGTGCTCAATGAGGAGTCGGCTTGAGATTCTCTCTCTTGCTCTCCCTCTGCACCTCCCTCTGCTCACACATGCTCTCTCTCTCTCTCTCTCTGAATAAATGAATAAAGTCTTTAAAAAAAAAATCCAATCCAGTTACATTCACCATAATAGCAAAATTTCAGTTTTTGCCCAATTACCTTTCTCTACTCCACCAACACAAACCTGTTTCAGAAAATCTAAAGAAGAGAGAGCATGGATGACTTCTTTTGTGGTTGTTGTTTTGTTTTGTTTTCCTTGGCCTACCTTCTTCTCTGTTTATGTAATGCTGCTTTGGCATATTCTAAGGTGGGTTGTAGAAAAGAGACAGGAAAGATAAGGGGAAAATTGTCTTACCTGATTCATATAGTTCTAATACGGTGTTGATTCTCTAGACAAAACAGAAGTCCAACGCAGGCTTTACGGATTTCACACTAGGGGTTGAAGACTGTAGTTCTTGAGTAGTAAGTCATTTGTTTCCTCTATCAGGGCGTTTACCACTCTCCACACAGCACTTGAGCTTCTGATGTTTCTTCCTTTTCTGGGATCCATCATACCTCTAGACAGTCCTCTTGGGCGGGGTCACTGCCAAACAATTCCAGCCTATATCTCTTCCATGAAGTCCATAGCTGGTCCAAAAGACCATTTTCACTCTGCCATGGATGGAATTGTAACCCACTCTCTATACAACATTTCCTTGGTCTTCCAGCTCCAGACAGCTTCTTATGGGAAATTTGTCCTAGTAAAAACAGCCCCAGCCTGCATCTCCCTGACCTTAAGGAATGCATCCCAAATCCTCTAAAGAGAAGTCTTGAACTCCTGTCACATGGCACAAGTAGCTGTCCTCCACTACAGGGATTCATGGTGCTGAGTCAGGGCAAGTCCACAGTATGTCAGCAACTCTTTCCAAAATAAACCCCATTGACATCACTGGCCTCTATCTGTCTTATTTAGGCTGGAGGTGAGTGGTTGGCTAATATTAGCAGAGTTGGTTTCACTATTTCATAGTCTGTCTTGTGTAAGTGATCCAGCCCTTTGTTTTGGGTTGTGGAAGAGATGCATTGACTGTTTACTTGTTGTTGTTGGCTTGTAGAGCCACCCAATCTACAGTACTTTGTTAGGGTAGCTTGAGCAGACAAAACAGCATTTCTGTATCTCACAGCCAGAGCCCAGGGACACATACAGAGATCCATAGAAAACACTCAAATAGCAAGAAGAAACTTACTGAATATGTTTTTATGTATGAAAATAACATGTGTCGGGGCACCTGGGTGGCTCAGTCATTGAGCGTCTGCCTTCGGCCCAGGGAGTGATCCCAGGGTCCTGGGATCGAGCCCCACATCAGGCTCCTCCACTGGGAGCCTGCTTCTTCCTCTCCCACTTCCCCTGTTTGTGTTCCCTCTCTCGCTGGCTGTCTCTCTCTTTCCGTCAAATAAATAAATACAATCTTAAAAAAAAAAAAAGAAAAAGAAAATAACATGTGTCAAATTTATGTACATTTAATGTCTAGGTCAGTAACTGCCATGTAGTAGGTGTCCGGTAAATGGTAACTTAAAACCCAAGAATGCGATGTGAGTAAGGGACTTGATCTGATCATCTTTTATCTAACTTGCTAGGTCCCAGATAGCCCTAGTCTCATGCCTATTGCTTACGTGTAACTCCTTCCTGCTTTGGAGCTCTTCATGTGAGCTCTAAGGAGTTGTGTGTGTATTGTTCAAAGACAGCTTCTAGGCAATTTCTCATTATGCAAACATTTCTGTTGAAATTATATTCTGATCTGGTTGGGTGATATTGTAACACTCCTGATCTGTACTCAATCTTTTGTTTTATATCTGTGTTTTCTGATAATAATGCTTTATCGGCAACAGTGGTTTTAAACATTTTGGAGTCAGAGGATCCCATGAGAAAGTAATTAATGCTGTAAACTTTTTCAATAGAAAATGTGCATTTACACACACCATATCTTGACTATCATTTCAAAGGATTCTGTATTTCCTGAAGCCCAATAGTTGGAGATCCCAGGTTACAAACTCTCCACCTCCCTAAGAATAGGGTTTCTGCATTGGGGAGAGCATGAGAATGGGGGTGTGTAGGATTGTTCCACAGTCTTTAAGAGGGATAAGAATTTTTTTTTTTTGCTTGCAATCTAAACTGAAAACTTGGGGGCGCCTGGGTGGTGCAGTCGTTAAGCGTCTGCCTTCGGCTCAGGGCATGATCCCCGTGTTCTGGGATCGAGCCCCACATCAGGCTCCTCCGCTATGAGCCTGCTTCTTCCTCTCCTACTCCCCCTGCTTGTGTTCCCTCTCTCTCTGGCTGTCTCTATCTCTGTTGAATAAATAAATAAAATCTTTAAAAAAAAAAACAAACTGAAAACTTGTTCCCCCTTGAAAAAAACATGTGTACTCCATGAAACTTTTTTTCTTTTTTAAACATTGCCTGATCCTTCCTCTTTCCTGCTGTCCTAGCTACCACCACCACTACTAATACCCTCTTCGTTTTAAGCAAGAACTAGAAGCTTAGTAGGGGTCTTGGTGTTTATTTGCTTCTTGCCAAGATTTCAGCATATGTACACGCCGAATTTCCCCTCAGAAGTCTACTGTTTATTTCAGAATCTTCAAGTCTACCCAAACGCAGACTATCACACCCAAGCCCTTTGCCCCTTTCTGATCAGAAAGAGCTGTAAACACTAACATACAGAGCTTCAGAGTAGCTCATTTTACCTAAACAATTGCATTAAGGATGACTGAGAGCCACAAGTAAGAGGTGACAAGGGCAGGGTATGGAGGAGGGAAGAAAGATACATGCTGTGGTTCTAGAGGCTACCGTACCCGGAGGGCTCACAGCAAGACTATGTTCTGTGAATGGTATCCGCACATCTCTCTGTCCTAGTAATCATGCTACTTAAGTCTTTGCTCCCCCTACTTTGGGGATGTTTGGGACTGATATAATAGCTTTCGAAGAGGAAACAAAATATCAGGGAACTTCACACGTTTGGGACTTAAAGTTGTTCTCCTGTCAAAGACCTTTAATGGGCATGTTGTTTTGCTTTTCTGAAGGGAAGAGCTTTAGGACTGGTATTATATCCTTTCATAATTGTGTCCTAAGCAGTGTATATATTTCTTTCTGACAGCCATAAAAAAAAAAAAAAAAGATATTTCTATTCTCTGGCTTTTGGTTTCTTCAGGCCAACTTTAGGCCAACGACGGCAGAGACTATTTCTAGGGCCAGGTCTTGGTAAAAGTGATAAATGTACTCTATTCAGTCCTCATTACTCTTCTTTTAAGCTACTTCTTCTAATTAAGCCTTGGCATATTCAAAACACAATTCCCAGTAACATAAACCTAGAAGCAGTCTGGCAAGCTAATTCCCTAGCCCTTGTGGTTTCTGGATTTTATTAGACTTTAAGCTTCTTGAGGGCAGACACCATATCTTTTTAAAAAATGTACATTTGATCTCCATTGCCTAAAAAGAGTAATTATCCAGAAGTAAGTGAGCAGTAAATACTCAAATGAATGACTAAAAAATGATAAACATTTTATAGTTCATTTTACTATTTTTTCTTCAAGATTATTAAAATGTTTGAGAATTTGGAAAACCCTTAAACAAGACTGTTACTGATGCATAGTCTTGAACCCAGCAGCCCAGCGGATCAGCTACATCGTATTCTGATTCTTGCAGAAATTACACACCTTCATTAATATTAAATACAGTCATGCATAATTATTAGCAATGCTGCTGAGGCGTTCAGGTAACTAAACTTGAAAAGAACCTGTACTCAGAGTAGGCTTTTCTATTTATCATCTTTGTCCTTAATAATAAACCAAATGTGTTCACCAGGATCCTCATAGCTTTAAAATTCTGATTTTAAAAGACAGAAATAAACACACTAATAACTTGTACTCAAAGCCCCTCTATAATTCTGTCTTTAGACATAACTCTGTGGAGGGGGATTGCCTTTAAAAAGTCTTATTTGTCATTTGGATAATTGATCCCTCTACAGTGGAGTCCAAATATACTAACTTGGGGGGGGGGGTTGAATGTTACTGCCTTATTCCAATGTATGAAGAATGCATTAGAGATCTCAGAGCTCTGAAAAGAGAATTCTTGTAGGGAACAGAATGAGCCCGCTGATCACTAAAAATAACTAAGAATATTTACTAAAAAATAAATAAATAAGTGTTGGCCATATAAGTAATACAAATAATCTTAGAGAGAATGTGTTGGTTTTCATCCTAGGATAATATTGAGTTTCTATGGGTATTTGTGTGCTGGCAAAGGAAGGTAGGAGGAGCGCCAGTTATTTTTATATAGTTATGCCCACAATAGCTCCGAGTGATTTATCAGATGCAATATAAGAAGATCATTTGGCTATCTGAAGGTTCCAGAATTTTTTTTTCCAGCTTTTCAAAATAACCGAGTTTTGAGGACATATGGTGAAATGCTGGCAATTTTTTAGTATACACACCCCATCTACCACCTCCCCCCAGCATCACACACACACGCACACACACACACACGCACACACACACACACGATACAGAACTTTTAATTTTCAAAGTAAATCTGTCTTCTGAATTTAATTACTGGATCATCAACACTAATAAAATCAAAAGATGACTGTTAGAGATTCACATTGTGTAGATGGTCACACTCGGTGGCCTGTGTGAAGGAAGAGTTGCTGCATGGCCACATAAATACTGGGAGATCTATGCGTGAGGTGGTTTTGGTTTTTGTTTCTTCCCATTTGTGGCATCATATGTATTCTCCTTTGTTCACACTTTCCTGGTGTACTTACTTCATGATCAGCTACATGCCTCTGTAAGAATTTGTTCTAGGGTAAGGGCCCAAAATATGACCACAAGACAGCAAAAATAAGAATGATTCATACAAGAAGGAATCTCAAACTGTAGTGATTGGCCTTCTTTTAATTAAATGACCATTTTTTAGCACACTAAACATTCTCAGTGACAAAGACTGCATACCTTTAAACTAGTACTACGCTTTACGTGGCAGAGCTCCTGGAGAGAAAAGACATTTTAGTCTCACCCATGTCCTGGAAGAAAAATATGGAAAGAAATGAAAAAAATTAAGAGTCAGACCAAAGACTGCATGAGTTAGCCATTGATGTGAACTCACTGTGGCTTCCAGGGCTCGGGAAGTCCACAGGCAGTGGCAGACCTGCTCACACGTAGATATGCCCGAAAACACTGAGCGATTTCTCACTCCCCACGATCTGGGGGACCTCTTCTGTTTCTATATTTGATCAGCAAAGGTCATTCTGCACTTACTCATCATTTCAATTTAACAATAGCTCTGGAATGTATGTTGTACTACCAGTAATTGTGTATAATTCTACCCACAAGAAATCAGGTGAAAGATGAAGTCATTAAGTTGAGATGAGATTAAGGTCAACCCCATCATACCGTTAAATAGCAAAAACGCAATTTTAACGCAGAAGTTCTGTTCCAGCTATACAGAACAATAGGAACAGATAAGGGTCAGGGAAACTGGGTTCTAGTTTGAGATGTGCCAATTTGCCACCAAATTTAAAGGAGTCACGGAGCATTTCTGGGCCTTCGTCTCCTTACTTACATAGCCAGTGAGTGCGATTGCATATCTGCTAAGTCTCTTTCCATATGTAGCATTTCTTTTTGTAAATATAAGTCCAGTTCTAGCTCTCTGTCATCTCTTTTCGGAGGCTATAGAGAGGGACAGGTAAATCCTGCTTGTCCCGTACCTACCTGAGGCTTAGTTTGGGGAAGAGGGGCTTTCTGTCACAAAGAACCATTACAAGCTTCTGCAGAAAAAGATACTACCGAGAGGCATTAAAATTTTGAAACAACTGAAAACAACTTCCCTTATATTCCCAGTGATGATATTTGAAAGACCACTAAAATTCTCTACTCTGCTTTAAAAAGGTGTGGAAGGGGGGCGCCTGGGTGGCACAGCGGTTAAGCGTCTGCCTTCGGCTCAGGGCGTGATCCTGGCGTTATGGGATCGAGCCCCACATCAGGCTCCTCCGCTATGAGCCTGCTTCTTCCTCTCCCACTCCCCCTGCTTGTGTTCCCTCTCTCGCTGGCTGTCTCTATCTGTCAAATAAATAAATAAAATCTTTAAAAAAAAAAAAAAGGTGAGGAAGGTGGTAAAATGCAAATGTTGTCTGGGAGAACAAATATGCTAGACCAATTTTTTTTTTTATTATGATTTTCAATCTCAGGTCTCTTTTATACTCTAAAAAATTTTTGAGGACCCCAAAGACTTTTTTTTTTAAGTGTAGGATATAAACATAGATACAGTGTTAGAAATTAAAACCGAGACAATTTAAGAATACTTCCTAACGTGTTTTAAAATAGTAATAACAGACCTGTTAGATAGTAACATGAGTTGCATGTTTTATGATAAGTAACTGTATTTTTCCAAACAAAAAATTGTTCCTTTTGTAAATGTTCCATTTACATTTACAAAATGTCGTGTCTGGCTGAACAAATTGCAGCTGCATTCTCTGATTTACTTTTACATTCAATCTGTTTTAATGTGTTGCTTTGATTCAAGTATTTGAGGAAAATTGAGTTCTCCCAGTTACAGTTGGAAAAGGGAGGAATATTTTAGTAATCCTTTCAAACAATGGTGGACATACTTCTTGATACGACACCAAAACTCAACAACTTGTTTTTTTGTTTTTTTTGGTTTTTTTGTTTTTTGCAGAGTAGCCGTATTATGAATCTGAAGCCATACAAATAACTTTTTGCATTCAGATACATTGCGATCCATTGTTCTATCTTGCCCTCTGAATAGGTCTTCTCCCATGTGTTATTTTGTAACACCATACACTGATCATTCTCAAATATTGGTTTGCTAAGTTGTCAAGAGCTTCCAAATGGAATAGACAACATCAGGGCATCCCATTTACTAATACCACCATCAATCTCATCAGGAAAGTCTTTTAAGTATTAGGAAGCCAGCAGGCTCTCAAGTGCTGACATAAGTTTTCGAAAAGTCTAGTGTTTGCTGGAGAGCTTGAATTTTATCATTGACAACTATAACCATTTGGCTCATTCTGTTCATTTTCACAAAAATATCTGTCAAATGCCCAAGTGTGAATAACCATAGTTTGTCAGATATCCTTTCAAGTAAAAATATGGTTCTAATAAAAAAGCCGCTGTTGAGCTCACAGCTTAATCACACAAGAGCTTGTTCTAAAGACAACCGTCCTACTTTGGCACACAGCAGCCCTTCATGCAAACTTCTCATTTCGTCACACGGGATGTTAGAAGACTTGCCCTCAAGGATTGAAGTGTCATAAAATAAATAATGTTCATTGGTTCATCAAGGACATTTTTAAATGAAGTTGACTTTAAAAAACAGCAGTAAAATGTATGGAGAGCTAGTGGTTTCGTGTGGCCGCTTTGATTTAGATGAAGATGTTAACAGTTTCACCCATCATGGCTTTTACATCATTGCTGCAGATGAAACAATGAAAAAGACAAAATAAGATAAGATAAAATAATAAAATAAAATAAATAGAACAAAATCATCTTAACTTTACAGATCTGTTAAACTGATCTCACAGACCTCTGGTCCTAGAGTTCTGTGGTCGAAGTTTGAGAACTACTCCACAAGGTTAATACTGTCAGACAGATATAATTTGTCACATTACCCTGAGCACGAGAGGTCCTGGTGGGACCTCCTGGAGTCCTTAGCAGAAAATATTTGACAGATGCAAGCAAAGAAATTAGCAAGAGGGAGAAGCTGTTAACAGAACGGGCAGTGGACCATTTTAAAAGAAAAGCTTTTCCTACTTAATGTCTTCCATAGCTGAGTTTCTCCATGTACTGTTGTCCAGACCCTACAGGGAAGGGGGTGTAGGATCCTTGAAAGATGAAAATAATCAGAAACTGAAAGCCTAGCTTTAACTCCTGATTTTCTTTGGGCCTGAAAGAAATCAACTAATATCCTTGAAACTGTTAATTCTTTCTTCAAGAATGTGTAAACCAAACCAAACCATCCAACTTAACTACTTCAAATGTATCTAACACCTTACAATTTATTGTATCTTTTGAACTAGTAACTTCACTTCAGTGGTTACCCAGGGATGGAAGGCCCAGAAACGGAACCCATGGGGGTGTTTCCTCCTATGTGTAAAAATTAAAGACCTCCAGTCCCATAATAGCAGATAACTCCCCCCCAAATAAAAGCAAATAAATAACTATAGTGAGTCCTCTCTGCAATATTCCATAGCATTTATAATTATATACACGAAGATTATCCAGTAATGTGTGTACACCGAGGACCACACTTGCTTCAAATAGCAAGTAACAGATACCTAATTACCAATGACTTTAATAAATTTTGGCTTATTTTTCCCATCCAACAAGCTGGTCAAGGTAGCCGGCTGCTGGCTGACTTTGGTTCAGCTGCTCAAAAAAGATACCCAAAGTCAGGCTCCCTACTTTTTCTTCGCTATTATGAGCGTCATGTTGACAGTTCATTTTTGTTTTGTTTTGACTTACCACCTCATAATCGCAATTTGGCTTCTACAGATGACACTAAAGCCAAATTCAAGGGCAGGGAGCAAAGCAGCAAATCTGGTAACAAGAGATTTTCTCCCTGTCTGCTTGACATGTACCCCCATACAGACATCTCAGTAAGCAGAACTGGGGCACCATCCCCCTTACTGCACAGAGCTAATGGGAGGATGGGCAAGGGAGTTGGAACTGGATCTGCCACAGTAAGTTACAAGGGAAAAAAAGATATAATATTGTATGGAAAGTATGGTCACAGATACATTTTAGTAACAAAGCAAACACATTGGCATTTGAAAGAGACAGGAGAAGGAAGGTGCCGACATTTAATACTCGTTTTCTTAATTTATTAGGCTATGGGCAACTTATTTATTTTTTATTTTATTTTTTCTGTAGTGTCGATTTGGTCTGCTTGAGGACTTCCTCTGAATATCATAGATGGAGTCTCCTATATTTGACGTTGGATGTTCCACTTGGTGCCATTAAGTAAAATTGAGAACTATGTATGTGATTGTCTTCATGTGTGTCTGCCGTGTGCAAATAATCATATATTTAGCCTGATGATATAAAGCCATCACATTTTTATCTTTTATTTTTTTTAAAGATTTTATTTATTTATTTGAGGGAGAGTGAAAGTGAAAGACAGAGCCTGAACGGAGGGGGTGGGGCAGAGAGGGAGGGAAAAGCAGACTCCCCACTGAGCGGGGAGCCCGATGTGGGGCTCAGTCCCAGAACTGGGATCATGACCTCAGCCGAAGGCACCACTTAACCGACTGAGCCACCCAGGCACCCAAAGCCATCACATTTGTATTCCTTCTGGTCTGCTAACATACATTGACTAAACTACAATGTATGTTGCTAATACAGGCAAACAGGAAACTTATTTGTTCTGTTTCTAAGTTTAAATTATATCTGAAATATACTCTGTATTTGAAATATCACTAGCTTTTCTCACACTTTTCCTCATCTCCTCTTTTAATTCATAGATAACTAGCCAAACACTAACCATCTTGGAATTGGCTTCAAGGTTAGATTATGTTTAAAGTAAGTCTGTGTCCTTTGACATACAGATGCTTCATACATACTTGCCATTGGTTAAAAAATACGTTTATGGTGAAATCATCCTAACGACCCATTCTGTTTCTGTTACTACTTCAATAATTGAACTAAATATGATTTGTGTTTTAATCAGTGTTTCCATTCTGCTGGTCGTTGAGTTCTACAGAGCAGGAAACCTCATCCTACGGAAGATTGAGCTCTTTTTGGTAAAGGACAGCTGTAGCTTGGAAAGTGGTAGTTCTGTAAACCTATGTAACTAACACCAGTCAACTATTCTTATGAAATGGAATAAATATTTGAATACTCAGGATGAGTTGGTTTTCTATCTAATGGCTGATAATTTAATGTTGGTCTCCTGTTTGGCCCCCCCTCCTTCAGGTTCTTACTTCCCATCCATTCTTATGTTGCAACTTTTTGAAAAACCACCTACTTAGCTCCACATTTTTCAATTAAAATTTTAAGAGGTAATTTTAGACTCACATGCAATTTTAAGAAATAATACACTCCCATTCTTTTTTATTTTTTTTTATTTTTATTTATTTTTTTTACCTATAACCACTTCCAACTAGTACTGATGAATCTTCTCACTCACAAAGCGTTGAAAACTCACTCCTCAGCCTCAGCGGGAAAAACTGACAATAGGATTCGAACCCACATGTGCAGAGCCCAATGGATTAGCAGTCCATCACTTTTTTTTTTTTTAAAGATTTTATTTATTTATTTGACAGAGATAGAGACAGCCAGCGAGAGAGGGAACACAAGCAGGGGGAGTGGGAGAGGAAGAAGCAGGCTCATAGCGGAGGAGCCCGATGTGGGGCTCAATCCCATAACACCGGGACCACGCCCTGAGCTGAAGGCAGACGCTTAACCGCTGTGCCACCCAGGCGCCCCAGCAGTCCATCACCTTAACCACTCAACCACCTCATTACCTATAAGAAATAACATAGAGAGATCCCGTGAGTTCTTCGTCCAAGGTCCACCAATGAGAAAATTATGGCAGTGCAAAAATATAACACAATGCAATATCACAAAGAGCATGCTGGTATTCATAATCAAGATGCTGAACAGCTTCACCACCACAGGGATGTCTCACATTGCACTTAATAGCCACATACATTTTTTTCTAATATTTAATTTTTAGGGGCACCTG
Source organism: Ursus americanus (assembly GCF_024610735.1). Taxonomy (NCBI): domain Eukaryota; kingdom Metazoa; phylum Chordata; class Mammalia; order Carnivora; family Ursidae; genus Ursus; species Ursus americanus. Next base: position 43,472,192 of record NC_142139.1, on the reverse strand, counting down.
GGTGGCTCAGTCAGTTAAGTGTCTGCCGTTGGCTCTGGTTGTGATTTCAGGGTCCCGGGATCCCGCGTCGGGCTCCCTGCTCAGCGGGGAGTCTGCTTCTCCCTCTACCTCCTCCCCCCACTCATGCTCTCTGTCTCAGTCTCAAATAAATAAAATCTTTCAAAAAATTTATTTTAAGTTATCTCTACACCCAACATGGGACTCACACTCACAATCCTGAGATCAAGAGTCACAACCTCTACCAACTGAGCCCGCCAGGTGCCCCACCACATGCACTTTCCTCTTACTCGCACCCTCTCTTTAACACCTGGTAACCACTAATTTGTTCTCCATTTCAGTAGTTTTATCATTTCAGGAATGATATTTAAATGGAATTACAGGTTATAACCTTTGGGGACTGGCTATTTTCACTCAGAGTAAATCTCTCAAGATTCATCCAGGTTGTTCTACGTATCAACAGTTCTTTTGCTTTTATTGCTAAGTAATATTCCAAGGTATGGATGTACCAGATTGTTTAACCATTCACCAGCTGAAGGACATCTGAGTTGTTTCTAGTGATTAGTGACTTCAAAGAAAGCTACTACACATGCTTGTGTAAAGGTTTTTGGGTGAATATAAGTTGTCTTTTTTTTCCTTTTCTTCTTCTTTTTTTTTATAGAGAGGGAGAAAGAGAGTGTGGGAGAGAGGGACAGGGGAAGGGTGGAGGGAGAGGGAGAGAGAGAATCCCAAGCAGACTCCATGCCCAGTGCAAGCCCAGCATGGGGCTCAATCTCACAACCTTGAGATCATGACCTGAGCTGAAATCAAGAGTTGGGTGCTTAACTGACTGAGCCACCCAGGGCCCCAAAAGTTTTCATTTCTCTGGGATAAATGCTCAAGAATTCAGGTTTCCCTCTCAGCTCCTGTTGACTCCCAAGTTTGGAGAGAGAGCGGGAGTTGGTTCTCAACTGCTGGGCAGGGCTGGGAGTTCCAGCTCCCCACTAGGGTCCCACAGGTCACTCCCTGACTGGGACTGATAAAAATGCTTTGTGATTGCTCCCTATGTGGCCTCTACTACCAACTATGCTAACACGACTAACTACTAACACTAGTAACATTATGTGGACTCATTACCACCCAGTAGGATGAAAGCCACAGGTCCCTACCCAGCTTTCTCTGACATCACCCTGAAAGAGAGAATGGGTGCTTTGTCACAATCTGGCAAGGGTGGAAGGCTAAGCTCCCCACCTGACCTCTGCTGGCAGGGATGGGGATAGAGCCACATTTTTTTCCTGTGTGATTGGCAGAAGTAGACCTGTTATGGTCTAAGAGTTTTCTGTCTTGCTCGGCTTCTCCTCTCATGGTTCTTTGACTAGAGAGAGAGCACTCTATTGTCTGAGGTGTTCTGTTTGGTTATTTTTCTTCTGTGTCTCTTGGTGTTTCTGGATTGCTAGCTTCTTCATCTCCAAGCCCAGGATATATGAGGCAAAAGTAAAACCCAAATAACTCATCACCATGTTGTTCCTTGGATGTTTGGGTTTGTAGCTGGTGTGCCTTCCTCTCTCCATCTTTCAGAGTCTTCTTATATTTCCTATATGTGTAAACATACAGGTTCTACTTAATGGGAAAAATCAAGAAAAATATATCCACTTCATTGTTCTGGAAGCAGAAGACCAGCTCCACTGTTTTAAGGAATAAGGCCCCCCCTTGCTCTGTCTAGCACAGAGGCATGGCTCAATTTACATTTTATACTATACCTTCTCATTGCTCTATGGAGGAGAATTTTTCACTTATCCTTAAAAATAATTAATAATTCCTATTTTGAATTTATTTTTTTGCCTTTTTTGAGCCTTACATGTGAAATCCTTTTGCTGCCCCTTGGGTCTATATTGAACCAAACTTGATTAATGTGTCAAATCTCACACAAACTTCACTTCCTCTGAGAAAGCATCCCCAGCTGTAATGCCCCACAACGACTTCTCACTATTCTTATAATAGTCATTATCTGTACTATTAGTTTCGTTCTTTATTACTTATCTTGTTACCTAGTGACCTTGTGTTATTTGGTGACTTTTGTTATTTACTTTCCCATCACCTTCTTCACCTCAAATAAAGAGATTTTGTTCTAAGGTCTTTATGCTAATTATTATTATTATTATTTTAACCTAAGACACTTTTAACTCCTATTTGCTTTCATATAAATGGTGCAGCAGTTTCTGAGCTCCTGTAAATATTCTTTTACATCTATAGAAGCTCCTTAAAAATAAATCTGGAACTTTTGGGACAACATTAGCATAGTGCACAGAACTTCCTAATACAGCTGAACACTTAAAAAAGTATCTAGTAAACACTGCCTTTTAGATGAGGTTTGCATTGTATAGATGAGAATTGGAAGCTTTAGACAGAATCAGCTAGAAAGGAAAAGGATGAGGCATCGTAATCAGCTCTATGTTACGTTGGCCATATATTATCTCCTTAAACAAACCATTCACTGGTGATGGAAATGTGTATTCAAGGCTCTTATCAGGGCATATTATTAGCTTCTCTTTCTATAAAATTCCTATTAAAGATTTTGCAATTATTAAGCTGCTTCTTATATTTGTTGCTTTAGGTATCTGATAATTTATGATTTATTATTTAAAACTTCATGTTCTTGCCCATCTTTTATAATTTTCAGTGTTCTTCCAGGTTACAGTAATAAAAATACATAAGGATTACTTATTTTTATCTAGCAGAAAATTTGCTCCAGTGAAAATGGAAGCCAGACTGACTTATAAAGCTGAATCTCTGATTTTGACGGGAATTTTTAAAGGGGAAAGAAAAACCGACCTGAGGAACAAGAAGTATTTTACTCCTGAAGAGCAAATATAGCTTTCAGGCTCAATTTGCTCTCCTCTTAAGCATTAGCTGCCTTTCCAGAAAGTTGTGTGCAAAGCAAATATATATCCAATCATATCCTCCACTGAAAACTATAAGTTTTAGAAGCTTATCACTGAAAAAAAAAAAATCTCAAGTCATGAAACTGTTTTTAAACAAATACACTTTTAGCCATTTACTCCATACTGTTTAGGTTAGAAGGAGATCATAATGAAAGTTTTAGAAGAGAACTTAAAAACAGCAATAAGAATCTTGGCATTTCTATAGTGCTTTATAATTAGCAAAGATCATCTACACACATTCTTTCATTCATTTGATTCTCAAAAAAAATTCTAGATAATAAGCATTATAGTTCTCATTTTAGGGAACTCTGCATCCACTTTGAAAGTCACTTCCTTTGCTAACCAGTGGACTTTCTATGCGTTCTAAATCCTCATTCCATGTGAGGTGATGTCATCATATGTACCATCAATCCTTATGATATTTGCACATTCATTTTAAGCAAACATATTAAAAAGTATCACGCAATTAATTTCCATTTCATAGGGTGTTTTCCCTAGTTCAATAGTCGGTGATTAAGTAACTACAGTGATGATATTATTCCAGGACTTCAACCCATCTCAATTATCGAAAGAAGGTAGGAGGCCCCTAATCTTCCTGTTTTCTGCTGCCACGCTGTGAACCATCTCTTCAGATTCTAACGTCTAGATTATCCAACTCCTGTTTAGAAGACTCAGTTACCAGTCCACATTAGAATGTAAGTAGGCATTGAGTGTACGCAAGTTCCTTTAATGATTGCTGGGTAAATACGGCTCCAGACTGAGATTTTAAATCTCATTCCATATACTTTTTAGAGTTTTTTCTCATGCTTCAGCAAAGTGGTTACATACAAAAAGGTATTTCCATACAATCTGTGTACCTAGACCATAAAAAACATGAAAGGAATTTGCTTGTTGCAGAGACTTACCCAAAATCCATCCTCCTCTTCTTCCTGAGCACCCACTGATGACATTTCCTTGCCTCACTTAAATTTAGTTGTAGAATATGACTAAGTCAATGGAATGTGAACAAAAGTGAAAAGCATCACTCCCGGGGTTGGCCCCCAGAATCCTCCCCAGCACAAGTTTTTGGGGGTTTGGGCTTTTTTTTTTTTTTAAGTTCTGACTGCCTAAGATGTTGATGACCCCACAATTACCTTAGAAGCCATATTGGGGATGGCAGAGGTCCATTCCCCTGGGTCCCTGAATGACTGTATGGAGAAGGGCTCCCCATAAACCTGTTCACCTATTCTGTAGTATTATATGAGCGAAAAACCAAAAAACCAAAAGCAAACAAAACAAAATAAAACTCGTTTGCATTATGTTTGAGCTTTTATACATTTTGCATCTACTTATTACAGTTGGGGGTGAATCCAGGTTTGGTCACATGTAAGCTTACGCAATTTGAGAGACCATCTTCATGAAAAATAAACAAATTACAAATACAAAATTCACACAAGTGAATACTTAGAATGAGACTGAAAATCCCAATAAATTACAGAAGGCTTATAAATTTAGGTCCCTTTCTTCTGAGATCCATTGAGACAATTACCAGGATTTCTTACACAAAATGCCTCCTGGTTACAGCTTGGATTACCCTTCTCACCTAGAACACCTGATACTCTCAGAAACTCCCAGCTCCCACACAGTTTGGGGCAAGGGAAGGACCCCAGAGCTTAAGCTTCATTAGCTTTCCAGGGAACCTGCCTTTGGCTGCATCAGTTACCCTGTCCTCGTATTAAAATGCAAGCATTCCTCACGTCCTACTGTGAGGCAGAGTGAGACGCAGGATGGCGGGAGAGCGCGGAGCTCCTGGTAACACAAGTTAGTAATAACCTGTTGGGAAAGAAGGACAAAATTGTTCCACTGATTTGAGCTTTAAGTCATAGATAAAGTAGTTTTGCAAAGCTTCCTCAAGTTTTTAGTAATCGGTGTTTCTTGGAAATACAATTTACTCGAAGGCATAGTTGCTCCTTCTATTATCTATAGGACCCCTAGCCCTTTCACTACTTCCAACCAAAGACAATCAAATTTCAAACATTTTTTTCCTAAATACCAGAGAATTAACGAATTTCACCTGCTTTCAAACTTGTACTAGAACACACAGTGGAAGATACTTATATCTTGTGTTATTTCATATATACTATATATTATCAATTACATATAATTATTAATATATCAATAACATATAATTATATAATCATAATATATAATATATATCCGAAATATGTCAGTTTGTCTTCAAAACTCTTTCACATTTTCTATTCTTATATTGAAAAAGAATGTGATTCAGTAAGTGCCAATATAACCTTTTGTTAAATGAACTGATGGCATGAAAATTCCTGGATTATAGAGTCATGTTATCTTTAAATTGCCCAGACTTTAAGGCTATTCATTGCTAAAAATGATTTTAAGATTTTTTTAAATAACACAATATGAACCAAAATTACGTGATCTACACTACCCATATTCTAATAATAGTCCAACAATGCCCCATAGCGTTTGAATTTGCACGGAGAGTGTCACGAGGGCTTAGCTCTCAGTGACGATGAACCGAGTCTGCTTCTGCTCTCCATCCTCCTCCCTCCATCCCTCTTAGCCCTCTAGCTGGGTCCCTCTTCCTCAGGGTAGGCTCACTAATGCTGCATAGCAAATACACACCTAAGAATCTCTCTAGGTCATGTAACGCTCCCAACTCATTCTCAAATCTAGGAGAAGGAACCCAACCATGGTCTCAACCAATATCAGGACCCCCTCCCCCAGCCCCATCCTTTCCCTCTTGCCTCTGCAGTGAGACTTGAAACTAAATCTCCCAATCAAGGCATTTCTTCTGAATCCAGTACCCTCCGCCATTAGTCCTAAATGCTACTCTCCTTCTACTCCCGAACTAAGTAGAACTCTGTGTCCTGAGAACGCTCTTTCCATTTATCACATGCTAGGAACAGGAGACAAAAAGAGAATGATAAAATAACACAGTTCTCTTTCTCTTTAGTGACTTTTTCCCTAGAAACGGTTCATTAGCCAGAGAACCCAACCCACAAACATACTGAGATTTTGCATGCTTAACAACCTTGAGAGCTGTTGCATTGAGCCACACCACCCCCTAGAGATCGCTTGCGGGCACTGAGCAGACTGCTGTGTCCCTGAAACCAAAGCTTCTGTGTGTCTCAGACACACGGAAACATTTGCTGAGACGCATCCCTTGATTTGGAAGATTTCATTTCTTGTTTTCAAATCTTGTTGGGATGGCAAAAGGAGCAAGCATGGGAATTCCTGATATATGTTGAGTAGATAAGAGCTTTCCTCCTCCTCAGATTTACAGGGAGTTTAGTGCTCTGGATGATGCAGAAATCTTATGGAAAAGAACATGAATATTATTAAGAGACAGATGCAAATGTGTTTAAATTGTTAAGCACTTGTGGTAATAAGTTTATGAAATATTTCACATAATGCCTGGCACATAGGTGCTTAGAAAATATTGAAAGGAAGGAAGGGAAGGAGGGAGAGATGAAAGAGGGAAGAGGAAAGGAGGGAGGCAGGGAAGGAAGGAAGGAAGGAAGGAAGGAAGGAAGGAAGGAAGGAAGGAAGGAAGGAAAGAAGGAAGCAGGAAGAAAGACAGAAGGAAGAGGGAGGGAGGAAGGGAGGAAAGAAGGAAGGAAGAAGAGGGGAAATTACAGTATGAAGTGGCCAGCCCAAGATGCAAGGCACGGATATCGTAGGGGCAGGGAGAGAAGGGGACTTATTCTAGATACAAAGTTAGACTACATCTGCCCAGCCTGGCCCACACGCCATCCAGCCTGCTCCCTCAGCAGCCCTGTCTCACTTCAGCATCTCCAGGTATGCAAGCTCTGGGAAGGAAATGACTCTTTTATAAAGGAAAGAATTGTGTCTAAGAGCTGGTGGAAGAAAAGCAGGAGTTACTCTGCAAGACAGAGAGAAAACCCCTGGAGGTCTTAGTAACAGGGCAGGCAGCCTGTGGGAGGTGGGGTGAGCCCCAGGAGGGTGGCAAAGCTCTGGATACGATAGCAGAGGAAGTAAAACGCTTCAGACAGACTCTCATATTTATATTTATGTGTGAGCTAGCCCCTCCCCAGAAAGCGCAGACGGAATGAGTACTAAGGAATGGAGAAGATTCCAGAAAAAGACTAGATTTTCTGCATCCCAAGTTACATAGATGGGTTCTGCTCTGACACATTTACTCTCAGTAGCAAGGGAAGCAAGAGGAACTTGAATTCACAAGTAGTGCTTCCATATGTCATTTTCTTTCTTTTTGTATAATATTCTAGTATGATAAAAAAAAAAAGTCTTGCTCTCCTTTAATGATATTTAAAATTTCAGAAAAATCTAAGCCCAGAGCAATGATAACCATAAAAAGAAAACATTGTTTTAATATTAAAAGAAATATTTTCTTCCTACTTCAATCAGATAACAGCTGAATCACAAATTTGTGTCAGTTGCTAGTTATAGTATTTTCAATTCTAAGCAAATCTAAAGATAGAACACACTTTTACCAACAAACTTGTTGCACTGTTATATTTTCATAGCCAAAAGTGCAGAAAAGCAAGTTTACAAATGAGTGTTGGTAAAAATGGGAAAATTTGATGTGAAACATGTTCATTTATTTTAAAATAAACTGAGATTTTACCGTAAAATGTTCTAAAGTGATTTTCTGAAAATTGCTTTGATTATCAAAAATTGTATTGAATTATAAAAACTTCTTTTAAACATCTTCCCACAAAAACGTGAGTGTTTAAAAAGTGAGGGTCGCAAGCTTCCAACTAACTAGCATTTTTATCTATAAAATAATTTCACTTTAATAATTTTAAATTACTTTAATTCAGATTTAATTATTGCCTTAGAAATGACTTTCAAGAGATTTTTCTTTCAAAGCCATAGCAAGTCAAGAAGAGCCTTTTATTTCCTGTGAGGCCTGATTTTGCTGAAAATTCAGTTACAGCTTCTCCAGGGAGAACACAATGAGCAAGGGATTGGGATTGGAGTTTCATGGCAGCTCCTATTCAGTGCCTTGAAAAGTCCCTAGTTCATATGTTAAATATGTTTAACTCTGTTGGCAGTCGTCTTTTTAAGGTGTCTGATTGGATCTTTCCTCTGATATTCTAAAAATATAAGTCCTAATGTGGGGAGTAGCTTTTCCAGAACACCACAGGCCTACTTTACTGTTTTTTTGTTTTTAATTTAGTTTATTTTACTTGAACAATTTTGGCCCCGATACTTGAGAAAACAAGTTATTCTCTCTACATTAAATAAATAGCTAGGCACAATGTCCTTCATCAGAAGATTCATCAGAACTAAGAACAATATAAAGTAATGAGTATCTATAAAATTTGAAAATATCATCAGCTAAATGATCAGTTATGCATCTGACAGAAAAGTAAGATAAATATTTTTATGAGAAATGTATCTTCTGAAAATTTTCTTCAGCATTTTGAGATGTTTTTGCTCTACAATTTATTTATTTTTTTAAGATTTTATTTATTTATTTGAGAGACAGAGTGAGAGGGAGAAGCAAACTCCCTGCTGAGCAGAGAGCCTGCCCAGGGGCTCAATCCCAGGACCCTGAGATCAGGACCTGAGCCTAAAGCAGACACTTAACAGACTGAGCCATCCAGACACTCCTACAATTAATTTTTAAACGCCCGTGAAGAGTTTTGACTGTATATTTCAGGATATCTAAACTCATGAAAAACAAATGATTAACTTTGGAAAAATATCTTGCTTTTAAAAATAATATATCCTTGTTTTTACCCCAAATAGTGCTCAGATATGAAGGTGAGTTTGAGACATGACTCAGCAGTTTTGATGTAGATCATAGTATTAAACGGGATGCCATCCCTTGCAGTACGGATAGCCTGAACTTGGATAAGTCTCATAAAATATTTTGAGAGTTTGTTTTTGTGTATTTACTTTGTTTTGGCTGCTAAATTCCGATATCCCAAGAAAAACTTTAAAAATTAAAGAAGACAAAAAAGGGAAATAAGAAGGGTATAATCAGACTATCTGAATGATGGTATAGCAAGTGTTGATTTCAAGATATCCCATGATGCCGAAGGCTGCTCATTTGCTTACTCAGCTCATTTATTGATTCAGCAACTATCTCTCGAGTGTTTTCCCTGGTCCAGGAACTGTTCTAAGCTCTGGTAGTACACGGACCAAAACAGTGCCTCTGTTCTTGTCTATTCCATTGATGGAGACCGAAAATTAATTTTCAAAAAACCTACTAAATATATAATATGTTAGCTCAATAACTGCATAAAGGAAAATAAAGTAGGGAAAGGGACTAGAGATCAGTGAGGAGGGTTGGGGTGGAGGTCTGGCATGTTGGCATCTCTGATGGGTGGTTTCTGAGCAGAAATCTGAATGAAGTGAATAAGTAGTGAGCCATGATGATGCCAGACCATTTCAGGCAGGGGGGTGCAATGTAAAGGTGAATCAGAAACAGTGAAAAATGGGAAAAGCTACTACTGGCCCAGTGTAGGGTATCATAAACTCTTACCAAGATTTGGGATTTATTTCCACTAATATTTGTGTTATACAATTGAGCTGTAAATATCAGACCTTATATGCACACAAAGAAAATAATAAGTGATAGACGTGTGCCGCTGTCCTTGTTAATTCCATGGCTCACCCCAAATATTTTACTACTCTATTAGCTGCGTATTTCCATGACCTAAACTGTTATCAAGCTAGTTTTTGTATAGTTCATAATTTTAAAAATACGTGTTTTGTTTTATTTTGCTTTTGTTCAATGTATGAGACTCTAATGTTGAATATAACTTTCAAACAACATGTTTCCTCTCATTTCAGCTGCCTCTACAATTCTGATGAGGTCTCAGAATGTGCCTCCTGGAAAATAATCACTAGACTAATAGCCACAAAAAGTGAAATTACCCAATAATGTGTCACATATTAAATTCCCCCAGTAATACATAGATCTACATTGAAGATGGCTGTCCTTTGCCCTTCTTCCTTGGTTAGTCTAGTAAACTATATATTGAAAACGCATTGTGAATCAGATATAACTTATACCCACATTACCCAAGTTCTTATACAACAAAGTTCTTGGGAAATCTTTGCCAAAATCAAGAAAACACTCTTCTTTTGACTAGTCCCTAATAATCAATGGAATCTTTTCAAGAACAGTAAAATAATGAGAACTCAAAGAGATAGAAATCAATCATGGTGTGATTTTTTTTAAATTTCTATTAAATTTGTACAATTCATGTGATAATGATGCATCACTCACACTAATTTCTCAATCATTTTCTGGTGAGACTTCATTTAATTTCAAAATTCTGAACAGATGAGGTACTCTTATCTTAGAAAAAGTGGAAGAAAAGAAAGACATGTCTATGGCCAAGTTCCATTGATAAGACATGGTAACACTTCCCTAAAGTGAGGTAGAACCTTGAGACCTTGCTCTTTTTTTATAACCTAGATAGGATAGCATCTAATCATAATCTGTCTGACTTTCTTGGGGCATTTAATGATAATTTTCTTTTATTAAAAGTATTACTAAGTAATTACATGCATCTTTTTTTACAGGAGGAAAAATAGAAAAAATTCTCAGTTTATTTCAAACTTCTTTGTCCTTACCTTAAAAATTGGACATATTTTCTCAATGGAATATAACTTTAATGCTTTATACACCATTCCCAAGAAACAATAGTAAGAGTTTGCCAAATCCATCCCTCCCAAATGGAACAAATATTGTCATATGGCAAACATTCAAGAGTCTAAGTCTACAAAACAGATTTATTCAAAGAGCTCCTGGATCAGTGAGCTAAATCTCTCCCAAATCCACCCACACTCATACCTTTAGTATTTCACAATGTCTACCAAATGGTCATTCTCTCCTCCTATCCAACTTAAGCCTATTTGGAAAATCTTACAGAAAGGCTTTACTTCCCACATTCAAACATTCCTATGCCTAGGATATGCTTTATCTTCAAATCATTTTTATATGCAGCACAAGAAAGTGAAATTCAATAGGACTTTAATTCACATAAAATAGAATCCTGCCTGATGATGTGATATATGCTTCATGAGTTGTCTTTTTAGTTAATTTGCATTGGCTGTTTTACTCAGGAAAATAATGGATTTGCAAACTTCATCAGACTGTCAAGACCAATTTTGTATCTGAGTGGAATGGATAAGTTTGGTCACAGTCCACACACAGAATCACATTAGCCCTGGGAAGAGAGACTGACAGAGAAGGGAACCCAAAGTTGATTGACACATAATGAATCTGAATCTAGTCACTATATTTTCTACCAGTTATCTCATTTGTATAAATTCAAAAACTTTAGCATATAGGGGCAGCCGGTGGCACAGTCCATTAAGCATCCAACTCTTGCTTTGAGCTCAGGTCATGATCTCAGGGTCATGAGAGCCAGTCCCACAGGCTTCATGCTTAGCGGAGAGTCTGCTTAAGACCCTCTCTCTCTCTACCCCGCCTCCTCCCCCTCCCACTGTCTCTAAAAATAAATAAATAAATCTTTAAAAAAAACCACTTTAGCATAAAAGTTAATTCCTATAGAACTAAGCAATGTGATCTCTGAGCCATAATAAGATTATACAAAAGGAATCAGTTTGTATGTCCAAAAACTGAAATCACCTCTTCATATTTTTTAAGTACAGAAGATATCTGTCTTTCATTCATTCTGTACACACCTACTCAGACATTATTATATTCCTGGTAGTGTTCTAGGCCCTTGGGATACGTTAAGGGGATAAAGGAGGAAAAGGATTTCTGTCTTGGGGAGCGGGAGGAGACAGAAAATGAACATTATCTAATAAATATATGAATTATACAGTATACGAGAAAATGAAACTCTTGCGGAAGAAAGGCAGGACACTATCAGAGGAATGGGATCTGAGAATGAGGAAGTGTCTGTCAGCAATTCGAAATGAGATAATCAAGGCAAACTTTGTTGAGAAGATGACTGTTGTCTAAAGACCTGAAGGAAGTGAAGCAAGCCGTGTGGCTATCTGAAGGAAGAGTCTTTCAGAGAGAACACTAGCCAGTGCAAAGTGTGTAAGCCAGCAAGATGCTCGGCACAGTCAGGAAATGCAAGGAGACCAGCGTGCTGGAGAAGGGTCAAAGGGAAGGTCAATTAGGAGGATGTCACAATGATCCAGGTGACACATGAGGGTTGCGTGGACTGCAGCAGTGGTGGTGGAAAAGGTGAAACATCCCCAGATTCTGGAAGTACCTTGAAAATAGAGTCCATAGAATTTCTTAACAAAAATCAATTCAGTCCTCATCATCAAGATGTCAATATTTATTGTCAACAGGTCATCACTAAGAAAGGAAAGGAAAGAGAAAGAGAAGGTGCCATTTACTGAATGCCTATGGTAAGGCAGGCGCTGTGCTAAGTTCTGTCCCTGATACCCCAGCACCGAGCCCATAGAGAAATGATGGCTGCCACTAACACACTTCTCTGTGAACTAATAGTGAGTTTCCAAGTCTACTCACGAATTCTGATACCTTCAATTCCTTGTTTTAATAACAGGTAAAGGATTCTGAATGTATGAGTGCTAAAAAGCAAAAAGTGGGATTATGTTATTGCCTGCTTTTTAATTTTATATTATTATTATTTTAGGTTTCTAATAGCTTATTTGTCAGAGAATCCTAAAATCAGTGAAAAAAAAATCTATACAATAAGAAACTCTTGTCTGGGAAAAAAAAAATTCCCAAAAGACATTCAGAAGTGGAAAAGAGCACAGGAAAAAAACCTCAAAATAGAAAATTCCTGGGAAGGCAAAGCTGCCAAACAAAATCCTCGTTTGTAACAAAGAAGGGGCAGCAGTGAAATGTTATTTATAATTGCAAGTCGGGGTTATACGGATCTCTTATTCACATAACCTCTGTTAGCCCAGACCCGGAATTATAGTTCTGTGTCCTCCACTGAACCCAGAAACCTGGAGGTACTAGAATATTTAATACTTGGTTTTCTCAGGGGTGGTGAAGTTTATTGAAAACAAATATTATGCTAATAACAGATTGTGTGCTATGTGCCAGTCACATGTTATGTTGTGTCATTATGACAACAAGCATATGAGGTAATTACTCTCAGTATTCCCACCTTATAATGAAGAAACTCAAGTCAGAAGGCATAGGTCACGTGTCGCGGTTTGCAGAGCCAGAAGTGGAGGGAAGAGGGTTCCAACAAGAAGCTTCTTGATCACCTCGTTGAGAAATGATGGTTTCTGTGTAATAGTGAGATCACTGCCTGCAAGGGTTATAAAATAAAATTATATTTTGAGCAGAAAATCAATCAGTTGTTTGTTAATATTTTCCTCGGTTGTGTTGAGGGAGTGAGGGCCAATTTCCCGACTACTCCCTGAAGCATTTTCTTCCGCCAGGCTGGACTTGACCGTGCCTCTATCCCAGGCCTACATCTCACCTATCTGCTTTGATTCAGACTCCAAATGCCATTCCCTCACTCCCTGCTTATTTGAAACTCACAGGCCATGTGATCATTCTGGCTCATATTGCCCTTTCCCTACAGAGCTTACTTCTCCACCGCTGATGCCGGGCCGGTCATACTGCTTATATTGCTATTGAAGTGGTCCTTGTAAGTGTAGTTGGGGTAATCGTTCTAGGCAAAAATGGGATGCAAGAAAATGCGCCCCTAATTCCCTGGAACCAAGTACTGCACTGTTGATGGTTTCCCATTTCCTCTCAGGAGCAAAACAAAACAAAAATCACCTAATCTTGCAAATTTAGAAAACCTGTCAATTCCAGATTTAAAAAACAAACAAACAAAAAACACTTTTTTCCCCCTGTAACTTCTCAGTAGTCAATGCAGAATTCTTTCCCCTCATTCCCACCCCCCTCCCTTCTGGCTGGGTCACTTCAGCTTCTGGAAGGGGCTCAGGTAGCACCGTAGACATCAAGGTGGGGAAGGGATACAGAGGAGAGGGGCTCCCCGGTCTGTGGTCTTCATCTGTTCTCCCAGGTTTGCACAGTGGTGTGATGGGTCAGCCAGTTCTCGCCATTGTCCTTTGCCAAGACTACATGGACAGCTGACATCCAGAGTCCATGGTTTTTAATGGACATACTCAGGCCCTCCTCTTTCAAATGTCAAAGACTTGTTCAATTCTCTGGCTCTCTCTCTCTCTTTTCTGGGCCCTTTTTAAAAACTATTCCAAACCTTTGGCTTTGGGAGAGTAGGAACTCATCTCAGACTCGTATCTCTAGTCTCCTCCCTTGCTCTTTTTCTTATCTCTCTTGCTGATCCATACTCGGGCTGCAAGCTGAGCTTCTCTGTGAGGCACGCAGTGCCCTCAGACCTTGTCCTGAGAAAAAAGACCCAAATCCTCTGTGCCCTGGGATCCCCCTTAAAAAATGTCTGCTGCCCTGTCCTTTCCCTCCAAGGCATGGAATGTGTCCCAAGAAGACAGTGGGAGGAATTCCTCATTAATCTCTAAATACTTTCTCCTTCTTCTCCCTTTCTCCTTTTCCTCTTCCTCTTAACCAAGCTCCACTCCTACCTCCTACATTATAAAAAAGGTCTTTCCTATTAATGTGTTGAAAATCAAAATGTCTTACTTTGTCCTATGTTCTTTCTACTCTGTAGTTTGCTGATTGAAACCTACTTTCTAAATCCTTCAGACTTTGCTCTTAATAATCAATGCTAAGATTTTCAAGTTCAAAACTAAGCATCGAGTCTTTTCTTTTGTTCTTTATGTATCAAGTAGCAAACCTACACTGAAGGCAGAACATACAAAAAGTCATTAATGAAGCCTTTAATGAGTGATAAGGGAAGGGGTGGTAGTGAAACGCATTGAAAACGACGTGATTTAAAATGAAAATTTGACTCCACTAGTATGTCCTCCCTCACTAACGAAATAAGCATGGATTCGTGCATCGTACATATTCCCATAGCCAGGCACTTAGTAGTATTCTTTTTTTTTTTTTTTAAGATTTTATTTATTTTTTGACAGAGAGACAGCCAGCGAGAGAGGGAACACAAGCAGGGGGAGTGGGAGAGGAAGAAGCAGGCTCATAGCGGAGGAGCCTGATGTGGGGCTCGATCCCATAACGCCCCGGATCTCAACCTGAGCCGAAGGCAGATGCTTAACGACTGCGCTACCCAGGCGCCCCCTTAGTAGTATTCTTGACCTGCCGAATGGATAAATAAAGCCAGGACAAGAAAAATAAATATTCAGAAATATTTAAAAATGCCTTACACGCACTGGAAAAAGGAAAATTAATGGTAATAATGGTAATAAAAATAACTGCTAGGGCTATGAGCTGGGTGCTATTCTAGTGCTTTGTGTATATTTACTCATTTAATCCTCAGAATTCCTCTATGATGAGGCTCACGGAGGTGAAGCAATTTGCCCAGGGTCACATACCAGGAATCATCAGGGGAGCTGAATCCCAACTCAGGTAATTTGGCTCCATTATCTGAACTCTTACCAGTTCTGCCAGGGCTACCTCTCGGTAAGATCCCTTTTATGGATATGCCCATGGAAATGTGCAAATTTTTGCCAAGCCGTTTAAATGCATGTTACACAATCTCATCTCTGCCTTCAATCACTTTGAATTTGAAACTATATTCTCAGGTTTTCCTTGACAATATCCCCCTGAAAATATTAGATGTTAAGATACTGCTTCTCCCTATTTTTGTATATGATTTTCTCCTTCTTTCTTTAAAGAAGTCCATGTAGTTTTTTGTTTTGTTTTGTTTTTTGTGGTTTTTTGCAATGAATGTGTCTTTTATTCTCATTTCTTAGGTGCTGGCTTAGGGAACTCATCTTTCTAACTCATACCTTCATGCCAATTAACCTATCTGTGTTTTTTCATTCTGTTTTATTTCCTTCTCTCGGGGCATTTGGTAGGATAATTTTCCAGGCTGTCATCAACCACGGCAAGCCTCCTTTTACTTTACTACTGATCTGTAAACGTGTGTTGTCTGAGTCAAGTTGATGTTGTTACTACCAGCTGCATGGGTTTTTCTTTTTATGGTTCCAAAATTTCATCTAACTACCCTTCCAACATCTGAAATAACTTAAAAGATTTCTTCTACCTCTGCTAAAACCCGAACTTACCACGTGTCAAAACTATTGTATGTAAGTTTCTGTGATGGGCAAAATATGGCAAATCCTCACAAACTCAGCATCCCCGTCCCCCACTATATGCTATGTACCTGTCCTGACCTTGTGTAGTACATTTCCTTAATGTAGGTCAAAAGCTCACCAATGACAGGAACGAGGACCACTCAAACTTAAGCCAATGTTATATATTCCATGGATGCTCAGTAAACAATAATTAAAGACATTGATGACCATGGCCCATTGGTTCCAATTGCCCTTGAGTTAACATATAGATGGAGGGTCATTTCCTCCTGTGATTAGACTAAATCAAGGAAATCATGACTGTAAATGAACACAGGAATATATATTGTATTTTTCATAATGCAAAATTTTGAACAGCAATGTAATTTTTACTAATCCTCACCATTTTCAATTGTGTATAGATCTCTGATGATTTAGAAAGAACTCTCAATTGGGTATTCATAGTCATAAACATCACTCACTAATTTTTGGTTTATTAAACAAAACATACTTGTTAGTTTTAATATTAAAATCTTGATAAGTGTCCAGATGTGAGTAATAGAGTTGAATTACCACATCAATTTTGAGATTAAATTCTTCAACAGAAATAGTGAGAAAATAATCTCACCTTGCTTTTCTTCTTCTAGCTCAAAAATAAGAAAGCAATGAATCAAATTTGTTTAAGATACCTACAAATTAGAAATTAAACAAATCTGATGTTTAGTACTTTTAAATAAAATTTCATTGCAAAAATTATATGGTTATATTAATTGTGTCTCCTAAAAATAATTAATAATAAAAATACATTAATTTGAGATAAATACATATATAAGCATAAAAAATAGTAGACCATCCTGATATTCTAAATGTCTCCATGATAAATTCTTACTGCTATGCACACACACACACACACACACACACACACACAGACATGCATGTACATACACATACAAACACATATAAGACTAGCAGCTATTCTTCCAGGTAAATTATTCCAGCATTTTATTGTCAGTTGCTGTTTACCAAATTAAATTGCTGGCAACCTATCCAAAGCACGGCAGATAAACTCTAGCAGTCAGCAAGCCCCACCTATGCCCATACAACTTCCAATTAGTTTTTAAGAGATTCACTTCTGAATGGAGCAGATCACTAATTATAAACATTTGAAGAATCGTCGGGTCCAAAAAAAAATTTTTTTTAAATACAAAAAATAGAGAAGACAGCCGTAGAGTCAGAAACAAATTTTTAAAAGAATCACACGGAGTGCTAATTAACGTTTTCACAGTGTTATGGAAAGATAAAACAGCCAAAAAATAAAGGTAGTAGAAGTAAGCAGAAATAAACGTAAAGATTGGTTGGCAGAGAAGGAGCTTTTAGGTAATCTTTTAAAAATAAAATAGAAAAGCAACGAATAGAAGACTAAGAGCAAGGGGGGAGGGAAGGAAGGAAGAGCTGAAAGATCAATCCACAATGCCCAGTTTTGAAATAAGGAAGATTTTAGAAAGAAAGAATGGAAGATGAAAGGAGGAAATTATCAAAAGCATAGTAAGATAGCTTTCCAAAACTTAAGGACATGTATCTTGATTGAGAGCAGGCCAAATTTCAAGACCAAAGAATGAAATTATACACACTTCACTGCACGCCATTGTAAATTTCAGAATACCAGGAATAAAGCCATCATTCTAAAATCTTTCAGAAAAAAATAACAAAAAGGAACATAAGAGACTATAGTGAACAACTGTATGCCAAGAAACTGGATAACTTAAAAGACACAGATACATTCCTGGAAACATACAACCTATCAGGTATCATGAGGATACTGAATCATGAAGGAATCATGATTCCTGAATCATGAGGAAATAGAAAGCCTAAACACACCTATATCTAGTAAGGAGACTGAATCATAACCAAAATTGTCCCATGAAAAAATCAAGGACAAGATGGCTTCACTGATGGATTTTACCAAACACTTAAAGAATAATTAATTAATTCCAATTATTGTCAAACTCTTGGGCGCCTGGGTGGCTCAGTCAGTTAAGCATCTGTTGCTGGCCTGAGATATGATCCCAGGATCCTGGGATCAAATCCCCTGTCGGGCTCCCTGCTCAACTGGGAGACTGCTTCTCCCTCTCCCTGCCCCCACAACCTGCCCCTGCTCATGTTGTTTCTCTCTCTCTCTCAAATAAATAAATAAAATCTTTAAAAAAACCCAAATAACTCAATTAAAAATGCACTAAGAATTAGTCATTTTTCCAAAGAAAGCATGCAAATGCTAACAGGTATCTGAATAGATGGTCATGCACTAATCATTTGGGAAATGCAAATCCAAACCATAAGATATCTCCTCATACCTACTAGAATGGCTATTATAAACACACACACACTCTCTCTCTCACACACAAACACACACACACAAGTTGCTGGTGAGAATGTGAAGAAATTGGAATCCTTGTGCACTCTTAGTGGGAATCCAAAATGTGCAGCTGCAGGGGCGCCTGGGTGGCACAGCGGTTAAGCGTCTGCCTTCGGCTCAGGGCGTGATCCCAGCGTTGTGGGATCGAGCCCCGCATCAGGCTCCTCCGCTATGAGCCTGCTTCTTCCTCTCCCACTCCCCCTGCTTGTGTTCCCTCTTTCGCTGGCTGTCTCTATCTCTGTCGAATAAATAAATAAAATCTTTAAAAAAAAAAAAGTGCAGCTGCAGTGGAAAACAGTACGGAGGGTCCTCAAAATATAAAAAATAAAACTACCGTAAGGGGCACCTGGCTGGCTTAGTCAGTAGAGCATGTGACTCTTGATCTCGGGGTTGTGAATGCAAGCCCCTCATGGGACATAGAGCTTACTTAAAAAAACAAAACAAAAAACAAAACAAAACAAAACCTACCATAAGGCTCAGCAACTTACTGGATATTTATCTAAAAAATTTTAACTCTGGATCTAGAATATCTATTAGCACTCCCATGTTAATTGCAGCATTATTTACAATAGCCATGATGTGGAGCAACCCAAATATCCATCAGTGGATGAATGAATGAAGAAAATGTGATATATACAAACAGTGGAATGTTACCAGTCTTTAAAAGAAGGAAATATTTCAATATGCTGTAATGTAAATGAACCTTGAGGACATTATGTTAAGTGAAATAAGCCAGTCACAGAAGGACAAACATTGTATGATTCTACCATAAGACGTGTCTAAAATAGTCAAACTCATAGATTCAGAGAGTAGAATGGTGGTTGCCAAGGGCTAAAGTGAGGGGTCAGGAATGAGGAATTGCTAATCAACCAGAGTAACGTTTCAGTTCTGCAAGATGAGTAAGTTCCTGAGATGTGCTGTACGACTTTGTGCCTATAGTTAACGATACTGCATTGCATGCTTAACACTAAAAATCTGTTAGGGGGTAGGTCTTAAGGTTAAGTGTTTTTACCACAATAAAATATATATTTTTTTATTTTTTAAAAATTTTTAAAGGAAGGAACTCTTGAAGGTTATACTCTAGGAAAATAAGGGAATAAACCAAGTAAGAAGAAGACAAAGATTCTAAGAAAGAGTGAAACAATCCAAGAGTTGGAAGATGACAAAATCAAGTTCGGTATTTGTAAGAAAGGAGTTAAGAATTACTTAATAAAGCAGGAGGATAAAATGTAGGTTTGTAGTTGTCAGCACTTAAAATTAATATAATGATTGGTACAGCAGGGAATCTCCACAGTAGGTTTTGAGAAATAGAACACAGGCCATCCCACAAATCCAAACCTGTTCTAGGTAAAGAGGCATCAGTACAAGTATTATCTATAGCAATAAAGAGACAATACAGAGGACTTTATAAGACTCTGGAGTCCGAATGCCACTTACTACTCCAATGACCTTGAGTAACATTTTTTCCAAGATTACCATAGAAACACCGTATCTTCTGGAATCTTGTCCTCAACTCTTGACAAGCTAGTGACTCGTTTGCAACCAATAGAAGGCAAGGAAGTGACATCGCATGACTTCCAATCTTGGGTTATTTAAGACAATTCAGCTTCTCCCTTATTAGCCAAGACACCTTCCTCCCTGCCTTTTGATTCCTGATCTGTAAAATGGGCACAATAACACTTACCTCAGGAGTGTGGTGAGAATTTAGAAATACATAGAAGGAATATAGAAAATATCTGACATTTTGTTGTAGTGGTAGCTATTATTGTTTCTGTTCCTATAATTCATCTTACTCAAAAATATCAAGGTAGGAAGCAAGACTTAAGTATCAAGTGCTACCTATATGTATGCCACTATAAGTATGCTACTAAGGATTACATTATTGCAACCATTAGCAGGAATGCCCTAAATCTTACTAGCAACCTTGTTACCATTTAGGTAAACAAACTATTTTTCTGTCTTCCCTTTTGGCTTTCAATAGTACACTATGTATGTTTCTACAAAGAAAAAGAGAGTGGAAAAGAGACAGAAAGAGAGAGAGAGATGTCAATTTGCCCCCCCCCTTTTTTTTAAGTTTAAAGTTTAAAGGAAACTAGTTGAAGAATCCAAAAGTGACACAACTCTGTATTGGTGGTGGGTGTGAATGAGATAAATTGTAGCTGTTTCACCAGGAAGTATGCAAATAGATAGTTTTAAAATTATAAGTCTAGATATAGTAGTTGAATTATATTTTTTTAGAGATGACTTTTTTTTTATGGAAAATCATTAAAAATAAAGCTTCAGTTAAACATTGTTGACTTTAGAGGGACACAGGGTCAGGAGGGTTGGGTTGGGAGAATGAGGAAGCCCATTCATTTTATTGTAAGATTTTCAGTACTATTTTATTTTTATATTATGTATTAGTTACTTTAAAAACCTGAAGTTAAAAAAAAAAAACAAAAAACAAAAGCCATGGGCTGTATGAGAAGACACAGACTAAAGGCACGCTGTATCTTACTTTACATTTTCTGTTGACCAAGGTATATTTCAAAGAGCAGAAGCTCGGTTGCTCCAGGCTGAAAATTACCAGGATTTCTACAGAGAAGAGTAAATGTCTAAGCAACTATTAAGTAAAGTAAAGAGGATTTTCCTGACAATATGAAGTGCTGACTAGAGAAGAACATCCAGGAATCACATTAATGTCAAAAAAGAAAAAGGAATAAAAAAAATCTCTTAAAGGTCCCTCCAAAACCCATACTAAAGGTCTGAGTATAATCCTGTATTAAAACAATAGACAGTGTAAGAGTTGCCCCTATAAGCCTTCAGCTTTGGAATAGATGCAAAATCCTTAGAGATGTTTCAGCCTTCAGAAACTCATCATCATCCAGAAAAAAGAAATGGATTTAAATTAAAAGGTAAAATCTTCTGAAATAGGTAAATTTTCTGAGAAGCATTGCTAAACATCTAAAAACATATATGTCATTTTTAATCTTCAAAGAAGCCAGAGAAAGCAATGGAAAAAAAAATTAAATCGAATGTGTGGGATTCAAACACGGGAACGCAAGTTGGGCATACTTGAATGACTCTAAGTAAAACAAGCTAATTTGGTGTTCCTTATATAAACAAGTTCAAGCAAATTGCAGAGCTGGAAAAAGAAATCAAGCTTCATAGCTGCAAATTCTCACATTAAAACCACAGATGTTTTAAGTAGATTCGTCTAAGAGCATGCAAATAGAGAAAATATTTAATGCTTATGTATTCATAAGCTGTACTGTAAGGAATCGACTGTCCAAAGTCAAGTTACAACGTATACATTGATGACTGAAATGCAATTATTAGAAAATGTTGCCAGTTCTTCATTCTTCTTACTGTATGCCTCCTATGCCAGGACTTTTTGCCTTGCCTTTTTTGGTTTATATCCATTATGATTACTTTTGTCTAAAAATCTTCCTTTGGCTAGCACTGCAAAAGATTCCTAAATTCATAAGATGTTTAGCATTTAATAAAATAATAACAAAATAAAGGGGTTGGGGGGTTGTTTTTAGTAGAAGCTATTTTATGACAAGGAACATCTGCTAAATATGCTACAAGTCTTTTGGTATCTAAATTCTTCCCAACATGATCATGCTGACAGACTGGACCAATCAGGTCATGGTTGTCTTCATGGAAATGAAAAATTAGGCTTTGGAGATACACATGAGTAATAGCAAGAAAAAGAGCCAAAGGGCTAGAAAAACTAGCGGACTCATAATAACATAAGGCCTTAGAGTTAAGAGAGGGTCTTAGATCACTCTCCCCAGGAGCAGACTCCAAGACAAATTTGCTTGCAAGTCCTTTGTTAAGAAATTACTCAGAGTAGAAACTGGTGAGAGGTGTGGGAAGCTGGATGGAGGAGAAGATGATAAGCAAGAATGTGAAGCCAGGCAAAGTCCCAAGTAGGCTTGCCTAGGACCAAAGGCAGTTCCTAGACACAGGGTTTTCAGTGCCGACATTGAAAATGTCCGCACACAGGGACCAAGTGGTTCCCCTGCCTCAACTGCTCTTGCAGGGGAACTCAGGAGGGTAGATTGGACCTCAGACATCTGATGGTAGGCAAGCGAGTTAAGGCTCTCCTAAACACAGGCCAGTCAGTCACTTGTTGAGGGGTAACTTGAAAGAACACGGATTTCTAGAGACTTTGGGCTTCTAGCACATGACCAGGAAAGGTAGCTGTTGCTCACAATAGTCACCTGCGAAACTGTAGACGTGGAAAATACTTCAAAGGAGGGGAAGGTGACAAACAAAACAAAGCAATCTGGGGGGAGCACTAGCAATACATTTTGCTAAGAGACAAGCAGTTAATCTATCCCAGAGCTATTTGGACCTAAAAAGAGTTTTGGGGTTGTAAAAATAGATTCCAGTCAAGTAAGATCTCTCTGTTTCTAGATTCCCAAGGGGCTGTGCTCCAGAGACGCCGCCTTCTTTATTTTCATATGTATTTTTCTCTTAACAGAACCTGAGTCTCTGTTGAAATATGAAGAGCCTCATGAACATGGAATATTTATGAATGAGTATAAGTCAACAAGGCAAAGATAGGAAACCCAATAGAGAGACGAACAAAAGGAAACAACCTAAGTGTCTATGAGGGGATGAATAAAGAAATTGTTCTATCATCTATCATCTATCTATCTATCTATCTATCTATCTATCTATCTATCTATCTGTCTATCTATCTATCTATCATCTCATATATATGTATATATATAATAGAATATTATTCAGCCATAAAAAAGGACAAAACCTTGCCATTTGCAACAACATGGATAGACATCAAGGGCACTATGTAAAGTGAAATAAGGCAGAGAAAGACAAATACCATATGATCTCTCTTAATGTGGAATTTAAATAAATAAATAAATGAATAACCAAGCTCATAGATACAGAGAACAGGTTGGTAGTTGTCAGAGGTG
Organism: Ursus americanus; assembly: GCF_024610735.1. Lineage (NCBI taxonomy): Eukaryota > Metazoa > Chordata > Mammalia > Carnivora > Ursidae > Ursus > Ursus americanus. The sequence goes on along the minus strand of NC_142139.1, from coordinate 43,448,871 downwards.
GGGGGTATAGAGTGGGAGGTGGGAGAAATGGATAAATTCTTTTTCCTTAAATAAGTTGAATTATTATTTATATATTATTATATATTATTACATATATAAATTGAATTATTTATATATTATATATTTATATATGCAATTCACAGAAAGGAAAGCCCCAAAGGCTAACATTTTTTTGAAAATATGGTCGGAAGAATGTCCAAATTCATTACTAATCAGAAAGACACACATTAAAATTCTTAAGAATGTAAAAATTTTCAAAAATTGGGTAACAAAAATTATTGGCAAAATTGTGGGGTTTGATGCTGTCATTCTTTGTTGCTGCAAATAGAAACTGGCACAGTCATTTTGAAAAAAAATCTGGTAGGATTTAGTTATCTTATCTATTCTTACACCCAATGATTTATGACGTGTGTAATTAAATTAAGCATGCATAAAACACAGAAAGTATAAACTTATGCATTAGTCAATTTCAATTGTACTGTAGGTGGGATCAATTGCCCTAATAAGGAATGCAGATTCTAATCCGGATTCTAATTTTAATTGGTGATGTGAGTGGTCAGTTAAAATTCTAATCTTAGTAAAAGTGCAATTTTTTAAAAGAAATATACATTTGGAAACTTGGGTTCTATCTCTGTGTCTATCAGTCAATTGATCCTTGATAGTACAAGCGTCTCTCTCTAAACTTTGGTCTACTCTTCCTTAGTCCCTTTATTATCAAAGTGTACAACAGAGATGCAGATGGAGTTGGATGGAGAGTGGGCTAGAGGGAAGAGAAGAAAAGCAAGGTGATAGGTATAGGCAAAAGGACACATGGGAAGGGGAGAAAGGGAGACCCATGGCAAGTCAAGAAGGAAAGGTGCAGGTAAGCATTGCTCTCCCATGATTTTATCATTTCAGTTCCTAAAATTATTGAAAATAATACCACCTTGACATTTTTTAAAAAGATTTTATTTATTTATTTGAGAGAGAGACAGAGAAAGAGCACGAGCAGGGGGAGGGGCAGAGGGAGAAGCAGACTCCCTGCTGAGCAGGCAGTCCGATGTGGGACTCGATCCCAGGACCCTGGGATCATGACCTGAGCCAAAGGCAGACACTTAACCAACTGAGCCACCCAGGCATCCCCCACCTTGACATTTTTGATGAGAATCCATACTAGTTAAATAAGAAAGAAAATTATTCCTAAATAAATAAGAAAGCCTATAAGGACAAAGCCATCCAAAGGGAGCCAGAGGGAGGAGTAGCCATTCGCTTTGCTCTCCCATCACTATTTGGTGCCGGCTCTCTAAAAATGACAGATCCAAATATGTTGGTTAATCCCACTCAAGAAATGAAGTCTGTGCACCAACCGGTCTGTGTCAGCTAAGAGCCTGTCAGAAATTGGGACGCTCAGCTTCCACCCCATACCTCCTGGATCAGAATCTACATTTTAACCAGGCTGCTGAAGGGATTTGTAAGCACAATAAAGTTTGAGACTCCCTGGTCAAATGCGCAGGGAAACCCCTTTACATAAGTAGTCCCAGAAGTTAAACAGGCAGAGATCAATATTTTCTTATAACAGAATCCTTGCCTCAACTGCATGCTTATTAAGGCTCAATAAGCTCATGCATCTTTGCTTAAGGACGGGATGAGACATTTATAAATCCCACACTGTCCAACTAGCTAAAGCCTCAGGTCCAAAGCTGTATATCCCCCTGGCACAAAGCCTCTGTGTGTTACTTTGTTTCAGAAATTTTCCTTAGTCTGATTCTCAAAGTTCACATTTAAAGGAACCACATGTAGGGTTTTCTTTTTCTTCATATAACATAAAAGTAAACATTTTCGAATGTACAATTCAGCGGCATTTAGTCTGTTCCCAATGCTCTGCAACTATCACGTCTATACAATCCCGAAACATCTTCATCACGGCCAGAAGAAGCCTCCTACACACTTTTCCGTCACTCTGCATTGCCCTCTTTCTCCAGCCCCCGGCAACTATTAATCTGCTTTCTATCTCCAGGGATTTACACATTCTGGACATTTCACACGGATGAAATCGTGCAGTTCATGTTCCTTTGTATCTGGTCCCTTCCACTTCAGGTGGTGTCTTTGAGGTTCATCTGTTTTGTAGCACGTATCAGTATTTCCTTCTTTCTGCGGCTGAGTGACCTTCCGTTGTATGGGTATCCCACATTTGTTTATCTATTCATCAGTTGTTGGAGTTTTAGGTTGTTTCTACTTTTGAGCTATTGTGGATAATGTTCCTGTGAAATGTGTGTATAAGTTTTTTTTTTTTAATTAAATAACTATTTCTAGTTCTTTTGGGTGTACCCCAAGGAGTGGGATTACTCGGTCATATGGTAATTCTATGTTTAACTTTTTGAGGAACTGCCAAAATGTTCCCCACGGGGGCTGCACCCTTTTACATTCTCACTTGCAATGTAATTTTCTCATCCTCTCATTAGCATTTACTTTTTTCCAATTTTTCTTTTAATTACAGCCATTCTAATAGTGTGAAGTGGTATCTTGTGGTTTTGGTTTGCATTTTCCTAATGGCTAATGATGTGAGCATCTTTTCATGTATTTGTTGGCCACTTGACTATCTTCTTTGAAAATGTGTCTCATCAAGTCCTCGGCCCATTTTTTAAATTAAAATATGATTGACATAAAACATTATATTAATTCCAAGTGTACAACATAATGATTCAGTATTTGTATATATCGCAAAATGGGCATCACAGTAAGTCTATTAACATCCAATACTACACAGAATTACACGTTATTTTCTTGTGATGAGAACTTTTAAGATCTACTCTTTTAGCAACTTACAAATATACAACACAGTATTACAAACTATAGTCACCATCTTGTACAGTATATTCCCCCCTTGGTTTAAGTTGGACACTTTTGTTGTTGTTGTTGGGCTGAGTTTGCAGACTCTTCTTCCAAATCTGATTTCAAAACCACCTTGAGATAGATGTTGGAGGAAGGCAGATCTGCCTTATTATTGATGAAGCCATAAGGGAGGCTATAGCTGAAACGTGAGAGTTAAGTGGAGTGCCTCCCTGCCCCCTCTCCAGTGCCCATCCTGCACCAGCTCACCCAACATGCATGGGACCACAGAGCAACACTTTTATCCAGGATTGCTGCCTCACAGTGTTTTAAATGGAGTGAGCAGAAAGAGATCTCTTACTTTCAGATTTTAAAACGGTTAGCTCTAACCACATGAAAAATACGGATCCATGGCTCTGATGAATTAATTCATCCGACTTCTGTGGAGAGGAATAAAGCATGGCTTAAGGGGCCACAATACTTTAATGATTTTTACTATATTATGTTAGTCACCATATAGTACATCCCCGGTTTCCGATGTAAGGCTCGATGATTCATTAGTTGCGTATAACACCCAGTGCACCATGCAATACGTGCCCTCCTTACTACCCATCACCGGTCTATCCCATTCCCTCACCCCCCTCCCCTCTGAGGCCCTCAGTTTGTTTCTCATAGTCCATAGTCTCTCATGTTTCATTCCCCCTTCTGATTACCCCCCCTTTCTTTATCCCTTTCTTCCCCTACCGATCCTCCTAGTTCTTATGTTCCATAGATGAGAGAAATCATATGATAATTGTCTTTCTCTGCTTGACTTATTTCACTTAGCATTATATCCTCCAGTGCCGTCCATGTTGTAGCAAATGTTGAGAACTCGTCCTTTCTGATTGCTGAGTAATATTCCATTGTATATATGGACCACAACTTCTTAATCCAGTCATCTGTTGAAGGGCATCTCGGCTCCTTCCACGATTTAGCTATTGTGGACATTGCTGCTATGAACATTGGGGTGCATATGGCCCTTCTCTTCACTACGTCTGTATCTTTGGGGTAAACACCAAGTAGTGCAATGGCTGGATCATAGGGTAGCTCAATTTTTAACTTTTTAAGGGACCTCCACACTGTTTTCCAGAGTGGCTGTACCAACTTGCATTCCCACCAACAATGTAGGAGGGATAAGGGGCCACAATACTTTAATAAGCAAAATTCTTCCTCTTAGGAACCAGAAGGTAAGGAAAAATCATCTCCCTACTTGAACCATCAGAATAAAAGCATTTTAATTTTAAAATCACTCGTGTATTTTAGCAATGTAAATAATATCGAGATGATTTTTTTCCACAGTCCTCATTTTGTTTTTTAGATTGCATTCCTAAAATGAATATGACATGGACTATCAAGTTAAATGTTTATAAGAACATTATAAGAGTAACAGTTAAGGGACTAAAAATAAAAACAGACCACAATAGAAAATGTTTATATTGTATTTGGTTTTGTGTTCTTGAATTATTTTTTATTTTTAGTTTTCTTGTTTATTTTGTCAATCAAAATAAATTATGTGTTTGTTTCTGGAGGCATTACAATAGCCTGGATTACCCCATTAAAGAGAGTCAAGCAGAGACATTTCATGGTTGAAGTAATTCCTTTGGAACGTATTAGTGGAAGTACTAGACAGTATGTGGAACAGAACACTGTCGGCCTAACATGTTGTCGGGAGTCTCCAGTGAACCAGCCATTATTATGCTGCGGGCAGCACACGGCCTTGGCAGTTTTTCCTCATGTTTCTCACACCACTTGACTTCCTTAACATTTGTGGTAGCTCTTCTGCTCTTCCTACCCAAAGGTTTTTCTATAGTTTGTTGTTGCTGTTGTTTAGCCCCTAATTCTCTATATGACATCCCTTCTGGCTTTAAAGACTTGGAATGGTTTCTGTTTTTCTTACTGAACCCTGGCTCATGGGATATTTGCTACCAGAAGTAGTTCTGGGCCCCTCAGAGTGCTTCCACGACTACCCAAGACTGACTATCTTCTCCCTCATAGTTCTAAGGCCACTGTTTATGAAAGCAAATCTAAATTTTATCCTTCTGCTTATAATTACAACACAAACTAAATTATAGTTCTACTTGAATTCATAGTCTGAGCACCTTTTCTGTATGAACGTCAGGACACAGTTGAGAAAGTGTGGGTCCTAAAGAACTGGATTTGAGAAATCTGGGTAGATTCAGAATAATCTGGTGACCTTTGTCTTTTAAATCCCACTGCGACTGTCTACTGTCCGGGAGAAACAGCTTGACTTTCCTAGCCTCAGGCCATTAGATTTCCTTTCTTGGTAATTCCTCTTTGCCTTTATTTGAGGCATTTTTCTTATGCTTCAAACTGTGTTCTCCACACTTCTTCTTTTCTTTTTTTTAAACCATATTTTTAAAAAAAGATTTTATTTATTTATTTGTCAGAGAGAGAGAGAGAGAGCACAAGTATAGTGAGGGGCAGGCAGAGAGAGAAGCAACTGCCCTCTGGGAGCCCAACACAGGACTCGGTCCCAGCATGCTGGGATCAGGACCTGATCTGAAGGCAGCCGCTTAGTGGACTGAGCCACCCAGGCACCCCTGCTTTCCACCCTTCTTAATGGCTCTAGATCTGTAAATGGAGTTAGACTCCTATATGCTGAATGTGAACAAGTAAAAAGTATGGAAAAGGAAAAGATAGCATGAAAACCAAAATAAGCACAATATTTTTCCATGTACTTCAGCACAAACCTGGAGAACACCTGTGGGATGGCATTCTATCAGTGTTAAACTGGGAAGGAGCTAGTCTAACACTCAGTCAGATGGAATTTTTTAATGCCGTATTTATCAGAGGGTCTTTGTTTAACGTGTTAGCTCAAGCACCAGAAGGAGTTTTAATAGTTGGTTGTCTGATGGAAATCTGGACTCGATGGTGTTGTGTATTTAATGAACTTGAGATTCTAGAACCTCCTTTGTATAATCAGAAAAAGGAGTCTAAAGAATAAGGCAATGGAAATGTTGGAGTAGCTTTATTATGTGTAACTGACTCAACCACCCCCTAATACGTGCCCTGAAGAATCCAGAAGGACACTTTTCTGCAGCACCAACGTATTTCAGTGAGGGGGCTCCAGTATCCTTGAAGAGCTCTAACATGGTTCCTTGCAGGCCAGAAATGATGGCAGGTATTATAGCATGAAATACACTCCTTGATTTTACTGGGGAGGGAGTAGGATCTGAGAATGTTAGAGGCCTAGTGACAGCACTTAATTTCTAGATATGAGGTGGGCACTGACTCTGTAATAAGCAGGAAAGTTGGAGCAGTAATGAGAATTAAGTAACCTGTAAAGATCTTTAGAGGCAGCTAATCAGTGATGCCAGTTAGACAGATGGATAGCCTATAGAAGTCTCACTTGATCTCTGCAATTACAATAAACACGAGCACACAGAGCTCTAAGTCTCTAAAGACACGTGGTGCCACAACATCCCCAAGTCAATTCCCAGACCTGACCCAGTTCACAGATTCAAATTCCCTGAGGGGAAGGTGAATATCACTGAGGATCTGGCAAAAGGGTCACACGTATGAGCTCTAAATTTCTCTTTACTTTTCCTGAAAGGGACTTAAAGCCATTTTTATGAGGCACTGGGAGAAGATAAACACTGAACACGGGTTCTGAGATGAAGTTCATATCTGGGCAAAATGTCATGGCACTTCATCATAAGACAGGTTTCCAGAGGTCAGGTGAGGACAGAATATTTTACCCAAGTCAGTTTCACTGTAAGTCCATTTGGTCTGAGAATCAACCCTCTGCTAATTTGTGAATTTGCAGTTGACATAGGCATACCTTGCAACTTGCAGAAGCCCCACTTTGGCTCACTGAAACTGGCTTGTGGGTGACTGATGTAGGAAGGGTCAAGAGGAAACCCTGGAATAGATCTGCCTTTTCGAATAATAAATAAAAAACCAATACTGGCTACCTGAGATAATTGTAAATATCATGGCATCCACCCAAGACTAGGAGGGTACAGGAGTAGTGATTCTTGTTGAATCTTCATTTAACTCACCTATTTAGTCTCTGTGGAAGACAGATTTACCCAAAAAAATGACAATGGCTTATTGTAGCCATATCAGATGGTGACTCCAACTGCAGCTTTTGTTTGAGACGTGACCTCATTGCAGAACGAAGTCCACAGAGTTCATGGGGCATTGTTCGAAGCTACTGAGCATTAAAAACCTTTTTAAAAACATATATTGAGTAGCAAAAACCACTGGGAACAGTTGATTTTCACATGGCAAAGAGAACACCATGCCTTCTCTTTTTTAACTTAGGGATACATGAACTATCTCTGTCATAATCTAGTGCTCAAGATAATTGATAGGCCTACCTTGTTACAAATTACCCGCTATTGTGCACCATATTGATAAATTCATGCTGTTTGGCCCTTGTGAACAGGATGCAGCACATAGCCTAGATGTCTTGGTAAGACACAAGTATACAAGAGGATAAGTGGTGTATCCACAGAGATACTCCCCACCTCAGGAAAACGTCTAGAAGCCCAGTATGCTGGACATATTGGGACATTATCTTCAAACATAAAGACATGTTGCTGGATCTTGTAACCTTTACCACCGCCACCAAAAAAAAAAAAAAAAAAGAAAGAAAGAAAGAAAAGAAAAGGCATTATCTGTGAATTTTGGAAGCAACATATAAAACAAGTGAGTTTTCTGCTCCAATCTAAGGCAAGTAGATAGGTTGTATGGAGCTTCTGGTAAGTCCGGATAAAGAATCAATGTACAGACCCAATAGCCATGCTTACTTCTGCAAATAATCTCTTTTTGAGAAAGAGCCCCTGACTTGGCTCCTGGTAGAAACTGATCATCTTATGAGACATGAATTGTTGTCGGAACTGCCAAGTCATGAAGTTGAAGATACATAACAACATTCAACTAACAAGTGGAAGCAGCGTCCATACAAGATTGGGGGCGAGCAAGTCCTGAAGGCACACGGGAAGTTACAGGAGCGGGTGCTTCTGATTTTTGTGGCATCTACTCCAACCGCATTTCACCTCTTCCTCAACCGAAAGAAAGACCACGTTGGGAATTTCGTACGACCAGTTACTGAGACGAAAAAAAAAAAACAAAAAGCAGGCAATATGCGGATATCAGCGAGCAGTGGGCTGCTGCAGCATGACGGCCCCTGAAGGAGAGAGAGTGAGAAATTCTCCAGTAGACGGCACTTTGGGCGGTCGATCTGCTTATTCACCCTTAGCACAATAAAGGAGGGATGGCAGTTCCTCTACAAGGAGCTACTGATCTGTCTGATGATTTCTTGGAAATAAAATATCACAGAATTGATGACAAGAAGGTCTGTGGGTAGACCACTTGGAATGGACCCCATATTTTAGTATATTGTTGTTCTAACTGAGTGCTGTATATAAAAGCCAGGAAGACTATATTAATAATCAGGTAGATAAGATTAGCTAATGCTCTGGGAATATTAGTCAGCCTTTCTTCAGCTACCCCAGTGTTTACTCAAAGTGGTGTCCTCAGTAAGGATGGAGGTTATACATGAGCTCAACAAATTAAACTTCTCTTCACCAAGGTTGATTTGGCTCCTGCTAATGTCGAATGTCTAACCTTCCAACAGCAGACACCAACACCAAGCCCCTGCTAGGGCACCATATGCAGAGGGCACCAACCAGCCACTTTCATACAGTTTGATTCTATTGGCCTGTACCCATCATGGAGGAATTTGAGATTTGTGATCACTGAAATATACATACTTATTCTGCATATGGCTTTGTCTTCTCTGTTTAGATTGCTCTGCCAGCAACACCACCCAAAGGTTTTTTGAATGGCATATTTACCATCATGGTATCCATTAGAAAACTGCATTTGACTGAGGAACACTTTTTACAGAAGAAAGAAGTGATGCACTACGCTGACCCCATGGGATCACTGGTTGTATCATGTTCCCTCTTACCCAGAAGCAACTGGCCTCATATTATGGTTGAATGGATCTCAGTTACTGTACTGGTTAGAATTGGGTGCCCTCCCACATGATGCAGCACGTGCATTAAACTGGTACAGATACTAGGGCTGGCTCTCCCAAAGATACACAGGAACAAGAGAGAAAGTAGAAAAGCCTTGTCTTACTGTTATTCCTAATGAGTTACCGGAAGACTCTGTGCTTCTCATCCCTGAAATGGTGGGTTCTGTCCATTGCAAAGGTCTTGCTTCCCAAAAGAGTAATGCTTCCTCCTGGGGATAAAACAGTGGTCCCATTTAGAAGTTGAGACTGTGACCTGGGCATTTTGGGCTTCTTTTGCCAGCACACAAACATGAGAGTAATTGATCTTGATTTATTAAGGGGCAGCTGGAGTTTATCTGGAACATATAGTATATATTATATAACATATAAGTGATATAAAACTGAGAGCTGTATCACATATAAATACATAGTCACCGTTCCATCATGGACTCTAGGATTAGGATAAATGTATTACATGTTTTCTTTATTAATCTTCTCAACAGTCAGAGATAGGTATTCCCATTTTATTCTGTTTTGCAGAGGAGGACACTGCAGAAACATTGAATAATTTACCCAACTTCACAAAGCTCTTAAGTGGAAGAGCCAGGATTTTAACACAGAGTTCTGATCCTATTGCCCAAATTTAATTGACAAATTGAAACAGAAAAAATGTCACTATGCAAGACACATGAACACGGTGCCAACTTGCAACATCTACTTTCAACATTTACATTGAAATTGAAGTTGTGAAAAAAGTGAAAACATGAAACAAAAATCCAAAAAAATTATAAAAAGAAAAAACAAAGAATAGAGAAGATAAAAATTTAATAAGCAAATAGAAGAAATTAATGAATAAGGACACAAAAATGGTACATAAATCTAAGAGCTGCTCATATAAATGAATAGAATTTGATAGGTTTATATCTAGTTTTAACAGGCATCTAGCAACTTTCTGATTTGGATGCCCACTGATTTACAATATAGAGCTGGTGAGCAGAGCCACAGGTGTCAGTGTGGTCTGTGCAGCATTATTCCTGGTAATTAATTAACATTCTCGCCCCCACTGAGTTGATTTCCAACCTTGCCTATTACCTTGTTTCTGATCTTTTCCTTTCTAAAATACATTTTGATTCATTTTTTCAAAAATTTGTTTTTCTCTATTTACCTGCCATTTATACATGTCCAACAATAAGAGTATTGTAAACTTAAAGGGAACGTCAACAATTAATGCCATCTTTGAATCATAAACATCCAATTTAATCTTGTAAATTCTCTTGGCCCACTGAAAGAGCAATATTCCACCCATAAGCCAATAAGAAAAAGCCAGGATACAAGAAGATAAGGAGAGGTGAGTTCACAGATTTATTCTAACACATATGCATGCAATTGTTGAAACAGTGTCCTCTGCACTGTTTTTGAATATCGTATTTGCATGCACGTTTAATATATTACACGGTAGTCTAAGTTTGTGCTATTCGAGGAGCATAGTAAGAAAAATCATAAAATATGTTGAAAAAGATATGGAATAAGATTACTGAAAGAAGTTATGGGAGCTGATTCAAGAAACAATCTGTTCTTCAGGACAAAATTAGCACCATTGCTATCCTTACCAGAATCTAAAAGTAGCTAAACTCTCTAATGTTCATGCACTGCCCTTGGGAAGAACTGTTAAACAAATTTCATCCCTCTCCACTAAAAAATACCAAAATCAAAATAAATGCAACCCTTATCTGCAGTAACATTTAAGTAAAAAGACATATAATTATATAAGATCTATATCATATCTACACACACAGAACACACAATATCCCTAACTCTGCGCCCATAGAAGTTATATAAAGAATTATTTTACTTTTTCTATACATGCCCACATATAATAGAGATCAAATGATCTGGACCATGAGGAATAAAGGTGGATACTCGGGGAGAAATTATCACATTGTATTTGGTTAATTATGAAAGTTTTTGTGGAGGATATAAATGTGGGAAAGGGTTTTGAATGATGGCATGTGGGAGGATTGGAAGAAATGACATTTCTATTTAAAAGATGCTTCCAAAACACAGTGTATGTGTAATAATAAAACATAGGTTTGCCTGAATAGAGTGGGAGGGCGGGCTTGGAAGCAGGTGTGCAGTCATGGAGTTCTGTATTTCTCTAACTTTTGTTCACATTTTTGATGCTATTAATTGTATCGACCCCTGCAAGATTAGTTATTTAGAGTGCTTAGTCCATTTCCAATTGTAAAGCCATCATACAAATTGAAGTTGTCTTCCAGTAATGGTCGACAAATTAAGTATTGTGGTTTTGGGGAAACTGGTTTCCAGGTTGTATAAGAACTAGGATATTCTTATCTTTCTCCTCCCATTCTCTTTCCTAAAAGAGCAGACTGCATTCAATATTTCAGTGGCTGTCAAAATTTTTGCCCATATCTACTGTAAAAAAATATATTTTATTCTACCACCTCAACATATGTGTATATATAATATAAATGTATATTTCTATTTTATGCATATTATCTTTGTATATTATGTAATATATTATAGATATTTGTTGCATATTTTCCATATGTAATATATTCATTGTATATGTGGGAATACAGGCTTTCTGAAATAGCACATACTTTTTCAGTTTGTAATGTCTGTATTTTTGTACTATTCTAATCTAGTTTATGCCAGGAATTTCTTTTTAATCTTGATTACAATCAAATTAATCTGATGACTCATTAGTGGGCCACACTCACAGTCTGGAAAATGCTGCCCCTCCTTGCACACAGTCACTGATGTGGTTGAAAGCACTTTCTACTCCCCCTACCCTGTGCTTCATTCTTTCCATTTTCTTTCTTTTTTTTTTTTTAAAAGATTTTATTTATTCATTTGAGAAAGAGAGAGAGACAGCCAGCGAGAGAGGGAACACAAGCAGGGAGAGTGGGAGAGGAAGAAGCAGGCTCCTAGCGGAGGAGCCTGATGTGGGGCTCGATCCCAGATTGCTGGGATCACGCCCTGAGCTGAAGGCAGACGCTTAATGACTGTGCCACCCAGGCGTCCCCATTCTTTCCATTTTCTGTGTAGCACTCCCTGGTTTTCATATTCTTCCACTCTATGTATATTTTTATCACCTCCATTTTAGAAATGGACAGGCAGATCTAATTTCTTTTTAAAAATATTTTATTCATTTATTTGTCAGAAAGAGAGAGAGAAAGCACAAGCAGGGGGAGTGGCAGGCAGAGGGAGAAGCTAGCTCCCAGTGGAGCCGAGAGCCCAGTGTGGGGCTCGATCCCAGGACCCTGGGAGCACGACCTGAGCCAAAGGCAGACGTTCAACCAACTTTGCCAACCAGGTGCCCCAGACATATTTAATTTCCACCTTATTTGTTGAACAAGTGAGGCAATTATCCATTCCCATTTATTGTTTCCTGTGCGTGATCTCACTACTCTGCTGTTTCCACCAGTTCTCTGTGAACTTTCTGATAGCAGCAGTAGCAACCACCTTGTGGTCCTCCTTGCATGCCCCCCAACTCTACTCACACTGAAAGTGGTAAAAAAAAAAAAAAAGTACCCCTCCATTCCCCCTTTTCAAGATGTAGCCTTCTATTGACATGGAAACAGGAAATATGGTTGAGATTTTATTGGGATAACTATGGTGAGAGTGGTGTATAGAATGGGGCAAAATCTAACTCCAAAAAATAAAAGCAATGCCCAAAGTGACAAAAGCTTTCTTATTCAATGATAGTTTGAATCCTCTTCAAAAACTAGGAAAGTCTGTGTGTATGTTTATGTTTGTGCAAAAAAAGTCTAACCATAAAATCAAGTAGAAATAAATATTCTCATTAATAACCAAACGTCTAAAGTTAAAAAATAAAATAAAGGGAAGCACGTCTATTGGTGTTTCCTGTAATAGAAATGTAGCTTATCTTAGGATTTGGAATAATTCATATGTAACACTCAAAAAAAAAATTCTTACATTTTTGAAATGTACTCAGCCTAGTCTATCAATGTCTCCTAACTAATCCTAGAACTATTAGGATATTTCTGTTTTCATTCTGACTCTATGCTTAAATTCTTCATTTGCTAAAATAAAACTATTAATATCTCTTTTAAAAATAGTTCAATCATTGACATGTCTGGTAATAGTAATTTTTTGCAGTATAATTCTGTCCTCCCAAATCATCTTAATTAAATATAATTTAATTATGTGTAATTAAATTAACTATATTAATTTTAAATATATTAAATATAATAGTGTTGAGAATTTTTTCTTCAAGTTTTTATTTAAATTCCAGTTAGTTAACACAGTATAATATTAGTTTCCGGTGTAGAATTTAGTGATTCATCACTTATATACAACACCCAGTGCTCAACACAGCAAGTGCCTTCCTTAATCCCCATCATTCATTTAATTCCTACCCCCACCCACCTCCCCTCCAGTAACACTCAGTTTGTTCTTTATAGTTAAGAGTCTGTTTTATGGTTTGCCTTTCTCTCTCTTTTTTCCACCTATGTTCATCTGTTTTGTTTCTTTTTTTTTTTTTAAGATTTTATTTATTTATTTGACAGAGACAGCCATCTAGAGAGGGAACACAAGCAGGGGGGAGTGGGAGAGGAAGAAGCAAGTTCCTAGTGGAGGAGCCTGATGTGGAGCTCGATCCCAGAACACTGGGATCACGCCCTGAGCCGAAGGCAGACACTTAACGACTGCGCCACCCAGGCGCCCCCATCTGTTTTGTTTCTTAAATTCCACTTATGAGTGAAATCATATGGTATTTGTCTTATTCTGACTTATTTCACTTAGCATAATACTCTCTAGCTCCAACCATGTCAGTGCAAATGGCAAGATTTCATTCTTTTTATGGGTGAGTAATATTCCATTGTATATATATACACACCACTTCTTCTTTATCCATTCATCAGTCAATGGACATTTGGGCTCTTTCCATAATGTGGTTATTGTTGATAATATTTCGATAAACATCAGGGTTCATGTGTCCCTTCAAACCAGTATTTTTGTATCCTTTGGGTAAATACCTAGTTGTGCAATTGCTGGGTGTTACAGTATTTCTATTTTTAACTTTTTGAGGACCCTCTATAGTGTTTTCCAGAGTGGCTGCACCAGTTTGCATGCCCACCAACAGTGTAAGAAAGTTCCCCTTTCTCCATGTCTTTGCCAACAATCGTTGTTTCCTGTGTTGTTAATTTTCGCCATTCTGCTAGTGTGAGGTGATATCTCATTGTAGTTTTGATTTGTATTTCCCTGATGATGAGTGATGTTGAGCATCTTTTCATGTGTCTGTTAGCCATCTGGATGTCTTCTTTGGAAAAATGTCTGTTCATGTCTTCTGCCCCTTTTTAAACTGGATTATTTGTTTTTTGGGTGTAGAGTTTGATAAGTTATTATAGATTTTGGATACTAGCCCTCTATCTGATATGTCATTTGCAAGTATCTTCTCCCATTCCAAATGCTGTCTTTTAGTTTTGTTGATTGTTTCCTTCACTGGGCAGAAGTTTTTTATCTTAATGAGATCCCAGTAGTTTATTTTGGTTTTGTTTCTCTTGCCTCAAGAGACATAGCAGGAAAGACTATCCAATGGAAAAAAGACAGTTTCTTCAAGTGGTGTTGGGAAAACTGGAGAGCAACATGCAGAAGAATGAAACTGGACCACTTTCTTACAGCATACACAAAATAAATTCAAAATGGATGAAAGACCTAAATGTGAAACAGAAAACCATCAAACGCCTAGAGGAGAGCACAGGCAGCAACCTCTTTGACCTCAGTCATAGCAACTTCTTACTAGATAGTGTTGAGGAATTTTTAGAAAGGAAAGGCAATTCTCACTAAATTGCAGCAGAGAGAAATGACAAATTCCAGATTATAGTAAATACATAGGGTATTTTCTATTGAGGCTTCATTCAATTAAACATTTCTTGGTCATTTATGATTTTCTATATGATGTTTTAGGTTTCAATCATATTACGTGACTACTGAACCTATTAACAGCCATCACATAAAGCGATATTGTAACTGCAATTGGGAAGTGCTACTGAAGGACAAGAGAACCAAATGTAAGGGAGGCCTGATGTTGCTACTGCTGCCTTCGGAAGGAGAAAGAAGAGGATTCCATTTCTCTAGACCACCGCCAAAGGGGAAATAGCAAAGGGAACTTGGCATTAACCCTGCTTAAGACATCCATGAATGTGGATAAATTAAATGTTCTAATGATATTTTTAGTACATATCCTTGCCATGTACATATCCTTATCAAATGTAAAGATAATACAAAAGTGAAAAATTTTATGCTTGATGACAAAATAAGAATTCAAGAAGTTTTCTATAGAGGGAAAGATTGAAAAGAGATGCCCCAAATCAGACAATGGTATTTAACACATGGAAATATCACATCCTACATTTAGATTCAAAGACTGTTTTTGAATCACATGGTACCTAAAAAATCACAGCAGTTGGTTGAATACAAGTCCGCAACATGAACCAACAGTGGAAGCCATCTCCTAGGAAGACGTCAACATAACCTCAGGCTGTTAGCAGTTTTCAGACCTTAAAAAGGAATCATTCCTTTGCATAAGTTAAACCACATCTAGGTTATTCTGCTTATCTTTAGACACAACTTTTGAAGGACAAAATCAAATAATATGGTTCAGAAAAGAACAAGCAGGATGATCACGGGTTTTTGAAACTATGGAAAATAGCAGTAAAGGGAAATGGTAAATAGGGGGAGAGAGTATAGTAAATCTTTCTAAAATAGAAGTTTTGTCATGTGAAAGAAGAATTAGATTTATTTTCTGAAATTCTGCAGAACAGACCTAGAATCAATGTATATAAAATAGGATAGCACACTTTTGATTAAGTATGAAGAATAAAATTGTGAAAATTAAATCTGTCTAACAATGGAAAACATGCATAGGATGTTGGTGTATTTCATCTATGTCATTGGGAGTATTCCAACAGGTGTTTTCCCTTAATATTGTCAAAGGCATTCATATACCAAGAATTATGTTATTATTTCCATGGCATTCTAGGATTCTAATTTATTCTTGCAGGGTGGCAGAGTTCATTTAGACAGTAGAACTCTCTAAGTGAGACATAATGTTCTTGAATTGCATTGTCTAAAAGAAAAGAATCTAAAACATTCTCAAATATTAACTTTAAAACGGATATTCATAAACCAGATGCAAAATCATGTCCCATTACTTCATTGTCTCACTCCATCTAAAACAGTGAGATTTTCTTTTTAAAAAGGTGAGTCCAAACTTCCAAAAGATTTAGATTTCACAATATTAGCCCTCTCAAAAAAAGAAAGAAAAGAAATGGTAAGAAGAAGAAGGAGAAGGAGAAGAAGAAAAATAAAGTCTGTACTATCTGTAACTTTTTAGATGTCCTTTTACCAACCCCTGATACATAACACTTCAAAATGTAAAATGAAACCAACATAATAAAAACGGGGAGAAAACCGAGATTCGCTGGTAGCTAATAGGGAAAATTTATCTTATCTAACATAGTGTTGGCTGTTTTAAAGGGAAAATTTTGTGGACCTTAATTATAGAAGGAAAGAGACATTGTAATATGTATGCAAGAAGAAGAAGAAGAAGGAGGAGGGGGGGGAGGAGGAGGAGGAGGAGGAGGAGGAGGAGGAGGAGGAGGAGGAGGAGGAGGAGGGGAAGAAGTTGTCTGCATCGGATTCTTATAGAGTACATTCTTTATTTTTTTTCCATAACAGAAAAAGTCAGTTGGTTACGGGTTGTATGGACATGCTGTTTAAAACAAAAGGTTGACATTTGGATCCAAATCAAGGAATAAAAGCCTCACCTTATATATTTACACAGGAATCACAAAAGTTCATTTTAAGGTTAAGAAACTTGCATAATAGAAAGTTTTTATGAACATTTATTCTAAGTTTGGCTACAGTATATGTATATAAAATGCCTAAAATTGAATCCTTGATTGGGCAAATGTAGTGCCTTTGAAGTTACATAAACTATTTAGTCATGCCTTAACATTCATCATTACCTGTTTTAAACACGAAGAGCTTTAATTTATGTTATTTTTAGTTCCGTGACCTAATGGATCTCCTTAAGAGCACTATATTAAATAGCCCCTTCCTAATGCTAGAAATAATAGTTATGGAACCAAGGAAATTTGAAATGTTTTCTTTTTACCCCCAGAAGAATATTTTCCTGTTACATTCTAAAACAATTCCTTTATTTCTTTAACCGTTAATGTTTCCTTCTAAAAACTGAAGAAAATATTTTATATTCATGTTTTTACTTGATCTGTAGTTTTTTATTTGGTGCCAATACACGAAAATGTTTGAAAAGAGACAATCAACCCTGGAGTTACACAGAATAAAATGAGAAGAAAAGCTTAGCAAACAAAATTGCATCTTATAAGGGAGCAGTAGGGGTATCTAACTCATGAATAAAGTTTGGTGAACGCTATTCTTATGTTCTTATATTCTTATGTTTATGTTCTAAAAACCTTTCTGGAAGGCATTTTGGCAATAAATATAAAGCTAGCTAACATATACTTTGACCCAATTATTCTTCCTCTAGGATTTTATTCAAAATAAATAAGTATGCCACAATGTTTATTCAAGGCTGATCACAAAAATTGTAACAATCTAAAGAGCCATCAATAGTAATTTTAGAATATCCATAATTGTATAACCGTAAAGTAATGCACAATTCCAATTTTAATTAACATGAAAGGATATTCAAGTGAAAAAACCAGGTTATAGAAGAATCCATGTAACCTGGACATTTTTATGTGAATAGGAAAAGTAGTATGGAAAAGAATACTACCTATTAACAATAACCATGGGTGAGTTCAGGAGAGTAGAGAATAGTCTGGGGTACGAGCAGTTATGCGAGTCTTTTAAAAGTATTTATTAAAAAAATATTTTCTTGTCACAGTAAGCTAAATTCCTAACATTCTAATATAAAGGAAAAGTTGATCACTCAAAAATCTTTATGAAATTATTTTAAAGGTAGTGTATTTTTTAATCTAATTTTTAATCACTCTAAGCATAATAAAATATCCCCTAAATATTAATGATTATGTTCCTGTTACATTCCCAGGTGCTAAATCCTTTGCTGCCATCTTTTGGAAGTAGGTTACTAATGCATGCCATGGATTTCTTTCACCTTCTGGAAAAGACTTCCCAACTTAGAAAAATAAGGAAAAATTACATTCTGGCAGGAGTCCAATGCTAAAGCAAAATTAGATTTTCTCCATAGTGTTGAAGAATTTGTTTTATTCACATTACCTACATCTGGATTCTGGCCCCTCTTTCTTTGAAAATCCTGAAAGGGGCGATCTTTTACAAGGAGACTCCAACTGAGCAATGCCTGGGCTGTCCTCAACCCTGCGCCTTAATTCCACAAAAACTCATAAAATTTTTGTGCAAAAACAGTAATAGTTTGTCTTTTTCTATCCTGAAACCAGATTTGTCTTAAGGGGAAGGTGCACAAAGCAGGAAGGTGCTGAGCAATTCCAAAAAGGTAGATGAAAGAGGGAGCGACGCTTGGAAGAAATGATATGTAAAACTATTTTACACAGTGTGGGCTAATAGATCGGGAAAGAAAGAACACACTAGCTCAACTTCCCAAGTAAGAATAACGTCATTGTGTATATGAAAACGTTATTAAAATTGAAGATTTCTTAAAACACCAGTAACATCATAAAGTCAATATAACAAACTAGTCTTGTCTGACATTTCACAGACGAAAATAACCACCTGATTATCAAGTTAAATAGTATTCTTTCAAACCTACCAGAGTCTCAAAATCTTACATTAGACATGCTGGAATAATAGACTAACAATGGCTGGTTTCCTTCACTCATCAGAAGCTGATAAACAATTTTAATCGGTGTAGTTGGTTATCACTGGCTTCCTCAAGATTCCTACACTTTCCTTCTAGAAATTCTCACCCCATAAGTTGGCACTGGTATTGAGAAATGCCCTTGCATCTTGGATGCTTACTCTTATTCTCTTCTGACATGAGCATTCTGTGTTTAATGTATATATAGTCTTTAATTGACATCTATGAGAATTTGCTTTTTGTAATGCACGTCTCAAAATGCAAGACAGGTGCTTTATTTATTCACCCAGGGCTTGCTGTGAGTACAAGCTCCTTTGTCTCTAACTTGTGCTGCCAGTCACAGGACAATAAATAATTAGCCTGCTAAAGGGAGGGCAGGGAACTTTTGAAGAAGAGTCACTCCTCAGTTGCTTCTTGATTGGAAATAATTCTTCTCAGTCCCCTTGTGACCCAAAAGGCAGCACACTGTCACTTTGTGCAAATGTTTAAATCTACAATGAGATAGACTCCATATTCATAGACCATTTCCTCTGCTTAAAATATACTTCTGATTCCTCCTATGTCCTAAACTCATTAACCAACTCACACTTACTTTCTCTGTGAAAACTTTGTAGTGCCTCCAGGAAGAATTCTTTGCTCTCTCTTGAGACCTTCTCTCTCCGTACTTCTATAGAGAAATCAGCACAATGTATAATCACCGTGTGCCTACCCAACCTTTCAGCTTGTCTCTAATCTATAAGATCCCTGGGCAGAGACCTGGTCTGGTTTATATTTGAACTCCCCAGATCCGACCCAGAATGTTATTGATATGGGAGTACTGAGTGAATGAATGATTGAGTGAAGGCAACGTTGAGAAATGAAAAGGGCATAAACTCAAAAAATATTTCCTAAGCGAATACGTCTGAGATCAAATATGTATTTGAAAAAAGAAAAATAAAATAAAGAGAAAATGTTACATAAGCTACTGAAATTTTTTGTTTGTAGTGTTTTTATTTTTTTAATTGAGTATATGTGGCCTTTTGGAATGTTTCAAAAATTATTTCTCAGTTTAAAATGCTATTTGTTTATTCATGAGTTCATTCAACAATTATGCATTTATTGCAAACTATGTGTTACATAGAATCATAGTATTAATTCAGGTATTATATACTGTTATTATTAACATATACTGAAGCTACCCGCAAATATTGATGAAGTACGTAATACTCTGCTGCTTAGGGTAATAGGAGAAAAATCCTGTGCTTTAGGTTTTGTGTAGAAATACAGTTGAGTTCAGGTTAATTGCCTTTGTTTACCGTAGCTTTGTAAGGCATAGCTTGATATCGTTTAGTAATTATTTTGTACTAAGTTGAAAATAAAAATCTAGTATGTTCTATAGAAAAGATAGGATCTTAAAGGCTTTTTCATTAATATTTTTTGTGAATTTTATTTTCTTACATCATATCTAAATGAAAAATTAGCCAGGTGGGTAAAAAATGAACTGAGTTTTTGAATGAATATAAACATTAACAAATTAGGACTTCACGTATTAGGATGATGTGGATTCTGTCCTCAGTGTGGGCAAAGGTACCATGATGGAATCATACTTGTTTATTAATAACTTATATGAATTAGAAAGTCAACAGTAACTAGTAGGAATGGGAAATCTTTGTCTCATGCAATGATTCACACAAAAATGTTTGAAAACATCAAAATTTAGCAAATGTTGATCAAACTGAATTTTCCAAACAAGTTGATATGAACCGAACACAGTTTTGAAAAAGTTGAATTGTAAATGTCATAAATGTTACTAAAAGCATAATTTTAACTAAATTTCATAATTCTTGTTATGTGCATTTAGTTTTCAATTCATTTATTTATTAAATCTACATAACTCAGTGTGATTTGTTTATAAATAATTGTTGGATAATTGAAAAATAAATAAATTTAGAGATATGGGAAAAAATACCTGGAATAAATTTAATTACTAGTCAATGAACTCATTTGCCAATTTAGCTAGGGTTAAATATCTTTTAAATTAAAAATAGTAGGGGCGTTTGGGTGGCTCAGTCGGTTAAGCCACTGCCTTCGGCTAAGGTCATGATCCTGGCGTCCTGGGATGAGTCCCACGTCGGAATCCCTGTTCCCAGGCAACTGCTTTTCCCTCTCCTCCCTGCTCTGCTCTCTGTCTCAAATAAATAAATAAAATGTTTAAAAAAAAATAGAAATCCATGTTATTTTGAAGTCTTTAAAGAAGTGTTTTTGTCATTTGTTTATTAAATAGATTCCCTAGGCTAATTAAGTAATGTTGATTTTGGTTACTTCAGCAGCATGTGGTCCTCCAGTCTGAGACCATTTTGTTTATTGACTGGTTTGATTTTAACCAGATTATCCACTTCGTATACAAAGGCAGAAACTTTACATTAAAGAAACACTTGGAATGGTTTTAAGCTGTGTGGACAAGGGATGACTTCTTTCCAGGTCCTTGGTGACTGAGTTGCATAAAAAGTGTATCTAATATTGACTGAATGAAATCCCAGGCACTCTTGCAGGTATCCCACCTGCATTACTTCATTCGGTACTCACAGCAAGCCTCTAAGGTAGCTATTATTATTATTTTTTTCCCAGAAGAGGAAACTGGAGCATAATTTGCCTGACATCACACGGGTATTGGGAAGGAGTACCAGGATTCAATGGAGCAGGTCCTCTCCTTAGCCTGCAAAGGACACTGTGTAGCTATTCTGTTCCATCTGTCAGTACGCTATTCTGTCCGTACACTATTCCGATTAGCAGAACTTCATATCCTAACTCTGGCAAAACGGTAAATGTGCTTGGGCTCAAGCAGCAGGTGGAAGTAAGGACTCTCACTCCAAGAGCAAGCTCTAGGCTCGCTGTTCCGGGTGGGAGCGGGAGGGTCCTATCTCCTAGGCAACAGCTGTAGCACTGTAGACGATAATGCACCCCTTTCCCGGTACCCAAAGGGGTGATGTCATTTCCTTCGTCTGGGCGGTTGCCTAAGCGACGCGTTAGGCGGAAGAGAGGTGTTGGGTACCCGAGAGACCTGGCGGTAGGGAAGTCACTTCCTTCCGGAGACGCGGTTTCCTAGCAACCGCCTCCCATCTCCGCTTTTAGTCCCTCCCCTTTGCTCAGTCCAGTGCCAGTCTCCGAGAGACTGCAGGCCCCGGTCAGGACGAGAGGTTTCTGCTCAAGGCCAGGGGCTCAGTCCTTAGGGTAGCGAGGAGCCCACCGCAGGATTGGCTGGGGTGGGTATAGAACACGGGTCTTGGGGGTTCTCGGAGGAACGGGACGTGGACAGCGTTCCGTGTGCACGGGCCTGACGAGTGCTGGGAGCTGGGCGGGCGGGCGGCGCGGTGCAGCGCGGAGCCGGCTGGGACCCGGGCGCCACCCGGCCTGGCGAGAGCGGTCCCTGGGCGCGCGCTGCGGCGGACGGCGGGGCGGCGGACGGCGGGGTGGCCGAGGCCCAGGCCTCCACTCCGAGCACAAGAAAATTCACGGGCCCATTCGTGCAGTGATTTTAATGCTGCCTACCATGGAAGCATCGTTTTGTTTTATTTAGCCCAATGGGCACTGTTGTGAGAGGGGAGAGCGACTGGAAAAAAATACCGCTATTGCAGTTTAGCTTTATGATCTTCGTCTTTCACTAGAGCTGTACGCAAGCTTTTGTTTGTTTTTTGGTTTGTTTGTTTTGGTCGTCCTTCTAGTTGTATCTTTTATGCTGCTGATCTCCTTGGTAGTCTTTTTAAAATAAGGTATGGCTGTTTCGTGGGTAATGTTATATTTTTTGAATGGAAGACGAGTGAAAAATAAGATGTTGTATTTTAATTGGCAACATTTTATCATATTAAGCTGTTGCGGTCATTTATTTGATCATCCTTAAAATAATGCATAACTATTTTAGGATAACTTCAACTTGACTTTAATTTTTTTGATAACAAACTCGTGAAAATTTTATATTTCTTTAGAAGAACTCTATATTTAAGTGAACATGTAGCGCAATGTTCATGAGATGCTTTTCTTAGTTGTTTTTTTCGTTTGCTTTTTTTAGCACTTTTTAAAGGGTAATAATAGAAATTCTCAAACATGCAAAAACGTCTGATTTGTTTTTTGTATATTTCAGACACCATCAGAGTTTGAATTATTCCTATTATTTATTAGCTGTTTTATAAAGGTAAAGAGTGAAAAAACAAAACCACTATGTCTGATGAAGTTTTTAGCACAACTTTGGCTTATACAAAGAGTCCAAAAGTCACCAAAAGGACTACTTTCCAGGTAAAGTATTTCAAAACGTTTTTATTTTGAGTGAATTTAAAGGTAAACACTGTATTAACAATGTTGGACTTGAAACGATTCTAGAAAGGGCCCTGTATAATGCAGGAGTACACCTTACATTTCTTTGGAGGTTTGGCAGATGATCGTGTTTAGGCTCCAGTATTAAAACTCTTCTGTGTGGTCTTCAGACTACTTAACTAGCTTCACTACTAGGTTCTTACTACGTTAAAAGTTTAAATCAACTTTTAAAAGTTAAGTTATATAGCAACTTCAAATTTGCATATAATTTTTTTTTCTGTTGTAACATAATAACATTTCAGTTTTCTCTATCCAGTCACTATAATTTTGAACTCAGCCTCTAAGTTTACAGTATTAATTACATTTGTTACTGTAATGTGCTAAAACAAAGGATCTTAAAAAGTACGAGTTTCTTCCAAAATGCCAGTTTGTAATAAATCCCGTCTAAATTGATTCCTGTCTTATTCTCCCGCCCTAATTACACCCTGTAATTTATTTATTTGATATTTCCTGTCTCCTCCAATTGAACTCCATAAGGAGAAGGATCTTGTCTGTGATGTTACACATTGAGTCTGAGGGCTTGGGTGCATGGCATGAGGTAGGCTTTCATTGAACATTTGTTATATGAATGAAACCTGAGTTTGAAAGCAGTTATTAATCAAGCATTGTTTGTTTAAAGAATTAATTCTAAATTTGAGACCGCTATGTTTGGGTGGAAATTGATTTGAATTATTTCGTTTCAGGATGAGCTAATAAAAGCAATTACAGCTCGCTCAGCCAGGCAAAGAAGTTCTGAATACTCAGATGACTTTGACAGTGATGAGATTGGTATGTGTGAATGTGGAAAAGTAAACCGCTTTTCCTCTTTTTGCTTCCTTAGTTATGTTTAGCTCATCCCTTCAAAAACAATCACTTACGTTAAAATAATACCTATATATACACTGGTTTTAAATTTCCAACTTTTTAATGAGTAAAAAGCTACTTGTAATCTTCAAGAAGTTGTATGATTGCCTTTGTTTCTGAATGGCGTATACTGAAAATAGAAATTAACCGATAGCAGGTTTGAAATAAAAGAATTCCCGTCTGCTGGAAACCATGTTGGACACAACCTATGTCAACTCTATGAGACTCTATAGCAAATTAAAGACTAGAGCCTAGAGAACTAAACTTTGGTGCATGTCAGAATCACTTTTGTAATGCTTTTTGTAAATCAGATTTTTTTGGCTGTAATAGGGGCTCAGTTTTAAAAACCTAGTATATCAGTGCTGGTATGATCTCTTTTGATTATGTAAAAATATTAACATTTTGGGTTTCCGGTGTAAGCACACAGAATTCTAAACTTGAAGCTCAGTGTTTTATACTTTAATATTCGTAATAATTAAATTAATATTTAATATTCTTTAATATAGTGACTAACTTTTAATGTTCTCTGTGAAAACAATCAAAACATTAGTTACAGCATTGCTATGTAGTTAAGTTGGCATTCTTTATTATTCTTCTCACAGTAAAATCCAGTACTCTGGTATGGATGAAATTGTAGTACTGAAATTTTTATGGAAAATAATATAATTAGCAAATAACTAGTAAATTCTTCCACTTACCAACGCTTTTGGTTTTATATAATGAAGTCGTTTGCACATAAAAGCTCTACAGTCCAAAACCTAATTTAAATATTCTATGTCATTGTTATTTTGAGGAACCTTTGAATGACTTCTCAGAGCAAGCGGAGGGTTTGGCACACAATTCCCACTCAATAAGTATGTTTTGAATACATTAATGAAATTGAAATTTTTATTTCATGAATACCAATAAAAACTGCGTAAGTTAGCTGTGTTTCAGAGCTACTTGCATCCACCCATGGTTGTAAATTAATTGCTAGTCTTCAAGGCAATCTTTTTGATTTATATAACCCTCACAACTTTAAAAGAGACTACTGAAAACATTTTTTCTCATCCATTTTTCAGTTTCCTTGGGTGATTTTTCTGACACCTCAGTAGATGAAAATTCAGATAAGAAAAAAATGAATGATTTCCATTTATCAGATGATGAAGAAAAGAAGTCTCCAAAACTGTCCTTTTTGAAAACCAAGAAATCAGACAGTGACATAGTGAAAGATGAGCCAGTGTTCTCCGCCAAAAATGAGGAAGAAATGGCACCTGATGGTTGTGGAGACATGGTTGGAACTCCCTTATCTAAATCTCAAAATAAAGACCAGGAAATTGAAAAAGACAAAATTGAAATGAAACCTAAACCCAGAACTCTTCCAGTCAAAAGCACATCTTCAGGTAATTCACGTTACTATAAGTGCATTTCTTGAAAACTTATTTTATTTATTTATTTATTTTTATTTTTTAATGTTTAAAAAAGATTTTATTTATTTGAAAGAGAGAGAGAGAGAATGAGAGAGAGAGAGAGCATGAGTGGTGGGAGGGACAGAGGCAGAGGCAAAAGTAGACTCCCCGCTGAGCAGGGAACCTGACAGGGTGCTCTGATCCCAGGACCCTGAGATCATGACCTGAGTCGCAGGCAGATGCTTATCCCACTGAGCCACCTAGGTGCCCCTTGAAAACTTATTTTAAGATAATCACAAAATATCTTTATATGGTAGCTAGTAGATATTTAAGAAGTAGACTTAACTTTTTAATTTTAGAGTTATAAATCAAAATAATGGAACCATAGAGAAAACTCATAATGCTGCTGTCCAGTTGCATGTCAGTCTTGCATTTATGCTAGTACCTGATAAAAGGCCAGAGTACCTTGTCATCCACAGCTGTGGCTCCCGTCCAGCCTTGCGAGGCCTTTGGGCCTCAATTTTGTTTTTAGGGATAGGACTGCAATGCAGTCCTTCCTAATCCATCTTACACTCCAGAAATTAGTTACATCAGGAAGGAACTCGTCCTTCAAACAATCATTTCCATGCCATCATTTGCCAGAAAGTTTTTTGACATTTGAGTATATGAAGGGAGAGAGTTTTGTTGATGTTGGTATTTAAACCTCTAACTTTCCTTAAGAGAATCTCCATGTAGTTTCTCTGTTCCCTGGGAAAATCCACTAAAACTCAGTTTTCTGAAGGGAGGTTCCTGGTGAGATTGGGAGTACAGTAATTTCTCCACAATTCTGCTGAGCTCTGGGCACAATGGAGCAAAGATGGAGTGAAACAGGAACCAGCCTCTCTGAGATCCCCTGGGCCACCACCTAGAAACAGGGGCATAGAAGTTTAAGGGTTTGGTGTCTTCTAGTTGTTTTTTCCTGTTTTATAGAAAAAATATTAGTTGATACTAACCTTCATAAAAATCTCTTTCCTTTATATCATCATTAAATACTCCACTGGTAAATATTTTATGTTTCACATATTAGATATCACGGGTAACATCAGGTAGAACTTTATTTCAGACATATATTAGGGAACCACTCCTTCCCCCACAATCCCATTGACTTTCAGATATGAACAGAGCAGGGACTACTAGGAGAAAAGCCACAGTATGGTAATTATATGTGACCTTGGGTAGGGTAGGCCTTATTGTCCTCATGAGGAGGAGAATAAAACCCGCTCTTCTTGTTCTACAGAATTGTTTTGAGAATCTATTGAAGTGTATCTCAGAAGCTGTATAATTCTACCAAAAATATAAGCACAAGGCATAATGAGACAGAATTAAATTGCTGAGATGTACCTTCCTGGTGTACTGAATAGCATCAAAAATGGAGAGAAAGGGAGCATAATGGAACTTGGTGAATAATCCAGTAGTTCACCATTTCCCCAAAAACATTCTACAGTTTGCTCATTGGTATTATTGGAAAAACACAGAATTATAGAAATTTTAAAGTAACTTCTTTATGAGAGAACTTCTTGGAGCCATTAATAAAGAAATATGAATGGGGACTCTTCAGGAAGGATAGAACAGACAGTGTTTCCTAGTCCCACCAACTTTAGAAATCTATTTTGTAGATTATATTTATCTTATTTGTATTGATTCTGAAGAGCTTTTCATTAAGTAAATAAGAAAATGTAAGCATTCAGAAGCTAAAAGTTGGACTGATATAGGTAGAAGTATATAATTAGAACTTTATGGTAGATAATCATCAGTATTCCACCTATTTAATACCTTTTTAAAAAAAAACCTGTGACAAATTAAAATGAATAGATAAATACTGTCTTTAAACCACAAGATGGCACCAGGATTCTAAATACCGTATACAAATGTGGAATACTTATTTGTAAAGTCATTAGCCATTTGCAATTTACTATGTGTTACATAAAAATAATTACCAAAAACAGGTAATCATTTATACTTAATTATAAAAGAAAGGATTTTGAAAATGTATAGATGTAGTTCTTTCTTTCTGAAAACTTGACAATACTTCTGGAAGTGAAATTTTGGTCATTATTCCTAGGCTCTTCGGATTGAAGAAAAAAATTGAGATTAGTGGTCAGTGCCTGGCATATACAATTCAATAAATATTTTAATGCATAAATGAATAAATGAATGATTCACTCATGAAAGAAAGTGTGGTTCACAAGCTAAGCTTTATCCTTTTCTAAATTTTTAGACTTTTCCTTTTTCTTACAAAGTTTGGTTAGCCTAATGTTTTTAATGTGGTGAGACATTTCCGAGGAGCAATTAATGCTTTATAAAAATATTGGAACCTGAAAGTTTCTTTTGTTCTTCTTGTCTTTTGTGGAAAGTACAATAACTAGACTCTTTCACTTTACTGAGCAACTGTCACATGGGTAGTGATTGCAGAAAGTAATTTTTACGGGGTTGCTTTTATTTTAACATGAAAATGACTAAAGTCATGAACTTTGGAGCCAGGGTGCTCTTGCTTTAATCCCACAAACTAGAGTTTATGGCCATAGGCACACAACCTCTGTTCCTCGTTTTATTTGTCTGTAAAGTGGGCATAATAGTTGAACTTGCACTAGAGGTTTGAGGCAATTAAATGAGTTTATATATTTGAAGTGTTTAGAACAGCCTGGTGTAAATTAAGCACTTTTCTAAATGCTTTTATTATTTAGCATTTGTTCATAAGCAGATCATTTCATTTTTCCATACATATTTATTTTGAGTACAGTCTGTTTCACTGTGTTACAAGCACTGTGATAATAACTAAGAATATGGGGGCGCCTGGGTGGCTCAGTCATTAAGCGTCTGCCTTTGGCTCAGGCCGTGATCCCGGCGTTCCGGGATCAAGCCCCACATCAGTCTCCTCTGCTGGGAGCCTGCTTCTTCCTCTCCCACTCCCCCTGCTTGTGTTCCCTCTCTCGCTGGCTGTCTCTCTCTGTCAAATAAATAAATAAAATCTTTTTAAAAAAAAACAACGAAGAATACGATATTATAAAGACATAGTACCAAAAAAATAATAAAAAAGACATAGTACCAATCCTCCAAGACTTAGTCCATTTGGGCCACTCTATCAAAGTGCCATAGACTGGATGGGTTTTAAACAACAGACACCTATTTCTCACATTTCTAGAAGCTAGAAGTCTAAGATCACAGTGCCAGCATGGTCAGGTGAGAGCCCTCTTCCAGGTCTCAGACTTCTCATTATATCTTTACATGGAGGAAGGGTCGAGGGAGCTCTCTGGAGGCTCTTTTATAATCCCCTTTCATGAAGGTTCCATCCTCATGACCTGATCACCTCCCTACTGCCTAATACCATCACCTTTGTGGTTAGGATTTCAACCTAAGAACTGGGGAGTACACAAACATTCAGACCATAGCAAAGACTTTACAATTTAATGGTAAGTTTCATAAAAGATGCAGTAAGAACACAGGAAAGTAGGCACTTGAGTTTACCTAAGGGTATCAGGGAAGGCTTCCTGGAGGAAATGGCAAGAATAGTTGTAACTGACAAATAATAGTACCCGTAGTCAGGAGTTTTGGTTGCAAATGACTCAACTCAAACTTGTGGAAAGAGGAATTTATCACCTTATTGAGCATGGATGTGAGAAGACCTCTCTTTAGGTGTGATTAAGTTTGGAAACAGTACTTTTATGTCATTTGGATTCTCTACTTCTGTCTTCCTTCCCTGATTCCCAGACCTTCTCCCTATCTCCTCCCACCCCTATTACTGGCTCAGTTCCTCCATCCTTTTGTCCTATATTTTTGTCATTTGGTCTCTTTGTCTCAGACATCCCTTAGCTGGCAGGAGTAGTCCCCAAATCATATCCTTCCAGCTTCATGACTTTAAAGGCATATTTTCCAACTCTAAATAGAAAAATACTGACCTGACCGCTTGCTGTGGACAGGGGAAATGAAGTTTCAGTGATAAGCCGGGAGGATGGTATGCCTTGTGGGCCCACCCTTCTCACTGAGGTATGGAGGAGATACTTGTTAGCCCACTAGAATTACAAGGATGGAGAAGAGGAGAGACCACCCCGAAAAAAAAGGGTGTGATAAACCAATGAAACGAAAACAAAAAACACAATGAAAGAAAGAAAAGTTTACCATGGTTATTAGTGTGCACTGAGCACTTACTGTGAGGCAGGTACTGTGCTATGCAGTAGGAATTCTTACCTCATTTTACCAATGGGAAAACTGAGCTTGTGGAGGTTATAGGATTCTGTCAGGTTACAGTGCTGGTGTCAGAGCCACGATTCAGGTATGAAATATCTGAAATAGACAGAAGGTAGAATGGTGGTTGCCAGGGGCTGTGGGGAGAGGCAAAAGGGAGTTGCTGTTCAACAGGTGTAAAGTTTCGCTTACGCAAGGTGAATATATTCCAGAGACCTGCTGTACAACACCAATCCTTTAGTTAACAATACCGTATTGTGCGCTTAAAATTTGTTAAGAGGGTAGATCTGTGGTTAAGTGTTCTTACCACAATTTAAAAAACCTGACTCAACACCTTCTTCCAGGCATTATACAATATTCTCTTACACTGGGGCTCGAATGACATGCAACCATTCGTCAGGAGAAGAAGCAGGAAGCGGACATTCTAGGCAGAGGGATCGGCTTGGGTAAAGGGATGGTAGCAGGCGGGATTGTGGCGCATGCGCGAGACGGCAGCAAGCCCGGCATTTCCGGAACACAGTTTGGAGAGGGTGTGCCAGTAGACGAGGCAGCACCAGCAGCCAGGGAGAAGACCATAAGACCTTTTATCTTGTTCACAGGCCCTTAAGCTTTTATTCTGTAGGATTGGGCGCTGGGGAGCCATTGAAGCATTTTGTGGAGAGAAGTGATGTGATCTGATTTTCATTTTATAAATACCCCTGAGGCAGTAATTTAGGAAAGAGCGGATGAAGAGCTGAGGGGGGATAGGGTGTAAAAAATGGGATAAATGAGAGATGTAGCAAGAAGAATCAATAGGGTATCCTGACGCTTTGGGTATGGGGGAACAGAGAGAAGAATCCGAGATGGCTTGAGAATTTGACCAGAGTTTAGGACACAGCTAAAATTGGCAATGAAACATTTATAGCAGTGCCAGCTTGGTATGATGGTGGAATCTTCTAGCAGCATTCATAAGCCCATGTATAAAGAGGAGGAAGGTGTTGATTATTTCAGTTTTGAAGTTTTGTCATAAGAAAACACCGGTAGAACAATGGAGAAATGAATATGCATAACAGGTAAAATTTAGGCAAAAAGTTTATATAAAAAACTTCCTTATATTTTGAGGGCTGGAAGTACACCAGCATTAGATTGTTGTTTTAAACTTGGAAGTAATGGAAATAGTCACTGAGAAATTTTAATTACTCCAGAGAGATTTTATGGACTCTGAGAACAGCAGCTCATAAATGCAGTTCTTTGTTCCTCCCTCTGGTGAGAGCGAGCACTTCTGTCCCCAGTACCCACATTGTCTTCATACTTATAACAGAACTTACCTTTCTCTTGAAATTTCTTTTGTTTAGAACCTCCTCCCCGTCCAACCTGTAAAATCCTTGGACAGGGCCATTGTCACTGTCTTGAATATGAAGTCCAGTAATGTGAGTAACGTGTATGGTGCCTGGCAGCAGAGACTCACTAAAGGTTTATGGATGAGCCCCCCTCCTGTTTTTTAGAGGCAGAAACTGGGCACAGTTGTATTTTGTTTTTTATTTTTTTGAGTGCTATGAGAGTTCATAAAATTGAAGAGTTAACTTCTCACAAGAGTAAAGTATACTAGTTCCTTCCAGGATGACAGCTACTTTTAAAAAAGAAAATTTGATTTTGAGCTATTGCTTATTAGTGCTTATGGGAGCTCTGTGTAGAGAAGGGTTGTGGGCTGCTTCTGGATGCCCGAGGACAGAGAGCCAAGGAGCAGAGGCACAGGAGGAAAGTGGGATGGCACCCCCGTGGTAGCTGAAGTCATGGGCATTGTTTCGTATGCTCATGTTAAAACGGTTTGTTTTTCAACAGAAAACAGCAGCAGCCTTGAAGCAGACAATCACTTTAAGCCTTCACCTCGGCCACGGAGCATGTTGAAGAAACACAACCATAAGGAGGAGAAAGAGGGGCTAGGAGAAGATAAGACAACTGCCCTCCGTGAAGAATTGGAGGCACATTCTGCACCTTCCCCCCTTCCAAAGCTAAGCGACCGACAACTAGAAGCTGAGAAAAAATCGTTCTCCGAAAACCTCGATCCTGAGGTCAGCACTACTGATGAACTGCTGAATTGTGCTCTTGAACTGAGGTCTTCGCATCTGATTATGAAGAAGAGAATATTTGTGTGCATGCATGTGTGTGTATGTGTGTGTTTTGTGTGTGTGTTTATGTGTTTTCTTCAGCAATTGATAGGGAAATAATCTAAAGGTTTTTTTTTAATACACAATATTCCATCGAGTCTAAAACTTCACCAACTGTAAGGTATAGCAAAGATATAGCATTATTTTATGTACTGCTACGAAAGAAGGAAACTCTGCCAATTAATCTATATACACCAGTAATTATAAAATGCATCATCTCCTTTCAGAGAAAGTAAAATGTGAAAAAATATGTTGCCCTTTGAATCTATGCAATGCTGTCTATCTTTCATCATAAGAATTTAGAGTTTTATTCACATATCTTTGAATTGTGTAATCTCTGGCTAAGGACCATATAGCCAGTGTCATTTTATTCATTGGTTTTATTCACTCAGCAAAGGTATATTGAATGATCATGGCACTGTCCTGTATTTTTGGGAATCTGCCGAAATGGGAGTAAATATGACCCTTCAGGATTTCATCAGAGAGTTTACTATGTATTGTTATTAGGGGGGGACGCTGGGCCCCCTCTCTTAACCTGCTGAGCCACTCCGGTGCCCTAGGTGTGGGTTTTTTAAAAACATTTATTCTGCTTGGATTTCATTGAGCTTTCAGGATCTATAAACTGATAATTTCTATGAAAATGGGGAGTTTTAAGTTATTTTTTCCTGCCCTAGTTTTCTTTTCTCTCCTTTTAGGACTGAAATCTTTGATATGTCTCACCTGATCTCTAAAATTCTGTTCATGTTTCTTCAGTCTTTATTCCCTTTGTTTTTCAGATTGAATAATTTGTATTGCTCTGCCATCGGGTTCACTTCCCAGTTGTGTCATCCCCGATCTGCTGTTGTCTATCGAGCAAATTTCTTTTTTTAATATTGT
Source organism: Ursus americanus (assembly GCF_024610735.1). NCBI lineage: Eukaryota > Metazoa > Chordata > Mammalia > Carnivora > Ursidae > Ursus > Ursus americanus. The sequence continues at coordinate 43,416,387 of NC_142139.1, read as the reverse complement.
AGTTTCCAACACTGTAATGTCCATTGGTTTTTTTTTTTTTTGTATTTTTTGTATCTTTAAGATCCATCTGTGTCAACCTCCATGCGTGCATTTCCTTTAAGTGCTTGAACATATTTATAATACCTACTCTAAAGTCCTTGTTTGCTAATTGCAACGTCTGGGTCATCTCTAGGTTGGCTCCTGAGGACTGTTTTTGTGGGTTTTTTGTTTTTTTCATGAATGTGCACCACAATTTTCCATTTCTTCACCTATTTAGTAACTTTTTGATTGAATACAGGGTATTATGAACGATATGTTGTAGAGATTCTAGATTCTGTTCTGTTCCTCTGAACACGTGTTTTAGTATACATGTATTGTGGCTGGACTCAGATTCCCAACTCTGTCTCCCTTGCCATGGATATCAACGGAAATCTCTGCTTAATTCTTTCACTTTCTGACTGCCGTGATTTTACAGGATCTTCTCTGACATCTTTTCTATGCCATGCATAGATGAGCAAAGGGTTTTGGGTGAATTTTATATGCAAGTTTTGGGGTTCATGTCCACTGCAGCTCTTCCTCAAACTTACTGGCTGATCTTCTCGTCCTAAACTCTATCCTCTGCTCCCTTGAGCTAGTCCACTAAGGCTGTAACCTTCTACCACTTGAGCTGCACAGATGGGTGAACGTACTCAGGCAAAAAGCTACTAACTAGCCAGTCTCCTCTGCAAAGCTTTGTCTCTCAAGGTAGATTCCTTTGTTTCAGCCCTTTTGCCATCTTCCTAGATGGTTTCTGTTTATTGCTTTTGACAAATAATTGTCTTTGTACCATAAAATATTGTGGAATTGAAAAATAGAATTAATTATTTATACAGCAAAGTCAAACTTCTTACATTATGATACCATCAACTTTAGGCTAGATTACTGTTCTCTAAAGACATGTTTAGTTCAGACACACAAATATAATTATTTCATTTCAGATATAATTTTCAGAATTTTGAGGACAACTCAGGTGCATGAAATCTATGCTTTTTCTGTCTAACTATTTGGTAGTAGCTGTTTACTTGGTTTATAAATTGCTTTCATTTGGACAAATAGTAATATTTGACACCAAGGGTTTTTGCCTACTGTCTCCATTATGCTTTCTTAGAAATAAGAATTAGAGAAAATATATCAAATCTGTGTCTCAAATATTTATGAGATTTGCTTTGCGAGCAAGAGTTTTGAAAATCACTGAAAACAAATATCAAGAACTAGATTCAAGAACTAGAATAGCTCTTTAGTGACCCCATTTAATGATCAAGACATCAAGGCTTGACAGTAAAGTGTGTTAGTCTCCATAGGCTTAATGCTTTTGGTGTTTCAGCAGCAAATTCCTAATGATGATGATTTCAGAGTTATAAAATAGTCTAACTAATGCTGTTGCCCTACCATAAACCTTAAGAACTAAACTTATATAGTAAATACTTTTTTTTTTTTTTTAAACAGGATCCATGGGTAACAAACCTATCATCATTACCCCTTAAAGAAAGTCTTGGAGATTCCTTTTCACCAGGATCTGGAGGAAAAGCATCCATAAAAGGTGGTTATATCAGATTATTACATCTTAGTCTATGTGTGAACTCCATATTGTTTGGAATACTATTTGTAAAAGAAAGAATACATGGTTAGGAATGATACATGTTTGTATTTGCCTCGGTTTTAATCCCAACTGTGCTATTTGATTTTAGATGCAGAATTAGATGCAGTTCCAACAGCAAAATCTCTCTGGCCCTGTATACTGATTTTTAAAATGGGGATCATAAGAGTAATCTACCCCACACAGAGGCCGTGAGAACTAAATGAGTTAACAGTACGTGTAAAGCACTGAGAACAGTGCCACAGTAAGCACACAGTGAGTGTAAGGGTGAGTTGTCAATGTATTTCTTTCCTTAGTCCTATGACTTAACAGCTTAATAAAAGCGAAAAGGCATCACTGTTTCTAGAACTGAGGTGTGTTAACATTTATTAAGTGCTTACTGTGTAGCATAATTTTTGTCATTTTACAGACGAGAAAAACTGAAGTGCAAAGATATTGGGAAACATACACAAGGTCAGTGACGGAGCCATAATTTGGATCTTTGGCTCCACAGTCCTTGTTCTTTTTACCGAACGCACTGATTAACAGCTCTAAAGAATCCACTAATGATACTTGAGTCATGAGTGCTCTCCAAATGAAAAGGTCTAACTCTATTACCAAATTATTTTGAATCCTGCTTACTTCAAAACAAGTTTCAAAGATGGCTATAATGAAAGCAGCAGAATTAAGACTTTGACAGCAAAGATAGAAGGTTAGCCACTAGGTGGCTCCTAGTAGAACTGAAAGTTGGTGATGACTGATTTCTTTCTGTTGAACATTCCAAAGTGGGGGAGACAGAATAATGGAAGCAGTTCTGTAATTGCAAAACTGAATCTTCTTATGCCAGAGCTTGAGACTGTCCCTTGGAGCATGGAAAGGATGAGCAGTAGGCCTTTAGTGCCTATTACTAAGGGCGGGTATCAGAGGCCACAGTGCATCTTAGCAGGAATACCGCTGTCTAGAGGATGGCTTTATTCTGTGTGATGACTCTTCTAAAATTGCATGAATTCTTGGTTCTCCTGCACGTATACGAGTGTACAACTGTACCCATTGTGTCTCTGGTAAATAGGGATGTGTGCCTCGCACTTACACAGCCTCATATTCCAGCTAAGAAACCCCGGCTTTGACTAGAATAGATATTGCCGTGCTACTTACTTGATTTATCATCAGCAGGAGCTTTTGGTATGTCTTTGGTTTAGGGTAGTTATTCCATTCTCTTTCCCTATATGATGTTGTTTTCTAAGTATTAGGTATGTCAGATATTTTAGTAGATTGAGTAGCCATTTTCTCTTTCGTAGATCACTTTGGAGAAAAGTTTATTCAAGTTGAACATAATAGCTCTCCTTGTATTTTATTCTGCAAGACAAAGAGATTTATAAACAATCCTCAGTTAGTAGAAAGCAAATGCATCTGTTATCCACCTATTAGTTCAGAAGGGAGTTTTAGTTTTGTGACTCTGTCTCAAAATAGATCAGAATGAAGAACTCCTTGAAAACCACATGAAATCAAATGAAAATGAAGAGAATTCATTTTTGATAGACTTTGTTACTCCTCCAATTGAGAAATCCCAGGAAAGCCAAGTGATTAGTGATGACCTTGAAGAAGAAAAGGAGAAAGCCGAACTGATTATGAGTGACTTAACAGTTGATCCTCCACTGTTGAAATCTCAGAGTGTCTTACTATCTACTGATGCAACTGAGTCTTCAAAGGTACTTATATGAAATTATACCTTTTATACTACAGCTTAAAACTCAAAATAGACCTTTTAAATATTTTATCTGCCACATTACTTCTGAATTGTCTGTGGAAAACTCATCTTTTGATAATGGTATATTGTCAGGTAGACAATAGAGTCAGTGGAGTTTTACTTCGGGGAAGGTTTGCAGTGAATATAATAAAAGTCAGTATTTCCTTAAAAATTATCAAAGGTATATGATCATAATATACTCTTAAATATCTCAGAAATGCAAACCCATAAGTGGGTGGGTTTCTATGGGTCTTCCTGTTATAAAAATGCAGCTATCTGGAACAATTTCTGAGGTTTTGAATTAGTGAAAGTTACTCCTTTAGATATCATTTTTAAACATTTTATAAATTTTAAGGAAGATCTTTAAGAAATGTTTATCCATATCTTACTTGTTTAAATGGATGGGCAGGATTATTATCAGAAACATTTTTATTATTTTAACCTTGAGAACCAGATTTTTGGTCTGTAGGATTACTTGTCACTATACTATAATGTACCAGAATACTGTATTTTTAAGATTTATGGTATAGCATTTTTAGTCTTTATTTCTCTTGAACTTAGTCTTTATTCCTTATAGCTGTAGTTAGCTGGTGGTTATGTATACTTACTACTGGGGAAGATAACAGTGCTAGTTGAAAACTTGTGGTTGAATAAGACTTTTCTAATATAGAATATTAGTGCTTTGTATTAAAATTTATGGAGAAGGTTCATTAAACCATGTTCTGGGTTTATTGTTCCTAACCACTTTCTTCAGGAAAAGTCACTCAGGCCAAGTTAGCGATGTACTTAACGTCTGTGGTCTCACTTCAATGCTAGCACCCATCTGTCTGTGTAAAGTAGAGAAGTTACTCCCTAAAAAGAAAAAGGGTATCCTAGAATTTATAGACAGGATCCTAGAAATGTAATAGAGGAATTCTAAATAACAACAGGCAATTTCTGTATAACAAGTAAGATCGTAACATATCTTTTGATTGAATCCTTGGCTTTATCCTTTCTCTTTCCTGAGGGATCTTCCTCAAGTCTGAATCACATCACTCCCCACTAAGGTCTCTTGGTTGGATCGTCATCGGAAGAATAAAATGCAAACTCCTTCCCACATCCTCAGGACCCCTCATGACTCTTCTCTGACCATATCTTCATCCGCTGTCCCTGCCATTCACCGTGCTTTGGCATCATTCACCTTTTTCTGTTCCTCAAAATTATCAAGCTCTTTCCCTTCTCAGGCTCGTAGCACTCACTGCTTCTTTCTTTCCATAGGCCTTCCTTCATGTGGCCCCTTTCTTCCCATCATTTGTCTTAGCACTGCTGTCAAGACCTCAGGGAGGCCTTCCCTGGTCACTGTCATTAACATAACCCCTCACCCTAGTCACTGTCACTGGACCCTAGTTTATCTCCGTCATGACTCACGTTTGGTTTTGTGTTTCATGTCCATCGCCGTCTCTAAAATGTAGTATCCTTATTAGTTTCCAGTGGCTACTGTACTTGACACATAGTAGATGCTTTAAAAACATTGATTTCCTGGCTGTTTGGCCTCTTAAACCTAACTGGTAGTCATGGTGAGTAATCCATCTATGGTATTTTCTCTTTAATAGAAAACCATTGAAGATAGAAATATGAAGACTAAAAAGTCAACAAATAATAGAGCATCCAGTGCAGCTGGCAGGTAATAAAGCTGTCACTATCCCTCATTAATGAGTGTACATTCCAATAAAGCCAGTTTTAATTTAACTTCTGTAAAGTGAATTTCATTTGGTATTATTGGATTTTCTTTAAATTCCCAGCTCCTGAAGTGAATGAAGTAGTTACTTCATGATAAAATTCCTCCGTTGATCATATTCTTTCATGAAAAGGAGTTGATTAGCGGTTCACTATACTCTACATTGTTCCTGGGATAGAGTTTCTTTTCTGTTTTTCCTGAGACAGTACATATGCAGTAATAAAGCTGAAGTCCAGCATTATGCTTCTCTGTGAAGTACCTTTGTCTCACACATGAAAATTGTACTTAAAGCCTGGAGGTTCTATGGACTAAGCTGGTTTATTGAAATGAGAAGACTCTATATGGCTCCATTCACACTGATGATAATGAACGCCTATCTCATAAATGCCAATCAAAACCTTCTCAGTCTCTTAAATTATCATAAATCAAATAAAACAGAAGTCAGCAAACTTTAACTGTAAATTGCCGGTTAGTACATGTTTTAGACTTTGGAGGCCGTACAGTCTGTGTTGTAACTACTCAGTTCTGCTGTTGTAGCAGGGAAACAGCTATGGTGCAATAAACTTACGAAATAAATAAACTGTACAGAACCGGATCATGGGCCATGATCCTGAAATAGAGGGTGCTATTCTAACTTTGTATTTAGAGTTGTTTTTGTAACAAAATGATACAAGAGACTTAAAATCTATTCTATCAATATTATTTTTCCATGTAACTGGAGATGTAGTCCATATTTCTAAAAAATGTTCTAATTACAAATATCTAGAAAGAGCAATCAGTTTGAAGCTCTTAGTAGACTAAGAAAAAACTATCCTCGTTTTTCTTTTTTATCACTTTCAAAATACTTATAATTAATTAATTTACAATATAATTTCAAATATAGTGGTTGCAAATTCTAATGAATTTTTCTCATACCAGGTGCAACTGTAATATTTTATGTTGATTTATTTGGATCTTTTCAGATTAATGACCTCTGAGTTTTTAAAGAAATCTAGTTCTATGAGGAGACCTCTGTCGACAACTACCTCTTCTCACTATTTAGGGACTTTGAAAGTCTTGGACCAAAAGCCCTCCCAGAAACAGAACACAGAACCCGAAAGAGCAGACAGCATAAGGGCAGCTGTTTATCAGGTAAAAAGGGAAACATTTAACAAAAAATGAAGAACTGATCACGTAATAAGGTTACCTGTTTATCAAGGAATAAAAGGACCCTGTCAGAAGTGGTGATTTAATACATAACTTATTGGGAAAGATTTTCTTTTATAATACCTGAGCAACCCAAAGTTTAGTTTTTTTTTACTAAACTATTTCTTTCCACGCTTTGGTTAACTGATCATAGTTGTTTAAGAGAGTATGCCGTGGCAATTTATGAAAATACAATAAAAGCAAAAATATTGTTAAGGTCTATATATGTTTTTATACTTTTTCTCCTTAAGATGTATATTGTTAAGAACAAAGAGTTTTAATTTTTTTCCTGGGCCTTGTATTTGCATTAAGCTTACACAGAAAAAGACTTTCCTGATTTTTTTCACAATTCCAAAAGAAGTCCTTTTTTTGGTCTTATTTGTTATACAAAATACTACACTTTAGAAAATTGTACTTGTAAATTTTGGAGGAAAATGTTAACTTTTGTAGCCATTATATTCAATCTTTGAAGTCTGTCGTTAAAACTAAGAAAGATAACATATTTTCTTAACTCATGCTCATCTTTATGAATTAGAATATTATCAGAAAAAGAAAAATGATACTAGTTTATATAGAATTTCTAAATTTTGTGTTTTGCTTTTTTAAAATTTCGTGGGTGCCTGGGTGGCTCAGTTGGTTACGTGTCTGCCTTCGGCTCAGGGTCCTGGGATCAAGTCCTATGTCGGGCTCCCTGCTCAGCAGGGAGTCTGCTTCTTCCTCTCCCTGTGCCACTCCCCCTGCTTGTGTGCTCTCTCTCTCAAATAAATAAATAAAACCTTAAAATAAAATAAAATTTCTAGCAAATATTTCAGAAATGGGTAAGAATTCTGATTCATTTGGGAAACTGAATATTATATACTATTTTTCTTGTTTTCACAGGAGTGGTTAGAAAAGAAAAATGTGTATTTACATGAAATGCACAGAATTAAAAGGATTGAAAGTGAAAACTTAAGGATCCAAAATGAACAGGTATTCTGAAACACAGAAGTGGAAAATATTCTGGATTTTTAAGTCAGTAAAATCTCTGAGCATTTACCATTTCTAAATCCACTGTTTTTTACCTGGCAAAATAATTGATTACTGATTTTATTTCTCTGGTAGTTTATACATTTTTAGTTTGATATAAATATAACCATTTTACATGAAAACAGATACGCAGAGATTTCTCGTTTTTTGTGTGTGTGGAATAGATTTGACACTACTGATGAGGAACTTAGTATTACTTGACACCATCTATTCACTCTTATTTTACTTTTCACTGTTAAAAATTGACTTCAGTCTTACAACTTAGCCAAGAACATGAAGGGTCATCAGGCATGAACCTCCAGTTTTCCTCTTTTCCGTCCTGAATTTTACTTGTGTCTTTAAGACCAACTCTTATGTGAGCTCTTAACCAGTATCCTTCCCACTCACTGGAGCTGGACTCTAGTTTCACTCTGGCCTGTCCTTCAGTCTCTACCTGGTGGCCACAACATGCTTAGTTCCCTCCCGACTTTGGAACTAGAAGCCCTTTCCTATGCCATCCAATGTTAAATGGGTTTAGAAAGAAACTCAGTTCCCGAATGCCCGGTGCTGCATAGAACAGCCGTGCAGGGGTGCGCTGCGTCCCCGTCAGCACTTCTGCGGCACTAGATGGCTGTGCTCAGAGCCGGACACCTTCTCGTGTCATTTCACAACTCGCTGAGGTAGCTTGTACCTTTACTTCTAAAGCATGTTTTCTCTTTATAAGGCTTCAGGTCATTTAGCTTTAAGCAATAAGGCAAAGAATACTGTGGGATTAAATGGAGGTCAGTCAAGTAATAACATTCTTACCATACACTCACTTACTTCTTTGCCAGTCTGGCACCCAGTTTCAACATTCGGGCTACATTTATTTTGTAACAGTTTTATGCTTTGATGTCAGTCAAGACTCGGGTTCAAAGCAAAGATCCCAGGACTTCCTGCATGACTTGGCCGGTTGACCTCACTCTGACTTACTTTATAAGCCTGCAACTTTCCTGATATGTTTCTTGTAAAGGAATGTTTTAGTATGAGCATTTTGCAGTAGCACTCAGCCTATTATAGTTTATTTTGATAACATTTGTTTAGTACACTGCCAAAAAGGGGTTCTTTCCCATGAATAGCAGATCAATATCTGATAAATGGTTTTAGAAAAGGACATTTTAAACTGCAATGAATAATGCCAACATTTTTTTCTAAATCCAGTTGTCCAAGCCATTCTAAATCAGTTACCTGCTTTGAAAAACAATGTCTAGAAATGATGACTGTGAAGGGAATTCAACACAATCTATATGTGTGCGTCTGTATCTACCACTATCTGTTTATACACACACGTCTGTCTCTTATTTTTTTGAAATAGAAAAAAGCTGCTAAGAGAGAAGAAGCATTAGCATCCTTTGAGGCCTGGAAGGCTATGAAAGAAAAGGAAGCAAAGAAAATAGCTGCCCAAAAAAGGCTTGAAGAAAAAAACAAGAAGAAAACGGAGGAAGAAAATGCCGTGAGAAAGGGAGAAGCGTTGCAGGTACTTAGTGGCTTGGAGTCCCTGCCAGCATCATTTCGCCTTATCTGACTACTGTAGATTAGTGACTAGCTGTGGCTCTCCTCACTTGATCATTTTCACAGTTAATAAGAAAATCGTTGTGAACTTTTTCAGGCCTTTGAACGATGGAAAGAGAAAAAGATGGAATATCTTAGAGAGAAAAATAAAAAGGAAAGAGAATACGAAAGAGCAAAGAAGCAGAAAGAGGAGGAAACGATTGCTGAGAAAAGGAAAGATAACCTAACAGCCGTTGAGAAATGGTAATCCCAAATGAGAGCTATTTTGATAGATTTCAAGTGAATAACACTTTCAGGCTCTTAAAAAGATTATTTCTTTGAAACTTACTAATGCATTGCCATCTCATTATTGCAAAGATTTATTAGGGAATCTTTATTATATCCTCCCCTTTAACCAACATCCAGTGTTCTATGCTATCGTATGTAGGAATGAAAAGAAGGACGCTTTCTTCAAAGAAAAGGAGAAAGAGAAAATAAATGAGAAAAGAAGAGAAGAACTGAAAAGAGCAGAGAAAAAAGATAAAGATAAGCAAGCTATTGATGAATATGAAAAATGGCTGGTAGGTATTGTCTGTTAATGCCCTGTGTCTTAAGAATGCACTTTATTCGTGACATTTCTGTCCCTAATTCCAGTTCTCTTTGTCTCTGGCCATTTCTACCTGAAGCTGCGTTGTGGAATCCATTCTCTCCCCATATCTATCATATTGTCTTTGATTTACTCATTTCTGTTTACGCTTCTACTGTTCCCTCAAGCACTCAGACTTAAAACTTTAGGCATAATATTCTTCCTTATCTGCATCCCCACATTCAGTCACTTATCAGTCACACCTGCTCTTGCTCTGCAGTGACTCTTAGGTCTAAAGTCATGGAGAGCTGACAAGTGCGCTGCTGATGGTATGCCAGACTGTTTTAGGTGGGACTTGTCATGACACAGAATAATACTGAATTGAATAATGAGAAAGTTACTACATTTTATAAGTTCTCTTTTTTTTTTTTTCATTTTTAAGTTCTCTTTTGATCTTTCTAATGACCTCAAGGAGAAGGTTTCATTTTGGTGTTTTTTTAGCAAAAGTAAGAAGTCTGGGAGGAAAACGTCTAGCTGGACTTACCATTATTTTGTTTTTTATATTTTTTGTTTGTTGTAGTGTACTTACGTTTATAGTTCTTTTTCATTGATGTTAAGCAAAATACTATTTCCTGTCTTAAAATATCATTATAAATATACATGTTTATCAATTTTTGACCAAGTACGGCATTCATATGAATAAGTACTTTATACATGAGTAGGCGATGCATTCAAATGGGTGGTTAGCACATCCCATGTTGCGGCTATCACAACATGTAAAATTGCTCCACTGGGGTTAGGATCCAGTAGGGTTTCTTTCCAGCAGGAATTCTTGTCAAACTTTCCTTGAGTTCACATCAATCCGCTAGTTAAACATATTGTCCAGGATATTTTGTGGTTGTATTTCTCTGGTTAGGACTGAACTTGAGCAGCTTTTATTTGTATAAGGGTCATTTGTAATTTTTTTTGGAAACTGTTAATTCATAGACTTTGCACATTTTTCTGTTGGTCTTTTTCTTCTTGATTTTTAGAAGCTTGTTTATATATTAGGGAAATTAGCCTATCATTTCTGGTAGGAGTCACAACTACTTTTTCCCCATTGCTTTGTTGGTCTCTCAACTTTGCGTATAGTATTTTATGCCATGAAAAAATTGATTTTATTTTCTCGTGTCAACTTTATCAGTCTTTTGGATTCTGATTTTCAAGTGTAGTTGAAGAACTTTCTTTATAACTCAAGGCTAAATGAAGTGCTCCCATTTTTCTTCTAGTAACTTTATGATTTTAATATCTTGACATTTTAACATTTGATCAGCTTTTAATTTAGCTTGATTATAGTGGGGTATACGAATCTGACTTTATTTTTTCCAAACGCATGTCCTATGAAATAGCCTATCTTTTGTCCATTGATTTGAGGTACTGCCTCTGTTATATGATGCATTCCCAGATTTTAGGGTTGGTTTCTTGACTTTCTGTTCCATCGGTCAATCTTAGATCTCACTGTACATGTTCCAGCACCATGCTGTTTCATTATCAGGGCTTTATATGTTTTCATATCTGTTTTGGTTAATCTTTCTTCATAGCTCTTCTGTCAAAGTATTTCTGACTGTTATCGTTTACTTTTTTACATCAGCTTTGGAACCAACAGTAGCTAGAGAGGCATGCAGGACACAAAGCAGGCTATTTAAAGATAGGATAAAAAGATGAGGCACTTAGGAATAAACTTAAGAAATGGGAAGACCACTATGAAGAAAATTTTAGAACACTTCCACAGGACACAAATGAAGACTTGAGAACATGGATCGAACCTGCTTTTGTGTAGAAACACTCAGTCTTATCATGATGTTATAGATGTCAGTGCTCCCTGAAGTAATTTACACATTTAATGTAATCCTAATAAAATAGCAACAGAATTTCTTCTTGTTTATGTGTTGATTTTTAGTGCGGCTTTATGCTAATTCCATGCAGAAAAACAGTAAGAAAATAAAGTGATCAAAAGCAGTTGGGTGGTTTGAATGAGGAGGGTAGTATTTATGATGGCTTCCTTAAACTCTTAAATAGTGCTTGCTTCTAGGAAAAATGAAAACTCTTCTTCTATCAAGGAAACATATACCAACTGTGCTACATCACTTAGGGCAACTAAATGTACATGTTTGTCAGTTTTATTTTCACATACCCTTGAAGATGGAATAGAATGTTCTTAATGACTAAGTCATCTTTAGGTACATTATGTTTTGCTACAGTATTTAGTCACTTTTTCATTCTAATCAGTCCTCTGGAGAACAAAAACTCATCAGTCAAAGATGAAAATGATAATAACTTGTTTTGATATGTGGTATAACCTCGACAGATATAATGCCACTTATAAAAACATCCAATCACAATATGTTACAGGTCTAGTCCTCCAGTTTACCAATTTCTTATTGCAATTCGTTTGCAAAAAGAATGGAAAAATACCCCCATTTGGAAGTCTAAGAACTTCAACTTTAATGTAAAGTGACATCTCAAAATTTTGTTATAAAATCTAGCTTGAGTAATGAGCATTGGGGGGGGGTTATCATTTTAGTGGAAAGTTACAGCCAAAGATTAGTAAGATTCTCTTCTTCATGCTGGTTCTCAGATTAATGAATAGTTACCATTAATAAGAAAATGAGTAAAAAATTCACACTCCAACAGACAATATTCAAAAGGGCTGTGTAACAAGGTTCTTTTAATTATTCCTCCAGATGACCTTATTGATCATCTTAATTGATATTAAAGTTGAGAATTAGTTGCTTATTTCCTATTCTGACTTTCTTAGCACCTACTAGTAAGATCAGACTTGTTTCGTGTTTCTCTCTCTCTCTGCCCATGTTGAATGGAATGGACAAAAAGAGGTTTGTTCAGTCAGTTTCTGTGGACACAGCCTTGTCCCTGCTTTTCTGCTCCCTAGCTGGAGGGTCTGCCTCTCTCTAAGATACTGAAATGACTGGCAGTGACCCAATTACAGGTTTGTTCTGTTTTGTTTTGTTTGTTTTCTCAATTAGGATTCTAAAAGGAGATTCCCTCTTTGCTTTATAGGAGTAGCCAGCATGGAGCAAAATGTTAAGACAGAGAAAAAGAATTTCATCCCTCTCCTCATTCCTTTTGTTGTATGTGAATAATAGTATGCTGATGGGAACCTTGCATTCTGGTGTTCTCCTTGTGACACCTGTCAATTCCATACATGTGCTGGTGAAAGAATCGTAGACACCTCATAGGGTACCAAGATGCTGCCCGTTCCAAGCCATCCAGCCCACAGGGCCAACACTGTGTAAGGGTTTCTGGATACTGCTGCTCTTTGAGAAAATCACCCGTATAAGGAAACCACCAAACTTTATAGTGTTAGCAGAGACTTGGAGAATTCAGTGAAGAGATGATCTGAGCTGCAAGATGAAAAGAGCAAGTACTACTGACATTTCAAGCATTCCTGGATTAATGTTAAATTTCATAGTAATCCTCACATAGTCATTTCTTTGAAGGGAGGGTGTGCAGGGAAACAAAATGGCTCTGAAATTCATCCGGTATAATAAAAATGTGAGAATATGGAAGATAATATTTTCAAAATAAGATGAAGTATAGGACTGTTTCCATCAAGCAGTAAAATATAAATTTACCATTTTACTCCCCTGTGAACCAGCATTTTTCTCTCCTGGATTATTCCCATCACTTTCCAAGATGTATAATTCTTAATTCTCAATTCCTCATTCGCCTCAGATATGGTTCCACATTTCACTGCTCTTTTTTTAATAGCTAAACTTCTAAAAAAGTTTTATTTACACTTCTTGGTTCTCTATACCCTTTTTACCCTCAACACCCTCAACAACACGCTTGTCTCTTTCGCCATCATTTTACTGGAACTACGCCTGGAAAGTTAGTTTTGCCAGATCTAGCCATCCAGTGTGTTGTTTTCTGCTGCATTCCCCAGACCTCGCAAACATTCTACCTGGTCGCTTTCACCTTCTGGCAACTGTCTTCTCCCCAGGGTGCCCTGCTCCCCTGGTGTTTGGCATTTCTCCGCTTTCCTCCTCAGTGGCACTTGTTGACTTCTCTTACCTGTGTTCCAGATGTTACCGTGGCTTGCAGGCCTCACAGCACCTCACTCACCTACCTTTTTATTCTCCTCTGGTACCCTCTCCTGTCTTCTGCCCAGGTTGAGTCATGCTGGCTCTCGCGGCGCCGGCTCTCTGGTTACCTCTCACCTCCCCCGTGTCTCCCGCTGTCTGAGCCCTCACACATGCTGTTTGCTCTGCTTGAAATGCTCCTCCTCAGTGCCTCTCACAAGGGGCTTCTCTTATATGTCTTGTCTCACTTTGAAGTGACTTTCCCTGAATCCACTTTCCTTTGAACATAAGTACGCCCTTTATTCTTTAACAATCACAACAACTTTTTTATATGTTCCATAGAAATTCTCACAATTTGAAATGGTCTGTTGTTTATTTAATTGTTTATTAACTGTCCATTTTGAAAATCCCCTGAGGGACCGAATCTGTGTGTTTGGATTTAGAATCACTTTATGCGTGGCCCCCAGTATGTACACTGCTTGACCCAGAGTAGGATCTCAGTGCTTAACAGTTGAATGAATACCAGTGAAATAATAGACCCCCCCAGGACCTCTCAGAACCTGTTCCAAGTAACGATGTGCTATATAATAAAGTAACACAAATTAATAGATGCAAGGAAATTATAACTTGAGTTATTTGTGTGACATTTGGGCATGAAATCACGTCAAAGCAACAGCAATAGAAACTCCAAAAGCACTTAAGCATTAAATATAAAATGCCAAACAATAGAAGAACTGAAAGAAAATGAAACACTATCAAGTCTCACGGGGATAAGATGCTTTTCTAAACCGAGAAGTGCTGTAGAAATAAGAAAGGAAAACATGAACAGATATTGAATTTAAAATCATTAAAGCATTCACATAAAAAGTCAGTGTAGGTGCTGCGTGTAGGGTGGAGTCCTACAGCTGCTTTGAAAAATAAATCATTTCCCAGCAAAGTTGAACATATTAATACCCTACAAACCAGTGATTTCACTCCTAGGCATGTACATCGGAGAGCAGATCTTGACTGGGAAGTACAAGGAGTCCAACAGGGATGTTTATAGTATTGTCTTTATGTGGGGGAAAAAAAACCCATCATGTTTTCAATAACAACAAAAATAGATTAACAAATGGTGATAAGTTGACATGTTGAAGTTCTATGAATATTCTATGGCATATCTATGAACTAGAGCTATAACTCACATAGGTGGATCTTAGAAATATTAAGATGAATAAAAACGGAAGTCACAAAAAATACATAGCATGTTATACTCTTAATTGTAAAAATATGCAAAACAAAATTACTTGTTTTGGGATTAATACATTTAGAATACAAATATTAAGAGATGCCCTGGAATGAGAAGCATCAGACAGAGTAATGGTTACCTCAGTGGGGTGCGGAGGAAGCAGTGTGATGAAGGAATGAACACAGAGACCTTCGAAAGTATTGGTTATGGTTTTTCTTTTTCCCATACGGCAGATGGTGGTTTTGGTTACACACAGGTTTTGGTTACATTACTCTTTAAACAGTTGTCTTGGCTGAAATATTTCTGAATTTTTCTTTGCCAAAAAGGACTAAAAGTAATGTAGATAAAATGTTCACTGCAAAGATTTTATCATATGAAAATATATAAATTGCTAAACATTGAAAGCATTGATACCCGTATAGTTAGATGAGCCGGGTAATTGAGCATAAGAATTCACAAAAGGGCTAAAGAAATAAAAATGCGCTCAAGCAAAGAAACATGCGACCTAATTTTCAACTATTTATAAAAATTTTGAAGTATCCCTGCTGTCATGGCATATTCAACCTCTGCGCCCCGTAAATTTAGTTCTGAGAATCTGTTTTCAGCAAGTTGTCATTAAATTCTCGTAATTATTCTCTTTGAGTTATGAAATTATAGGTCTTTTTTCCCATTTTTCATAGCTTTGTTTATATTATCACTTTTGATATTAAAATATAAGTGATTAAGTGGTGCATAATACCTGTTGGTAGTGTGCTTATAAATGTGCAATGTTCTCTAGCTATTCCTTTATAACCAGCTAAATAGGAAGCAACGTTTAAATGTCTTATAATAGATTACTTTGTTCTTTAGCAAGCAACTTGATTTGAAAATAAATGTTCATATATGTATATAAACTTACAGTTTTCTATTTTCTCTTTAGGAAAAGAAAGAAAGGCAGGAAAGAATTGAACGAAAACAAAAGAAGCGTCATTCCTTTCTCGAAAACGAGGCACTTCCTCCCTGGAGCCCTCCAAGCAGAACTGTGTTCTCAAAAGTGTTTTGATAATTCTCATTTTTACATTATTTAGTTCTTTATCAATTCACCATTTTAGCCACTATTTATTCAATTAGTTATAGTTAGAAAAGTCTATTTTAATTAATGCCAGCCATTTCCACTGACAATGGAAAAGATGCTTTGGAGTTTAATCAGTGAAATGATTGAAAGCATTTTTTGGACTGTAGGTAAACTGCCTCAGATGAGAAGCTAATCATCAGATTGCTCTTCGATGGCCCTTTATCATGTCCTGACAGTCCTTACCATCAGATGATCCATGGTCGCTTTCTCTAAGCCGTGCGTGGTATCTACGTGTGTCTATTCCCCAGCATGAAAAGGAAACCATCTAGGAACTATAATCACAGAAATAATTGAATCGCTGAATGATTGTGCACCTGGATTCAGGTTTTAAGAGGAATCGTCACTGGGGCTATGCATATATATATTTGTTTGTTTGTTTGTTTTGTTTGTTTTTTTCTAAAACTGACCTGTAGCTGGAGCCGTTGCACCTGTGCCATGCAAGTTAGAGCTCCGTGAGGTGAGGCAGTAGTGCAGTAGAACTCGAATCATCGAGGCATTTTATTTTAAAAGTTTGCCTTATGTTTTAATATGAGTTTTAGCTGTCCCAGACTTAATGTGACAATCATAGGCACTTTATAATGAGTAGACCTCTGAAATTTGTCTTCTAAATTCTGTGTCACTTTATTATTTCAGTGGTACCAAAAAAATAATCCATTTCTTGGTAGTGATAGACTCACGCAATAATTATGAAAATTCCACGAGAGCTCAAGGTCATTATCACTGTTAATAATTTTTTCCAGACTAAAGCCATAAAGGTGATAAAGGCAATTTTTGGTCTCTCAGCTTATTCCAGAGTCTTACTTATATTTAGTAGATAGCTGTATAGGAAGGCAATTTGTAGAAAACGCCCAAAGAACCTTTATTTATTTGATCACTGCATATCTTTGTATTAATTGGACTCATACTTGAACTGGTCAGCTAGTTTATCACAGACTAAGTGTGTGCTCTCAGAGCTGAAATACTGCTTTCGTCAGTGAAGCAATGCAATGATGGATGAGAATAAATAATTACTATTTATTAAGCACCTAATGTATGCTCTCTGCTGGACCTTTACAAATGTTAATTCTTACCTTTAAAACTATTCAGTGTAGGTGTTATTTTGCAGATAAAAAAATACTGACGCTTGGAGAAATAACTTGCCATACATTTAGCATGTGACTGAGTCGGGATTAGAATTAAGTCTTTTCCCCTCTAGAATCAATATGCTCATTTTTGTGCTCTGTATTATATCCGCTTTACAAACACATTTTACCTCTCAGATCCTAAAGTCATGTGTTGTTATCCGGAGAGTGTCTTTCCTTTAAGAAATATCTGTTTGTTATTAGAGGTGGTGAACTTTATTAGATCTATACAATGAAAGAAGATTCCATAATATTTAAAGATTTAGTCAAATGCCTTCTATCTAGTATTAGAATGTCAGGAAAGCCAGCAGGCCGTGGAACATAGGCTTTGAGAGAGTCACTCAGGAGGTTTTGCTGGGACAATTAACCTCGCTGTGGTGCGTGTGCAAGGTAAGAAAGACGTTGTGGATCAGTTTCTAAGATCACATCAGTCCTCTTAGAAAGTTTTAAATTTGTTTTAAAATCTGTTTTAAAATTATAAATAAAACTAGAAGACTTTTTATACTGCCAGGAACTAGGACATACTTCATGAAATCAATGTGTATTATCAACATGGGATTTAGCTCCTCTGTTTTTCACCAAATATGTATTTAGTGCCTACCAGAATGAATCGTTGTTTATGGTATCGCATTAGCTATTCAGAGCTAAAAAGGTATTTGCAAATTCCAGGGAAGTAAAAGGAAAAAAGATCAGGGATATGAGATCATAAATGTATGTGTCCTAAATTTCACATTAAATATTGACTTAAACTTCCCAATTATTTCCTTCTTCATTATCATATTTAGTGGTTTGCCATTATCACTTCTTAGCTGTTGTGAGTACTGAATGAAATTAGTAATTGATATAAAGCACGTGGCATTGTTTTCATTTATTGACTGTTAAGAGCCCTGCAGTTCTCCACTTCATGTGTGTGAGAAGAAGGTTAGCATAGGCGGGGTTGATAATGGTTATTTGATAATGGTTATTTCTTGGCCAGTCTAACACTCAAAGGAGAATACGGAGGTGATCTGTATTAGGGAGTTCCTAGGAAGAAATCTAAATACTAACTTCTTAGCACTGCTTGTGAAGTAGGATGAAAAGAGAAATTGAGGTGTTTGCAAAGACCCAACAGGTCATTTCCCTCAAATGGGGAAGTTTGTCCTTCTATGATAATGTATTACTCCTGTTTACAGCAACCCGTGCTGGTCAGTTATCTAGTTGAATGAAATCCTCTCTTCTCCTGCAACAGAAATAAAGCTGAGTTTTGGAAGCTGGGTGAAAGTAAAGCACTATGTACTTTCTGAGATCTGAAGGGGTGAATCCAGCCTGGTAATATGCTCTTGAATGTATTTATCTGTTTAAGGGGTAGGAGTTCCCCATATATCCTTAAAAATATCAGATATCAATATATACATTTGCTCATCCAGTTTTCATTAATTTATAATAAGAGGGAATTCAGATTCAAATTAAGGACACTAAAAGCCTATAGATTTTTCAGATTAAACTAGTTTTGTAAGTTGTATTCATCACTTGAATGCCAGACACTTCAAAGTAAAGATAAGAATTTAATTAATATTTTAAAACATTACTGAAAACAATTTCCCTAGAAATTTACATATCAGTACAAAAAATAAAATTTTATACACAATGTATTTTCCATAACAACCAAGAAGATACTATTACATAAAGAAAGAAACTATATGGCATTTTAGATCAGAAGGAAGAGACAGTTTTCTTTAAGAAGATAAGGCCTGTTCAGGGATAACGATTTTTCAGTCGTTTGTATTGCATCATGTTTTGAAAATGTCACTGGTTGATTTATTGTTTTAATAGTATTAAAACTGATATTTTTCACTGTTGCCAAAGCAGTAGCTGATAATAGTTAAGTGTCCACAGTTGTATTACCCGAGTGATAAAACTGCATCTGGAGGGGTTTTAATACTTTAATAAAAGTGGCCTAAACCCTATTTCTAAGTTGAACAAGACTACTTTGACTCACCCAAGCCCATACCACTAACCATAAGAATCTGGAGTTAGAGATCAGGTGTCCAGTTTTCTAGTAATCTACCTACCATTCCACAATTTTGAGAATCCCATAAAACTTTTCACACTAACTTTTGTAACCATGGTCATTATCAACTTGGTTCATTGTGATCCTCTCAGATGTCCCTTATTCTTCCAATGCCTTCTCCATTACTCCACCAGATCAAGGCTCTTTGGGCACCTGCACTAGGACTTCATGGGTGGGGGAGGACTGAAGTTTCTCAAGCCCTGAGTCACAGGCAAAGATACAATGGAAAAAAGGAATTTCAACAAATGGGAGAAATTGCATGTTAGTCAAAGTAGTTCCTGAGAATAAACTAGTACAGAAAACACATTTTCCTGATGTCATTTTGGCTCTAATTTCAGTAGTGCTGTATTAACAGGTACTTAGACCCATATGCTTCCATGCTACATGAAGCAAAGGTCTTATCAATTGCCCTGCTTCCTAGGTACATTGGCTGACAGAATAATTAATGTTATGTAAATGCTTAACTGGAGACTTCCCTGAATTCTTTTTGTTTTAAAATTTCATGTGATTCGATTATTTTGAAACATGTTACATGTAATTGTATAATGTTAACTAAATTATTGGTATTAAATTTAGGATGTTGTTTTAAGAATTACTTGAGGAGATGTACTTAATGTCTGCTTTTTAGTAGCATACTTCATGTTATGCTGAATTAAAGTTAATCATTCAAGATTTATTTTTTGGGGTGATGTTATTTTCTTTTTTTTTTTTTTTAAAGATTTTATTTATTTATTTGACAGAGATAGAGACAGCCAGCGAGAGAGGGAACTCAAGCAGGGGGAGTGGGAGAGGAAGAAGCAGGCTCATAGCGGAGGAGCCTGATGTGGGGCTCGATCCCATAACGCCGGGATCACGCCCTGAGCCGAAGGCAGACGCTTAACCGCTGTGCCACCCAGGCGCCCCGGGGTGATGTTATTTTCTGATTCTGCCAAATTTCATTTCATAACTTCGGAAAATGCGGTATGAGTTTTATTTGTGGGCTAACGATGAAATAATCATTGCCATTTGCAGCAACATGGATGGACCTAGAGAGTATAATGCTAAGTGAAATAAACCAGAGAAAGACATACACCATATGATTTCACTCATAGGTAGAACTTAAGAAACAAAACAAAGAAAAAAAAACAAAAACAAAAAACCAGACTCTTAACTATAGAGAACAAACAGAGGGTTACTAGAGTGGGGGTGAGGGGTTGGGTGAAATAGGTGAAGGGGATTAAGAGTACACTTATCATGGTGAGCACTGAGTATTGTGTAAAATTGCTGAATCACTATATTGTACACCTGAAATTAACATAACACTGTATGCTAACTACATCAGAACTTTTTTTAAAAAGATGAAATAATCATATTATGCTGATACACCTTTTACTAGAAATGACTGAAAAATTTTCAAAAATGATTGAAAATTTGGATATAAACTTTTCTTTTACTTGAAATCCTACACAAATTACAAAGGTAATATAATTACAAAATTATCAAATAATTAGAAAGTGCAAGTAGCAAAAATAACCTACATTCCCATTTCTCCAAAATAATCATAGCTAACATATTTTGTACTCTTCCACCTTTTAGTTTCCAGTGCATTTTTTCCTGTAGTTGGAATTAAACTGAGTGAAGAAAATAGAGATACAGTTTCCTCTATCTCTCTGTTTTTCTCTACGTCTCTGTCTCTCTCCCATGCCGCCTGTGTATACATATGTGTTGTATTTCTATATATATCTTTTTCCATATATATACACATATATATATACACATATACACACACATAACACATATATATACATATATATATACACACACATAACAATATATATATATACACACATAACATATATATACATATATACACACATATACACACATAACAACATATATACACACATATATACACACATAACATATATATATACATATATACACACATATATACACATACATAACATATACATATATATACACACATAACTATATATACACACACTACATATATATATATATATATACACACACACATAACAATATATATATTGTTGAGTGGAAAACTTGGGTAACTAAATATGCAGTTTGATCTCATTTTCTATTTTAAAGAATAAAAAAACGATTGAATACATGCATGTATACATATGTTTTATTTCTATATATATCTTGTTCCAGACTTTCTATATATATTTGGTTACCAGAGTTTTTCACTCAATATATAATGAGCATATTTCCATGCTATTATGCTTTTTCTGATAATCTTTGATGCTGCAACTACAATTTAACCTATTTTGGGCAATTTGTTTCCTTATAAATGTTTACTATTGTAAGTAACAATACAGCAAACATTCTTATAGTCAATATCCTTGTTATCAAGACAGTGGACCTCATTAAATCTATAAAATGAAAAAAATCATAATATTTAAGGAGTTCGTTAAAGGCTTTGTATCTGGTATTAGAATGTCAGGCGGGGCACCGAGGTGGCTCAGTCAGTTAAGGATTGGACTCTTGATTTCGGCTCAGGTCATGATGTCAGGGTCTTGAGGAACTCTGCACTGGGTTCCGCACTGAGCGTGGAGCCTGCTTAAAATTCTCTCTCCCTCTCCCTCTGGCTCTCCCCCTGCCGCCCCCTCACCCCCCTCCACTTGCATTGTCTCTCTTAAAAAAAAAAAAAGAATGTCAGGAAAGCCAACAGGTCGTGGAACACAGGCCTTGAGATAGTGACTCAGGAGGCTTCACTCTGAGGACGAACCTCGCTGCGGTGCGCGTGCAAGAAAGGAAAGACATCATGGATTGCTTTGTCAGATCCCATCAGCACGATAGATAAACAAAAGAAATTTTATAAACAAAACTGGAGACCTTTTTATCATTGCCAGGGAACTCTAAGACATGGACCGGGAGTTGTTTAACAGGGACAGAAATTCAGTTTTTCAAGATGAAAGGAGTTCTGGAGATTGGCCGCACTGTACTCTAAGTGGGCTTAGCACTACTGAGCTGTACATTTAAAAATGGATGAGATGGTAAATTTTATGTGTATTTTACCACAATTCAAAAAAAACTGCACAACAGAACAAAATGCTTACTCATTCATCTATAGGAGAGATATAGAGAAAACTTCTCCCCTAATTAGAGATACGTCTTTTCTGTGGGTCTGATCAGATCGACTTGCTCGTCCTGGATGACACATCCTTGATTCAATCACAGTTTTGAGGAATGTCTTAGCTGCTTGGCTTAAACCGAGATTGAACACTGAGTAGAAAAGCAACATTTCAACCACACCTTCTAATAGCTCCTCCTTTCAGATTTTTTTTTCCCTTGGATATTCTTGACCACTTAATTTTTGAGATAAGCTTTAGGGTTCTTTTTAAGCTTTTAAAACAAAATTACAATTCTTGGTAGAATTGCAATAATCGTGCAAAATAAGAAAAGATGTTGGGCGGGGGGAGCTGGGCGGCTCAGTCGTTAAGCGTCTGCCTTCTGCTCAGGTCATGATCCCAGGACCCTGGGATTCATCGAGCTCCGAGTTGGGCTGCCTGCTCAGCAGGAAGCCTGCTTCTCCCTCTCCCACTCCCCCTGCTTGTGTTCCCTCTCTTGCTGTCTCTCTGTCAAATAATTAAAAAAAAAATCTGTTGGTTTGAAAAAGAATAAAACCAATCCCTTTCTGAGACTGATTAACGTTCTCTTGTATTTTTGTACATAGAGCCATTTCGCTCTTAAAATTAATCAACCTGTGGTGCTCATGGGTTCCCTGTGGGGAAAATCCACTGTGATCCCTACCATCCTACACATACCCAGGGTAACTTCGTTACTTTCTTTTCTACACCGTTTCCTTGCCTTAAACAACTGTTATTGAAGGTCTCACCTTTGTAGATGAAAGTATGTATTTCCCCAACTGAAATAAGAGCTTTATGAAGACAGGAACAATATTTTATACATCTTGGTATTTCTCCTTTCTCAATGGGGTCTGGATGAATATTTCTTGGCTGATAAAAGAGCAAGTTAAAAATAGAATATAAAAGACTGCATATGTGTTTATAATGACAATTTAGTACATATACGAACAAGGACCCTGTTGTATGATGAAATTATATAAATTATTTTATATATAGTTAAAGTGGCTTTAAAATGAGTATAACTATTGCAAATAGCTTAAAATTTTATTTTAAATATTACATCATTTTTTCAGTCCAAAACAAAACAAAAATTTTTTAAATGGAAAACTCTCTTGTGTATGTGTGTGTGGGACTGCATTAAATTGGAACAGCTCATATATTCAAACATTTACAATTAAATAGATTGAGCCCTATCAAGAGAACTCTTTTCTTTCTTTCTTGGTATCCTTCCTATGGTAATATTCAGCAACAACATTAAAAAAGAAGGCATGGAGGAAGGAAGGGATGGTGGGAGGGGGGAAAGATAGCAAGCCCAGGGCTCACTGGCTCATTCAGTCTACAGGATGAATCTTGGTAGAATAATCTATTAACTAAAGCTTAAATTCATATATGCCAAGTGTGGATGCTGAAACTAGACTCAACAGTGAGCCTTCATTCCGGTGAGTGGAGGGTATGATCACTCTGTGACTACTTGTATCTAATTACTAGAGTTAGAACTCAGTTACACCTTTAAAGCTTGTGCTTGTCATCTCCACAAGGCTACCAGATGTTGATCGTCCCATATCCAAACTACTTGTTCATCAAGCAGTGAACAAGCTGCCACGTCCAGTGTAACTGGACTCAACACCAGCCAGGGGTGAAGATCTCTGTTAAGCAAAACACAAACACAAACTTAATATTGTGTTCCAGAGCTAACAGCTGGTAGTTTCAAAGTACTAGATTCACAAGTGTGACACTGTGGTAATAAGAAAGAAATATTTGGTATTCACTTCTGGCACAGAGCTCCTAAAACTTTTGGAATCTCTTAAGTGATAAGAGCAACCCAGGTGTCTTTTGTTATGTTAACATGGTGACTGTACTTTAGGAAGAGGGCTGGTTGCTAGGAGACCCACCCCTGTGATTGGAGGGTTGGAAATTTCAGTCCTAACCCAGGGAGGGGAGAGGGGCTGGAGGTTCAATTCTTTGCCAGTGGGGGATGATTTCATCAGTCATGTCTTAGGTAATGAAGCCTCCATAAAAACCCAAGTGAATGGGGTTTGGAGAGCTTCCAGGTTGGTGAACACAGATTTGGGGAGAGTAGTCCACAGGGATAGGGCGTGGAAGCTCAGCACCCTTTCCCATACCCTGCCTTATGGATCTCTTTCTGAATCCTCGGGCTGTTCCTGAATTGCATCTTTTTATAATAAACAAGGAATCTAGTAAGTAAAATGTTTCTCTGAGCTCCATAAGCCACTCTGGCCAATTAATGGAACCCAAGGAGGGGACCGTGGGAACCTCCAATCAGAAGCACAGGCGATAAATAACCTGGGTTTGCAACTGGCATCTGAGGGGGAGGGGGCTGGGGGTTGGAGGGGCAGGCAGTCATGTGGGACAGAACTCTTAACCTGTGGAATCTGATGCTCTCTGGGTACAGAGTGTCAGAATTGAGTTGAATTGTAGAACTCTAGGCTGGTGTTGCAGACTTTCTTGTTGATGGTGTAGAAAAAACTCCACACATTGGAATTAAGGTACAGGATCCATTTAACAAGGTATAAAAGAGTATATAGTAAAAAATGTCTCCCTTCACTGTTCTCAGCCACCATCCCTTTCCAAAAGCCAACTGTCATTACTAGTTTTTTTGTTATTATATATATTATATTATATATATGTTAAAAGCATGTTAATTATTTGTTCTTTGTATCACCCTACATGTACCATAGCTGCACAGTGCTTATACTTTGGGAAACTTTCCAGACTAATGCACATAGAAATACTTTGTTCTTATCTATAGTTTTATGCCATTACATCACACGGATATTTGATAATTTACTTGGACTGTTCCCTTTTGAAAGACAATTTATTTCCAATCCTTTGCAGGTATTACAGTGTCAAATAATAAATCAGACAAATAGTTACATTACCATTAACATGCTATTTTATTTGTATACAAGGGAAGCCAATCAATAGATTTCATCTTTAAAAAAAAAACTAACAGGACTTATATAAAAGGAAAAGTAAAGAAGAAAAAAGGAGGAAGGAAAATACACCAACCATGTAGAAATGCGACCTATGTTTTCCTCTCCTTGGGTAAACTGCTGATGAGCTGTCAGCTGTCTGGGCCCGTGGGGTGTTCTGCCCCAGACAGCTGGATAGTCATTGAAGGAAACAATTTCAGTTATTATGGAGATTTTAAAAAACATTGAGATTTTTTTTAATGTTTTCATCCATTCTTTATTGTATTTTTTTAGATTTTTATTTATTTATTTGAGAGAGAGAAAGTGAGAGAGAGAGAGAGCACAAGCAGGGGGAGTGGCAGAGGGAGAAGTAGAGGAGCCTGATGTGGCGCTGGATCCCAGGACCCCAGGATCATGACCTGAGTTGAGGTTGATGCCCAACCGACTGAGCCACCCAGGTGCCCCCAACTTGAGATATTTAACCATAAAATATACTTGCCAAGTAATCTCTCTCAGTGTCTTTGGTTGGCACTGTGTCTTAATCAGGCCAGGTCTGCACCAGTCCCTTCACTGGCATTTCTCACAGAGGGTATTGTAGAGAAGAATCACGGGCAGGTCATTTTACACATGGATTAGCACCATCACAGCAAGAACGCTGACAACTGGAATCCCTGGATCGAAAGATTCGTGCATTTTAACGACGAAAGCTATTGCCATGTTGCCCGAAACAGAGGTTGTATCCGCGTGAGAAGAGGCAGGACACCCTTGCCTATGCAATCCACCTTTTCTTCTTTACCTCTAAATCACATTTAATTTCTAGTTTTTCAACAGACGCGATTAAAAAAAAATATGGCTTTCTTTTGAACTCTACAAGTATGTTGATAAGTGCAATTACCACATGACCTCCATACTGAACAGGTGAAAAAGGAGGGCTGAAGATCAGGACAAACCACAGAGCACAGCTCTTTCTCAGAAACAGAATTCATATTTTTACACATTTGATGAATTTCTAGATGAACAACTACATCAACTAAACAGACAAGACTCAGCATTAACACTGTGAGGTCCAAATGAAACAGCTCTGCAAGTCTTCCTGGTTCTGTTTTCTTTCCCCCAAATTCCAAACTTCCGTGTCAAGGCACATGAAAGAACAGCAGCACACTGATGTGGCATGGATGCAGCAACTATGTCTCTCTTCGTCAGGGCGGTCAGGAGAGGCTTGGGGCAGAGCTCCAACTACAAAGTGCTTCATACGTGTTTCTAGAAGGGTGCTACAAGGAGGCTTGCAGGTAAACCATTCTGGACCTGCAGATTGCTACACAGTGAAGAACAGTGGGATTCACTGCTCTACCTTGACTCCAAAGACCCTCAACCATATGTAATCTATTTCAACAGCTAACTGTAGCTGGGGGAGTTTGTTTCTTGGGTCCCCAGGAATCACAACTCTGGTGGACGGCTGAGGTAGAACTGATGGAAGTTGGATAATTCCTGGAGGTCAGGTGGAGTCTCCCGGAGGGCACAGTTCTGTCTTCAAGTATATGCTGACTTCATAGTTTGTGTGAGATTTTAGTAACCCCCATGTTAGCTGTGGGCTCACTGCTCTGACCATTCAAACAATGTGGGTGCCATTCTGCAAGTCAGAGTTCCATGATTATTTTAATATACTGTATTTAACATGAAAATATGAGTAAAAGTTAATTTGCTTTGTCAAGAAATTTTAACTTGGTAGATATTAATGAAAGAAGTCTGTTCAGTTCTTTAAATATAATTCCAATTGTAATATTTTTATTTATACCAATCAAATTGGTATAAATTATAATCACCAATTTGTAAGGCATGAAAATCTTTTCAAAAATCTTATCTGGGCGCCTGGGTGGCTCAGTCGGTTGAGCATCCAACTCTTGATTTCGGTTCCGGTCATGATCTCAGGGTCACTAGATGGAGCCTCGTGTGTGGTTCCTCACTCAGCAGGGAATCTGCTGGAGATTCTCTTCCTCTCCCTCCCTCTCTACCCCTCCCCTCCTCAGATAAATAAAACTTAAAAAATATTTTATCATCTATCGATATTAATAATATATCTTGTCTGCTGGGATTATTGGGAGTTTGATGAGATTATCTTTGAATGTCTTGATCAGGATTGCATCTGGACATCTCATACATAAACCCTGACTTGAAAAAGTCATGACCAGAAAAAGAATTCAAGTTTGTCATTTTAAATTTTAAAATATTTTATTTTGAAATGTTATACAAGTTTGCTATTTAATATGTTCTCTGTTAATTTATGTTTTTAAATATATACGGAAAATGCAATTAATTTTGTTAACCAAGCCTGAGACAGGCAACCTTAAACACTCAGACTCATCAATAATAACATTGTTTTTCTGATGTCAGATGAAACATCTTGGACCCACAGCTCTGCCCTTCCCCAAGAATGGGTCTCATGTGTCAGAATACATAACAAAATTGTGACTCTTCCAGAACAAAGATTTGGCCAGGTCAACTCATTTTCTTTATGCTAGTTATAGATTCAGGAGACAAAATTTTCAACAATGTTTCCTTTTGTTAAAGAAGAAAGAAAATGTGCACAATATTAATATTAAGTGGATAAGCTTAATTAAAAAATTCAAAGTGAAGGGGGAAAACAGTGTCCTGAGATAGGGGAATGATTTTGGCAATATTAATGATTTTATATAACATGGAAGCCCCATAAGTGAATTGGATGTGCTAAGTGTGAGTCTAGTTATAGAGTATGCCTGAATGGATCAAGCAGAGTTCCTGCCCTCATGTAGTTTATATTCTAGAAGGGAAGAGAAACACTGAACAAACAAGCAAGCACATATAAAATGTAATGTCCATCAGTTCTTAGTATAATAGCCTCTAAGCAGGTTAAGGAGATAGAATAATAGAAGCTAATAGAAGCTATGAAGGATTTTCATAGGTCTATCTAAAGAGAATACTTCTAGGCAAAAACCTAAAAAGAGTGAATGAGAAACCATGTTAGTACCCGCAGAACAGCATTTGGAACTGTCGATTTCATGGGGCGTGGTGCAGTCTTTGGTTTCATTCTGAGTATCATAGTATAGAATTGGAATATTAAGAACAGTGACTTCACAAGATCTTAGGATATAGAAAGTTTCCTTAGGTGTTTGAGTTGAAAATACACTTTAGGAGGTAAGAGTATAGACGTGGGAAGCTATTGCAGAGAAATATGGATAGTGGTTGAAGGAAGGGCTACATCACCAAATTCCAGATGTGTTTTGAGGGAGATGCTGCAGAATTTTCTCATGGGCTGGAGGAGGGTGTGGGAAAAATGGAAGAATAAAAAATGGGCTGAACAATGGAATCAAATGCCATTTTTCAAACTCGGTGTCCCTTATCAAATGGTGGTGTCATTTATCAAACTGGGGACACTCAGAAATCAAGTTTGGGAGGGCAGCAAAGAGTTTTTATGTGAATACTAGTTCCAAAAGGAGAGATCATATAGTTTGAATATTCAAATCAAAAGAAAGAAGCTCCAGAAATATAAATTTGGGCGTTAGCAGCGTACAGATGGTATGGTATAAAGTCATGGGATTAGATAAGATCACCTTGAGAGTGAGCATAGAACAAAGAAGGAAAGCGGATCCCAGACCCCAGAGTGACCCAACATTTCAAGGTAAAAAGACAGAAGGACACAGCCCATATGACTGAGAAACATGGGCCAGTGTGGTAAGAGCAAATCCAAGAGAGGTGGGTTCCCTGGAAATCAACAGAATAAAGTGTTTCCAGTGACAAATGATGCACAGTGTCCTTCTGCTAGATCAAGTGACCAGGAGACTAACTATGGACCTGTTTGGTAAAACAGAAGTCCGTATAACCTGAAAATGAGATTTCAACAGAGTGATGGGATGAAGACCTGGTTAGGAGAAAGAGGGAAGAAAGGAAATAGAATTATAAGTATACACCACTCTATCAATATGCTTTGCTATAACCAGAAACAGAGAAATGGGAGTGGGTATCATTGTTGAAGGGCATGTGGGGTCAAGGCTGGGTTTATTTGTTTTTAAGATGGAGAATTAATAGCTTATTTACAATAATTATTTAACAAAAATGAAAAAGAATTATGTCTCATGTGCTTTTAGGCAGTACAGAAATCAACTAATTTGGATGAGAATTATCTAAGCCACTCACACAATATTAGTATTTCCCCCCTCAGCAAGCACAATCTAATAAGGAAAAAATGTCTTGAGTAATAAAATTAAAGTTCAATGCCTACATACAGTGAGGATTTGTTACCTGTCAAGGTTTTCAGGTCAATGTTACACATTTCTGCCCTCACGTTAAAAAAAAGAGAAAAGAAAGTATTAACCAGTCATAAAAGCTGGCAACATGAATGTTTATTTAGAATATTTACAGACCAAAAAAAAAAAAAAAAAAAGCATGGCTTTGAATAAAATTCCCTAGGTAACAAATATGTCTACTTGGAAATTCATTTAAATAATTATACTTCATATATTAACATGTAATTACAGAAAATATATTAAGTAAATATATCCACATGCAATTATTTTTTATTTTTTTAAAAAGATTTTATTTATTTATTTGACAGAGAGAGACAGCCAGTGAGAGAGGGAACACAGCAGGGGGAGTGGGAGAGGAAGAAGCAGGCTCCCAGCGGAGGAGCCGGATGTGGGGCTCGATCCCATAACGCCAGGATCACGCCCTGAGCCGAAGGCAGACGCTTAATGACTGAGCCACCCAGGCACCCCCGCAATTATTTTTTATGTTGAAGGAAACATTTGCAAGGAAAATTAACAAAATACATAAATACTGTGAATTCACGTATAGTACACCAAAATCTCCATTAGTTGCTGAATGTCTCAGCTTAAACTACCCCCACATCAAGAAAAGGAAGGAAATGTCAATCTTCAAATAAATGACAATTATTATCATCCATGAGTCATGACAGCAAGTGAAATCTGTCATAAAAATATAAATGTGGCTTCCAGATGTTTTTGACTGGGTAAAAGGTTTACTTATGAGTCATATAGGAGAGTTGCTTAATTAGAAACTCCCGGCAAGATACATTTAAAAAAGAAGCTACTGTATTCCTCAACTGCCATCACATACTCAAACAACACAAGGAGATTGTTATCTGATTCATTAAAAATTAAAACGAAGTTAAATTGAAATGTAAAAAGTTGATTGAATGAGTCCGTATATGGGAGACTTGGAGGGTTTCACCCAGAAAACTTCTGCAAGTAATTTCTCGTTTCTTTTTTCCTTCCCCACATCACTGTAAAAGTATTTGTACACATCTATGTTTTTATCTGTTTCTTACTGTGTCATGAAAGAGCCAACCACTTGAACATGGCTGGGTTTTCATGCAGCAAGTGGTCTGCCACATGGAAGCAGAAGTTACATATAGCCCTTGCATAGATATGATTAGTTCTGTTAACTTCTGGCATTTGGTAAAGAGACTACTTTCTGATTTTTTTTCTGGGTCTCTTAACCCCCCGTATAGACAAATACGTGGAACCAAAGTTACCAGGTTGGCATTCATTGTTACCCCTACGAATTACAGACATTGTCACTTACTTAACTTACTCTCCCGTTCTCCTTTGATAACAGAACCATAATTATGTCGAGGGCAGCAAAGTATCTGGTTATATAGAAGCTTTGCATCCTTCCTATGGCTCGTGGTGACAAAGGACACACTGGCAGAATCCCCTGAGATTTGAGTTGATGTTTGCTGAGAAGTCTAGATAACTTGCCACTTTTCTGATAGAAGGAGACAGATGAGGGGGCTTTTCTACTTTCTTCCTGTCCTGAGCATAGCGTGTGAGCTGCAGTAGTCACATTGCAGGAAAAGCAAGAAGTTCCCAGGCACGTTGGCTGCCGAAATAAGGCAATAACTACTACTTCTGGATTTATGTTCTTTTCTTTTCTTTTTTTTGACCTATGTTCTTGTAAGGAGATTAAACCCCTAGGTGTTTAAAGCTGCTGGGAACAGGCTTTTAATGACTTGGAACCAAACAAAACTCTGACTGATACATTTTTGTGCTATTCACACACACAGCAAAATGGTGAAGCCAATGTTCCATAATTTATATACTATTTGCATTTAATATTTATTAGTGTACTGGGGTATTAGGCCAAGTCATGCTAGCTACTCCACTAGATGGAGTCCTGAATTTTAATGGCCTTAATGCAACAGAAGTAATTCTTAATGCACCTAAAAATCTGAAAAACAGGGTTGGGGGTTTGGGGGTGGAGATGGTGGTTGGTGGTGGTCCTCAGTCCCTGAAGTCAGAGATCCAGGGTCTTCTATCCTGTAGTGAGTGAGCTCCAAAATTCAGCTGGTAGAGGTGAGAAGCACATGTAGAGAAATTCGTGGAAGGATCTCATATGCCTGACCTGAAAGTGGTGATGGATATCCCTTCTACCCATTCCAGTGGTAGGAACTCAGGACCAGGCATCACATTGCTTGGGGGAAGGTTAGCACAGGTCAGCTAGCTATAAGACCCAGGAGGAAAGGGGAATGTTTGATAAATCCTCAGCCAGTCTCTGCCACGAGTAACAAGTGACGTTTGATGTATATCCGTCAAATTGGTATCTTCTTTTGCCAAATACTTATAATTACATGTGCCTGTGTCTATATCTGTATTAGACTTTAACACCGACTAGATGCTCACTTTATTTATTTTTTATTTTTTATTTTTTTAAAGATTTTGTTTATTTATTTTGACAGAGAGAGACAGCCAATGAGAGAGGGAACACAAGCAGGGGGAGTGGGAGAGGAAGAAGGAGGCTCATAGCGGAGGAGCCTGATGTGGGGCTCGATCCCAGAACGCTGGGATCACGCCCTGAGCCGAAGGCAGACGCTTAACGACTGCGCCACCCAGGCGCCCCTGGATGCTCACTTTAATCTAAGCACTCTGCTCCATATTTTTCATGCATTTTATCATTAGTCCTCCTATACACCCTGTAAGGTAGGCACTACCATTATCCATATTTTACTGACGGGGGTACTGAGGCTCAGGGAGTTTAAATAACTTGCCCAAGAAAACAGAGTCAGCAGAGTTGGAACAAGGAATTTTTCTTTGTTTTTAAAGAATACTTTTGGAACTGTAATGTAGCAATAACAAATTTTGTCATATCCAGGGACAGGCTTGATGATACGTAGTGATGTCACCTGTGTAAATAGACTAAATGTCAGGTCCTCCCTCCTAATATTCCTTTGTTTATATATCTGCCAACTGTATTTGGCCTTTTAGAAACTGGAATGATTTTCAGGATTATTGTAGGTGAAAATGTCTTTATTTCTAAATATTTATTTGCATAAGCAGCCATCTCCAGATGTATCTGCTTTATCTGAATGTAATTCATAAGGAATTGGGCAATACCTCGATGTGTCCTACAGTTTACATCATACCTGATCCTCTTTAGCTCTCTGCTTTCTGGCATGATCTAAAGCTTCTCTATATTCTTCCATTCTTGATAAGCATTGTTGCTATTCAGGACAGCTCTGCCCTTTAGTTCTCTACAAAATGGTACTTGGCCAAATATTCTATTAATTCCACCAGCTTCCAGTCATTGCCCATCTGCTGCCTGCTCAGTGAAGCATGTTTCCCCCTTTCCCAACTATCCAACTCAATACAATGGTCTCCTATTTATAATAACCAAGATACTATGATATTTACACAAATTTATCTCCAAGAAAATTCTTTGATGACCAAATGTCAATTATGCAAAGTAACAATGACCTGTCCCCACTTTTACCTATCTCCTACATAATCTTACCACTCTGAAGATAAAGTGAAACATACACTATGGTAACAACCATGGTAAATAATGATGGCTTTTCATGTTACACGTCAAATTAAACTATATAACATATAAAGAATAATTTGCCTTTGTTGCTAAGTATTTTAGAGTTCTTTAATTAATTCATTCTCCAGACATCCCAGGGAGTTTGGTTAATATCAGTATCTCAGCTTTATACATGTGGGACCTGAATGAAATATATTAAATGACTTGAATTCAAACTTTAAAATCATATTTTGATCCCTTTAGTGTTTTCAATTCATGGATGGTTACCAACCACACATGTATTTTCAAAAATCAACTGATAAACAAGGTCAAGTAAAATTTACAGGGGTGATTTTTAGTGAACTTAAAAAATTATTTCCTTCTGAAATATAAGGTACATACAATAAAATGCTCATATCTTAAGATTATCATTCAATCAGTTTAAGAAATGCATACCCTCCTGACACCCACACCCATAATTCCAGAGAGTTCTCTTGTGTCCTTTATCAGCCAGTACCCTCCCTCTGCCTCCCACGCAATCACTGGTCTGATTTCTATCATTGTGGTTAATTTCTGCAGTTTCAAAATTATATATAAAATGAAATATATAGTATGTACTTGTTCATTCCTTGCTTCTTTCACTCAACATAACATTTTTAAGATTCATCTATGTCGTTACACGTATCATCAGTTTGGTGCTTTTTATCGCTGAGTAGAATACTATTCAATATTAGAAATACTAGTATTCTATTGTTGAATATACAACACTTGCTTATCCATTGGACTGTCGATCGGATGCCCATTGGACATCTGGTTGTTTCCAGTTTTTGATGATTATCAATAAATCTGCTATAAATATGTTGTTCAAGGCTTTTTGTGGACATACGTTTTCATTTCTTTTGTGCAAATACCTATAAGCGCAGGAAAGGATTCTGGGAAGATGACAGAATAGGAAGTACCAAGAATCAGTCTCTCCATCTAGACAACAATTGTACTGGCAGAATCTGTCTGATGTAACTACTTTGGAATTCCAGAATCTGTTGAAGGCTTATGACTTCCAGGGGAAGAGTTGGACAGTAAACGAATTAATTTTGCTTAATTTCCTGCTTCCTTTGGACTGGAAATTTCTTTCCATCTCATCTCCATTTACCCACTTGACTCTTACTCATCTTTTATGGACCAGCTTAGAAAATTCTTCCTCCGAGTAGTCTTCCCCGGCAATGCCAGCCTGGATTGATTGTTTATCTTTGTGCTTCCATCTCAACCTGAAATATCCCTAGATCCCATATCCAACGCATAATATCTTTTGTAGCTTTTCTGAATCTTCTACTCTACTGTGAGCTCAAAGAAGGCATGGAAGTCTTTTTCTTTTTTTCTTTTTCCTGGTTTTGTTCTCAGCACCATGCCTAGCCCCTAGTATATCCTTAATACACCTTTGTTGAATGAGAGATTTACTAAAGAGAACAAATCATATGAAGACCCTAGGGTTTAGTCCTACATCCAATGAGCTGTCCCTGAACTGTAACCAGAGAAAGGAGACTGTGGAATATTTTTCAGGAGGAGCCAAGCCCCGATGAGAGGTAGGAGTGACTTCACAGTCTTATTGTAACTGGGTGAGGGTTTGAGCCAAATAACCTTTTTATTGTGACCAGAGCTTTAAATTTCCCCTATAACTGCGGAATTTGGAAACCCTAATAACATATGCCCTTATATTTTTTTAAAAAGACTTATTTATTTATTTGTCAGAGAGAGAGACAGAGCACAAGCAGGGGGAGTGGCAGGCAGAGGAGAAGTCGAGCAAGAAGCCCCATGCAGGACACGATCCTGGGACCGTGAGATCATGACCTGAGCCGAAGGCAGATGCTTAACCCGCTGAGCCACCCAGGCATCCCTGCCCTCCTAGTTTTTAGAGAAAACTACATTTGAAATCTCAAGGCTTGCATCTAAATCTTGACTCTGACCCACTCTACATGTTAAGCTCATGAAAACAAGTTTAATAAGTTCATTAAGCACCAGCTTCTTCAAAGGGTATGTAAAAGTACATTAAATACTAAAAATTGGTATAACATGCAAGATACTAGTAGTTTACATGAATGAGAGCTTTAAGTCATTGTTACCTTTGGGTGGACCAAGCATTAATTAGATTGTCTGAATACAGTGGTCTCTCTCAAGCTATCTGTATATTTACATGGCGCCTATTACTGTAGTCCTTGGATGCTAGAACAGACACATTAGACTAAATTAATTACCCAGGAGTTGGGAGAAAGCCATCCTTTTTCATTTCATCTATACTGGAATCACGAGAGAAACTTCACTTCTCAGATGCTCTCTGTCATGAATTGGGAGAGGCGAGGCAGCAGTGATTCTAGGAGCAGATCTTCCATTACCTCCTAAAGACTGGTATCTGCCTCAAGTCCGAGTGAAGAAGGTACCTTCCACGACAGGAGTTGTCCTGTACGACGACTTCTGTTTCATGCCCTTTTGTCTCTCCCCAGGGACACAGACACAGAATGTCTGCAAGAGGCAAAATCAAATCAGGTTGCAATCCTACCATTTAGGAGAAAACAGAATAGGTTTTTAATCTGTAAAAGAGTTAGAGTCTGGCTAGGTTTTACCCAGACTATTAGGATGAAAATTATCATTCAGGAATTATTTGTTGTCATTTTTGAATTCCATGGTTTCATAGGTGCCTTGTACCATTTAACCACCTACTCATATCCTTTTTGAGTTTCGGAGCTAACTAAGAAATACTCAGGAAGCTTGTTAGCAACTCAGAGAAACGTAATGTTACTGGGATAGGACACAGGAATCCAACAATCTAAAACAGTGAGCCACAATCATCCCTGAGTGATTCGTAGGGAATTCTAAATGTGACAAGCAGTGAACTATGTGGTCTTTTATGCCCCCTTCTCCCTGCGAGATAGTGTAATTCTATAACCCCCAGGTCATCCTTTCAAATATACAGTTCTAATACCTATGTTTAAATAGTTCCTAAGATGCGGAGTTTTCACACTTTCCCTCTAGCTGGTGCTGTGATGGAGAATTGTGCTGTTACATGGGACCTTAATGTTCTCACGTCTCTCGCCTCCCATCTGAGTAGGAATGAGCCAGTGAAACGGAGAAGGGCTCATGGCCTCAGGAGGCTCATGACAGCAGCAGGACAGAACATCAACAGAAAAACAGCAGCCACACTCCCACCTCTGTGAGTGCACTTGTCACCTGTGTCTTGGATTTTCAACCTTCAAACCCACTTTTCTACAGATGTAGTCTGAATATTCTGAGATATTCAGAATAAATTCTAGGTTGAGAAGTCGAAGGACAGAAAAGCATGGCTTAGTTTTTCAAAGGGAAGCATCAACTATTATTCCCTAAGTCAAGATTGGAATCAGCCTTATGGTATAAGGATGTGAAAGAGAAAAGAGATAAATTGTGAAATAATGTGGAAGGAAAATCTACTCCTGCACTTTAAATTATAATTCTTTAATCAGAAAAAATTTTCTTAAGCAAACAACCAACACGAGGTGAAATAGTTCATATTCTACAAATTAACTGGAATTTGCCCTGTGGTATTCTCTGTTTTCTGCAATACTCTTATCTTTAAAGATAATGAAGCTGACTGAGTCTATGAATCCGCAAAGGGAAGTAATAAGCTAGTAAAACAGCTCCTTTTAATGTTGAAATAAATATGAATCATCCATACCATTTAGCCTTTTCCCTAATGATCTATTCCTGGAAAGAACACTTGAATAGAAAACTCTGTAATAATTATTGAACTTCATGAGAAACTCTAAAACAGGCTAGAATAATATTTCTTACATGTTTTGTTTCGATCTCACTATAGATACATACAATTTCCCTGGAGGAAAAATCCGTAGAATCTAGGTTATTCTCCCCTATCCCCAAGAATAAAAGTTGATTAGTAGTAGCTTGTAACAGTGGAAATAAAAATTGCAAAGAACACGGATTTTGGAATTAGAATGACCTACATTTGTATCTCAGCTCTTTTGCTTAACACTCATGTGGTTTGAACAAGAATCTCTAAGCCTCAGTCTTCTTATCTACAAAATGTCAAGGCTTTGCCACATTTTTACAAGAACATAAAAATACTAGGGGCCATATAATGGGGTAGAGGAATCTGCTAGAGGTTAAATCTGTTTTTTTTTTTTAACCACTTGCTTTTCCTGCCTCTGCTAGTGAGCTGCTGAAAAGTCTCCTTGGTTATCCAAGGAGTCTGGGTGGGGGTGGGGAGATGACTCCTGAGGTGCTGAGGTGACTTCCTTGTCCCTGAAGATTGCATGTATAATGCTATTGACCAGGAAAAAGGAGCGTATGAACACTTCATGTTTAGAATTATTAGGCAAATGTGCCAGATTTAGAAGAGGTGAAAGGGAGGAAGCTAAAGTTACTGAGGAAGCCTTCCCTCAGGAAAATTAGGATGTGGCCACATTATCCATCACATGGTTATAGTCAGGCCTTTGGGTTAAAGGGTCTGGAAACTTGGGGTGGAAGAAGAGAATTGCCTATTTGCTGATGCCAGGTCATGTGCCTGCAATTAATGACGCACATTAGGAATAATGGCTAAAAAAGTCCTGAGATCAAGAGCTAGACCAGAAGACCCAGCCGGGCACCATGTTTCTAGCAAGTACCAGGTCAGTTGTGACATTTCTGACATTAGAAGATATTTTTCCCTAATGCCAACTAGTTCCTCTATTAAGTTAGGAACTGGGGGCTTAAGACCTTTATTCTAGGAACAAATTGGGAGAAAATCATATAAATCATGTAAAATAGCATCTCCACCCCAGCACCCTTATTTTTTTGATATTACACTTACTGTATTTTACTTATCCCTTGATCAAGATGAACTTAATATTCCTCTCAGCTTGACTAAACTTTAGAGTGGTTTCTTCCTGATAATAGACTTCTGACCTCTCTTTTCTTAAAGCATTTACGTTAGAAAACTTACTATTGGAAATTCTTTCTCTTCGTCTTTAAGATAAGTTTTCTCCCAGCCTCCTGCCAGTTTTACAACCCAGAAATGTCCTTCTCAAGGAACTATGAGCTATCTCTTTGAGATATAATTATCAAGAAATATTGCACCCTATTTCCCAATCTGTGGGAGAGTAGGAGCCTAACTTTGACAAGTATCAGTTAAAAAACAAAATGGCTTATGGGGTGCCTGACTGGTTCAGTCTGTAGAGCATGTGACCCTTGATCTTGGGGTCATGAGTTTGAGCCCCACAGTGGCCATCGAATTTACTTTAAAAAAAATGGCTTAATCACACTGACCCCCTAATATCCTCCAGTACTTTCCGACTAGCTCATTCCGGTGCTTAAAATCTCTCCCACCTTGTTTCAGAGTTGTTGAGTTCAGTCTCTCTCCTCTATTGTAATAGTCTTGAATAAAGACTTCCTTGACTGTTTATTTTGTCCCCTGCAATTTTTGTTTAATATTCCAAGAGGAGGTAAGGGCCATGAGAACAATGACTGGTGAGTTTTGTAACTGTTTTATCTCTAGCACCAAGGCACTCAATCATTGCTTCTTGGATCAACGAATCATCTTCCAAAGTGTATTGGAACAAGCTTTCAATCTTGTCTGTTATTAGTTGTGTGACCTTGAACAAGTTGTTAGTCCCTCTCATTTTCAGTTTACCTTGGTAAAATGGGGGAAATAGAAGTACCCTGATATCATAAACTTGTTACAGAGATTATATTAGTATTTTGTGAAGCCTTAGCAATATACAGAACCTTTGTATTTATTCCTATATTTTTACCTGGTGGTCTTGGAGTTCATACGGACATTTAAGAAAGTCCATTCTTTTATAAATGCAAAAATAGATAACAGGAAAAGTCCAGGAAAAAGGGAAAGGACAGGGAAAAAAAAGGACAGAAAAGCTAAAAATAGAAATAAAAAATAGAGACGGGCAGATTTGAGGAAACAAACTACAGAGTGCGTGATGGAGGTGACTGCGTGGAATCCTACAGCGCGAGCACGCGCATTGCGCAGGCGTAGTGAAAGAGTGTGCCGGCCTGCGAACTGCAGCCAGGCGTTGGAGCTGAAGCTCATTAAGCAGTGTGGCAACGTTCCCAGAAGCATGACTTCCTTAGGTTGTGCCTTCTGAGTGATTCAATCATGTTTTTACAGGATCATCTGTCTGCCTGGACCCATCCCAATTCGCATAATGAGTAGCACCACCACCCCTGCCTCCACGCACCCCCATGACACGTGGTTCCCTAGCTGGAATAGAAATCTCCTACAAGAAAAAGAGAAGGCAGGTTTGAAGGCGTGTGTAAGTAGTGAAACGCCATGCTGCGGCCAGAGGCAATATTTCAGGGTGTTATTAAGAAGAGCCTTTTATCAGTGCAGTATGCAACTAGGAAGCCAATTTTAGATCAGATTTACTCTGGAAGCCTTTCCCCATAAATAGAAGAAAGATAAAATGCTCCTTTCCCACTGTGGAAGCAGAGCAGAGAGCA
Organism: Ursus americanus; assembly: GCF_024610735.1. Taxonomy (NCBI): domain Eukaryota; kingdom Metazoa; phylum Chordata; class Mammalia; order Carnivora; family Ursidae; genus Ursus; species Ursus americanus. The sequence continues at coordinate 43,377,138 of NC_142139.1, read as the reverse complement.
GACTGTTGGGAGAGAAAGGCAGGGCCACTGTGCCACTCTGCAGAGAAGGAGCGTGCTTTCGCTGGGGGCAGGGAACAGGCAGAAGACGGCTAGTGAAGGGGCAAACTCCTCAGGACCAAATGATGTAGATCTGTGGAGGCAGGAACAGCAGCGCAAAGTTTCTAGAAAGACAGGAGGAGAGCTACCTGAAATACGAACTTTGAATGGTGATACTGAGAAATTCCTGCCAATGATTCTATGATTCTGGCTGGCCTAAGCATTAAATTTACATGGGACAGATTAACAGGAGAAAATCAAATTTAATTATGTATGTAGGGGGGGCTCCATGAGAATATGAGGCTCACAGGCGTTCAGGCAATTGAGGCTTATATGCCGTTCTGAGCTAAGGGGAACAGTGGAAGAGTCTGGGACTTCAAAGGACAAGAAGGCAATTCACTGAAAGAGGAGAAAGAGTGAACGTTTGGCAAACAAATATTTGCTGGGCCATACAGTAACAATGGGACCAAGATAGGAATTGTAACAAACAGATTTTGCTAAATCGCTCCCTGTCTACCACCCCTGATTTACATTAGACTAGTTATCTGTGGCCGCAGCTCACTTCCCAGGGCAAGTCCTGTATCTAAATTCTTTTAGGCAGTGAGGGGAAAGGTCAAAGGTTCTTTCTGAGCCTTCTGTTTCTTAAAAATAATCAGCCTAGGGATGCTTAGGTGGCTCAGTCGTTAAGCGTCTGCCTTTGGCTCAGGTCATGATACCAGGGTCTTGGGATTGAGCCCCAAGTCAGGCTCCCTGCTCTGCTTCTCCTGCTCCCACTCCCCCTGCTTGTGTTCCCTCTCTCACTCTGTATCAAATAAATAAAATCTTAAAAAAAAAAATGCCCAGCCTAAAACATTCCACATACCAAAGAACATATTTTGGGATGGCAAATTTGCTCCCCTATTATCTCAAGGCCCATACAAAATCCCATGTCTTATAGGATCAGCTCTCCTTCACTCTTTCTTCCCTTCTTCCCCATCTCTCCTCAGACCCATTTTTCCTCACCTACCATCACAAGACAGACCCAGACCTCCTTCTCTTTCTCAGTTACTATCTCAGTGAATAACTTGGCATGATAGCCTCCAGGTTCCACAAGCCAGATACTTCAAATGCCTCACCAACTGCTCCCTCTCCATCATACTTTATAGGTCTCCAAGTCAAATTGATTCTACTATCTTTCTAGTCCTCAATCAGTCCACTTCTCTTTTGCTCTCTCCATTGCTATAATGTTTCTTTGGGCTCTTATGATATATATTTCCCATCTCCCTCTCCAATCTATTCTCCCCCTGCCCCAGAGAAAATATTTGTCAAATACAATTCTGCTCATGTTGCCCCACAGTTAAAGTTATTCAGTGCCTATTTTTTAGAATAAATTCTTAAATTCTGTGGCAGGGTACATAAGGTCATGTATAATTTGAATTCATAATCTGAATTATTCATCTCTCTTTACTTTCCTCCTTCTTCCTACCCTACAGCCATATCGAATGATTTCCATGCCGTAAGAGTGTCATGTTCTTTATTCTTCTGAACATTTTCTTATGCTGTTTTTTGTTGTTGTTTTATTGTTTTGTTGTTGTGCTGTGTTTTGATTTGTTTTGTCTTGTTTTTCTGCTTGGAAGGCACTTCCCTCCAATTTTTATTGTATAATGTCTCATGGTTATTAAGACCTGGCTTATCTGTTTCCCATTACACATTGAGTTCTTTACAATCAGAAACTATGTCTTTTTTTTTTCTTAAATTCCTAGAATTCAGCAGATTGTCTGCCACAGTGTAGGTATTCAATAAATTTTAGTATTGTATGTTAATGGTCAAGTAGTATAGATTACATTATTTTTCAAAATTTTATTTTAATTCCAGTATACTTAACATACAGTGTTAAGTTAGTTTCAGGTGTACAATATAGCGATTCAACATAGATTACACTCTTGACCAGCATGCAAAAGTTTCAAGAAGGATTCCCTGATCCCATAAATATAGGGACTACTTAGGCACAATTTAACTGGCATATAAATTGCATGCATACTCAGTGTATCACAGAATCTAAAAGACAAACAATATCTTCCTATAAAGCTATTATTTTTGTTGTAGTTTTAATTAAACAAATAAATAATGCATGTCTACTATGTACAAAATATTCTAGAGGATGTACTGATACATGAAACAGGACCTTACAATCTAATTGTCTAAGAGAATTAGTACAGTCATGGTGACCAGCGCTGATGTCACACAAGGGTAATATGCACTGGATCATGAGTCATCCAATTGACAGTACCAAGAGGACAACTTGAAAATTAGGGCCAACACTGGGAATGATGTGCAGGTAGGTGATAGGTAAGGACGCACATCCTTAAAAGAAAGGACCAGTGGAGGTGCGCATCTTAAAATAGGATTAGAAGTCAAGAGATGCTTGGGGACAAGTTTGCAGTCAATAATTTGGGGTCACAGCTAAGACTTGGTTCATGTAGTAAGGAAGTGATGCTAAGCAGTAAATCCAATCAGAGCAAACAAACAAAAAAATAAGAGCCTGAGCAAAAATTCAGGGTTGGGGGCCAATTAACAATGCATCAGACAGGGCAGATGGTACGAGCATAGGAACATCAGGAGCGCTGCAGTAAGGCTGGCGTTAAATAAAAAGTAAGAGAACTAACAAAAACGATCTCACATTCCTTATCGATACATACACATGCACACATGCTCACATTAACATTTATGTGAGAAAATTGAATGAACAATCAGTTGACTTTAAGTGATAAGGAATACCCTCGATAATGTGGTGTGTATCATCCAATCAGTTGAAGGTCTTAAGCGCAAAAACTCTTATCTATCTATCTATCTATCTATCTATCTATCTATCATCTATCTATCATCTATCTATCTATCTATCATCTGTCTAATTCTCCTACTGGTTCTATTTCTCTGGAGACTGACTGATATGAATGCGATGTCTTTCTGTAACAGCAAAAGAGATGCCTGGATAGTTGAATAAAAATCTTTACATAAATGACTCCTCTAATGTTGTAGGAACCAATTGTAAGTAAGCTGTGTTAAAAACAAACAAACAACCGGGGATGTACTGTATGGTGACTAACATAATATAATAAAAAATCATTATAAAAAACAAAAACAAACAAACAAAAAAAAACAAACAAAAACAAAAAAACAAGTAGAAAGTGTAAAACAAAAAATGATGTTTTCCAAACCATTGAAAATGCACTTATAAATAGAAACTATATATGAGAACATAACTACCCACATTTAACAAACATAAGCATACACACGTACACCCCTCCCCCCGCCACAGTTCTGCCAATAACACTACCACGAGGAGCCCACGTAGACTGAGCCAGTTTGAAAAGGTGGAGTTCTTCCCTTAGGGCACCTGTTGAGCTAATGTGGTTATTGAGAATAGTCAGAATATCTATGTTCCAATCCCAGTTCTGTGACTTAATAAGTATGACCTTGAGCAAGTTATTTGACCTTTTAAAACCTCAAGTCCCTAATCTAAATAATGAGAATTATAATAGTGTCTAACTTACAGATTTACTGATGTAAAGATTAAATGATGTAATCCATCTAAGTGTATGTAATCCATGTAAGTGCAAAGTGTTCAGGAGTATGTAAGTAGATAATTAATGCTAGCTCCTATTGCTGCTATTATTATTAAACATTAATTTTACTCTTTCAAAGATACAACAATACTATTCTTCATATCAATTAAAAGAATGCAATTGCCTCGTGTAAGTATTGATAGGCTAAAATCCAAACTGTTGAAATGTAGTTTGTATCGAGACAAGGTAGTCTATCTTCCCTTTGTCTGCAGTATGAAGGGTAACAGTAAAAACGCAAATAGAATAAACGTAATAAATGGAAATGTTGGGAAATAATACTTAAAGTGCATGACAGCTTTTTTATTATTGTCGGTAAAGAAAAGAGAGTTCCACGAATAAATCACAGATGTGTCATTAAAATTAAGTGAAAATTTATCTTTGGGAAGTACTCTTCAAGGTGATCTACAATTTACATTATAAGTGAGAGGAGATTTATATCCTAAAACCTCCCTAATTACTGCTCCCCTATAACATATTTTAAAGTGCTATGGGTTTTTAAAAAAATCCATCAAACAGAAATTATAAGCAACCAGAAGAAAATTTCTGTAAACTCCCTTTGCCACATCCTTCGCCCATGCCAGCACTTGGCGCCCATATAATTTGCCTTCCTTCCTATTATTGAGATGAAACGTCTGCCTTCCCACTTGTTACAGAGATGAAACTCCTCATCAACTGACCAGCTCTTATCCTGTGCACTAGGCCCTGTATTCTCTTTCATCTCATCTACTCAGGGATATCACCGCATTGCCTAGCGTTCCCTCCTGTCTCTTTCTCCAGTGTCATCAGTAAACTCTCTCTCCTGTCTCATTCCCATCAATGTAACTGGGCTTTTATGTCTCATCCCTAACATAGAAACAAACAAAACCCAGAAAACCTGTTGACCTTATTTTTCCATCTATCTACTGACACATTCCTCTGTTCAATTTTACACCAAAACTCCTTACTAGATTCACTTTTTCCAGGCTCCTCCCCCAATCCTCCTTACTTTACTCCAATCCAGCTTTTGTTCCCAGTATTCCATTTAATGGTGATAGCCAAGGTCATCAATGACCTCCAAGTTGCTGCATCCTGTGATCCGTTCTTAACTCAACACCTAACTTTCTCAGCGACGTCTGGCAGCGATGATCATTCGCTCTTTCTCCTCTTGGTTTCCAGAACTACCCTCTCTTGGATTTCTCCCTTGTCTTGGGCCATACTTTCTCAGTTAGAGTGGCAATTCTTTTTTCAACCCCCAGCTGAAGTAATGCCTGGAGTTCAATCTTTAGTCTTCTCTTCTCTATCCACACTCTTTTATATTCAGTTATTGATTTGATATATGTTCTGTATTTTGAAGGCCCCCCACAATTATATCTTCATCTCTGACTTCCCTTCTGAACTCCAGATTCACATAGTCAACATCCAATTGCTTACTATACAGTCTAATAGACATCTCAAACTCAACATATCCCAAACCGATCTTCTCAGCCCCCAAACACATACGCCCTAATCACAGTGTTCATCTCAGTCAATGACAGTTTAATTCTTTCATTTGTGCATTGACTCTTTTGACATCACTCTTAATTAACCCTTTCTTTTTTCTTAGATTCCACATCAATTTCATCAGAAGATTCTATCTTTAAAATGTACCCAATGAGGGGCATCTGGGTGGCTCAGTTGGTTAAACATCTGCCTTCAACTTAGGTTGTGTTCCCAGAGTCTGGGATTAAGCCCCATGTTGGGCTTCCCACTCATCGGGTACTCTGCTTCTCCCTCTCCTTCTGCCATTCTCTTGTTCTCTCTCTCAAATAAATAAATAAAATCTTAAAAATAAAATAAAATGTACCCTATGATATACTTATATCAAAGCAAAAATTGCACTGGATGAAGTTAAACATGTAAGGAAGATTTTATTCAAAGCTACTTTTCTTTTTAGAGAAAAGAGTCTAGAATTAGTCTAAGTTCAAAACTTTGACAGAGCTGGAGAGTGGTTAAGAGCTGGGGTGGAAAGGATGGGAATGTAGGCCACCTGTGTTGGCTAATTGGCATGCATTACTCAAAGGAAAAGTAAACTTTCTCATATCTTTATGACCAGGAGTAGTTTTACAACCTGGAACAAGACATCCCCAAAGTTAGGCTCCTATCCTCCCACAGAAACTCGAAGATAAGAACACCATCTTCCTTGAATTCATTTCAAAGAATGGTTTTCAGATCCCTGGGAAAGACATTTTTGGATTATAGAACTAACAAGAAGCTTTTAAAAGAAATACATCTCAAAAGGGCAGTGAAATAATTTGTAATTATGAGTTTTCAAAGGTAAATGTTCTAAGAAAAGGGAGATCTGGGACTGGAGCCGGGAAGAAGCCTGTCTCCAGTGTAGTCAAGCTGAGGACTCCTTGAGGCTGTCTTGGTCCACTGCTACCACCCTAGTACAAACTGCCATCACCTCTTACTTGGATTAATACAATAAGGGCTCTACTGGTCCCCACTTCTACCCTTGCACCTTTTAGATCTATTCTTAGCAGAAACAGTCAGAATGATCTTTTAAAAAAAAATCATAAGCCAGTATGTGTCATTCAGTCTAATCCAACCCTCCAATGGGTCCCCATTCTGCTCAGTGTAAAAGCCAAAGCCCTGCACAGCTGGGAAAACCTCCTGCTTACCCTCTGTCTGTTCACAGTTTCTACTTGTCTTCTCTCCACTTCCTCTGTTCCAGCCACATGTCTCCTTAATGTTCTTTGAATATGACAACCACACTCCCTGCTCAATGTTTTGGCAACAGTATTTTGGGCACCTACATATATACCTTCTCCTAAAAAGTCTTAAAGATTAAGATACATCTACTTAAGACAAGAACAATTAATATTTACATATTTGTACAACTTTGGGCTTCTATTATTAAGGTTAATAATTTCCTCAAAATATGCTGAATGTTATTCTTTTCAATTTTTTAAAAAAGATTTTATTTATTTGAGAGAGAGAGAGAGCACAAACAAGGGGAGCTGCAGGCAGAGGGAGAGGGACAAGCAGACTCCCCACTGAGCAGGGAACTCAACGTGGGGCTCAATCCCAGGACCCTGGGATCATGACCTAAGCCGAAGGCAGACACTTAACTGACTGAGCCACCCAGGTGCCCTCATGTTGAACTTTAAAGCAATCCTTAGTAGAACATAGAAGGGTGGGATATGTGGCTGGAAAGACGTGTCAGAGAGGCAGTGGAGAAGTTTCTTTGTGCTATCCTAAGGGTTTGTTTATGATTATATTTCTGCCAGACAACAAGACTGGGCCACAGCAAGTGTTGCTATTTTAATGAAAGAGAAGGAAAAGCAACAACTACAACCCATGAAATTGCTAGTGTTGATCACCGAGTGTTATAAATGCCTCTCAGAGCCTAATTTCTTGTCATTAATAGTAGGGAGTTGGGCCAGGATATTCTTTAAGATCCTTTCTTACTCTTATATTCTAAGATATTGATTCATAATGTTTTTCCTGTTGGCTAAATACAAGAGTATTAATTCTTTCAGGTCACTGAAACAATGACCAAGAATCAGTTCTCTCTTCACAGACAATATTATTCTCAAAGCTAAAATTTTCATACAGACTCCCAAAAAAATATCTTTAAATAAATAGACTATATTCTGAAAATAATAAGTTTTCAATGGTAACTTATTATGATGATAATGATATGAGGCTATATAGGAGGGATATATTTTAATTGGGTTCTATATACTACAACTTATAAGTAGGTAAGCCATTGCCAAGGACAGCTACTACATGGAGAACATACGATTTCTAATCTGAACAGTATATATTCAAAACTAAGCTTCCTGTGGCCACAATACCCTCACACCCCCTACCAAATTCTACCTCTCCCAACATAGAACATCTTCACCCTCACTCTTGATAAAAAATTAGGTCACACAGGTTACAAGACTTTTACGTAGACCTGTTAGATTGAGTAACTACAGTTCCTTCCTTCTTTCTTCTCTCCCCGGAGTGGGGTGTGTATCTATAGTCTAAATATCAGCAGGATTGGATCTCCATGAAAAGAAATTTGTTCACTAAAGACTGTACTCCTTCTTATTGTTTACAAAAGACAGGATGTTTCGGGGATCTGTCTCATACTTTTATCGTTGTTCAATCTTAGACAGTTTAGTTAGAATTGCTTATGCAGTGGAGTTTTTCTTTTGAACAACATATATTTCATAGGAAGTATCCGTATCTGTCCGTTGTAATTAGTGTAGTATGTGTCCACTCTGAGCAGTAATTTATTTACATGATCCAGTTCCTTAAGCAAAATAGGTCAATAGAGAACTCCCGAAAGAGTCCTTCTTCATGCACTCATCAAGACTATTAGACACGTGACAGCAACTTAGCAGCAAACAAGATGGAGATTTAGGGAGAGTGGCCCACTCAGAGAGGACATGGAATCTCCAAGCCCTTTCCCCATACCCTGTTCCCTGCATCTCTTCCATCTGACTGCTCTTGAATTGTATCCTTTTATAATAAACTGGTAATCTAGTAAGGAAAATCTTTCTCTGAGTTCTGTGAGCCATTCTAACAAACTGATAAGCCTATGGAGGGAGTCATTGGAACCTCCAATCCATAGTCGGTCCTGTCAGAAGCACAGGTGATAATGTAGTCTTGTAACTGGCCTATCAAGTAGGGGGACGGGGGTGGAGACAAAGCCCTTACCTGTGGAATTTGATGCCATCTCCAGATAAATAATGGCAGAATTGAGTTGAATCGTAGCATATCCAGCTGGTGTTGGATAATTGCTTGATAGTATGGGGAAAGACCCCTCCCAATCAGAATTGGGTACAGAACTCTTACTACCTAAACCATAATTTTCTTGTTCTGATCATTATTTATGGCTTCTTTTCCTTGAAAGCAAAGCATGAGCTTCATTTTTAATGCAACACTGTTTACATTTCGATGTTATCTTTAATTTTGTCATTGTTAATGTGAATGAAGAAAATTATTACAATGATTGGAATAACAGACTAAAGTGGAAAAACACTAAATTAGCACCAGAGACATGGCTGGTTGTTTTTGGGTTTTTTGTTTGTTTGTTTTTGTTTTTGTTTTGTTTTGTTTTGTTTTGGCTCATTTACCCAAAAGAAGTATGGTCTTGATAAATCTTTGAGATTTCTGCTCTTTCATTTATTAATTTGTAAATTGAGGAGATTGAGTAGATTATTTCTAAGACATTTTTCAAATATGAGGGTTTATGAATTTAAAAATTCTTTCATTGTAGCATTATTTACAATAGCCAAGATATGGACACAACCCAAGTATCCATTGATTGATGAGTGGATAAAAGTAATATATACATATAATGGAATATTACTCAGCCGTGAAAAAAGGATGAGACCTTGCCATTTACAACATCGTAGATAGATGGCGAGTATAATGCTAAGTGAAATAAGTTAGTCAGAGAAAGACAAATGCCATATGATTTCACTTATATGTGGAACCAAAAAAAATGAATAAACAAATAAAAAGCAGAAACAGACACATAAATACAGAAAATAAAGTGGTGGTTGCCAGTGGGGAGAGGGGTGGGAAGATGGGCAAAATGGGTGAAGGGAAGTAGGAGATACAGGTTTCCAGGTATGAAATGAATAAGTCACAGGAATATAGTCAATGGTATTGTAATAGTGTTGTATGGTGACAGATGGCAGCCACACTTGTGGTGAGAGTAGAACATACATATTTGTTTTGTTTTTTTTTTTTTTTTTTTAAGATTTTATTTATTCATTTTGACAAAGAGAGACAGCCAGCGAGAGAGGGAACACAAGCAGGGGGAGTGGGAGAGGAAGAAGCAGGCTCCCAGCAGAGGAGCCCGATGTGGGACTCGATCCTGGAACGCCAGGATCACGCCCTGAGCCGAAGGCAGCCGCCTAACGACTGCGCTACCCAGGCACCCCTATACAGATTTGTTGAATCACTATGTTTACACCTGAAACTAATGTAACATTGTGTCAACTATACCTCAATTTTTTTTTTTTTTTAAGAGAGAGAGAGAGAGAGCAAGTGCATGGTGGAGGGAAAGAGACAATCTTAAGCAGGGCTCTATGGCCAGCATGGAGTCTGACCCAGGGCTCAATCTCAACGCCCTGAGATCATGACCCGAGCTGAAATCAATAATCATATGCTTAACTGGCTGAGCCAGCCAGGTGCCCCAACTCTACTTCAATGTTTAAAAAAATCTTTCGAGGGAATCTTAATGAAACCATACACTATTTTATATTGTCAATAGCTGATTGAAACATCTTTGTAACATGTTCACCTTTAATGGATTTTCTTGTCCTTGTTATTGCATAACACTTGGAGCAATTGTTGCTAGCACTGAGGGCTTTCCACTGGAATTGAGCACTGGGGGAAATGCGGGCTCGGAGTATGGTTTGCATTCCTTCTTTACACACTCCCACAAGGGACAGACTTAGGCTCTGGCAGGGACAATACCCATAAAGGGTCACTTAGCTGAACATTTTGTGTGAGTTATTTGTCCATTCCAGAAAGAGAAATGACGTATTAACATTCAGAAAAGGTACAAGTTTATTGCAGGAATTTACAAAATTGTCTACCTAAAATGGCTTTGTGATTTTGTTTTCCATTACATAAATGGCTACCATTCAAACTGTCAACACGCTCATAGAGTAATTATTGTTCTGTCAATTTCCATCATGCTCTAGCTAGTGCATTTTATACAGTATGTAACATTTATTTACATTCATTGTTACATTTGATCCATATGTGTGTACTTACATTCTTTCTTATCTTAGAAAAACACCCTTTTTAAGCTATTATATATATAAAATACCTACATAGACCAGAGAGAAACTTTAGTGAGCCTAGTTTTGCTCTTTCTGTCAGCATTCAGTATGAAAGACTGTGTATTTGCAGGTCCCACAGCTAGATTATTTATTGTTAATCCAACACTATTGTTTAAAGATTTGGGGCATCGACATACCCTTAGGCCCTTCCCCAGTCCCCAAGGAGGAGTACAGGTTTGCCTGAGCCAATCAAGACAATTCTACCGATTGCCAATGATTCCTTTAACCACAGGTATCCCGGCCAGAGGAATTTATTATTTTTTTTAAAAGATTTTATTTATTCATTTGTCAGAGAGAGAGAGAGACAGAATGAATGCAGGAGCAGGGGGAAGTGACAGGCAGAGGGAAAAGCAGGCTCTCCACTGAACAACAAGTCCAATATGGGACTCGGTGCAAGGACCCTGGGATCATGACTTCAGCTGAAGGCAGACGCTTAACTGACTGAGCCACCCAGGTGTCCCCTGGCCAAAGGAATCTAAAGGGAAGTGTGGTGGGGCCGAGACCCACTCAGAAAGTGCGTAATGTCTTGCCTTAGAACATTGTTGTGTGAGGCTATGATGGTAGATGGGGCTGCAGCCATCTTCAGAGTGTGAGGGAAAAGCCAAGAGAATCACAAAATTTGGGGCTAGAATTCCAAATCTTTTGAAATTTAACTCACCATAGAACTATGTACTTCCAGATCTTTCGTTATATGAAATAATAAGTGTTCTTAGTGATTAAACCACCTTGAGTAAACTCCTCTGTCATTTGCAGCTGAATGTATCCGTAAGAATTTCCATGCCCTCTTCTCATTGTTTTTTGGAAATCAGGACTTGGGGAAACTCTCAGTCCAGGTTCTACCTTCCCCTAAAATATGCCTGAGAGTGTATGAATCAACGTGTTGGAGTGTACTATCATTTCACGTTCGTCATCACAAACAAAATGCTACTGGAGGACTTTGACATTATTTAAAGAAGAAAATAGCATGTGAAATGTGCATACTGTAATTTTGTTTTATATGCATAATACTTTTTCAGATACTCCAGGTATATGCATTACAGAAAATTCAGTAGTTTAAACAATTTTCTTTTTTTAATCACTTCTCCTTATTCTTCAAAAATCTCTTCTCGTTTCTTCAATAGTTACTATCATGAATACTACAGATCTCAGAATTTTCCTGAAGTTCTATACAATACTTTTATTTCTGTCTCATTGGCTGGAATTTGTTCACATGGCCAGTTGCTCCAAAGAAAACAGGGAAATGGAGTATTTATTCTGAGCTTTAATGCCCAGCTAGAAATAAGTGGTTTTATTACTAAGAAAAAGAAATATAACAAATACTGGGAACTTCTAGTAGTCATTGTCATATATCCTTAGTTTGATGTGAGATAGTTTTACTTTTGCTTATTTCATACATCTTTCTGCTCATTGAAAAATTAAAGCTGGGGTGCCTGGGTGGCTAAGTCAGTTAAACAGTTAAACGTCTGCCTTAGTCTCAGGCTCAGGTCATGATCCCTGAGTTCTGAGATCAAGCCCCACATCAGGCTCCTTGCTCATCAGGGAGCCTGCTTCTCCCTCTCCCTCTGCCTGCTGCTCCCCCTGCTTGTGTGCTTGCTCTCTATCTCTCTCTTTCTCTCTAAGAAAAATAAATAAATAAAATCTTTTAAAAAAAATCTTAGGATATCAAAATGAACCTTAAAAAACCCAGAATCTACTCATATAAATATGAAGAAATGAATAACTATGTTTTTCTTTTCATTCTTGAATTAAATGGTTATTCCTTCAAAAAAAATTAAATTGAAAATATTTAATTTCAAGTTTTCAGAAAACTTGGAAAATATAGAAAAATTCAAATGTAAAAATAACTATTATTGTCCAACACAAGGTAACTAACTACTGACGGCATTTTGAGATGGGCTTTTCCAGACCTTCTCCTGTTTACTAATATATTTTCTACACAAGGCACCATCCTTCACTGTCAGTAGTTATCTCTTGTCTCTCAGCAATGTGGTACAAATCTCTTCTTCAGTAAATGAGCATTTTCTAGAATATTGTTTTCATGGGTTCTATCTTGGAAATGCGCTATCGTTAAATTAACGTGCTTCCAGGGTGTGGCTATTATGAATGTCTTAAACATTGTTTTATTTAACACATCTATTTTTAACACATCTGTTTCCTCATGATCAATTCCTAGCAGTGGAATTTATGGGTCAAAATATATTTAAATTTCCAATTACACTTCAGAATTGCCCTCTGACAGACAGGTTTTATAGATTTTTATGTCCATAGGCAGCTCTTATTCTCATGCCCAGATATCCCCATGTTCAGTAGCTCCAGCATTCCTAATTCCCTACATTTGGTAAAGATAAATGTTGTTATCACTTTTCTTTTATGACTAGTGAAGCTGAACTTTTTCTTTCAGATTCATTAGTCAGAATGCAATGATTTCATTACATTTATCAGTGTGGGATGGTATATCTAAAACTATGGAGAGGCTTAGGTCTTCGATGCAAGGCTGGACAAAATTTCTTCTCACCACGACTGTAAGCTTTTTGGTGGCAGAAAAGTGACTTTATATTTTGCAATGTAGTTCTGTAAGGTGGGACCACAATCCATACTAAAAATAAATAAATAAATAAATAAATAAATAAATAGTAATGAATAAATGCAAAAATAAAGGATTATATGTTTTAGGTCATTCCCTTAATTCTGCACTTTCTGATTATCTCAATTAATTATTTAAATGATTAGAAATTGAATTCATGTCATTTTCACTTTTTTAAGCACCATGTCTAACAAATAGTAGGCACTAAATAATCATTTGTGGATAAATAAAAACATGGGTTTTATTGTGGATGGAATCTAATTTTTTTGTGCACACTGTCTGAGCAGATTTGTCTCCGTGTGTTTTCAACATTTTTTATGTTCTTTTATCAAGCTATCAGTAATGCTAGAATTATTTTCTCCCTTTTATTTCAGTTCTAACAGGAAATTTTGAGATTTTTGCTCCATGTTTAGAGTTTTCCCATTTGATTTTACATGTGAATTAAACTGTGATTGCAGAGTGTGTAACACTAAACATTAAATTGAGAATATCCTTCAAAATTACAAACTTCATGTGTTTAAAACAAATCCATCAATACTGATTCAAGACTTTGTATCCATCTAAGAAATGCCTAAAAAGCACATATTATATTATCTTAAAAACACATAATACTCAAATTTGTTGAGTTATTGTACCCGACTTCCTAAAGGGCTGACTTACATGACCAGATATCAGCAAGTGCCAAGGAAGACACCTTATCTTATCAGCCCCACGACAGAGGAGGACTGAGCAAGAAATAGGCTCATTGAGGAGAACAATCTCCAGTGGAATCACACCAAATCTTTGATGATTGGAAAATCAATCAGCACTTTAGCAATAAGTTGGTTGCTATGTGAAGAAACTTGGTCAAGGCTTCTGAAACTATCACTCCTTATAGGTCATGAAATAATGAATTTTATTCTGGTTTTAGCTGGGTTATAAATACCATCATCCTCTCTTAACACCTGGTGATAGGATCTTCTATTTCTCATCAACTATTCAGCAGCAGAAGCTCAAAGCCTGGGATGAACACCAGATTCATCCATTAGGCAACTCTCTATGCAGATAACAAAGCAAAATCGAGAATGTGGGGCCAAATTATTAGCCATTAGGGAATACTTTTCTGACTACACATTTTGCCATTTGGTGTGTAATAGGTAGTTAACAGAACACAGCAGGCTCCCCAGCATCAATCTCAGTTCTAAGCATCCTCACGGAGGGATTAAGACACATCTGGTCTCGCCCAGTGGGTAAGTAATAGGCTCCTGAGGGGACATTTGGCGTAAAAGTTTGTGGCCTACTGAGAGAAGAAATGACATAAGCTTTGTCTAAGAGCAATTCCCTAGCATCAGAGAGAAAGAATGATTTGGAGAAATCCGTAGCTGAGTGTTGTGGGCTGAATTTTGCCCTTAAATTTATCTGTTGAAGTCCTAATTTCCAGCACCTCAGAATGTGACTGTATTTGGAGACAGGGCCTTTAAATGGTAATTAAGTCTGTTGGGAGGAAAAATTTTCCTTCTGCTAATTTAGGTTCATTGACTGGGGACCTGGGAACTAACTGAAAATAGATTAACAGGAGAGAAGACAAGGTTTTTTCACACTGTGCACTCAGAAATGAGTAACCCCTGAAGAGACAGAAGTAAAGGGGGTGTGGAGAGAGGGGTTGTTAAAGGGCTTTAGTAGAAAAGTGTGGGTGGTTCAATTGGGCATTTTGATGCTCATGGCAACGGGCAGTTTCCTTCCAGATGAAAGCTCCTTTAGAGGGTGTGGTTTATGGCTACTAAATTTGTACTACAGGTACTAATAAACTCAGTCTTTTCCCCAGCAGGAAACTCTCTCCTTGGGAGTCAATGGAACCTGTATTTTCAAGGGGTCTGCTAAAGTTTAGATGTTTCTTTCCCTGGCTGTGGATTGTTCAAATGTTTTCAGTTTAGAGTAATCTTCATACCACTTTGGTGGGCTATTAATCCCGTCAAGGTTAAATGAAGTCATTTGGGTGGGCCCTAATTCAATACAAATGGTGTCCTTACAAAAAGAGGAGACACAGACTCACAAAGAAAGCATAGCACATGAATATGAGAAAAGACCATCTACGAGCCAAGGGGAGAGGCTTCGGACACCAACCCTGCTGACATTTTGACCTCAGATTTCAGGCCTCCAGAACTATAAGAGAATACATTTCTGTTGTTTAAGCCACCCAGTCTGTGACACTTTGTTATGGTGACCTCAGAGAACTAATACACTCATGGTTTTGGTTTTGTTGTTGTTGTTTTGCTTTTCTTCTGATTCTTGTAAGTTCCGTCAAAAAGAAACAAAGTCTTCGTGACAAGGATCAAATTAAAAAAAAATTCACTCACAAGTTTCTGTGAAATGTCAACTATTCAGAAAGGCCTTTTTTTTTTTTTTTTTTTTTTTTAAAGAAAGGCCTTTTTCTAAGGTCAAGTGGAAATTTGGTGAGAAAGAATTAACCCTTTAGCACAGGACTGTCAGTCCTGAAAGGTAGTGCTAAAGTGTCTTCAGGGGAAGGCGTTTTTAATAGCGGGAGGCACCATTGTTAAGAGAGGCAAGTAGGCAGTTAGTTCGGTTTTAACAGGATACTAGAGTTCGGCAAAGAGGAAATCATGGCCAGCTCTCAGCACAGTCACAGGCCTTTCCTGGCAGCACTCAGCACAAGAAGCAGGATCAAATCGGACAGTCCCAAGATGGTGGATGCCATGACAGGAAACCCTTGACCAAATTAGGAAAAAAAAAAAGCTGAAACCCTGCTTCCCTGACCTAAGTAATGAATATTCCACCCCCTAGTTAACAACTGTCAACAAAAGATAGAAACTCATCCTTCAGGGCATGCAGCATATAAAATTGGTAAAATCTGAATAAGGTTGGTGGATAGTATTAGTATCATTTTCCTGGTTATACAAGATGCTATCTCTGTGGGGGAAGCTGAAGGGAACCCAGATTTGTCTGTATCATTCCTTACAACTGCATGTGAACTTACAGTTAACTCAAGTAAAATGTTTAATTAAAAAATGTATGCTTATGAACCAGTAAGTGGGAGATCTGATCTATCTGATTCTATACAATTTTGTATCATTCTGGTAGTCTGGACTATTTCCATCTCTAGTGATAAACGAGTCATATAAAAGAGTTAGCAAGCAATTAGGCTTCATTAATTAGAAAATTAATATTAAAAATTAATGAACATGAATCAGCTCAAAATGAAAACATTTACCCTTTGTGTCTAGAAAATTTTTTTTCTACCTCATCCAGGAATTGGCTCTACAATGCATGAGTTCATAACCAGATAAAAGTCCAAATTCCCAGAATCTTGGCACACTCAATTATTATTTCACCAAAACATTCTTAAGTTGTAGAAACCTTAGAAATTGAAAACCAGCTTTGGTTGTGACTTTCCTATGAAGCTAAGAAGCAATGACAACTGCAATTATAACCAATGACTGAAATTCCTATTTAATAAAAAGGTAGATATGCCTGTCACAGGTAAAAATGATTTTTAATAAATCTTTTGTTCTAGAATAGTTTCAGAGTTACAGAAAACTTGTAAAGACAGTACAGAAAGCTCCCACATACCCAACACCCACTTTCTTCTATGATTAACACCTTACATTATTATGGTACACGTATCCCAATTAATGAACCAACATTGATGCATTATTATTAACTAACATACATACTTTATTCAGATTTCCTTAGTTTTTACTTAGTGCGCACTGTCTGTACCAGCATGCCATCCGGGATACCATATTACACTTAGTTGTCATGTCTGCTAAGGCACCTCTTGGCTATGATAGTTTTTCAGGTTTTTCTTGGTTTTACTGACCTTGTCTTGACCAGCTGTGAGGATCCTAGCAGGTATTTTAAAGAATTGCCCCTTCTGGGTATTTGTCTGATTTTTTTTTTTTTTTTCACAATTAGACTGGGCTTATAGGTTTGGGTGAGGAAGACCAGAAGTAAAGTGGGATTCTCATCACAACATATCTAGGGTATTAATATGATTTTGAAACCCGAAATTTAAATGTGAGGGAATCCAGCACTCTGGAGAGGCACCCCAGAGGGGTGGGCTCTCGTCTCAGTTCTAAGAGAAGTAGCTGGATGACTGACCCATAAGTGTGCTTTCTCTATGCTTCTGTTTATTCATCTAAAGACTAAATTTTCTTCTCTTCCTGAATTCTGTTACATCAGCCAAGGGCATCGAGACTGTTCTGTTGGAATAGATCTCATGCATTTCCTTGGAATCTGGGCCATCTTCTTTGAACAAACATTTGTGTGATTCATGCAACGCTGGTAAGAAGAATGGGCACAGGCCTGTATCCTAAGCCTAGTCGCACTGTACTATCGTGCAGAGCACCTACTGTTTGCCTAGTGGAAAATCGTATGAGTACCCAAATAGGAATTTAGTTCAAAAAATGAAATGGATCCTTCCTCCATACTTCCTCTGCTTTGCCATCCCTCCTGCTTGCCTATTGCAATGATCACATATTTATCCTGAGTTAAAGCCAAACTTTGGTTACTGCAAGTTTAAGGAAAAGGTTCTATTTAACTAAATTTAAATGGCTTTCACACTTAATTGATACACATGTATTTGTTTCCATTTACACAATGAAGTTAAACTTAGA
This sequence comes from Ursus americanus, assembly GCF_024610735.1. Classification (NCBI taxonomy): domain Eukaryota; kingdom Metazoa; phylum Chordata; class Mammalia; order Carnivora; family Ursidae; genus Ursus; species Ursus americanus. The sequence goes on along the minus strand of NC_142139.1, from coordinate 43,359,485 downwards.
TTTGCTGAGAAGTACCCTGGCTGAAAACTTTAAGTCTGCCTTTTTTTCTTTCTTTCTTTCTTTCTTTCTTTCTTTCTTTCTTTCTTTCTTTCTTTCTTTCTTTCTTTCTTTCTTTCTCTTCCTTCCTTCCTTCCTTCCTTCCTTCCTTCCTTCCTTCCTTCCTTCTTTCTCTCTTTCTCTCTCTTTCTTTCTTTCTTTCTTTCTTTCTTTCTTTCTTTCTTTCTTCCTTCCTTCTCTCTTTCTTTCTTTCTTTCTTTCTTTCTTTCTTTCTTTCTTTCTTTCTTTCTTTCTTTCTTTTCTCTTAAATTACTCCTCTCACCATCTGGTTTCCAAAAAGCGCCATTTGTACATTAGATCTAAAGGACTTATTTGTCTTATAACTGAAAGTTTGTACCCTTTGACCAACATCTCACCATTTCTGCTACCCATCTCCCACACCCCCAGACCCTGGCAACCGCCATTCTACTCTGTTTCTGAATTCAGCTTCCTTTGTTTTGATTGCTTTTATGTCAGATCTGTCCTCCTCATCTCACCAAGTAACGTTGCCACTGTTCAAACTGTGAAAACCATCATTCTGGACATCATCCGTGGAGGGGTATTTGTTAATGTCTTTGCTGGCTTCTCCTCTATTTAAATGCATAATGTTGGCGAGTTAAAAGGCTCAGGGCTAGACCTTCCATCATTTTTTGGCCTAAATTTTCTCACTAGAGGAATTTGCTTGCTCCCATGGCTTTAAATACAATCTGTAGATATTTTCTTTTTCTTTTCTTTCCTTCAAAGCTCACATCCAAAGCATAAGTGATTTCCTATGGCTCTATGTTCAAAATATATTCCAAATCCATTTCTTCATTTTATTTACTCTGTGGTCGCCTAACGGAAGCCATCATTATGTCTCTTTAAATTTTTAATTGAAGTATGGTTGACGTATAATATCATGTTAGTTTCAATTATACTATGATCTCATAGTATGTGAGATCTCAAATGATCTCATCATTATCTCTTGGCGACCACTGCAGATGACCTCCTAACTGGTCTTTCTGCTTCTATTCTTTCCCTAATAAAGTTTATTCTCTGTATTTTTTTTAAAGATTTTATTTATTTATTTATTTATTTATTTATTTATTTATTTATAATGGGGGAGGAGAGGAACAGACCAAGAGAGATAAGCAGACTCTACTGAGCTAGTAGCCCCACGCTGGGCTTGATCCCACAACCGTGAGATCATGACCTGAGCTGAAATCAAGAGTTGGTTGCTTAATGGACTGAGCCACCCAGGTGCCCCACATTTATTCTCGTTATAGCAAGAAATATTTTAAAACCAAAACAAAACCAACAAATCATAAATTAGATTACATTACCCTGCTGCTTAAATGCCGCCAATGGCTTCTTGTTACATTTCAATAAAATCCAAATTTCCTATGCTGACCTCCAAAACTCTCTATGATCTGGTCTCTGCCTAGTTCGCTGATCTTATTTGTTACCGCTTTCTCCTTTGCTCCCCAAGTTTAGTTATAGTGCTTTCTTTCTTTTCCTTAAACACAGCAACCTGTTCCTGTCTACATTCACTGGTTTCTCTACCAGAAATTCTCTAACTCTAGACACAGATGACTATCCTCTTCCAACCAATGTAATCGTACTCACCTCCCTCCACCTCCACTCACTCTATAGCATAACACCAGGCTTTCTTTTCCTTGGGACACTCTCTGAATTGTCTTATTTTCTGCCAACAAACTCTAGGAAGGAAGTGTTATCAGTTCAGGCACCTTGCTGGTTTCATTCATTCATTCATCCACTCACAGAATCCGTAGCAGGCCCTGGCATTAGGTAGGCACTCACTAATTAGTTTCAACGGAATGACTGTAAAGCATATTTGTAAGTCCTATTGGTCCTGGATCCTCACCCTCCTCAGCGTTTATAAAAGACTGACAAGCTTTTTTATTGCTATTTACTTTTCTAATTAAATAACTTTGCTGTGTGTGCAACTTAGCTGTCACTAATCATTATTTCATATCAGGAGTCCCCTGTTTTCTTCAGTTCAGCATTCCAAAGACAGGTGTTTGGATGTTTCACCATCACCCTCATAAGGCTCCGGGCTCTAAGTATTGCGGGGCCTTGTGGCAGAGTTGCATTGCAGATATAGACTGTCTGCAGGTGAAGTACTGTTACTAATGAAACCGTGTTCTCTTGAGCCAGAGAAGGAAGATCGACTGAGTGCAAGCAATGGAAATTTCCTCCCTCTCTTCTTTATTTTCTTACGTGTCTCCAAAAACTCAGACAATCCCTTTTGTCTTGTTTCCTCACTAGGTTGAGACATCTGACTCTTGCAATATATTCTTGGGACAGCTCACCCAGCATGAGTTCCTAGGCATCCAGGGACCCTTCACTTTATTTGAAACTCCTGACCCCGCCCTAGTGATCTCTTGAGTTCTCACAGCCACACTCACTATTCCTATGTCCAGGAAGACATTTTTATTTGTATTTTATTCTATTTTATTATTTTTATTTCATGTTTTTATTTAAATTCCAGTTAACATATAGGGCAATATTTGGTTTCATCAGTAGACTTTGGTGATTCATTACTTGTATACAACATAAAAAATAAATTCATTTATTATCTCAATGCTCACACTCCCTGGAATTCCATGTATGCATCCATTGGTTACTGAAGTCTATATTTGCTCTCCGAAGCCAAATGGAAACCTAAGTGTTCAGCTGAAACTTCAGTGTACATGTATCCTGCTCACCCCTAAACTCTCCAGTTCTCTTCAATTCACAAAAGATGACTCATAATGCAGAAGGTGTCTAAACTGAAAATTCACATCCAACTGTCTGCATTCTAGAATTTCACTTCTGCATTCCTCCTCCTCAGCCAAAATGCAACGATATCAAGAAAATCGAGGAAAATTATGAATATTTGCTCAAAACTAAACTTTCTACTCAACACTCCTTAGTATCTCCATTAGTCCCTAAAAGTCTGCATTAGGAGAGATTATTAACAACCTTTTCATAGTAAAAGTAAAATTGTAACAATTATGGGGCATGTGTGTTTGAGTGCTACCCACATGTAAAGAAAAAACTTTCTGTGTACAATTTCTCCTCTTCCTTGTCCAACAGTAAAATTTTCTTCTTTTCAAGACCAGGAAATGATTTTGAGTTAAAAAAGAATAGGGAAGAAGTTGGTGTTTTAACTAAAATTTCTTTAGAGAGGCGATTAGTAACTACTTAGGGAAATAAATGTATAGGAGGGTGGGAAAGATCTAGGCATGGATTTAAGAAGTACTAACTCTTTCATGTTAATAAGCCTTTTTTTTTTTACTGACATTTCTGACATAAAGTGTGTGAATTTTCTACTCCAAGAAATCCTCTAATTCTCTGCAGGCACCAACTGAATGCCCTGAAATTTAACTCAGTTCTCACACTATCCAGAGTTAAAGCAGATACTAGAGGTCAAGAACTCAGTCCCACAAAGACTGCCCCCAGTTCAGATGCCAGTCCCAAGTCCCAAATTGTCACTTGTCCTTCTGACCAATCAGCTGTATATAAGAGGTTCTAATTACAACCTCCTTTGGTTTGATAATTTGTTGTAACAGCCCACCAAACTCTGGAAAACACTTTATTTATGTTTATAAGTTTATTATTTAAGATGCTATAAAGAACACAAATAAACAGTCAGATGAAAAGTTATATAGGGTGAGTCCAGAAGGACCATCTGTCCTTGTGGAGTTGAGAATGACATCCTCCTGACATATGGTGGGTTTACCAATCTGGAGCTCTCTAAATCCCATAGTTTGGGGGGTTTTGTGGAGGTTTCTTTATGTAGGTATGATTGGTTAAATCATTGGTCATTGGTGATTCACTAAAGATTCAATCATGCCTTGGTCTTTCTGGCAACCAGCTCCCTATCTGAAGCCGTCTAGGGACCCCTGCCACCAGTCATCTCATTAGCACATAAAAAGACACTCTTATCCTTTCTGATATTCCAAAGGCCTGGGAAGTTCTTGTATTGGAATCAGAGACTAAAACCACATATTAAAACAAAAAATGCTTCTTTCTTTCAGGAGCGCTGTGCCAGGAATCAGGGATCAGATCAAGTATAACCTTCTTATAATATCAGAACAGCAAGATGTTTTGACAGAGGCATATATGTAGTAAAAGGAAATTATGTGTGAAATATTCCACTTGTCACAAATTATCAGCAGAAAATAAATAAACTTTACGAAGGCAGCTATCGGCCACCGGTGAGGCCCTCCTTCTTCAACCACAGTTATCCTGTTCTCTTTCCCTCCCTAGAACTTCTGAGTAGGTAAGGGGCTTTTGCTGTCCACGTGTCCCCAGAATCCAAGCTAAGTCTGATAAATCACACAGCAGAGTGAAGAAGCCCCCGTATGAGTCAGGCCTACATGACACATAAACTTTGGAGCTCAGCACAGAAGAGAGATGCAAGTCAGTAAAAATAGGTTCTAAGCTAAAAAGACTGTAGTTTGGAAATGTGAATAGTTACCAAGAATTTATCTACTTAATTTCCCTTATCTGACTTTACACCCCATGTCCCTTCTGTCCTCCTTTCTCTGCTATATTCTACTTTCTCCTTCCTTCCTGTTCTTCTTTTCCACCCAGATAATTATTTAGTATGTTCATTCAAGTCAACTGTGCCATATAAAGAAGCAAGCATCTCAGTCTTCAGTTATTTGCAAAATATTCTTAGTTATTGCGTTTAGGGGATGTATTAATTTTTTTTTTCTGTACAACAAATTACCACGAATGTAATGACTTAAGGTGACACACATTAATTATTTTATAGTTTCTGTCGATCAGAAGCCTGGAAAGAATTTCACTGAGTCCGCTACTTAGAATCTCATCATCAGGGTGTTGGCCAGGATGCATTCTTATCTAGAGACTCTGTGGGAAAGAATCTGCTGTGAAGCTCACTCAGGTTGTTGGCAGAATTTTTTTTTTCCATTTCATTACAGGACTGAAAGCCTCAGCTGCTTGTATGAAATGGTAATGCAATGTAATGAGGCTGCCTATAGTTCTTCCCTATGTGGTCTTCCCAACATAGCCACTTATTTAACCAAGCCAATGAAGAGAATCCCTCATATGAGTCTGTTAGCAAGAAAAAGCCTTGTATACCATAATATAACCACAGGAGTAAGAGCTCATCACTGTTGCAATATTTTATTGGCTAGAAGCAAGTCATAGCTTCTACTCACCCTCAAAGGGAAGGGATTATACAAAATCACAAATATTAGAAGATGGGGATCATGAAAAGCCAATTTATATTCTGTCGACCACAAGAGAGATTGGGAACACTAAAAATATTACATAGAAGTTTTATGGTTTCAGGTATTTCATTCAAGTCTTCAATTCATTTGGAGTTAATTTTTGTGTATGGTGCAAGATAATAAGACCTGAATCCATAAAACTCTTAGAAGAAAACATAGATGGTAAGCTCTGTGAAATAGGTGTTGGTTAGGATGTTTCAAAAGCAACAAAAGCAAAATAAATAAGGGCTACTACATCATACTAAAAAGCTTCTGCACAACAAAGGAAATAATCAGCAAAATGAAAAGGTAACCTACTGAATGGGAGAAAATATTGGCAAATCCTGTATCTGATTTGGGGTTCATATCCAAAATACATAAAGAACTCATACACCCAATAGCAAAAAAGCTCAAACGACCTGACTAAAAAATGGGCAGGAGATCTGAATAGATATTTTTTCCAAAAAAGACATGCAGATGGTCAAAAGGCACATGAAAAAATACTCAACATCATCGATCATCAAGGAAATGTAAATCAAAACCACAGTGAGGTGCCACTTCATATCAGGATGGCTTTTACCAAAAAGATAAGAAATAACAAGTGTTGGCAAAGAATGGAGGAAACAGAAACCTCATGCCGTGTTGGTGGGAATATGAACACAACCCTCTGATCAAACCTATTTGAGTCAAAAGCCTAACAGATCAAGTGTCCATATTTATTAAAATATTTTGACTACCAGAAAAGATATACCATTTCTACTGAAAATTTAAACTCTAGTGGATCTTAAAAGAATTCTTCTAAGCTGTGCTCATAATTCTACCCATTTTTTATAATAAATAAAAAATTCCCAGAAGTGATAAAACCAAACAGAAAATATGCACTGAAATTCAAAAATTTACCACCTTTACAGAAATATATATCATTTTTTGCCTACGGATACTAGATTTTTTAAACTTTTTTTCCTTCCCACAGGTATCTGCACTAGCACAGATCATGGATCTACACATTAGTGTGTTCCAGACCATGTATAATGCATTTCAAAACTAATAGCTGGCAAATGATACACACCAATACTCATTGATCAGTGCTCAAGTCCCAGATGAGTAGGTTCAGAAAATAAAACTTTACTCTCAAATATGATGCAAATATTTAATCAAGGTTATCTTGGTTTCTTTCCCATTAATTATTCCCTCTTTGCATATCTGAGACTGGGTATGTGCAATTATGCCACCTAAACACTGCTCTGATTTATTTCCTCTTCCCCATCTTTGTTATCACATCTGGGCTATGATCATTGTCCACCACTTTTTATCTTTCCACATTGTAGTCCATGCTTTGCACAATCACGAAAGTAATTTTCTCTATTAAAAACCTTCAGTGGCTTCTCATTACCTCCAAGGGAAAGCCCTAATTACTTGGCATGACATGAAGACTCTTCTCTTATCTGACCTCAGCTTCCCTTTCAGTATTGCTCTCTGTCTAGCCACAGAGAACTCCACTCTCTTATCTCTAAACACATGGTATTCCTGCATGCTTCTTTCTCTTTTAAAAAAATACCTTTTACATAAGTTGTTCATAAAGCCAGTTCTCTTCTCCTTGTTCTTTGGATGTTGATCTCTTATGCATCTGGCAAGACCAAACTGAAACGTTCACTGCCCTGTTGACAAGAGGTGCCTTCTCCACCTTTCCCAGATATTAAAAAGAGTCTTCTTATGGTGCTTTAATAAGACACACAGAATTGAACTTAGTGTAATTACTTGTCAGTCCCCTAACTAGACTGTGAAATGTTCAAAGTCAGAGACTTTATCTTATTTTTCTTTTATTCCAAGCACTTTCTGTGGTGTCTGCTCCATGGTGTCAAGCTTCTGTAATTATATATTAAATTAATATTTTGTTTTGTCCATATCTCAGGTTGATTAGTTTTTTGAACCACTACTCATTTTTATAATTAAGATATACTACGTCTATCTTTCTCTATTTGGCCAACTGTGTTGTTTTTTCCTGTTGAGAAAATACAGAGATGTTTTAATAAATACACTTTTAAATTCTTCAAATATGAATTCATCATTTATTTATTGATCCATACTATGGTTAAAAATTCCTTTTCTGTACCCTTACCATGCTTAAGACACTGTTTAAGCATTGGGAATAATCTCATAGTCTAAATGTAAAGAGACAAAAGATAAATGTAAGCCTCACAAAATTACAACATATTCAGTGCTGGGCTAGAGATATTTATTAAATATTTACAAATATTTGCATGGGAGCATATAAGAATAAGTGATTAATTATGATTAAAGAATTCAGAGACTAAATCACTGGTGTGTTGGCATTCAGGCTGGGTCTTAAAAGATAGGTCAACGACTTTGAAATATGGGGGCAGGGATCCTAGAGAATGCCCTGCACAAACGTAGATAGACATGGAAGAAGTAGGAGTTTAGAGCAAAAGGGCTGGACGTGGGAAAATTAATTAACATAATTCTGTAAAGTTAAGTGTGACTTTGGTTACGTAAGAGGAAAGCATGGAAGGGAATGGGAATTGTACTATGTTGCCAACAGGAAAATTTCGTAGTCTACCCCATTTGGCTTTCATTCAGTATCCATTCCCATTTCTATGCCCATATTAAACTTCCAAACAACAAAAAGAATAATGCCATGCTTCCATTCAAAATGATACAGTTCTTCCTATACAAACCATGATGAGCTTAACTTCTTCCCCCAAAATGAAAACATGAAATCCCAAAAGACACAGTATTCATATCTGTATTAGGTTATTTCCTGTTTTCATTGGTTATAATCCTAAATATTTTATGACCTAAAGACTAAATTATTAAATTAACTACCATCAATGCTTCTTATGAAGATACTCCGTTAAACGAAGAGGGAAAACACAAACATCATGAATACATACATAACATAGAAAGGAAGAAACCATGTGTAGCTGTGATAGTCCTCATCTATGATTGGCTAGGAGGCCACAGGTGATACTAATTCCATCCCTTGGACCTAAGAGCTCTTGGTAGAGCCCAGAGTTGCGTTAATGGGGATCACACATTCTGTGAATATCGTTAGGTGTAAGGCAGGGTTTATCAGCCAGAACACTGTTGACATTGTGGACTTCTTCTCAGTTATAAGAGCTGTACTGAGCTTTGTAGAATGTTTAGCAGCATCCCTGCCCTCTACCTGACACACCAGTAGCACCCTCGGAGTCAGGAAAATAAAAAATGTCTGCAGACATTACGAGATGTCTTTGGGTACATGGGGAGGAAACAAAATCACACCCAATTGAAAATACTGTGTAGAATGATAAAAACCACTCCATTTCCACTCCTTGTTTCCTAAACTTGTATGCACTGTCATTGCCTCAAAACAGACATCAAAACTTTACAGGGCAGCTCAGCATCCTTGCATCGTCTGTCATCCAGGTAGGGACATGACCGAGCCATTACTAGGCTATTTAAAAGGATAAACATTTAAAAAGTAAGGAGTCTTTGGAAAAAGTCTTCCAATGGTGTGCTTACCAACAAAGACAATAAGAGGCCAATAAAATGATGCTATGAACAATTTTATGCAAATTTGACAACTTAGAAAAAATGGACCAATTTTTGAAAAATACAACTCACCAAACCAACACAGGAAGAAAGAGATTTATATTTATTATAGGCATTAAATTTCTTATCAAAAGCCTCAGAAAAGAAAATTCCAGGCCCAGATGGTTTCAGCGGTGAATTATATAAAAAAACATTCAAGAAGGAAATAGCACTAATCTTGCACAGATGATTTTGAGGAATAAATGTTCAGCTCATTCTGTGATGCCAATATAACAGTAAATACCAGAATCTGATAGATATTATTAAAAAACAGAAAAATATTAAAGACCAACATGCCTCATGTAAATAGATGAAAAAGTACTTTTAGAATACTAGCAGATTGGGGCACCTGGATGGCTCAGTTGGGTAAGTTTTTGCCTTCAGCTCAGGTCATGGTCCCAGGGTCTTGGGATGGAGCCCTGCATTGGGCTCCCTGCTCAGTGGGGAATCTGCTTCTCCCTCTCCCTCTGTCCCTCCCTCAGCTCTCTCTCTCGTTCTCTCTCTTTCTCAAATAAATAAAATATTCAAAAATAAAATAAAATATTAACAGATCAAATCCAACAGTACTTAATTTGTAGTGAATTGCCCCTTGAGCACAGGGACTGACTAGCACACAAGAGCTACATAGGATGATGGAGAACAGCTCTACAGAGTAAAGATGGACATCTGGAAAGGACAATAAACAAACCAGCAAAACTAAAAAAGGCAACTACAAATGGTATAATTTTGGATTATTTCTAATATAACTATACCTATTTTTGCTAGAGATAATTAACCCTGATTTTAGAGATGTTATTTTCCCTTGAGGAAATGAATGTACCTCCCTGAATGTCAGTGGAGAAGTGTCTAAGACAGAGAGAAAAATATGTCTTACTTAAAAGACTCATAAACCTTTAGAGAGTGGTGCCAAATAGGATCCTTAACTCCTAATCTTCATTCCACGACACTCCTTGAGTTAACATAATTAAACTTTCAAAAATAAGTTCTAATTTCTAAGTCTTGCTCATCCTCCACCATTAATGTGCACTTTCATATACTCCTTACAAATCTGGTCATTATGACCTAATTACTACACAATGGCTTGCTTCTAAAGCAAGACACATTTAGATGATTTCTATCATCTCTGTAAGATGTAATCATCATAAAACCTTTCTTACCAATGGAAACTATTACTCGTCTCTACTTTAAAAACATACCATAATCATGACATCTAAATATAGCAATATATAGCCAATTAAGCCTACTCTGAGTGGAACGTGTGAAGCTTCGAGAAATATGCACTTTTATGTCATTTCGGTAGCATTTCAGGACTCATATCTTGTGATCTGGCATCCACTCTCCTATTTATCCTTTGCATTCTTAGCTGGTACCATAGAAATTAAAATTAAAAACATCATTTACGTGCTGAGTTTCTGTCAGGTTTAATCGAGTAACAGAATCGCCTAGTAGAAACTTCTTTTTGTATCAGTCTTCATTCTTATCCACAAATTGAAAAGAAACCCGAAAAAAAGAAAAAGACAATGAGATGCTGGACAGTGCGCTTGGCTGGTCGAGGCTTACTGCTTTAACACGACCTAAGGAAAGGAAGACAGAACCACTAAGTTATGCTAATTTATTCCATAGCTCGGAGGAAGTAGCTCTTTTAGCTTCAGCATCAATAATGGAGCTAGGTAGTATTTTGAAGAGCTACTCACTTGGAAAGAGATGGCTGGGGTGGTAAGGGTGGCAGGGGAAGGTGGTGGAGGGGCAGCGGGAACTAGGGGCAGCAAGGAAGAGAAAGGTAAAAGAGGCATAAAAGGATAAAATGATGAAGAAATAAAAATGACCTCTCTAGAATCTAGTGCTAGAAGACAACAGTCATGGTAGGTTAGAGACTGGGATAATAAGGAGTAACCCCGGAACTTCTGTGATTTGATGCCATGTGCAAGCTGCATCTCTGTGCCTATCACGGCCCCAGGCTGGTGTGGCAACTATTGTCTGGAACATTACTAGTTTTGTACCAGCATCGCAAATGCACATCAGCTCTTAGTTTTCCCCCAGGAAATGACACATCGCACCTTAGTCAATGCTGTTGGCTAACACAAAAGACACGGCCATGCGTATTTTCAAGGAGGTGGGAAACACTATTCTGGCAATATGCTTTGTAGGAGAATCATAAATATTTGGTCAAGTAACAATCATATAGGATGCTATTATTGCCCCTACTGGGTAGTGCTGTGTGTACCACACAGAGCACAGTGTTTGATTGGTTACTCAGCATCCAATCTCCCTTTATTCCCCCTCAGTGAATAGTGGTTTCATTCCGACGGTAATCTGACCACCTAAACCCCACAGTTCTTGTTTTCCTTTGCAGATAGAGGTAGCTACTGGCACAGTTCTGGCTAACAATACATGGAAGCCATTGTGTGGGCTTCTAGAAATACTTTGTAAAATAGGCAAAGGCTTAGCCAACTCATGTCTCTCTTCCTTCCTTCCGTCTGGAAAATGGTTGTGATGTCAGAGAAATTGGGAAAAGAGACATCTTGCGACCATGAGAACAAGAATAAGCCTGGGACCCTAGTGGGAATGCGATACTAACGTACTTGCCCTGATTACCAACTTTCAAATTTCTCATTGTGTGAGATAAAACAAAGCAAAACCAAACCAAACCCAAAACTGTATTTTGTTCAGCCACCTTTAGCATTTTATTTCATATATGTTGCTGAACCTTTAAAAAAAAAAGATTTTATTTATTTATTTGAGAAAGTGAGCACGTGCACACAAGCGGGGGGAGGGGAGGGCAGAGGAAGAGGGAAAAGCAGACCTCCCGCTGAGCACCGAGCTGGATCCCAAGACCCTGAGATCATGACCCAAGCCAGAATCAGACGCTTAACCAACTGAGCCACCCAGGCGCCCCTGCTGAACCTATTTCTAAGTGATCTGAAATTGGAAACCAAGAGTGTGGTGAAATGAGTAACAGATTCTAAAGTACAGAACTGACTTAGTGAAGACCTAGCAGGACCAGGAGTTAAGAGTCCCCCCATGGTTATTACCCTTAAATCTTGTTCAGCACTAGGCCAACAAAACCTTTTCTTTTTCTCAGATGAATACTTAGAATCCCTTTCCGCACTGTTCATTCAGGCTTTTTGTTGTTCTGTTTCTTTTTTTTTTATTCTTTTTTAAAATTTTATTTATTTATTTGAGAGAAAAAGAGTGTGAGAAAGAGTGCATAAGCCAAGGGAGGGGCAGAGAAGCAGACTCCCTGCTGAGCAAGGAGCCCCACGTGGGACAGGATCCCAGGACCCTGGGATCATAACCGGATCGGAAGGCAGATGCTTAACCGACTGAGCCCCCAGGCGCCCTGTTGTTCTGTTTCTATGTCATGAAGCAAAGTGGAAAAGTTGAGCACAGCAACAGCTTCTGACTAGACTCGTTCTGAGATGTTGTTCTCCTTGCATTGACTGACTTTATTAAGTATTAGCGTTATCAATAAATCTCAGCTATTTACTCTTTAAATCACTTCCGCTCTTAGGATCTCACAATGCCCGTGCTGTTTCCATTTACTCTGTCCCAGGATCCACCCTACACTCCCTAAAAGCCTATAATTTGCCTTCAGATCATTTATTTATAAGACAGGCACAGTAATGATATTCGGTGATTCTAGAGGTGGAAGCAAATTCTCAAGACTAGGGGGGATGAAGCGAGGAAGGAGGGACAAGTAGGAAGGGAGTTCTATTTCTTGAGTCACCTTTGCGAGAATCATGCAGTGAAAGTAGAAACTGACAGGTTTTGTATATTAAACTTTTGGGAAATATCTCTAGGATATTTTTTAAGACTTTATTTTTATTTATTTGAGAGAGAGTGAGAGTGAGCGAGAGAGAGAGAGCATAAGCCAGGGAGAGAGGCAGAGGGAAAAACAGACTCTCTTCTGAGCAGGGAGCCCAATGCGGGGCTCCATCCCAGGACGCTGGGATCATGACCTGAGCTGAAGGCAGACGCTTAACCAGCTGAGCCACCCAGGTGCATTGTCTCTGGGATTTTCTTACAATCATAAAAATAAAGCCACATCTTGGGCTTTTGATAGGTCTTCTTAATAAAAATGCTCTTTAGACGTATTGTGTACAGTAACCAGGCTCCCCACCCCCTACCCATTTGTTACATCTCTCTCATTGCTAGTAGAGTGCTCACAGAATAATGAAGAAAATGTTATGAAATGACTCTAGATTGAACCACATTTTCAGGAAAATGAAGAAATGGATGACCAGGAACTACTGGAGTTCAGTGTTTTTCTGGGAAAAGCAGAGATAAGTGCATGCATCTCTCCAGTCCTTTAATCAATGACGCTATCTTTGCGATGTGTGTGCTATGGAATGACAGGTCAATTAAGTGAAGTTCTATTAAAAACAAGAAAAATGTTATTAGTAGAAGGAAAATGTTGACTTAGAATTGTCTCAGGGACGGAGGTAAAGAACACTCCTAGGATGTGTCGGCGTATATCCTTCCCAAAAAGATGCTCCATATCACACCACTTCTAGAAAGATAACGTTTTCTTAGGTTTTCTCCTTACGCTAAAGCAAACTTTTGTTTAAACAACGAGAGTATACTTCTATTTTTTTCCTTTTACTGGAAAGCAATTTGAAGTTCTGCAAACAAATATTTTCAGAATTATGTTTTTGAAAGAATTGGTATCGAGCAAGAAAGTTACACACGGAGGCACACAAACACACAAACACACAAACACGGTGCCGAAACCAAACCAAACCACAAAAGGAAAGCAGGCGTCTATGAAGAAGCAAGTGCATAAGCCAGGTGCCATCCTGAGGGTATTTTCTGAAGATCGAGATGACAAACTTTCATTGTGATAGCAATCGGAGACAGAGATTAGGGTCTGCCTACATTAGGGAGACCAATGGCTCCCTTCATCTTTAAAGAAGGAATTTCAATGTTCACAAGCTAATGAGAAATAAACTCACTTTGCAGAAAGAGACCAAAAGAAAAACTAGCTAGTAACAATTCTCATGCTAGGCAAAGGGGAAAAAAATAATATGTGAGAATTTGAAGCCACTATATAGCCCTCATGTGAGTTTTCAGGCCTCATGTGTGACAGAGAAAAACCTCAACCAAGTAATTCTAACTAAATGATTCTAGGATTGTAGTACTTCCAGACAACTGGGAGAAAGAATAAATTTCTTTGTAGGAAGGTATTTGCTTTCATGCTAAGCCTCAAAAGATGGCGCAGAGAGAATTCCAGCCACGATCCACTTCGCAATATAAAACAAAGCACACATTTCCACGCCAGAATACTGGTAAGGCAGTGAAGACGTCAGGGGCTAAGATTCCAAAAAGAAGTGAAGTTCACAGTGGTGATCTCAACATGTGGTGTTGCTTTCCCCCGAAGGTAAAAATTATTAGAAGCTGAACAAAGCTTTTGACAATCTGTCATTACTGAGGCCAAAGAAGCAGAGTACTGATAATCACTCCAGGCTTTCCGAGACACCACCAAAAACTCATCTGTAAGAGTAAGAGTGGAACGGAATTGACAAACACTTAAAAAGACTGAAGCTTCTCTTTAAAACAGATCAACCCCATAGTATATTAAATTCTCTTGCCCCCACTTTCATGGGCTGACAAAAAAGCAAATCTTCTCTGCAGGACAATGATATCACGTAGAGTCTCCAATTAACTCTATAATTTTTCTCACCCAACTTCTAACATTCAAAAAAGAAAGCAGAAGGCATTGAAAAAGGCAAAAATTGAACAGTAACCAAAAGAAAAAGCTAGTATAAATAGATTCACAAGATACCAGGGGGAAATAATTACAAGAAAGAATAAAGAGCAACAAAAACAATAAATATGTTGGTCAATTTAAATGAATATCAGTACATCACCAGGTATTCTACGAAGACCTTCCAACAAGTAACTAACTCTTTATCCTGGGGCAGGAAGAGATGTTTTGCAGACTTGTGTGAGTTTGGGGGAAAAAGGACAACGCCCCCCCCCCCATCCAGTAATAACTAAAAGTAAAGTGACCTTTCTTAAATGACAGAAGTTCCTAAGTGAAATTTATGAAGCACATATGTCAGAATCCCTAGGAAATGGAGTCCCACCCACACATACAGAAGCAAAACTTGTGAGCCCGAGTCCCTGGTCACTGCATATTTCAAGTACCCAGTAATTCTGCCGCATAGCGGTGTTTCATACAAAGTGCTACGGACTAGGGGGTGGGTCCTTCTCTTTCCAGGGTGAGTTATTCTCTTTTATGTAACTTAACTGGAAATGGAAACGTTCTTATCATCCTTCATTTGAAGATTCTTTGAACTTTGGAAATTCAGTACTTTATCACTGTTCTTGCCCCTTTACCCCTTGCAAGGCGCTGCTGCGCTGAGACTTCCGGTGAAAAGGCGAGAGGAACAAGGTCCAGTTCTAGTTTCGAAGATTTTAGAATCCGGGGACGGGGGGCACAAGAACAACTAGGATTTGGCTGTTTTTGTAAAATGTTCTGAGGTTGGCGACAAAAGTCACAATGTCCTATTCTTTGAGAACTGCCCTCTAGTTCAAAAAGGGTTGATTTCCATCAGATGTGTTTCTATTCATGAGTCTCTCCCAGTGACTTCTGTTCACTAAACCAAGAGTAATCACATTGGCTGTGATGGGCACATCGATTTGTATAAGCTCCAAATCTGAACTCATAATGATAGTAAATTAACGTATGCGGGTGGTCAGGAATATAATCTGTGAATTCAGCAGCTGTGAAGTGGTCCAATTCAATCATGTCACGAACATAAGCATCTGATCTAAGGAACAAAAGTCTGATGCCTCCTACTCCACGTTTTCCCCTAGACAAAGGCAAGAACTTCTGTACATCTGTACTCCCTCTAGTCTCTCCATTCTCCCTCCACCAAATTTGGGCCTTGAGCTAGAAGAGCGGTGGTTAATAACAGTGGTGTGTGGAACTAACTGCCTGGGTATAAACCTCAGCTCCACAGTTAATAGATCTGTGACTTTGAGCATGTCAATTCATTCTTCAGGTCTTACTTTTCTCATCTGTAAAATGGGGCTACTAGTATTACCTACCTCAAAACATTGTCATAAGAATTAAATTAATATTTGTAAGTCAGCCAATGCCTGATAAATAATAAATATTGTACAAGGAGCATTTCATTAAATAAGCAAATATTAATATTGAAAGTTGTCTTGAATTTCGAATGAAAATTTCCATGGCTAAACACTTCAGTGTCCTTGCAAATAACCTGCATCATTGTTAATTCTCACAGTGGTAATTATTATTCAGTCTTCTACTTACCCTCACTTCCCATATCCCATACCTTCTCCTAAATTCATTCCCTTCTTAGTGGAATACATTCTCTGAGATTTCTTACAAAGAGTATTTACATCTGGTACCCATACTTAATAGTTCAGTTCGAATTTTTTCAGCCAACTGGATCATGAGTGTAGTTTAAAATAATACATCATGACCCAATAGGGCTTATTCTAGAGAAGTTCCACATCAGAAAGATATACCAAGATGGTTCGTCATACAGAGCAGGTAACAGGGAAAAAAATCTACACGGTCATCTCAGTATGTACTGTCTGTCTATCTATCATCTGTTTATCCATCTGTATCTATATCTGCTTGCCAGTCTGCTCATTTTTCAGCTGTCGACTTTGCCTTACTATCCTCTCTTCGAGGGACTATTCTGCATCACAGGTACCGGGAACCTCATTTTCCAGAACCCCCTTCCCCACATAGTTTCAGGCCAGAGCTTGCCAAGGAGATCTTGCACAGTATTTGGAAAATGAACTGGAGAAGAGGTTTTCATTCCAGGGAGGTTGTGGCAGCCAAATACCATGGCTTCACGGATTTCTTCACAAGGTCCTCCTTGGCTATTACAGACCAAGACCAAACCTTGAGACAGCAATCGCTGGAATTTTCTGGCGAACTTGAGAGACCGGGAGACTTGTTTGTTTCAGTGTTTCAGATTGAAGTCCTTAGTGACTCCTTGACCTCCTACTGCAGCTCTTCCCTCACCCAGCTTTTTTAATATTCATATTAGTTCAATTTCCTTAAAAAAACCCCACAGCTTTATAACAATAATAGACTAATTCCATTTTACTGACCAAAACAAGATAAAAATGTTCAAAAATTAGAAAACTAATTAGGAATGTTCTTCTGCTTATAAAAGTTATCTAAAAAATTCTGTAAATATGTTTTAACATTTAAATGCATTTATTTTAAGGTGTGAAGTAAGATAATGATGTCCATTATCACCACTACTGTTTAACAGGACTGGCTAGGAAATTAAATGACTTATAAGGATTAGAGGTGAAGAGGTAAAGTATTCATTAATTGTAATATAAAAACATTTACATTAATGAAAGATAACTAGCAAACAATATAGAATGATATAAGTACTATACAACGTTTATAAAAAAATAATAGTATTTCTTTATACTACCAATAACCAATTATAAAATAAGATTTAAAATAATTTACCATTTGAATAGCAACAACTCACCCTTCAGAAATTACGGTATAGTTGAAAAGAATGCCGTTTAAATAGTGTGGCATCCCAGGAAGTAACAATAAGTAAACTGGTATCTGGAAGTATTTTCTGGCTGTCCACCACCTGGCCTTAAAGGCAATGGCACATATTTTAGGAATTGCCATGGCAACAACTGGCTTCTAGGCGTCACTGTAGCAGAAAACAACCCCAAACCCTCATTGTCTTATAGGGGTTAATATTTATTACCTGAACATATCCTATGAGAGCTTGAGCTGACTGTGGCTCTTCCGGGCAATGGTAGACTTCACGTGTTTTCTTATTTCAAGCCTCAGACTAAAGGAGTGGCCACTGAGACCTGTTTTTCTCATGCAAAGAGCAGAAATTGGAGGAGGCAGAACTAAAGTGCAAAAGTTCATTTCAGGTGTCTGCTTGGACGTTGTACAAATCACAACCACTCACATCCTGTCCGCCAAGCAGAATTGGCAGAACAGGGAAGTATACTCCACCTACAGGAACTTACCGCAAGTGCAGGGAAGGAACACGTGCACCGAGCAAACAACCCCGTGTGTCTCAAATGGAAAGCACCTAGTCTAGAGCAGGAAGCTTTAAATACATTTTAGCTCTTACTTTTATTTTTATTTTGTTGAATTATCATGATAACCCTGAGAAATATTTTATTACAAGAAAACGATGGCTCAGTGTAACCAAATAACTTGCTTCAGGTTTTGAAATGGTAGCCCCGGGATTTAAATCCAGGTATCCTGATACCATAGAAAATGCATTTTCCACAACCATACCCTGCGATCACGTGGAAGATGATCACAGAGTTGACAGTGTCCTGTTGGACGAACTCCAGCTGTGAACTGGAAAAGCTCCAGTAGCTTAATCAAGCTTCAGTTGGTGAATTTTCTGTGGGTTATTGCTCATCCAAGTATATAAGTCTACCCTTCAAGCATAATTTTCTCATTTCTTCCATAATTCTATCAGAAAAACTGACAGATAATTCATGAAGCGTCACTATGTGGAAAGTATAGGGAATAAATTCATTCACGGTACTTTCAACCTACTGCACTTTTCATGCCAGGACAGTTTTTACCAATCTGTCAAGTCAACCATTATTTGCTTGTCAGTAATGTTCTCATGTCAAAATACTAAATTAGCATTCTAGTCTAATATATTTATCAAACTTGAGAGTATGCTCAGAGTAAATTTGCATTCTAGGGCCTGTTCACATCAGATCCTGACAAAGTCTAGATTATGGTTAAGCAAACAAATGATACAAAGATATAAAATCCCAACTTCAAGGCCATTTTCTTCAGTAACATTCTCTTTGCAGGGTCTCACGAAGACTAAGCGTTATGGACTGAACGTCTGTATCCCTACAAAATTCATATTGAAATCCTAAGCTCTTGATGTGATGGTATTTGGAAATGGGGACTTTGGGAGAGAATTAGAGTTAGATGAGGTCATGAGGGTGGGGCTCTAATGATGGAATTAGTGCCCTTACAGAAGAGACATCAGAGAGCTTTCTCTTTCTCCCCATGTACACACAAGGAAGGGGTCATGTGAGCACACAGCAACACAGCAGCTGTCCACAAACCAGGAAGAGAGCTCTCCCCCAAACCCAGCTTGCTGGCACCCTGATCTCCAGTCTCCAGCACATGAGAAAATACATTTCTGTTGCCAGCTCTTCAGTCTACCGTATTTTGTTACGGCAGCTTGAGCTGAGAGAATGAGATAAATGAGGAACACCTGGCATAGAGTAGGAGGTTTTTTTGTTTTGTTTTGTTTTTAATGACAGCTGCTATTTTTTGAAGGGCAAGGGTAGGAGGAAAGATAAATGATGAATAAGCCACCATCACTAATCTAAAAGTTTACAATCTGATTCTGAGTTTTCTGCATATAAAAAAAAAAAGAAACAGCTAGAAAAACACTTAGTAGAGTGTCTTGGATTTTTTTTCACAGTGATCCCAAAATGTAAGAAGTCATCAGGATCCCCAGAGACATATTTTGCTTTTATTCTTTCCTCTCTTAATTCACCGATTCCTATAATCATTCATTTTTCAAGGAATATTTATTGAGTTTTCAATAGATGTCAGACAGCGTTAGTCACTCAAGCTGCAGAGCTTAATAGGAAGTAGTAGACCATTTTCTCTCTCTGGGTTTTTATGTCACCATTTCCATACCAAGTTTTATAAGTGAATTAGCAAACAGGCAGTGTGAGTCTCCTCATTATTCTTGTGGAAATGGATGCTGTTTATTTGAAGATTAGTGATTTTAAGATCTCATATAGTTTCATCTTCATAATGTTTTATTGAGAAAGAATATTGTGATTGGATTTTGGTTTTATAATGCATACTATTTAACCCCTCTTGCTAAAGTTAAGAAAGATTCTCTAGTTCCACTTTTAGCAATTTTAAAGGACATTATGCCATAAATAGTTGGGTGGAAAATTTACTCCTCACGTTCATTTCTTTTGCTGGAAGTTCCCTTCACCCCAACTCCTTCATTATTTAATCAATCCTTGTAAAATCCACACATTTCTATGAATTACTTCAAATCCTTTGTAAAAGACTTAGTATAGGGCGCCTGGGTGGCTCAGTAGGTTGAGTGTCTGCCTTCGGCCCAGGTCATGATCCCACGGTCCTGGGATCGAGTCCTGCATCAGGCTCCCTGCTCACCGGGGAGTCTCTTTCTCCCCTTCCCTCTGCCCCTCCCCCTTCCCATGCTCTCTCTCTCATGCTTTCTCTCTCAAATAAATAAATAAAATCTTTTAAAAAAGAGGCTTTGTATAGATAACAAAATTGTCTAGTGTGCCTCTTGGAGAATATAGGTGAGTGTAGCTCTTCTTATAGATCATAATATTTAAGTTGTTTTCAATAGTTGACCTAGCTTATGGTTTTTATCTCAAAAGCAATTCCATAATTAAAATGAGCTCTAAGATCTTAAGAACTAAGAGTATAGCAATGGTTTACATGAAATATTCAGAAAAGAAATGAGGGATAGATGTTAATTTTTCTCAGCAATTCAATCAATAAATATTTAATGGTGTCTGACATCTTCAGGTAGAAATTAAGCAAATTATCATCAATAAATAACTATGAAGAAGAAAAGTTTGCATAGTTAGAAAAGTAGGCAAGGCAATTTTTTGAAGTCACACTTCGAACTATATTCCCTGACCTCAAGGATTTTGGGGAACAAAAACTAACCTTTTTCCCACTGAATTTTGAAATAAACCATAAGATTTGTTTAATATTTGCTCCAAGTCAAGTAAGATTCCTACTATAAATCAATTTAGTTTATCACTAAAGTATTGTAGATTTACTAGTCACAATTAAAATGGTAGGGTCCTAATTTGATTGAAATTGATGTTCACTATACTTTCAAGATATCAGCTTTTCAACTATAAGGTCTTCTTGGGTTTTTCTCTTTTTTACTTTTGTTTTTTGTTTTTAGAGAGAGAGGAGGTGAATGGGGGAGGAGCAGAGGGAGAGGGAGAGAGAGAATCTTAAGCAGGCTCCACACCCGGCGAGGAGAGCAACATGCGGCTTGATCTCATAACCCTGAGATCATGACCTGAGCCAAAATCAAGAGTCAGGTGCTTATCCAACTGAGCCACCCAGGTGCCCCTATAAGGTTTTCTCATGAACCAACTAATTTTGGTCCTCAAGATACTTAGAAAAATAGGGCTCTTGTGGCATAGACAGAAGACGTTTTAGTAATGTCTTTTAACGATTATCTATCTGGCTGGCATTTTGAAAATTAGCCAAACAAGGGCAAGAACTGGATAAAGAGGATAATGAGTCTTCTGTCTTCCTCATGGACAGGTCTCAGTTTTACAGTGAACATCTGTAGAGGAACTGATATAAACTAAGCAAAAAAGGATGCCAAGGAGACCTTCATTTCCACATAGTAGATCACTTTCCACTTCCAGGGAACTTGCAGAAAATTAAAGCTTGAGTTGGTTGTATAAATCACGGGGCAGAGCAAAGTTAAAGATACGTTATCCTCAGGTGACCAAACTAAGGCATAAGGTCCTCGCAGCTAAGCTGGAGTAATTTTTCATAGATTCAACTACAAATTTCTAATTTTTCTGAAAGCTGAGTTTGAATCATGCCTCCTAGGACAATCCCTGGTGTGTGAGCGGAAATAACAGCTCATAAATAACCTAGCGTTTATTGCAAAGAAACACGGTCATTTAAATATCAACCCTTGGTAAAAGCCAAAGGCAAAGCACCAGAAATTAACTCAAAAAAACCATTTATGAGAAGGTAAGTTAATGTGGGCTATGCATTTAGCTTTATACACAGACTGGAAACTTGGCTAGTGCTAAGTTTAAAAGTTTGTGTCCCCCCAAAATTCATATGTGCAAATCCTAATGCCTAATGTGATGGTATTGGGAAGTGGGGCTTTTGGAAGGTTCTTAGGTGATGAGGGGAAGGCTTCAAAAATGAGATTAGTACTCCTAAAAAAAAAAGAGGCCCTGAAAGTTCCCAGCACCTTCTCTTATGTGAGGATACAACAAGAAGTCTGCAACCCAGAAAAAGGTCCTCACTCAAACATGCTGGCACCTCGAACTTGGACTTCCAGGCCCCAGAACTATGAGAAATAAATGTCTGTGGTTTATAAGCCACTTACTCTGGGGCTTTTTGTTACAAGCAGGCTGAATAGACCAGGACAATTAGTACCTAAGCAGGCTGAATAGACCAGGACAATTAGTACCTAAGAATCAGCAGAATGACTAATCTTAAAGTCGCTTCTTTAGGTATAAAATTCTAAACATCCAATTTTTTTATTGCTTGCTTTATATTTATCAGCTCAAGACTGTCACTCTCAGTAAATATCCACCCCAATCATTGCTCATAATGAGATGATAGAAATAATTAATAATAACGATAACAGTATAACTAATACTTGCACACACTATGGGCCAAGTACTGTTTCAAGTCTTTCCCACGTTATCAACTCAAGCAATTCTAATAACAAACTAAGGGAGTGCTGGTATTAGTCTCTTTTCTTAGAGAGGGTAATATACTTTCCCAGTGTCACACAGCTCCTGTGTGGTGAAGCTGGATTCAAATAAAGGTGCCTCCTTCTACATTTCATATCATTAACTATCATAGTATATTTTTCCCGAGAGAAATCCACATGATTTAGACTAGGCAGTCAGTTAAGCTTGACAGTCTGTTAAATAAACTTAAACTGATTTTGTGTATGGGGTTTGTATAATTCCAAAACCAAAACTAATGAACAAACACAAGCAAAACAACGATGCCAAAGAAATTCATATTAACATCATGAATTTAATATAAAAGATGATATTATTTTGCTAAACCAAAAATCAAAGTTGGCTTTAATAGTAGAACGATGTAACCCAAGTCTGCTTTAATACTATTCATGCAGAGATTAACTATTTGCATGAGTAGTTTATTATAAAAATTGGTGTGCTTAACTTCAAGTGTTTATTTTCTAAATCAATTCCTGTTATTTTAAAGTATAGGACAAAGTATCAGATTAACTTCAAGATATGGTACTTCAGTATTTGTAATTTTTAAATGTTTATGCTGAAAGGGACAAGGGCTAGGAATTGGGGCACAGCCATGCAATGGGACAAGAGGCTGATATAATCAAGTTCTTGAAAGAGGAAAAGAAGTAGTTGGAGATGTGTGCTAGGTAACCCAGAGCACCAACTACAGTATATAAAACAATTACCACTGAAATCAAGAGCAAAGGGCTGCCTGGGTGGCTAAGTCAGTTCAGTATTTGCCTTAGGCTCAGGTCATGATCCCAGGGTCTTCTGGATGGAGCCCTGCACTGGGCTCCCTGCTCCGCGGGAAGCCTGCTTCTCCCTCCCCCACTCCCCCTGCTTGTGTTCCCTCTCTCTGTCAAATAAATAAATAAATAAATAAATAAATAAATAAATAAATAAATAAATATCTTTAAAAAAAAGAAATCAAGAGCAAAATAAGTTTTTGTTGTTTAATATGTATTGTAAACAATCTTCTTGAGCCTTCCTTCTACCTATAAATATGGGATCTGACAAATATATTCCTCCACAACATGAGTATGGTCCTGACTCTCACAATGCAGGTTTTCTGTTTCTAATCTGACATGCCTTTACTACCAAGAATGGGTGAGGGCAAATTCTCTCGCTGCTTATCTCTATTTGAACTCCTTTGAAAATTTTATTTGTACAGAACATTGTGATATCAGTTAGTCTTAATTAATATGGAACACCCACATTTGTATAAGTAAATGCAAATGTATTTTTTTGGCACTGTTAGGTTATAAAATGACCTTGATGATTCAAGATATGTTTATAATACATATTTTTAAATCTTTATAATTTAAAAGTAAAATGTTAAACTTCTCATAGAACACTCTTAGACGCACTAGAACATTTTCAGAAACTCCCAAACACAGGTTGGGAAATATGTTATGGTGAGAGATATATGGATAACACTCAAGGATTGCTGTGAGAGAGGCAAATATAAAAAAGAAACAAAACCAAATAAACAGAGAATGTTCATTTACTGGATATGAGTGAGGATAAACTGAAAGCTTTAGGTAGGAAAAATAATCAAGTCGAACAAGACTTTGGTAGTTTCTCCCACTCAAAACGGTGGTAAGTAGTGAATAGCTGTTTTTCCCACTATGATGTATGTAGCCCAGTCACAGATATAATACTTAGGATTCCTCCTCTGACCATACATTTCTAAATGATTATTTTGTATTTCCTAAACATAATCTTGCATGGATTATGTTATTGTAGAAGCATTGAAAGATAAAATGTTGGCTCAAAAACAAAGGACTTTTTTGCTCTTTGCAGTGAATCAGAAACAGCTCACCTAACTTTTTTTTTTAAAGATTTTATTTATTTACTTATTTAGAGAGAGTGAGAGCATGCATGGGTGGGGGGAGGGGCAGAGAGCAAGGGAAAGAGAATCTCAAGAAGGCTCCATGCTGACTGTGGAGCGAATGAGGGGCTTGATCTCAAGACCCTGAGATCATGACCTGACCCAAAATCAAGAGTTGGAGGCTTAAGTGATTGCGCCACCCACACGCCCCTCTCCTAACTCTTGACTTACACACTAATATGGAGTCCTAGGCTAGAGAACTGGAAGAGGTTTAGGAAGGATGGGGCAGTGGAGAAGTCACATCTCCCCTTAGTTTTCAATTTTGTGGGTGATGGCTGCACGAGCACAGCAGACTGAGGGGCACACCATCAATTGAGACCTGTGCCTCGTTATTCTGAAAGAACATCAGAAGGATTAAAGAGCTTTGGTTTTTAACTTGAGAGATTTAAAACAAAACAAAACAAAACATGTTTTGAATATCCAAGACTGGGTCTTTTTTGACTGCCTTGGGTCTCCTGAGAGTGGGATCCCCAGTGTTACAAGGTCTACAGAAGAACAAATGCTAAGTGAAATAAGTCAAGCAGAGAAAGACAATGATCATATGGTTTCACTCATTTATGGAACATAAGAAGTAGGAAGATCAGTAGGAGAAGAAAGGGAAGAAGAAAGGGGGGGTAAACAGAAGGGGGAATGAACCATGAGAGACTATGGACTCTGGGAAAAAAACTGAGGGCTTCAGAGGGAAGGGGAGTGGGGGATTGGGATAGGCTGGTGATGGGTATTAAGGAGGGCATGTATTGCATGGAGCACTGGGTGTTATATGCAAGTAATGAACACTACATCAAAAACTAGGGATGTACTGTATGGTGACTAACATAACATAATAAAAAAATTATTATAAAAAAAAAAGAACAAAGAACCATCCATGTGAGCTGAAAGAGTTAATACTCATCCCAGCTGGCTCCTTGCAACTATAGGTGGCTTAAGTAGTGAGGAAATCTGGACATTTCAATTATAACTATGCAAACAGATTTTATTAGTAAGAGTATAAAAGTTCAGTGGAGGGGCGCCTGGGTGGCTCAGTTGGTTAAGCGTCTGACTCTTGATTTCAGCTCAGGTCACGATCTCAGGGTCGTGAGATGGAGCCAGGCTTTGGGCTCCCCACTCAATGGACACTCTGCTTGAGGATTCTCTTTCTCTCTCCCCTCTGCCCCTCCTCCTTCTCTTTTTCAAATAACTAAATAAGTCTTAAAAGAAAAAAAAGTTCAGTAGAACCTTACTTTTCTGAAGTTAATATTTTATCTTCGCTTTCACATTGGCACCAAGAACTTGGGACAGTGACTTGTGGTCAGCCTGGCACAGGGTGTCAGAAATCCATCCAAGAACACGTCTCATATCTTTGATGAAATATTGCATTTTCTATAAATCTGAGGCAATGGCTTGTCAACAGAATCTCAAATTTATGAGTATGCATGCAAAAGCAAAAAGGGGAGACTCAGTGTGCTCTTTGTGAGTGGGAAAGAAGTCAATGAGCATTTATGAAATGACTGTGTAAGAGCAATTAACCATTTGGGAAACGTGGACTGAGGTTACTTAGCCAGGACCTATCATTATGGCTAATGCAACATCCCTGTGGCTTCATTCACCTAAAATATATCTAATAGAGCCCAATGTGGTTAAGTATTTGCTTACTGCTGCCTCCCTTAATAATGAATTTCAAATGACTTGCAGGACCTGTACCTCTCAATCCTGAGATGTGCCCCTAATGGGAAGTCACACAGCTTAATCACTATTCACCTTCATGAAAATACAATGCCATAGATCCTGGCGGTGAAAACAGCCTCGGTCCTAGATTTTCTGACTCCTGCTGCCTGAGGTAATTAGTGGTTGCAACAGGTGACCCTGTTATGTTCCTATGTACAAGAAAAGGAGGGTCTGCTCACAATAGTATTCTGTGGGTAGCACGCAGTTCTCTGAATGACTTAGAGTTTACTTCTTAGTCTTTAAAAATGCACGAAGATTGGTATTTTCCAAGTAAAGTGCCCTGGGAGGAATTTATTGCTTTGATAATTTCAAAATTAAGATATAAATTATTGAGCCAATACTTTAATGTTCTCTTGCTTTAAATAGTTGACAGGTAGATCGAGGGCTGAAAATCTCTTCACTGATAACAAACCAGTCTTGTAAAATTATATTAGAGATGAAACATGTTTTCTATAGTAATATATAACTTTAAACTTTAGCATTACTACAATATAAAAGGTGAAACATTACTTTTCTACTTTTTTTCACTTTATATAGGGATAATGAATAAACTCTATGAACACTAATGGTTTTCTGGCTTTTTTAAACAGAGTGTTAACATGAACAAACCTGCGTTTGAAAAGATGATCCTGGCTGCAATGCTGAGAATGCCTTGGTGAGGAGCAAGAGTGGACATGTATAAGCCAATTAGGAAGCTGACATAGTAATTTAAGCAAGAGGCAGTGGTAGTTTGGACTGGGGCCATAATGGAATGGAGAGAAGTGAATGGATTTGGGATTGATTTATTAGTTAAAATGTACAGGACTTGGGGTTGAAATGGGTATGGGTTTTATTGCTAATAGCTTATAATATTATAAATCATCCCTCATCCATTGCGTCTTTTCTAAATGCCTATTTCATAACTTTTCTTTTATTTTCACCTCCCCCCAACACAACTATCTTTCCTATCCCCATTCTCAACTGACATCCTTGTTCCTCAGTCATTAAGGAAAAGAAAGCAATCAGAAGATAAGTTCTGATGTCCCCAGACTGCACTTTCCTACCCACCTGCCAGCATCGGGACCCACATATTCTGTCCCTGTGTCATTAGCCTGGTTATACTATCCAAGCCGCCTCAAGCTGGTCCATCCGCATGTGTACCTGATTCCATCTGCTCTCAACTTCTTCAGTAACTCTCCTCTGTCTGTCCTCTCTCTCTTTGTGGGATCATTCTCATTAGTGTGCAAAGATGTTCTATCCTCTCTCGTGTTTAGAAAAAATCTCTTTACCACATTTTGCCCCATAGCTACTACTATTTCTTTCTTCTTTTTCTTCTTTTTTTTTTTCGCTTGGTTTTAAGCAAAATTCCTCAAAAAGTTATTCGTACTTTTTTTTTCTCCAATTTCTCTGCTATTCTCTTTTTAAACCCATTCCAATCAGACCTGCACCAGTCCACCAAAACTGTAAGTTACCATTACCAACAAGGTCTAGTCAGGCACAACTCTGTATGGTAGGCCTAGGAAACACAGAGTAGGCTTTGAAGAAATGGAAACCTTTAGTCACAAAAGCATCACGTTAATGAACTGTTACGAAAACTAGCAACCTAAACCTTTCATGCGAATTCACCTTGATTGACCTTCCATCTGAGATATTTGGGGATGTACGTGTTAGGAACCAGAACTAACATGAATATTTATAATTTGTGCCCTTCTCTGTTGGCTTACTTAGGGCTTTTCTTTGATTCAGAGCTATCTCCACAATTTAATTGATTTTTCAATTATATCGCATTTAGGGTTATTTGTGAAATAACCATATAGGTTATTGCCTTTATCAGATCATTACAAAAGATATCTTTATTGACCACCAGAATGGCAAAATTTAGAACGCATCATAGGGTTCAGGGGGAAGAGAGAGACAGAACCTTAGAACTGATTTCCTGAAACTGTTTTTCTCAATTGGTTTCTCTCATACTGAGACAGATGAAGGCAGAAAACGGTACAGCACATGAAGCAGAATGAACAAAAATGTATTAAAATGGATAGGTTTTAAGATCAGAGTTACAAATGTCACATAAATAGATGGGCTGAAAAATGTACTTTATCTGGAAAATAATTAATAAAATAAACTGCAAGGCATCTTACATCTCTGCCTTTGTAGACGCCCTCAGCATTTTCATTTGGATTCTACAATAGGCATTCAAATTTTTATTTATATATTTGGCACAAGTAAAAACTGATGCCTCTGTAAAAGGATTTTTGATTGGTGTTGCTATTTGAGCAAATGAGTTGATTCATAATATCTTACAACTTGCTTCTGGGGGACGAAAAGCAATATTGTTATTTTGGCATTGAATAGCAATAAGGATCTCAGCATGGAGAAACTGAAGATGTTTATGTATCATTCAAAAAAATATTTTAACATAACAACTAAGTTAGGCTTAAAGGTAAGTACCAAAATATGCACTAGAAAATGTTCTATTGATCAAATTTTTATCTCAACTATGTACTGTGAACTTTCCGAATATCTTCGGGTTTATAAAAAAGTAATGGAGGTAAGGTATACATTTAGAATAATATGCCATTTGGTTTTCTTCTATGCTCTGATCAAATGCACACTTAGAAAATACTAACAATAATAAAAAGCCCGAAAAAGTTCCAAACTTTTCACTGCTTATAAGATGAAGTCCAGTAACATTAATTTTAAAAATTTATATCATGATTATTGTGTGCAAAATATTCAATAGCCATAAGTTTAGGGCTGTCCAATATGGAAGCCCCTAACCACATGTGGCTGTTGTGGTCTCGAAATATGGCTAATCCAAATTGAGATATGCTGTAAGTGAAAAATTCACACCAGTGTTTGAAGACCTGTTATTTAAAAAAGAACCCAAAATGTCTCATTAAGGACTTCTAGTACTCTTCTTAGAGTGTAGAGAACAGGAAAGAACATCACTCCCACCTTTATTTAAAAAATAGCTGGAATAACTTCAAATTCTTGACTCTTTCAGAATCTATTGTGGAACTGAGGTTCCAGAGCAGCCACCTGTCCAAATGCCAAGGAGAGATCAGCACCTTCAAGGAGAGAAGAGACAGGAACACGTACTTGCCAGATTATTAGACACTAAGAAGAACCAAGCTATAATGCTTGACATCTTGGTAAAGGCCAGGGCAGACTTGCAGGAGAGTATAGGATCCATGGGACATTAGAAATTAGAGAAGTGCACACCCTTTTGCAAGATTTTCTGTATGCATCCCAACATATAATCACTAAAAAGATCAAGGAGCCAAAAAAGTATTCATTTTGGTGCACACCCCTGGAAAGGGGAAGAGCACATTTGTAGGAGGGCCAGGGATCTCCACTGACCCTTTCCTCCATCTCCTTTTAAGAAACAAAGATCTGTAGGAGGGAGGGAAACAAACACTTTTGCCCTTAGAATACCGGTGAGGGAAGGGAAGAGAAAAACCAAACTCCTAGAAGAGGCAGGAGTGCATGCAGGGGCCCACACAGCCAGAATACGGAGAGAAGAATTGAGAAGTCCACACCTCTGACACCCAGGGATAAGGTTCCTGCCTAAGGCTGAGACTTAGAACAGAGAAGAGCTACCACCACTCACCACCAACAAACAAACTTCAAGTACCAATAGTGTGCAAAGATACCTTCTTCTGAGATACAGTGACAAGGGGATACCTCAAGCTGAGAGTCACATGGGTATTGTAGTGAATCAATTCTCATTCTAAACACAAAGTATCACTATAGGAATTGGAAGTGTGAGTCAAATTTAGCCACAGCAACAGAAAGCCTCCCATCTAGCCCAACTTTTAACTCAAACCCATATATTAAAGACCTAGCAGATGGAAAATTGTGCCAATTTCCAGTTTCAATAAATATCTATGAAAAAATGCACTCTCGAGAAACAAAGCAATCCTCAGAACCAAATTCAGATATGACAGAGGTGTTGGAACTATGTGACAGGGAATTCAAAATAATTATGACTAATGTTTATGGCTTTAATGAAAATGGTAGACAGCATGCAAAGTCAAGTGGTTAATTTCAGCAAAGAGATGGAACATTAAGACATGATTAAATGGAAATATTATAAGTGAGAAAAATAGCAATAAAGATTAAAAAAAACACCTTTCATGCACTCATGAGTACATTCAACACATCCGAGAAAGACATAAGTGAACTTGAAGATAGATAGGAAACAGAAATTACTCAAACTGAAGCACAAAGAGAAAAAAGAGTGAAACAAAAATAGAACAGAGCATCTATGCACCAGGACAGCACCAGACAGTATAATATATGCTTAGTTGGAATCTCAGAAGGAAAAGAGAGAATTTGGGAGAAGAAATATTTAAAAAAAAATAATGGCCAAGAATTTTCTAAAATTAACACACACCAAACAGCAGATCGAAAACTCGGAGAATAACAAGCAGGAAAATACCAAAAGACAAAAAGCAAACAAAACAAAATATAACTACATTCATAGGCATATCATATTCAAATGAGTGAAAACAAAAGTTAGACGGAAAATTTTGGTGACAGAAATAAAAGGCACATTACATACGGAGGAACAAAGTTGAAAGTTGCAGCTGAATTTTTATGAGAAACCATGAAACAATGCAATAATATCTTTAAAGTACTGAAGAATAAAACAAAGCTATTAATCCCAGTTTCTACAGTCAGTAAAAATATCTTTCAAAGTGAAAGGAGATTTTATATATATATAAAATATATAACTGAGAGAATTCATCACCAGAAGACATACATTATGAGAAATGTTTAATAAAGTCTTCCAAGGAGAAGGAACATGCTGGGACAGGAAGTTGGACCTAAAAAAGAAATGTAAAAGACTGGCCTAGAATAAAGGTAAATTACACTTTTATTTCTTAGGTTAAACAAATCTAAAAAAAAAATAACAGACAGCATAAAGGAGAAAGAACAGCAATGTAGTTTGTACTTGCAGCACACACACAAAAAAATAAAATAAATGACCTTAATAAAGCAAAGGATGGGAGAGAAGAATCGGGAATATGCTGTTGTGAGATCTTCATGCTACATGCAATGTGGTATAATATTTGAATTTCTCTGATTATTTAAAGAATTATATTGTAAATTCTAGGACGTAAATAATAAATCAATGCTAGAGATAAGATGGAATCATGAAAAAATCTCAATGAAATAAAAATAAGACGAAGGAAGTGTAATCAGGAAACAAATAGTGAAAGAACAAGTAGGGAGATGGCTCTCAGCCATTCCAGATACCAGCCCTTGTGTCAACGGAACTCAGGACCCAGACCTTACACAACAGAGACTGGCCACACTCTTGGTGTGTCTTGTTCAAATTTCTGACCAAAAGAATTGTGAGCTGGAATAATACCAAATTTCATTTTAAGCCATTATGTTTAGGGCTAGGTTATTACATAGCAGTAAATAATACAAACAGTGGGGAATTACAAAATCACAAGAAATGAAAATCTATCCAAATTAGCCCAAATAAAAATATCTTTATGACAAGGATGTAGGGGTATCTCACACACTTAATTTTAAGAAACAGAGTTTGGCCTTGCACATCACCCAAAGTGTTCAGTCAGCAACCTACCTTGTACCTCTGTCTGGTGCCACAGGGACCCTCTGTATACAAGGTTTGGGTGGATAGACTGGCCTGTCAGCCACATTGCCATTGCCCTGTCTGCTTTGTGAAAAGTATAAAAAGCTAGTAAAGAGATACGGTTGATATCTGTGAGGAATAGGTAAGACCAACACAAGGATATTCGTTCAGCACGGACATGCTAAGACCAAAGGCTTAGGACTTGGCCAAAGTGACTGAAATCTGAACTACTCTATTTTCCAGCTGTGAGGCAAATTTCTTAACCTGGTTAAGCCTCGTTCTTCATATAATCATTTGGGATAATAACAATTTATAGATATACTTCAAGTCCAAATGAAATGATGTTAATGATGTCCTTGGTTCTAAAATAAGCTATTATTATTTTAGGGCTTTTAGGATAACTGGATAGACAGTAGGCTTAATTCACTGAGACCTAAAAAGAAGAACAAGAAGAATGAATTTTGAGGGGGTTGATATTGTAATTTATAAGAAATATATATTTGGTCTTCGTTTCTGATACAGAGCTTCTAAAACCCTTGGAATTTCCTTGGTGATAAGAGTGGCAAAGACTTGTTGTGTTAATGAGGTGACTTTTGGATCCCACCTAATGGTGAATGTTGATTTGGAGGAGAATCAACCAAGGGATCAAACTTTCAGTCCCCCCTCTCCCACCTTCTTGGAAGAGAGAGGAGCTGGAGAATGAATTCAATCACCAATGGCCCATGATTTAATCAACCGTGCTATTATAATGAAGCCTCCATAAAACCCCAAGGGGCAGGGTTTGGCGAGCTTCCATGTTGGTGAACACGTGGAGATTCAGGGAGAGTAGAGTGCTAAGAGAAAGCATGGAGGCTCAGTGTCCTTTCCCCATACCTTGCCCTACGCATCTCTTCCATCTTGCTGTTCCTAAGTTATATCTTTCTTTTTAAATCTTTATTTTTAAAATTTTTTTAATTTAAATTCAATTAGCCAATATAAAGTACATACTTAGTTTCAGCAGCAGTGTTCAATAATTTATCAGTTGCATATAACACCCAATGCTCATCACATCTCTTTTTTTTTAATAAACTAGTAATCTGGTAAGTAAAATATTTCTCTGAGTTCTCTAAGCCTCTCAAGCGAATTAATTGAACCTAAGGAAACACACAGTAATAAGAAAAAGGCAAAATATACAATCCCTGGATTATTGCTATCTGTAATAGCTGAAACAAAAGTGAAAGAAAGTGCTAGGTTGGGCCTTGATGCTAAATGAAGGTAAGATCTGGGCCAATCTGAACTTTGGCCATGAGCCTCAAAGCTGCCTAGAAAGGGGAAATTGTACAGGGACAGCAGAAAGTACCTCAAAGACGTCTGGTCACCAAGAAGATAATAAATGTGGGGGAAAGGCAAAACCAAGACACTGTTGAAACAAGGGGATCTAGTAGGAAGGTGTTGTTTCGTTTTGTGGCTCAGTATCACCAGCTTCCTGAGAAACCTTTACTGAGATGAATTTTAGGAGTGACTACTTTGGAAGGAGTGTCTGATTTTGAAAGCCGCAGAGTGAGAGCGTATTTGGGTTGATGGAGGACCGACAGCTCACTGTGGAATAGTCATAAATGGCTGTATGTGTTCCTGAGGGAACAGCCAGCCTGACTGGATAAAAGCTATCGTAAGGTCCTTTTACCCTGAGAAGGGGAACTGTCTGTCCTGAATGCCAAACAGAACACCCCAGATCAAACAGCTGGTACGCTTTGTATGCCAGCCATGTGGGTCTGGCTTTAGGATGATCAAATATGGCTCATTAGCCAGGCCATTGTAAACGCTATGGTTAAGGAAGCTCCTTTACATGGACACCCCGTACAACTTGATGGTTGCAAAACCAAAAAATAGTTCTGGAAGCTTTATGGAATTTGCTGTTTCAGCTTGCCTTCAAGGGTCTTACACATGTTAACAAAAACATCCAGTTAATTAACAAAAGAATGGGAAGAGGCAGAGGGGAGAGTCAAGAGACTTGTCCAAGCAAGGTGGAAATTTCTAAACAGTTATTAACAAATAAAGAAAGAGGAAGCAGAGAGGGAAGAGTCACGGGACTTGTCCCGGCAGGGCAGAAATCTTTAGATGCTTATTAAGGAATGGAATGAATAAAATGAACATTGATGGGGTTAAAACAAAGGTATTAATACAGCACAAACTAAAGTTGGGTCGATCAAAGGATCCTTATTGTTCCCCCAACATTAAAGGACCCCAAACAAGTCTGCTCTATTTTGAGAAATTTAAATAGCCAGAAGTAGAGATTTTCATGAAACACTTGCCCAACAATCTTTTGTGGCAGTAGTTAGATTAATCAGGTTAAAGATTGGCAAAAGAGCCAGGCTTTCTTAGTTCCAACCCTTACTTGGGGACACAAAGCCTTTTGCACAAGTGTGTGTCACATGGTCACTGGGTGGCAAAGTTTCCAGCATGCTTTGATATGTGAATCCCATGAAGTGGTACCAAAATCCATTGCTGCAGTTCTCACTTGGGCTACAATTAAATCAAAAGGAAAAAAAATGTAATGTTTGATAGGATTATAAAAGTCGGAATGATTAAGCAGGTTTTATGTGAAGAAGTTGTGTCTCCTTTACCTGCATGTTTTATGGGAATGGGTATTTACACCTGGCCCCGGGGAACACGTCCCCCACCTAGTATTATAAAATCAAAACCTGTTGATGACGTCCAAAGAAAGCTACAGTTAGGAATGTAATGGCTAATAAAATCAAGGTTAAATTAAGATTTGTTTGAACAGATTTTATGTGAAATGGTTGCTTCTTTCTTCACCTGATTGTATTTGGGGGGTAGACATTGTGTCTGACGGGAGAATGTTTCTGTACCTAGAATTGTAAAACAGAAGGCATGTAAATCTGCCCTTCATGCAATACTAATGGAACAACGCTAAATGAGGACCAGTATGATTTTCTGAGCCCACATGGTCTGAAATAGAACCTAGAATGCTGGTAAAGACACATTCTCTGTACAGTAGCCTACTTGGAGTATTGCCTGGGGCTTAGAGCAAAAGTTATATCCTTTTATAATAAATCAGCAATCTAATAAGTAAAATGTTCCCCTGAGTTCTGTGAGCCACTCTAGCAAATTAATGGAACTCAAGGAGGGGGTCATGGGAACCTTTACTTTATAGCCAGTAGGTTGGAAGTACAGGGAATAAGCTGGGCTTGTGACAGGCTTCTAAAGGGAGTGGTGGGGGCAGTCTTGTAAAATTGAGCCCTCAACCTGTGGAATCTGACACTATCTCCAGGTAAATCGT
Source organism: Ursus americanus (assembly GCF_024610735.1). Classification (NCBI taxonomy): domain Eukaryota; kingdom Metazoa; phylum Chordata; class Mammalia; order Carnivora; family Ursidae; genus Ursus; species Ursus americanus. Next base: position 43,324,659 of record NC_142139.1, on the reverse strand, counting down.
CAGAATTGATTTGAATTCTAGGATACCCAGCCTGTGTCAAAGAATTGCTTCTTGGAGTGGTCAACCTACCACTCCACCACGGCTTTGGAGTTGGTACTAGACCCTATTGAATATTGTCAAAGCTTTGTAAAAATTATTATTCAGGGGATGTGTGGAGACGGATCTCATTTGTAACCTGGCATTTGAGTTCAGCAAATTAGGGCAAGGAAGTGACAAAGAGTCCTGATGATTATGCAAATCACCAGTACACTGTGCCTTGCCCCCTTCCCCCAGGGTGGTCACCTCCAAAGTCTAACCAGCTTATCTCTAGAGCCTTCAATGTTGGGAGGGGAAAACTGCTTATCACTGGTATTCAGAAGGCGGTTCAGGGTAATGCTCAGCACACCTGACAATTGGTACTCAGACAAAACATACATAGGTCACCTTGCTAAGGCCTTCATATAAGTCTTGAAGTGATTTGCTGAGATGACAAGCACAGAAAGGCATGTAACAGACAGAAAGTTGTCCTATCACATAATATCTGAATAAGGATGACAAATGAGACTCCGAAACTTCTGAATACCATTATTTTTAAAAAGGAAAGGAGGATAGAGAAGACTTCTATTATGACAAAGAAGGAATTGGTAAAGCTAATAACTTTGGAGCTGCCAATACAATGACACAGTATCATCTTCTTGGAGTTACATAAACAGTGGCTAAAGATGGAGGGGATAGTCTCTTTCCCTTGACCCCAGAAAGCAAATACCAGAAGAAAACTGACACTCTTTGGTAAGAGATATGGAGTAGAGAGTATGGTTGTTGGGATAGAACAAACCGTGTATGCCTAAAGTTTGAAGGAAGATGACATACATAAAAAACACCTCTAACTTGGAATGGTTGAAGGACTGTGAAGAAATTAATTGAATAGGATGTTTAAACACTTTGAAAGTGATCAGATTATAAAGAGCTATGTATATCATATTAAGTAATTTGCTTTTGTTGCCTTACTTTTGTGTCATATTTAAGACTTTATTGCCTAGGCCAGTGTTATACAAAGCTTTTCCCCTATGTTTTCTTCTAAGAGCTTCATATTTTCAGGTCTTACATTTAAGTCTTTAGTTCATACAGAGTTTTTTTTTGTGTGTGTGTGTGTGTGTATGGTGTAAGAAAACGGTCCAACTTTTTTCTTTTTTCTTTTTTTTCCATGTGGATATCTGGTTTTCCCAGCACCATTTGTTGAGGACACCACCTTTTCCCCATTACGCATTCTTGGCACTCTTGGGAAGGTCAGTTCATTGTATATGCATGGGTTAATCTCTGGGTTTCTATTCTGTTCCATTGATCTATATACTTGCCTTCTTATCAGTATCATATTGTTTTAATTAGCGTAGCTTTGTAATATATTTTGAAACCAGGAAGTGTGGTGCCTCTAGCTTTACTCTTCTTGTTCGAGATTGTTTTGACTATTTAGGGTCCTTTGTGGTTCCATGTGAATTTTAGAATTGTTTTTCCTATTTCTGTAAAAAATGTTATTGTGATTTAGATAGGGATTGCACAGAATCTGTAGATTGATCACACTAGTATTATGGATATTTTAACAATAAGTCGTTCAATTCATGAACACAAAATATTCTTCCATTTCTTCTGTCTTTAATTTTGTTCATCAATGATCTGTAGTTTTCAGTGTACACGTGTTTCATCTCTTCAGTTAAGTTTATACCTAAGTATTTTATTCTTTGGTGATGCTATCATAAGTGGATGGTTTTTTAAATTTCTTTTTCAAATAATTCATTTTTAGTGTATGGAAACACAACTGATTTTTTTGTATGCTGATTTTGTATCTTGCAACTTTAATGAATTCATTTATTTATTCTAACAGTTTTTTTGTAGAGTTTCTAGGATCCAGCAATACCATTCTTGGATATTTATTCAAAAGAATTGAAATCAGGATCTTGAAGAGATCCTTTGCTTACACAGGGCTAAATTTGAGTGAATCAATTTTGGGACTTAATCTGGTTACTTTAACATTATCTTGGCAAAGTATGAAACATGCATTAGAGTAGGGCAAGGCTGGAAAAAAGATCCCCTTAGGATGGAGTTTCAGTGCTCCTCACCTAAGCAAAATTGAAGCAGAGGGTTAGTGATGAAGATAGATGGACTCTTGGAAGGCTTTTTATTGTAGACAATGGGAGAATCCAAGATAACTCTATATTCTGAGCTCAGAGTTGAATGCCAGTACTTAAACACTGTAGTAAGTACAACCAAGAGGAAAAGACTTGTGAAGGAAGATAGAGTTTTTAATTTCTTGAGAGCAAGAAGAAAAGGTTGACAAAATTTAGAAAATCTCTCGGCCACCTCTGGGTATCTTGTACCAGTTTGTATCTTTAGTGCCTATCACAGGCCATTACACTTAGCTGAGGTTGATTAGTCATTTCATAATCAAGTCTGACAAAGCTGGTTATTTGAAGCTAGATTGCCATTAGTTAGAACCTGATAGAAAATGGTTAACTTTGAAGGCATGGTTTCTAGCCATTTCATGTGTGAAGTTTCCTTCATATGATCTAAATAAAATTATGGATCTCACTGGAGTGAAATTATGCTTTTGGAATGTGTTGATAAAATGCCTAATGACAAAATGCGACCCTGAATCTTTATTAGCCAAAACAGAATCTCATACATTTAAAATAGAAGACTGCATTTGTGTATGCAATGCATTATTTGTTATTTATTCAATCAACAAAGATTAGTGTACATATGGAGTCACAGACCTCTTGAAATAACTCCAAGGACCCAAGAGCCTTCAGCACACCATGTGGTGCTTGATTGTTTTGGTTTAATTATCACATTGTAGAAATTAAAGCAGGAAAATCTTAGGAAGTCAGATAGAACCATCTAACTTCTAATGATTGAAATGCTCTATAAACTTCAAATCCAGTCCCTTTTAAAATTTTTTAATCAATGTAATTTTGACATTCCATTGAGAAGAATGTTGTTCCTTATAAAAACCCATATAAGAGATCCTGATAATCCAGAGTTTTCTTGGCTCCAGGATAAATCTCTGTTACAGTGATTTTCTCTTTACCCCATTTTAGCATTTTATTGATCTCTGGGTTTACTTGTTTTCAGTGACTTACACTGTAAAATGATCTGATCTCAACACCATGCTCAATCTGGGCTACATATATTTCCATACAATTTTAATTTTCTTTCGTTACTATAAGCATAAAGTTTTTAAATCCTTGAACTATTTATGGAAGACTCACTTTCTCATTAGCAAGTCCTCATTAATCCTATAAACTGGTGCTGATGCCTATTTAGTACATAAAATATTATTTCTCTAACTTAACAATTAACTGGAGCTGCCCAAAATGTGTTACTAGATAGTGTCACAGAGATATTTGGGTCGATAGATAGCATAATTACAAAAAAAAAAAAGCGATTTCTAATTCAGCTACTAAGTACACATATTAACCTGCCCCTCCCGATGCTACTTAATCTTTAAATTCACTACCATATAACAAATTCTGAATAAAATCCTTGTTAAAAACACACCATATTTGATAGTCTATTGTTCGGTACCTTTTTCACATGTAGAAGTAGAGCATATGTGATTTATAAAGCCAATGTTATTAAATAAACAATTTTTTCCTGATGGTTCTAGTGGGACAGCTGTGACAGCACCTTGATGATCTGGATAACATGAGTCTTGCTATATCACTGACCTTTACAATCCAGGTTATAGCAACCTTCATTCTGCAAGAAATTCTATTAAATAAGTTTGTGCTTGTATTTCAGGAAATGTTTACAAATATCAGACTCCTTTTAGGGAATATATGAAACAACATAAATTAGTTACTTTGGTGAAATTAATGCAATTAAAAACATTAGAAAAAAATTGCTTATTTCATTCCATTGGCTTTATAAATCATGTATCCCTACTTTTACTTGAGCTTTCCAGATCATTGAGATGCTGTCTTGTTTGAAAGTACAGCATCCTTTCTTGATTAAAACTCTCCACAGTGTAGGGATAGAGGGAACATACCTCAATATCATAAAAGCCATCCACGAAGAGCAGACAACAAATATCATTCTCAATGGGGAAAAACTGAGAGCTTTACCTCTAGGGTCAGGAGCATGGTAGGGATGTCCACTATCACCAGTGCTGTTCAACATGGTACTAGAAGTCCTAGCTTCAGCAATCAGACAACAAAAAGAAATTAGAAGGCATCAGAATCAGTAAGGAAGAAGTCAAACCTTCATTCTTCACAGATGACACGATACTCTATGTGGAAAACCCAAAAGACTCCATCTCAAAATTGCTAGAACTCATGCAGGAATTCAGCCAAGTGGCAGGATATAAAATCAATGCACAGAACTCAGTTGCATTTCTATACACTAACAATGAGACAGAAGAAAGAGAAATTAAGGAGTCGATCCCATTTACAATTGCACCCAAAACATAAGATACCTAGGAATAAACCTAACCAAAGAGGCAAAGGATCTGTACTCAGAAAACTATAGAGCACTCATAAAGAAATTGAGGAAAACACAAAGAAATGGAAAAGTGTTCCACGCTCATGGATTGGAAGAGCAAATATTGTTAAAATGCCTATGCTACCTAGAGCAATCTACACGTTCAATTCAATCCCTATCAAAATACCATCAACTTTTTTCACAGAGCTGGAACAAACAATCCTAAAATTATATGCAACCATAAAAGGCCCCAAATAGTGAAAGCAATGTTGAAAAAGAAAACCAAAGCTGATGGCATCACAATTCCGGACTTCAAGCTCTATTACAAAGCTGTAAACATCAAGACAGTATGGTCCTGGCATAAAAACAGACACATAAATCAATGGAACAGAACAGAGAACCCAGAAGTGGACCCTCAACTCTCTGGTCAACTAATCTCAGACAAAGCAGGAAAGACTACCCAATGGAAAAAAGACAGTCTCTTCGACAAATGATGTTGAGAAAATTGAACAGCCGCATGCAGAAACTGGACCATTTCCTTACACCATGCGCAAAAATAGACTCAAAAACGATGAAAGATCTAAATGTGAGACAAGAATCCATCAAAATCCTAGAGAAGAACACAGGCAGCAACCTCTGTGACTTCTGCCACAGCAACTTCTTGTTAGATACTTCTCCAAAGGCAAGGGAAATGAAAGCAGAAATGAACTATTGGGACTTCATCAAGATAAAAAGCTTTTGCACAGCAAAGGAAGCAGCTGACAAAACCAAAAGACAACTGACAGAATGGGAGAAGATATTTGCAAATGGCTTACCAGATAAAGGGCTTGTATCCGAAGATCTAAAAAGAACTTACCAAACACAACACCCAAAGAACAAATAATCCAATCAAGAAATGGGCAGAAGACATGAACAGACATTTCTCCAAGGAAGACACAAATGGCCAACAGACACATGAAAAAATGTTTAACATCACTTGGCATCAGGGAAATACAAATCAAACCCACAAGACAATACCACCTCACACCAGTCAGAATGGCTAAATTTAACAAGTCAGGAAATGACAGATGTTGGTGAGGATGTGGAAAAAGGGCAACACCCTTACACTATTGGTGGGAATGTAAGCTGGTGCAGCCACTCTTGAAAACAGTATGGAGGTTCCTCAAAAAGTTGAAAATAGAGCTACCCTATGACTCAGCAATTGCACTACTGTGTATTTACTCCAGAGATACAAATGTAATGATCTGAAGGGGCACCTGCACCCCAATGTTTATAGCAACAATGTCCGCAATAACCAAACCATGGAAAAAGCCCAGATGTCCATTCACAGATGAGTGGCTAAAGGAGAGATGGTATATATACACAATGGAATACTACTCAGCCATCGAAAAATGAAATCTTGCCATTTACAATGACATGGATGGAACTAGAGGGTATTATGCTAGCAAAATAGGTCAATCAGAGAAAGACAATTATCATATGATCTCATTGATATGTGGAATTTAAGAAATAAAACAGAGGCTCATGGGGAAGAAAGGAAAAAATAAAACAAGATGAAACCAGAGAGGGAGACAAACCATAAGAGCCTCTTAATCATAGGAAACAAACTGAGGGTTGGTAGAAGGGAGGGGATGGGGGGATGGAGTAACTGGGTGATAGACTTAAGGAGGGCATGTGATGTAATGAGCACTGGGTATTATATAAGTCTGATGAATCACTGACCTCTACCTCTGAAACCAATAATACATTATATGTTTATTAATTGAATTTAAATTAAAACAATGAAAAAAATAAAACATTAAAATTAAAAACAAAAACAAAACAAAAAGATGCTGTATTGTTTGGACAGCATTGCCAGCATCCTCTTGCCCATGTTAGGATTCTGGGCACCCAGGGAAGCTGTGCTACACCTGCTCCTGTTCTGTTGTATCTTTGGCTAAATAAAGTTGTAATGTAGTCTCTATGTATATATGTTTCCTTCCCAGAAATCTATAACCTACTGAAAAGCCTAATTATGCCTATACGGTTACAAAATTCATTCTCTATCATTGATTTGAAATCCCACATTTATCAAATATTAAATGTAATAAGGTCTTTCACTGGACCCTCTACCAGTTCCACTGATACCTCAGCCTATTAATTTGTTAATGTATAATAGTTTTAAATAGTATAGCTTCATTCAGTATTTGATATCTGATGGGAAAAGGCTTTTGTTATTCTTTTTCATAAAATTTCAGGTTACTAATGTTTCATTTTCCAAATGAAATTTAAAATTGTTGTTATCAAGGTCCTCCAATCTAACTGGAATTTAAGGAGAATTAATATCCTTATAGTTTTGAGTATTTTTCCATATGAGTAAAATATATCTTTATTTAACAATTTATTCAATTCCTCCTGTAGAATTTTCAAACGTTCTTCATATAGTTTCTGTATATTTGTCATTTAACATATTAATAGGCTATTTGTTTTTGAAAAATAAAATAATTACATTATTTTATTATTATATTGTATTATTGTTACATTTAGCAAAGTTACTAGGTTTTTGTATTAAATCTGTACCAAACAACTGTTTGGCTCTTCTTTTTTTATGTTGAATCTCTGGGGTTTATGAATATAATCATACCATCTACAAATAAAACTATTTTTTGCTGTTCTTTTTCATTGTCTACTTGGTTTTACCTTTTCTTGGCTAATTTCATAGTTAATACATTCAGAATAATGTTAAAATTAGTGTTCTTCCATGTCTTATTCCTAATCATAATGAAAATATTTTTAGCGTCATATGGTTAGGCACAATCCTGGAATTTTATTTGAAATAAAGATTTAAAATTTTTTAAGCATATGTATTCTAAATGCTAAAATCCATTCAAATCCTGCAGTACATTAGAATAATAATAATGCACCATGACCAAACGGCATTTTTCCAGACATGTTTCTAAATTGGAAAACTTTAATATTAACATTGTAGAACACTAATATCCAAGGAGAATACCCATGATGATATCATAGCAGATGCTAGAAAGGCACCTAATAAAATTGCACAAATATTCTTAATTTTTCAAAATTTCAAATATTTGTAACCAATGTTGTGCTAGCTTTGAAAAAAGAAAAAATATGAAGGCTCTTCTTTTGTTCATTGTATCATGAAGACTTGTTTGAATTTACTTGTGAAACCATCTGGGGCCTTGGCAGGAATGAGATTCACAATCAGTAGGGCAAGGACACTGGTGAATCAGAATGGACACAGGCTTATACTCTATAACTATAGGGACACATCTACGGGATAAAAGCATAAAAGCTTTTCTGGGTGGGTGGAGGGTAGAGAACGGCTCTCTGTTAACTCCCTCAGATTTTTTTCCCCCTTTGGCCTATTGATTTGTGTCTGGATCTTATATCATTATTGAGGTAAATATTGGCAATGAATATTTGCTAGAGTACCATCCTTTCCCTTTTCTCAAATTTATTTGCATGAAGTATTGCATGAAAAGTATTCTTGGAAAGTTATTTTAAAATAAGAATATCTATTATGCCTTCTAATTGAGGTTTTAGCCAAAGATCATTTCTTGATGCTATTTGTTATTTTTGCTTTTTTCTATTAATTTTATTCTGTCATCATCATCATCATCATCATCATCATCATCATCATCACCACCATCATCATCTTCATTCTGGTAACTTAGGTTTAATTTTTTTCTAATTTCTTGATTTGAATTCTTAGATTACCTATCTTCATTTTTTCTTTCTATTTTCTGTTACTATATGTATTTAAAATTTTTAATTTTAATTAATTCAGAAAAATCTAGAAAGTACACATGAGATACATGACTAAAACATTCAGCAGTTATAGATAGCTACCTTTATTTTGAGAGATACTACCCAGATAATCTTTTTACACTCATCTAAACTTATAGGTAGGTGTGATCATATCAAAATACTGTTTTGTAACCAGAAATTTTCCTTAACAATCAAATAATAAACACTTTATGTTGGGACACACATGCACACATACCCCATAATAATCATCATTATCATCCTTTTTGGTGACTCCAGATAATTTTAACTACACTCCTCACGTGAACAAGGAATTACTTTCAAGCTTTCACCTTCATTTAAAAAAATACATGGATCTTTATGATTGAATCATTTTCCTATCTCCTTACTTTTTCTTTTCCAACCCTATTCCTATAGCTAAAAATATTAATAATCTAGTTATATCTTGAAATGCATATTTGAAAGTATTTGTCTGCATTTGCTTTAGACATCTCTCAGTTAACAACACATCATGGAAATTCTTACAGTTCATCAGTTACATATAAACACATTTTAGTTAATAGCTGCATAATATACCATGGCTGACTGTATTATAATCTATTCGACCATTTTTCCTAATTATGGATATTATTCTGTTTCCAGTTTTTGGCCACTTCAAATATATTTTCATGTAGCCTTCTATAATGCTGCTTTTTCCCTACAGAACAGATTCTCAAAAGTGGGTTGCTCATTCAAATTTTGTGTTTATATTAAATTTTAATAGCAATTGCTAGGTTGCTTTCCCAAATGATTGTAGCAATTGGCGTGTCCTTCATCAATGTAAGATGTGCCTAGTTTTCTTAATCTCACCAGCATTGAATGCTGGCAGCTTTGAAACATTTTTACTGCTGGGTGAAATTTAACCGTAGGCACATTCAATCCAGCAACAACACATAAAAGCATTCCAGAAGCCCCCCTTTTGCCTCCTTCCAGTAAACTACCTCACCACCAAGGTAGCCATTATCTTGACTTCTAACAATACAGATTCATTTTGACTATTTATTAGCTTTGTAGAAAGTAATTATATGGTATGTAATCCATTGTGTTTGGCTTCTTATGCTACTGTAATATTTGTGAAATTCATTCCTGTTGTTACATGTAGCAAGAGTTTATTCCTTCTGACACAAGGAAATTTTGGGAATGATGGATGTGTTTATTACTGATTGTAGTGATGGTAGCATGAGTGTATGTATATGTCCAAATTCATCAAATTATATACATAAAATATAAGCAGTTTTGTGTATCAATCATACCTCAATAAAGCTGAAAAATTGCTCTCTAGTCCTTCATTCCAGAATATAAAACTATTTTATGTAATCCACTGTCATTGTACTTAGGTTACATCTCAGCTTTCAGCTATTATAAATGGTCCATGTGAGCGTATATCATTCCTGTGCACGTGTATCAGTAAACATACACATACACTTCTTTAGGGCACATGAGGAGATATGAAATTGCTTCGTAATAGAGTAGTACTAATCAGCTGTGGTAGACATTGCCAAACAGTGTTTTTGAGTGGCTGGACCAATTTACATCCCCATTCATGTGAGTTGCTCTAAGTCCTCCAATTAACATTGGCATTTTCTTTCTCTTCATTTTAGCTATTTGTGATGTGTACCAGTACCACATTGTTTAAATTTTATTTCCTTTGTCTTTCATGGTGGGTATTCACCATCAGAGCTTTAAAATTGATATTTTTTTCTAAGATTTTATTTATTATTTATTTGCCGGAGAGAGAGAGAGAGTGACAGAGAGGACAAGCAGGGGGAGCAGCAGCAGAGGGAGAAGCAGGCTCTCCACTGAGCTGGGAGCCTGACGCGGTACTTGATCCCAGGACCCTGGAATCATGACCTGAGCCAAAGTCAGATGCTTCACCAACTGAGCCGCCCAGGCATCCCTTAAACTGATAAATTAAGAGATAGTGATATGAAAACACCGGAAGTCTTAGGATCAGAATATAAATCTTAGAAAATATCAAAAATATAGCACATGTATGACCACCCCTGTCACCATCACAAACTACAACCTCAACCACCAAATCAAGGGAAGCATGGATGTTATAGTTATAGTAAAAAACAAAGAGCACATTCAATGTAGGAAAATGTGTAACATAGCAGAATTAATGAGTTAGCATATCCGCAAATCAATTGATATAAAAGTGATAAACTCAATTAAAAATAATGAGACTTATATGGGATTAAAATCAAATCCCAATCATATGCTGTATAAAATAAACATGTTTCAAAGAGCAAAATAGAGATATTAAAAGTAAAAAAGATGGGCAAAGATGTAACAAGAAAATGCAAATTAAATGAAAACAAATTTTGTAATATTATGACCAGATAAATCAAATTCAAGGCAAAAATAGAGATTCAACTGTCATGGGGTGGGGGGGTGCACAAAGTAAAGTAATATCAAAATTAATTTTGAAAATTCTATAAAATATTCAAGAGCTCTAGATAAAAATTAGTCATAAAATGTTCACAGGAAATTTTTGATTTTATTCTCTCAATCAGTGAGATATAAAGTAGGTGAAATAACAAGTAGAAGATGAAAATTACATACTTCATAATATTGATTTTTTTATCAGAAATGAGTATTCTATTTAGTTACATGTTTTACATGTGTCTGTTAAGATGATTTTTTTTAGTTTGTTGATATAGTAAATAACATTTATTGATTATCTAGAGTGAAATTAAACAAACCCCACCAGATTATGATGTATTTTCTTTTTTATAAATTATCGGATACTATTGCTAAAGCTTTGTTTAGAATATTTTTATCTAACCTCATGAAGGATATTAATCTGTAGTTTTCTTTTAAAAGACTTATTCTTACTCCTGCCTTCCATCTTCTCCCACTACCACATTTTGGCTAGTTTAATTATTATTAAACCTTCATATTATTTTTTAGTGTAACACAAAGACACCATCGACATCCCTGTTATACCACAGATAATTGTTGAAAAATCATACTCCTGAGCCCAGACCAAAAACCTGAGTCAGAATCTGTTGAAATAAGATCTGAGAATAAGCACTTAAAGAAAGCATTGGAGAGTTTTACACACTAAAATTTGATCATATTTATTGTATTTTTATTTATTGATTTAATTATTATATTTGAACTTTTATAGGTTGATTTAGAAGCTTTTGAAGGCATCAATTGAGGTACTATTATAATAAAATTAATTAGTGCACTTCCAGTTTCTCCTACTTTGCCTTCACATTCTCTCCCAGGTTTTTTTTTTTATCATAGAATTGCATCTATATTGACAAGAGTTATAATATTTGCATTCTGGGCTCTAATCATAGCTTTTATATTTTGTAGAATTGCTTCTGTATTTAGAATTGTTTAATATCATACAGTTAGGTCTTGCTTTAATATCCAATCTGACAATCTCTGCCTTTTAGACTGGAGTGTTCAGATTATTTACATTTAACATGATTGCTGATGAGATTAGATGGAAGTTATTTTGCTATTTGCTTTCTTTTTCCCATATGTTTTTGTTTCTCTTTTTCTATCTTTGTCATCTTTTGGATACTTGAGTATTTTTGTGAATCCATATTATCTCCTTTGTTGGATTATTATCTATAACTTTTGAAAAATTTTTAGCCATTGTAGCAAATATGTCTTCTTTCCTCCATTCTTTTGCTGACTCCAATTACACATATGTAAGGCCACTTGAAGTTGTCCCACTGATCACTGTTCTTTACATTTTTCTAATTTCTTTTTGTGTTTCCTTTTGGATAATTTTTATTGCTATATCTTCAGGTCACTAATGTTTTCTGCTGCAATTCCTAATTGGCCTTCTATTATCTCAGACATTGTAATTTTCATCTCTGGAAATTTGGTTTGAATAATTTTTTATACTTTCACATCTTTCTTTTTTTTTTTTTTATACTTTCACATCTTTCAACCAAAATATTGAGTATATCAAATACATATAAGTGTTTTAATGTCTTTATCTGCTAATTCTAATACCTATGTCAATTCTGGGTCAATCTAGTTTGATTTATTTTTCCTCTTATTATGGGTAGCAATGCTTTTTACATGCTTGCTTTTTATATGCCCAGCAATCTTGATCAGAAGAAAGAATTTGTTAGTTTTACCCTGTGGAGTACTGTATATATTTTGTATAGCTAATAACATTTTTGAGCTGCATTTTGTAATGCAGTTAAGCTATTTGGAAATACTTTGGTCCTTTCAGGTTTTGCTTTTAAGATTTCTTGACAAGAAGCAGAAAAGAATTTTGTTAATGATTCCTCACCACTGTGGCAAGAGCATTCTGGGTACTCTACCCAATGCCCAGTGAATTACGAGGTTTTTCAGTATAGCTGAAATATACTTTTTCTACCCTTGCATGTTCTCTGGATACTATACTTCTAATACTCTAAGGTAACTTTTTTCTACAATCTTGGATATTTTCTTAACATACAGGCAGCTCCATACTTCAATAAATATTCAAAGGAAACCCTCTGTGGATCTCTGTAGGTCTTTTCTGTAAAACTTTTTTCTTTTTTATACTCTGACCTGCAAATTCAATCCTCCTTTTTCTCCTCCAACTTCCAACTTTATTTCCTGAATTCAAGGATTCTGCTGGACTCTATCTGTATTTCCTCTCTATGTGCTAAACCCTGGGGACTTTTTAAGGACAATAATCAGGGACAATTTTAGTACTAATCTTAAGGTTTTCTCCCCTATCTCTCAGGGATTATTATCTAATGTGTAGTGTAAACAATTGAAATCATATAGAATATATATTTTTGATAACTAAGGTATTACATTAGAAATTAACAGTGATAATATGTCCAGAAGAGTTCCAAATATTTGAAGATTAAGACTTCCCCAGATCCACAGGTCCAGAAGAAATCATAAAAGAATATTCTAACTGAACAATGAAAATACTACATACCAAAATTTAGAAGGGGAATATAGCTAAAAGGGATTTAAAGGAAAACTTGTATATGTAAAAGTTTACTTAAAAATAAGACATAAAACAATTAATTTAAGGTTTAGTTTTGAGAAGGCAGAAAAAATTCCAATTAAACTCAAAACAAATACAAGAAATAATAAAATAATTGCATATATCAATGAAAATAGAAATATGAAAACAATACAAAAAACTATCAAAGCCAAAGTTTAAGTTTTTGAAAAGAATAATAAAATTAGTAAACCCTTAACAGAAATAATCAAGGAGAAGGAAGAGAGAAACCTAATTATCAAAATCAAGAATTAAAGAAAGGATGTCAATATACATCTAACAGAAATTAAAAGGTTAAGGGAATATTACAATCAATTTAATGTAAAAAAAATTCAACAGCTTACATGAAAGGAACAAATTCCTTGAAAGATATCATATACTGAAAACAATCTAAGAAAAAAAGGGAAAATAAGTACAGTCCGATATTTACTATAGACATCGACTTTGAAATTTAAAGAAAAGAAAACCTTCCCACAAGGAAAACTCTAAGCCCAGATGTTTCCATTGGTGAATTCTATCAAACAGCTAAGAAAGAAATAATATTAATCCCATGTGAACTTCTTCATAAAATAGAAGAGAAGGAACCACTATCCAAAATATGAGATCACCTTAGTACTGATATGCAAACTTGACAGAGTTTACAAGAAAATAATTATATAGAACAATATTCCTTATGAACATAGATGCAAAAACCTTCAACAAAGTATTAGCTTATACCAGGAATGTAAGGTTGGTTTCACATTTAAAATTCAATCAATATAATTCATAACATGAAAATACAAAAGTATCTCGTTAGATGCAGAAAAATTATTTGAGAAAATTCAAAACTCATACATATTTTTTTTAAAAAGAACTTTAACAAACTACAATTAGAAGATAACTTTCTTAACCTGGTAAAAGTTACCCACAAAAAAACCTATGGTTATCATACTTTTTTTTTTAAAAGATTTTATTTATTTATTTGATAGAGAGAGATAGCCAGTGAGAGAGGGAGCACAGGCAGGGAGAGTGGGAGAGGAAGAAGCAGGTTCCCAGTGGAGGAGCCTGATGTGGGGCTCGATCCCAGGACTCTGGGATGACACCCTGAGCCAAAGGCAGACGGCTTAACGACTGAGCCACCCAGGCGCCCCTATGGTTATCATACTTAATGGGTAAGTATCAAATGTTTCCACCCCAACCACCATCCCTAGAGGTTGAAAACAAATCAAAGATACTCACTATCACCCCATCTATTCACCATTTTACTAAAGTCCTACTCAGTGCAGTAATACAAGATAATGAAATAAATAGCACTAAGATTTGGCAAGAAGAATAAAAACTATCTTCATTCATAAAGGGCATAATTGTTTACACAGAAACCCTTGAAAAACATTGCTATACTTAATAAGTGAAGTTTTAAGGTCAAAAAACAAAAATTAATTGTATCCTAGCAATGCCTAGTTGGGACATCACACTAAAAACAATTCCAATTTTAACAGCATCTAAAAGCCTAAAATACTTAATTTAACAAAAGATATTTTAGTCGGCTATGCCAAAAAGAATAAAATATTAAGAGAAATTAAAGAATACAAATTAATGAAGAGATACACCATGTTCAGGTATTAAAAGACAATATTGTTAAGACATCATTTCTCCTTAACTTGATCTATGTAGCTAATATAAGCTTAATCATAATGCCAGAATATTTTTCTACAGAAATAGACAGGCCAGTTCTAAATTTCGTATGCAAACACAAAGACCCGAGAATAACCAAACTAATATTGCAAAAGAAGAACAAATTTGGCAGGCACAATTACCAGATTTTTAAGATATACAGAGATCGGGAGAGTGTGATATTGATGTAAGGATAAACAAAAAGTTCCAAACATAAACAGTCAGCTGATATTTAGCAAAGATTTCAGGACAATTCCCTGTGCGAAATGAAGCTTTTTAAATGATTGGTGTCGGGAGAATTGAATAAGCATAAACAAAATTAAATAAACCCAAATATAAACATTAATTGAGACAAATCATAGATGTGAAGGGCAAAACTATAGCACTGCTAGGAAAACACAGAATATCTTTCTGGTCTAGGGGTAGACAAAGATCTCTCAGAGAGGATAAAATAAAGTACTAATTTTAAAAGAAAAAAATGATAAATTGAACTTGATCAAAATTAAGAAATTTTTTCACAGTTTGGGAAAAATCATTTGCAATACATGTATCTGGCAGAATATATACAAATTATATACGTGTGTGTGTATAATGTATATGTATGTATATAATATACTGTACATATGTATATAACATAATGTATATATGTGTATATTAAAAAAAGATAATACATCAAACTCATGGGAGAGTTATACCAGGAATGTAAGGTTAGTTTCACATTAAATATAATATACACATATATACACACACATGCAATTTATAGAGACCCACTATAACCCAATAAAAAACAACAACAGCAAAGACTATTAAATCCAATTTTACATAATGGGTAATTGATTTAAACAGACACTTCTCTAAAGAAGACATATGAATGATGAATAAGCATATCAAGAGGTGATCAACATCATTAGTCATCAGAGAAATGCAAATCAAAAGCACAATAGGATTTCTACTGCAATGGAAAAAATTAGAAACGGTAACAACACCAAATGTTACAAAGTGTGGAACAACTTGGATCTCTCGAACATTTCAATTTCAAGTGGGAGAGTAACCATTTGGGAAATGCATTGGCTATTTCTCATACGGTTCACTCTATATCTACTTTATGACCTAGCAATTCAGCTACTTTTTTATATTTTTAAGGAATATAAAAATATATCTCTATAAAAGGACTTTGGTAAGAATATTTATAGCAGGTTTAGCCATGAAGGCCAAAAACTTTAAATATTCCAAACATATATCAAGAGAATGGATAAATAAATTGTGGTGTACTCACACAAATTAATGTGACCCAGCAATAAAATCAGAATGAATTAATGATACATGCACCAGTCTAGATGAATCTCCAAATCACTGTATTATGCAAAAGATGCCTGATACAAAACAGTACGTACTCTATGGCTCCAAGCGTATGAAGTTGGAGGAGAGACAAAATTAACCTATGGTGGCAAAAATCAGCATGACCGTTGCTATCAGGGTGGGGTGGAGATTGACTGGAAGTGGACATGAAGTGATGAAAAGTCTATCTCTTGATTGAGGTAAATGATCACATATGTGTTTACACTTGTCAAAACTCATAGAATTACATACCTAAATCAGTGCATATAACTGTAAATTTTATTTTCATTAAAATATAAAATAGTAGGGGGTTGATTCTGAGTGCTGGGGCTGGTTGACACTTCAGCAATGCTGCAGAAATTCAGGGAATCTTCCAGTGAGTTGGTACCCATGTGATCTACTCAATGCAGACAAACAAGAGAATACTGGGGGTCTTCTGCCCCATGTCTTTAGGATGTTGCCACCCTTTCCCCTCCATCCTTACTTTCTCCTCCATGTCTTCCTCTCCCCACAGGAAAAACAAAAACAAAAAGAACAGCAACAACAAACGCTTGGTAGAGCACCCCCTCACATACACCTACCTCATCCCCAGCTGATAACAAGCAGGAAACAATTATTACAAGAATTTACTATTTTAAGGCTCAATACACTTATTACATAATTATTTATTGAATGAACTCCTAGCTATTAAAAAATCAATAATTAAATTAAAATGTTTCCTTCTAGAGAGTTATGAGAGCTTGCCGGTGATTTTAATTAAAAAGAGTTAGTGTTGATCTCCTAAGTATACACAATTCATGTAAGGAAACTCTTCTCTAAGATTTTCCATCTTGCTCCAGACCCCTTCTCTCAGCGTTACAGATCCAGTGGTGCAGTCATTACGCTGCTCCTGCCTCCCTCTTGTTTCAGCATTCTGGTTCCTGGTTTGATCCGATCCCCACCCAGACGCTGTCACTTAGTTCCATGATGCCTCTAAGACACTGCTCCCTTGGACTTGGCTGTTGCTCTGACCTTCCTACCTTCAGCTCTAAGCCGTTTCTGCTGCAGATTCACCTGTGGGTCTGTCGTGCATCATGGAATGGACCACATGCTCCTTGGAACCCACTTGCATCCCCTGTCCTTCCAGCCAGTCTCTGGCGGTGGAAAACAGAATTGGGCAGGAGGATGATAGGAGAAAGAAACTATGGAAGGGACATAGGCTTGGGAATAACAGAACCTATTACAAGAAACGATGTTAATTTAATACCATGAGTTCTCTGCAAGGATGACATAATTGCTCAGTCATGCAACTATCTTTAAGAATGTGCTGGTGGGCAAAGTAGATTTTTTAAGACATGATGAATGTACCAGTACAAATGATTAGCACTGGTAGCAAAAGTGCCCAAGGTATATGCTCAATCACGTTTTGCATAAAGTAGCACCTCATCATAATATCGACAGTTCCAAAATTCCATCCATACTCTTTAATTATATCCACTAAAAAAATAGCTGTTGGGACCTGTTGGGTTTTTTTAAGTATAATACTCATGACTCTAATCATCTGTTTCATGCTGTTTTAGAATATAATGACAAAAAATATTCACTGGTTACTTTTTCCTTTATTTTTTTGTGAGGATCATGCAACATTTTTCAATTTTAACGTGATACCACATGCCTGTATCTTGATCTACGATGTGGTGTTTGTTAAGTAATTTGTTCAAGTGGTAAAACTTGGCAATGATTTACAAAGGAGAGTGGATTCGGAGTTAGTCATTTTCATTCACTTCCATTCAGTTACATAGTCAAGGACTAACAAGGAAGAGTTGGAGTTACAAATAACTTGTGAACTATCTAACCCACAGTCCATCTTCCCTATATAACCTCACGCATATCCAGGAAAACCTGTGAAGTCTGTGGACATCAGACTAGTGTACCACTGCAGAAAAAAGTCAGTGATCTAACAGGTGTCCTTTGTAAATCCTCACAAATCAATCTTTATACATTCATATTTCATCCCCTATCAACTTGAAAATTTTAAAGATTGTTTTCTCCCTGAGGCATCATTTCCTTTGTTCATCCTAGGAAGTTAATCCAGAATTTATATATTTCTGTGGTTTTTAGATCATTAAGACTTTTTTTTTTTTTTACGATTTTATTTATTTATTTGAGAGAGAGGCAAGCAGGACTGGGGTGGGGAGGGGCAGAGGGAGAGGGAGAAGCAGACTCCCTGCTGAGCCGGGAGCCCTACATGCGGCTCCATCCCAGGACCCTGGGATCATGACCTGAGCCGAAGTCTGACGCTTAACCGATTGAGCCACCCAGGTGCCCCTAGATCATTAAGTCTTGATATAATTCTTTCTTCCTCCATTCTAATCAATCTATCATGGGGAAAAAAGATCTTTCCCGATGCTTTACTCCTCAGTCCATCTGTACTAATGGGTCAGTTTCAGAGTATCTTTAATGCATTGGCCTTGAAACCAGAAAAGGAAAAAAAAAGATATAGTCGGCTTGCATCATTGTAACTCTGAACAACCCAAAAAAGCATGAAGAAGGAGAGGATGACGCTGAAACTAGAAATTACAGCATTTGGGCAATTCTCAAGATTGCCAGATCGATGGCAATTAGACAATATATTCTCCCTTCCATGCTCTCCCTGTGTCCTAGGGGATAGAACCTAAGAACTACATTTCTCCAAATCCCTGCCAGCAAGGCTAGAGTTACATTCCACAAATGAGAGATACTCACATGAATTTGGAAAACAAAAGAAAAGCAAAAGGCATTATTGAGTCTATGAGAGGGAAAGGGGGCAGGATTGTGGGCTTAGCAGAAGGCAATAGATTTTTTTTTATCGAACTATATGACACATATGACATTAGTTTCAGCTGTACTACACACTGTTTGGACAAGTCTATATGGTATATTATGCTCACCCTAAGTGTAGCTACATCTGTCACCATACAAAGCAATTACAAAACCATTGACCAGATTCCCTATACTATACCTTTTATCTCCTTGACTTATTCATTCTGTAACTGGAAGCTTGTACCTCCCACTCCCCTTCACCCATTTTGACGATTTCCCACCCCCCTCCACTATGGCAACCATCAGTTTGTTCTCTGTATTTGTGGGTTTGCACCTGCTTTTTGTTTTGTTTTCTAGATTCCCTATATAAGTAAAATCATATGATATTTGTCTTTCTCTGTCTGACTTATTTCACTAGGCATAATACCCATCAATGTTGGGTCCATCCATGTTGTCACAAATGGCAAGAATCTCATTATATTTTATGGCTGAGTTATATTCCATTGTGTGTGTTTTTGTGTGTGTGTATGTGTGTGTCCATTCATCTATCATTAGACATTTGGAAGCAATAAGATTTTAATAGATAAACCTGTACTCTTTCCTGTGCACCGTCCATGTTCTGTTGCAGGCATGAGTAGTAGTTTTGTATAATTTTGCACTTCCTCATTTCTTCAGTCACAGCTTTTCCTCACCTTCACTTCTCCAGTTCTTCGAGTGGTTTTGCAAGATTTTAATTTCCTGTACTAAATGACTTTTTGCTGAAAATACCTAGCACAGCTGCCTTTTAGCTCTCTGAATTATGAATAGTATAGGGCACTGGCCTTTCCATGCTTCCTTTGTGCAAAGTTCTAGATAATTTTGAGTGAACCCTAAATGGAGTATATGTACAGAGCCCTTTCCTATCTTCAAATCTTGGCTTTAATATTTACTTGACTCATTGACTCAGTTTCCTTGATGGATATTGATCACTAATTGGTGCCAGAAGCTGCAAGTACCCATGTTACCACAATGATCAAAAGAGTCCCTGTCCCCTGCTCTCATATGCTTAAAATCTAGCAGCAAAGATTATAGAAAGAAAATTTGCAAGGGATAAAACATATAAATTGAGTCGGGTACTAAACAGCCTTCTAAGTCATAAAAAGATTTTGACTCTATCATAAGAATGATGAGGAAACACTAAAGAATTTTCATCAGAACAGTGATTTGATAAAATTTGAGTTTTTTGAAAAATCACTTTGGCAAGTGGGTAAAAGGTGAATTGGATAGGAAGATGACTGGATACAGAGAAACAATCAGGAAGTTGCAACATTAAACCAGAGGAAAGATAGTACAGATCTGGGAAGATAATCACAACCTGAACTATGGTGGGGAGCATAGGGATGAAGAAAATTGAATTGATTCAAGCAACATCTAGGAATTACAACAAAATGTGGATGATTGGACATGTGTGATAAAGAGACACAAGAGTCAAGGGAGACTCCAAAGTGTAAGGCTTTAGGGAACTAGATGAATAGCAGCACCATGATTAGAAAAGAAATACAGGAAAACACAGTAGAGGTGAAGTGGGGCGTGGATCAAAATGGCAGGGTCTGTTTTAGACATGTTGGATTTAATCATCTGATGAGACACCCATGTAGGCATGTCAGGTAAGCTGATAGAGATATAGGTTTGAGGTTTAGAAAAAAGGTCTGGTCTTAAAGATTCAAACGCTGTCAAAATATGGATTATAATGGCAGCCATAGGAGTGAATACATTGACTCACATTCATGTACTGTCTAGGAGTCACCATTATTTTCCGTTTTTTGGTTGTGTCAAAGGCTTACTATTTCATCTTGGACAGAAACTCTGATATAAAATATCACACAATTTCTCTAATTTCCCAAAGTCTTTTTATTTCAACAGATAAAAATCACTACATAAAAAGATATTTTGTTAGCAGGTTAACAGAATTAATTAGATCACATATATTAATTGGGTCATTAATTGTATTCTAATAATTTACTACTACAACTGGTGATACAATAACATACACATTTCCTACAGGGTAAGAATTCTCCAAGAGGGAGAGAAAACTCTTTTAACCACAATTATCTGTTAGCATCTCAAACAAAGTAACTGCTATTTAAAGGACAAAAAGCTTCTTCTTGGTTAGTTATGTCAAGTCCAACAGAAAAATCAATTCGTCTATTACATGGTATATTACATATATATATTATTTGTTGTTGACTTCTTAGTCTTCCACTGTTTTCATTCTTTTTCAGTATTCCACTGAAGTCCACGTCAAGTCCACATCAAGAGCTTTGCTTCATTGGAAATAATTCAACAAGAGCCATAGTATGAATTTTAAATATATCCATAAAATGAAACTCTTCAGTTCATAAAGTTAATGTTTGTAACTAAATGTTCATATTGAAGCTTTTTAAAATTTAAGAAATCTATTCACAAATTCAGTCATACTGACAAAATATGATTACAATAAAACTTCTTTAACAGCCTCCAAAGAAGTACAAATATTTTAACATCACAGTGAGTTTTCATAAACATACTAGGGTTTTAAGCATCTTTGGCTGGGTACTATTGAAATAAAAATTGTATACACAAAATCATTCAATGGAAAATACTATAGCATCTACACTCCTCTATTTATAAGTAAAATTTTATTATGTAATTATTCATAAGTTAGCCAAAATACAGAGCTAAGTATTTTGAGAGGAGGATAATTTATGTTTAAATTGATCCAAATAGAACATCTGCAAAGTGGAATGAATGCAATGCTTTTAATATTTCTTACCAGGTGGTTTCATTTTGATGAAATTATATTGTTTTATTAATTTTGAATGGGTCCATGGAAGATGAATTTCAAAAAATAACACTCTAGTGTTCTGTAAACACATTAGAGCTATGTATCTATGCAAAAACTGCTTATAAATAACCACAAAATGTTGCAAAATGTCACAAAAATTATTTCCTAATCTGAATTAATTTTTAGTGAAGACAAACTCAGCTCCAACATAGGAATAACACATGTTCAAAAAGATATAATAATTAAAAGCGATTAAAAGTTTTGAGTTGTATGCCTATTTCCCATGTAAATAGCATCTATATAAAGCAGTCACAAGTTGAAATGAGAAGCTAAATGATGGTTTACATTTCTACAATTCTGAGAATTTCAGCCTTCCATTCCGAGTTGAAGAAAGTTTTCACTAAATGTGCATTTGGTTTTAAGAACAATTGGCTAACTGAGTGTTAAAGATTTTCCCCATCACTGGCCAAAATATTAATTATATAGCAAATTTCAGCTTATTTCCTGGAAGGCGTTCACATAGTCGGTAATGCTCCCTGATGGATTAGTCCATAGGAAGAATAATTTTTAAAAAATACAATAAAGAAGAGCCTGTGGCTCCCTAAGGGAATTGGTCTTGGGTAGTCTTTTCATCAGATGAGGGGGCAGTGAACAGCACATCACCCTCACCCCGCCCGCACCCTAAAATGACTTGAAAGGCAACTTACTTAGCCACCACTTTTTAGCAATGCTGATCATGCCAATTCCTTGTTCGGGTTTCCTTCCTTCCGAGAAATAGTCGAAAGCATTTCTCTCTGCTTTTACTCAGCCTTTGCCCTACCATCCAGGCAGCTGTAGGCAAACAGCGTGTTGTGTCTTTGACGAGGAGGACCTTTACCTAGGCTCTGCCAACCAGGTTTCCCCAGATCCCACTGCAGATGCACCCTTCCAGAGCCTCCTCTTCTTCTATAAAATGGGAATTCGGGATGTACCTGGGAGCCGTCCTCAACCAGATTTCTAGCTCTGGTCAGAATTCATGTACCAATTTTCACACCGGAACGTCCTTAGACGTTGGTAGCCTCCGTGAAAGAGTCATGGGGGCCACTGTTCTTTGTTACTTCCAGGTTCTTTTTAGTCTTGAACGTCACAGACACCTCCGAGTGAATGGCGTCCAACCTCTGCTCACAGCGGAAGGCCGCGAGGAAAGCCTTCCGGTAGTTGCCGTTCATCCAGCCGTAGAGGAGGGGGTTGGCGAAGGTGGAGCACATGGCGATGATGTGGAACACGGTGAAGATGAGTTTGTACTCCTTCAGGTCGAGGACTTGGTTGTCGATGTCCACAGCAAGCTGGAAGGCGTGGAGAGGCAACCAGCTGACCGCAAACACCACGACCACGCACACCAGCATTTTGGTGGTTTTCTGCCTCCGCTGATGGTAGTGGTCGTTGGCAGCGCCAGGGCTCACGTGGTTCCTGAGTTTACTCCAGATACGGGTGTAGGAGAAGGATATGATGCCCAGAGGCAACACATAGAGGATTAACAGGGAAGAGAGGCTGTAGACGGTGCCATAGATGTTCTTCTCCTCGCCAGGCCACTTCTCCGTGCAGACCACGATCTCAAAATCGGGGATAATCTCAATCAGCGAATACTCGCGGAAGATAGCCAGGGGGCTGGCGAGCAGGGCGCTGACGCCCCAGGCCATGCCGATAATCAGGAAGCTGATTCTCTTGGAGATCTTGCTCTCCAGGTGGTAGACGATGCAACGGTGCCGGTCCAGGGCGATCACTGTCAAGGTGATGGTGGACACTTGTACCGCCAGGCCCTGGGCATACGGCACCAGGTGGCATAGGACGAGACCCATTTTCCACTCCCCCATTAAGGTGTAGGTAAGAGTGAAGGGCAAGCACAGGGTGTTCACCAGCAGATCCGCCACAGCCAGATTGGCAATGAAAAAGTTGGTTACTGTGCGCATGCTCTTGAATTTGATCACCACGTGAATCACCAAAGAGTTTCCAATTACCCCAAGCAAGATGATGGAGCAGTAGGCTAATATGAGGATAATCCGTACCTCCATCAGCATGGTGCTGTCTATAAGTTCTGGCTCAGGGTCGGGGGCCAGCTCCCCTCTAGGAGTGGTTTGCCGTGGAGGATACTTCTCCACCTTCATTTCTTCCACCGTCTGGTTCTCATCAGCCTCCGTACCTACGGGGCCCATTTTCAGCAACAGGAACAAGAATCTACACCTAAAAGAAAAAGAAAAACAAAACAAAAGAAGAAGAAATATGGAACAAGGAAAACACAAGCGTGACACAGAGGAATATCACAAATGGATTAGTTTCATTTTGATTAGGGCTCAAACTACCTGTCCCCTGATCCCTCAAACTGCACATAGTGTAACATTTTAATAAAGCAGGCCCCTTAATAAGTCTATTCGTACATACAGGTCAGTTCAACCAGGTCCCTGCAATGTGTTATTTCAATGGTAAAATATAATACCCATAGGATTGACGTAATTTCAGTGTGAATGCTACCAAATTGAGTCAATCTGTTTTAAGTTTAGTGAATGTTAGAAATTTTACCAATTAATTTTATAACTTCTGTAAACTCATCAAATTAATTTTAAGGTAGACAAAGAAAATGGCATTCAATATCTTGATGGCTTTAAATTTATAAATATAGCAACAAATTACACAGGAAAGAGAAAAATATGAAAACCCTTTGCTTTGTGCCTGGACTTTGGGAGTATAACATATTTAAGATAAAGTCAGGAGATTTCATCCCATTTCTTCTAGTGTTGGGGGTAGTGTTAAAAATAAGAAGCCTCTGTAAAACAGCTGCATTTTTGGATGATCTGAAATCAGCTTCCTACTGACACACAGCAAAATCCCACACAGGATCTATACGAAAAATACATCCAAATCTGAAGTATATCTCTCTCTAGCCTCTAAATATCAAAGTTTTGATACTTTTCTTCCCCAGTTGCAACCCCCCCCGCCAAGACTTCTCTTTCTGCAGGCCCTACTCCAGTCAATGTTATCCCCATGGATTACACCAGGTAAAGTTAAAAAGCAGATAACCATTCTAGGCTTTGTCAACTCCTTTAGCCCCCACATCTATGAGAACCCTCAGACTGACCTGATATACCTCTCTCAGTGGTCCTCATCATTTCTACCGCATTGACTTTGTCCTTCTTGATTTCTTACCACAGTTACTCTAATACTCTTCTGATGTATCTCACTTCCTCTTCTCCTGCTTTCTTTCATTCATTCATTCATTCATTCATTCATTCTTAACAATAATAATTGAGCATCTGCAAAATGCCAGGCCTGGCTCCACCCTTGTGATGCTTGCACTTACTCTAACATGCATTCAGCAAGCATTTAAAAACCTATTTAAGGAACCAGGATTTGTGCTGGGGGAAATGACAACAAGATAGTGTCTCCACTCTTAGGCTCTTACCTTTGATGAGAAAGAGCCTACTCAGACATTAAAATGGTCTTTCTGAAATTCAGATGTGATCATATCATTTCCCCCATGTCTCCAGATTGCTTAAAACAATATAATATATTGGTTTCTAATGTGAAATTCTCTTCTCAAGCTTGTAAAAACATCCAGAGCCCAACATCATAGTAAGTTTTGAATGTAGTCGTAATGACAAAACACTGTCACCATTAATTCAGAAGCTCTTTTAAATAAATTTGGCTTTTATTAATCATAATGGCATCTACCTACATTGGTGGGTGAGTCATATTTATTCAGCCCACAGACAAAGCCTGGGTAGGCCCCCAACGCCATTCCTTACCCTTCCTCTGGAGGGCTAACTCTTGCAGACTGTATTTTCAGGCTCCCAAGTCATCGGGATGCTGGCTGAGTTTGATCCCAGGAGGCACTGGCAAGTAATCAGAGGACAGAGGAAGGGAGAAGCCCCTGTCTTCTTCTCCCTTCTTCTCTCCTCTGGGCAGTGCCTCAGTAGCCCCTCTGTGGCTCTGGTTCCCACAGGACTAGTTCATAGTGATTCTATTTCCTGTGGATGGCCCTGGTCCCTGGGCTTTGGTCACACCACCTACTACCTATGTTCCTCTGGCTGGGGTAGTAATGACTCTGCTCTTGCTAATCCGTGAGTGACCGCAACATCCTCTGTTCGGCTTCCATCACCTGTGTAATCAATTCTCTGCATTTAATTTTTCCTCCCTTACATTCTCGAACGGGTTCTGTTTTGCAGGATCTGCAGAAACCATGCATGTATGCTGTCATTAATTTGCTCTCACACTAATGGTTCTGCACGTGTAGGTTGGTAACACTGGCCTACAGAAGATAATCCCAATTCCATTATATATATGACATTCAAAGCTTTTCTTGAACGCATTCCCACCTATCCTCTGGCTTCACCTTTCCTGACATAGCAATGCATATGTTATGCTTTAGTCATATTAAACTATTTCCAATTCCAGCAATGCATCAGCTTTTCTCATGCCTCTCTGCTTTCCCTGTTCTGAACTGGGAAGCCTCTCAGTTACCCCAACAATCTGTGTTCACTTTTAATACAAGAAGAAGCATAAGCCACAATGCAATTATTTCCCCACCACAGCCAGGACAGAAATTGGATATTTTCCATCCACTGTTCAATCCTTAGCACACTATCTAACACATTAACGGTACTCAATAATTTGGCAAAACAAATGCAAAGCTAAAGGAAAGCATAATTTTACTGAATACTTGAAGTCAGCAAAATACAAAGTAACAATTCCTTTCCTTAAGATAATTGCCTATACGGAATTCCTTGCTCTGATATGACATCCTTGTGCTTATTTTCTGGTTCTTAGTCCCTGCAAGAAAGTTGTTCCAAGGTCCCTCTTAAATCCATCCCTGATTAGAGCATTGCAAACTTCCAGTCAGTATATAGCCTAAAGAGACTTCCTCTCTCAGGGGCCTATCACACACACACACACACACACACACACACACACACACACACGCCCTTATAGAAGCCTTATTGCAGAGAGAAAGAGATTTCCAATATACTCATATATTTGCTTTACTGATATATTTTAGTTCTGTCTGCATAAATTCCAAATAACATGTTCCTCTTTTTGTATTTGCTTCCATTCTCCAGAAATTAGCAAAAAAAAAAAAAAAAAAAAAAAGTGAAACTAATTATCTAAATCTTGGAGTGTATATTTGGTAGGCTATACCATTTCCCTTAACCTAAAGGAGACTTTAGAGAGAGCAATTAGTGAATCCCGACAACTCATTTACAGGATTAATAAGACTCTAGGAGGTCTGAGTTTGAGGTTTGCCACAGCTAAATTGAGAGTAAGCCTGAGAGAGAAGGGTAATAGTTTATTTATTAACTTATTTTGGGTTTTCTTTTCAGTTCCATTTTCTTTATTTCAGAGCCCCTTTATTTAAAGCTTCTCCGAAGGAATGGTTATTGATCTACAGGCAATTTGCATATGAACACTAACCACCTGTTCTCAAGCACACTGCTGGCTTTCAGCCAGATCAGAGCACTCCCCAGAGAATGTATCATTTTCTGACTGGGCTTCTGGAAAAGTGGAAGAGGAAAAGAGAGTACATAGAGGGAGCTGACTGATTCAAAACCCAAAAGCACAAAAATTTAGGTAAATAGATGAGGGAAATACCCTTCCTTTGAAACAAGGCAATAGGAAGCATTCACATGGATCAAGTCATTTAAGAACTGTGAGTGGTAGTTTTCTTGAACAAGTGAGTCTTCAGAGTTTCTGTTATAGAAATATTTCTTTGTAAAATAGGAAAATGATTTCAGGATTCTTTTTTTCAGAAATCAAGAACTTCAAATTACCTGAGTGGGAAACCAGTTTCTGCTTTAGCTCCATATTTAAATTTTGGGGCTTTTTGCAACAGTACTCTTATTACCACAGGTTGGCCTTAGTAAAACTTAACATCTTGTCAATCACAAAACCTTCCAGGAGCATATCCCAGGGGAAAAAAAATCCCAGAAATCATGCCACATACCCCATACTTGTTAGTCCCAGGAAGAGGGGAGTGGACTCCAAGAATGCTACATCCAAGACATGACTGTTTGCTTCATATGCAGAAAGTTGAAAGTATTCACCTAAGGGTCTGGTAATGGATCACTTCCCCTGGGTTTGAACTTCTGGCCTTTCCTTGCCAACAGCATTGTCTATTTCATGGCAGAGTTTAAATGATGTGCCCCATTGCAAAACGTCTTAAAGCTTTTACTTTTGCCTCCTCCTCGTGCACCATATGCTCCTACCCAGTGGGTGAGCCCTTCTGGTGCAAAACCAATGAATGCTTAAATAAATGTACTTATTCTTTTTTTTTTTTTTTTAAAGATTTTATTTATTTATGTGACAGAGAGACAGCCAGCGAGAGAGGGAACACAGCAGGGGGAGTGGGAGAGGAAGAAGCAGGCTCATAGCGGAAGAGCCTGATGTGGGACTCGATCCCACAACGCCGGGATCACGCCCTGAGCCGAAGGCAGACGCTTTAACGACTGCGCTACCCAGGCGCCCCTAAATGTACTTATTCTTGAACAGCTTTGGAGAATCCAGTATGACCTTCTGCTTTAGACAGGTATTTGATTAAAAAAAGGGGGGGGGGAGACAGAAACAGTAACAACTTGCTGCTCTGGAAAGATGATGACCTCTCCTTAAGATGGTCAAGGAAAGAGTAAGAACCTTCAGCAGAAAAGGAAAATTCTAGCTAAAGTAGAAAATGGTGAAGATATCGCCCCCACCCCCACCTTCAGCCTAAATGAGAGGGGGGGAAAAAGTCCGCATACTCATGAGGACCTCCCCACACCCTCTTCATAGGACCAGAGCTCTTCTTTGGGGGGGGTATTCTCGTTCCCACGATGTGAATCAAAGTTAGGACTTACACTTACTTACCCGGCCCTGGCGTTTCTGCTGAGACGTGGAAGCAAGACGTGTGCAGTCCGTCCGTGCGATAATTATCCAGCCCTCGGATCCGAAGAGGGCACTGGAAGGTCCCCAAAGGCAAGCCCAGTTGCGTCCGTTCCGACGGGGCAGGAGCGCCAGCGCCGCTCGGAAGAGCAGCGGCAGCGCGGCGTCAGCCCGGCACCCGAGCCGCTGGGAGCTGGCGCTGCTCGGCTCTGCCGCCGACCTCTGCGGCCAAGCGCGCTCGGGCACCGCACTGCGCCGCGCACAGCAGCCGGCTGAGCGGGTGAGGATGCGAGGCCGGTGGGGGGCGGGGGCACGTGGGTGGAGGGTGAGGCAACCCTTCCCTGGAAGGAAAAGAAACAGGTGCAGAAGGTGGGGGGCGACGGTCCCGCAGCGCCAAGGGCTGGACGGAAGTTTCCGTGGCGAGGGAGGGGGACAGCGTCCACGGTGTCGCCTCTGCCTCAGGGTTTGGAAGTCCGCGCGGCGGGACACTACTCAGCGCGGCGCCCCCTCGCGGATCCCCACTACCACCTGCAACTGCCACTTTCACCCCACTTCGCGGGTGACCCCCAAGTGTGATACTCTGGGCGGCATTTGCACCACCCAGTCTCCTTTCCCTTCCACAACCCCTTCCCTTTGCTCTCCGCTCCTCAGTTCCGCGAGAGATGACCCCGCGAGAAGCTCCTGGAGTCGGGGTTCACCAAATCGGCCTGGCAAAGTCGAAGGCGCAAGCGACCGCGGGGAGGGCGGACCCAGCCTCAGACCAGGGTGCTTCGGTCCCTGGCGCCGCGAGCAAGAGGAGTCCTCGAGCAGATGGGGAGGCAGAGTCTCTTGCCTTAAAAAGGTCGAGAAAATCCCACAACTTCCAACCAGGAGTTGTTTTTTCTTCTTTTGTTGCTTGCTCGTAGGAGCAGGGGCGGGGAGCTGGACCCGCGCAGAACCACAGAAAAGCGACAAGGACAAACCCTGGGCACCCTCGCCCAGGTCTGGGGCGCAGGGCGCCGGTGCTCCTCTAACTGGGCGGTCGCTGCGTTCCAACGAGAAGGTAAAGAGAGTTCAGATGCTTGTTGCCCACCATTGGCAATTCCCTTAACAGGTGTCTGCTGACAGTTTACAAGTTGGTATTGCGGGTTCAGATTCACAAGCCGGCAGGCAGCGTGTGTACCGTGCGCTCTGGCTCCCGGCAGAAGCTCCATAGGAAGAGAACACAATGGGTGACAAACTAAACACAATCTCTTTCTCCAGTTAGTTGATTTCCTGATCCTTCGCTCTTTGATCATGATCCAAGCCACTAGTGCCACTCCGAGTGCGTGCCTCTGGAATACTCTTTGCAGAGAAGCCCTCCGCTAATGCCTTGAGCCCATGGAGCTGAGGTACTGCATCGGAACAGGACCACGGTGCTGCAGGGTCTGTTTCCTTGGGATTCCTCCCAGAAACTCTATTGAGAGCTATTCTTAGAGAAGTTTGTAACCAGCCTCTCTTTCCCTTGTTCATTTTTAGAGGGGGCACGAGGGCCTGCCAAGTTAGGAAAACAAAAGCCTGAAATTGGAAACCAAATCTTTCCTAAGTATCCTGAGTTGAGGTTCTGTACACATTACTTTCCCTCTAGGCATCAGTCTCTTCATTTCTGAAATGAAGATGGCTATACTGGTTGGCTTGGACTTTTGCTGAAATAGGAAAAAAAAAAAGGTTAAACAACTCAAAATAACACTCTCTTCAAAAATATTAGCTATGGCATGTAGAAGATTAGATTTTCAGTCTTATCTGGGCTTGCCCACACCCTAATAATATTGTATATGTAAGCATCTTTACACAGTGTAATCTGAAATTGATCATCTGATTAATGTAGAATTATGCCTATAGGAGAAAATTTATTTATAAAACATTACTTATAAAATGAAGCAGTTTGGGCTTTTCAATTACCAAGAAACAAAAGTAAACAGAACTGGAAATATCCAAGATGTTCTACACAATTCTACTTAAAATATTTTGGTAGGTATTACTTACCCTGGGGAAATATCCTTTGCTCACGCGTGTGTTTTATGCAACAAATTCAGTGCTTCCTAATAAATTTGCCCCTGTGAAGAGTGAACTCTGTACCAAGGAGTTGAAATTTTAGAAGGCTAAGAATGGCTTGAAATAACCACAAAAACATATAGGAAAACAGATGAGCAATCAGATTTATTGCTTTGGAGGGCTCAGCTGACTTGACTGACTTTGATTCTGGGAACATTTTTGCCTCCATTACAACTGGCTTTCAAAAACAGCCTAACACTCTTATACAAGTATTTATCTTGCTCCCATACAGACATGTGCGCATCTTAGAAAACACACAGAGTTCCACACACATGTCCTCAGCAACTCTGAGAAGATTAACTGATCTCTTTGACTCTCTTCCAATAAAGTATAGAACTGAATGAAAAACTGATCTATTGAAGTTAAAGTTGCTTTCTCACACGCCATATTATCAAGAATAGTTTTGGCCGTTAACTCGTGATATTTTTGTGCATTAAGGTCTAACCGATACCTTTTGCTGTGCGTTTGCTGTGTGCTATGGTAGAAGTGAATCATTCTGATGAATGCCAATAAACCCTATCAAGGTGCTGACAGAAGTTTGTGGAAGTAGTGGTGAAATATGGATTAATCCAAATTGAAACAGGATTTTTGCTGCCTGATTTCTCTGGTGTCAAATCATTTAGTTCTTCAGGCAATTCCACAGCCAAGAAGAATATATGCTGGCTTTTCCTCAAATAGGGAGCAGACTCAAACTCAGATGCTTACCTGACTGGGGCCAGTGACATAAATGCGTACACCAGCTAAGCTGTGAGAGACAGTAGGGAGTGGTGGGTGTTACAACACCCTCGAAAGCACAGAAGTACATGCCTTTTCTGGAGGAGGAGGCTGCTGATTCCACTGAGCTGCCCTGCAAAAATCTAAATTCGGTATTGTCAGATCTGACATTTTAAGAGAACAAAAGTCCATATTCTTAAAAATCTTCCAAGCTTTCAACGAAGGAAATTAATGCTTGAAAAGTCAAGCCCGCAGGTCGGTCAGATCTGTGGAGGCCAAAATAAATAGAGATGAGTAGATAACCCTCAGCCTGGTCTATGGGTCTCCAATAGGGCAGCCTCCGCTATTAGTATGTGATGTCTGATGGACCTCCTCAGATACATAAAACATGACTCGACCACCATTTGCCCTACCCCAAACCGTTATTCCTCAGTGCACATAAATATAAAAGGAATACAACCAAAGAGTAATTGCCAAATAAGTAACTTTTTTTTTGCTCTGTCATCACTTTTTTTATTTTAATATTTTTTATTATATTATGTTAGTCACCATACAGTACATCCCTGGTTTCTGATGTAAAGTTCAATGATTCATTAGTTGCGTATAACACCCAGTGCACCATGCAATACGTGCCCTCCTTACTACCCATCACCACCCTATCCCATTCCCCCACCCCCCTCCCCTCTGAAGCCCTCAGTTTGTTTCTCAGAGTCCATAGTCTCTCATGCTTCATTCCCCCTTCCGATTACCCTCCCTTTCTTTATCCCTTTCTTCTCCTACCGATCTTCCTAGTTCTTATGTTCCATAGATGAGAGAAATCATATGATAATTGTCTTTCTCTGCTTGACTTATTTCACTTAGCATTATCTCCTCCAGTGCCGTCCATGTTGTAGCAAATGTTGAGAAATCGTTCTTTCTGATAGCTGAGTAATATTCCATTGTATATATGGACCACAATTTCTTAACCCAGTCATCTGTTGAAGGGCATCTCAATTCCTTCCACGATTTAGCTATTGTGGACAATGCTGCTATGAACATTGGGGTGCATATGGCCCTTCTCTTCACTACGTCTGTATCTTTGGGGTAAATACCCAGTAGTGCAATGGCTGGGTCATAGGGTAGCTCAATTTGTAACTTTTTAACGGATGTCCACACTGTTTTCCAGAGTGGCTGTACCAACTTGCATTCCCACCAACAATGTAGGAGGGATCCCCTTTCTCCACATCCTCTCCAGCAATTGTTTCTTGCCTTGTCCATTTTTGCCATTCTAACTGGCGTAAGGTGGTATCTTAGTGTGGTTTTGATTTGAATTTCCCTGATGGCTAATGATTTTGAACATTTTTTCATGTGTCTGTTAGCCATTTGTATGTCATCATTGGAAAAGTGTCTGTTCATATCTTCTGCCCATTTTATGATTTATCTGTTTCTCACGTATTGAGTTTCAGAAGTTCTTTGTAGATCTTGGATACCAGTCTTTTATCTGTAGCATCATTTGCAAATATATTCTCCCATTCTGTGGGTTGCCTCTTAGTTTTTTTGACTGTTTCCTTGGCTGTGCAGAAGCTTTTTATCTTGATCAAGTCCCACAAGTTCATTTTATCTTTTGTTTCTCTTGCCTTTGGAGATGTGTCATGAAAAAGGTTGCTTTGGCCAATGTCGCAGAGGTTGCTGCCTATGTTCTCCTCTAGGATTTTGATGCATTCCTGTCTCACATTGCGGTCTTTCATCCATTTGGAGTTTATCTTTGTGTATGGTGTGAGAGAGTGGTCAAGTTTCATTCTTTTGCATGTAGCTCTCCAATTTTCCCAGCACCATTTATTGAAGAGACTGTCTTTTTTCCACTGGATTTTTTTCCTGCTTTATCAAAGATTAGTTGCCCAAAGAGCCGAGGGTCCATTTCTGGGTTCTCTATTCTGTTCCATTGGTCTATGTGTCTGTTTTTGTGCCAGTACCATGCTGTCTTTGTGATCACAGCTTTGTAGTACAGCTTGAAATCCAGCATTGTGATGCCCCCAGCTTTGTTTTTCCTTTTCAACAGTTCCTTGGCGATTCGGGGCCTTTTCTGTTTCCATACAAATTTAAGGACTATTTGTTCCAGTTCTTTGAAAAATGTCATCGGTATTTTGATTGGGATAGCATTGGAAGTGTAGATTGCTCTGGGTAGCATGGACATTTTAACTATGTTAATTCTTCCGATCCATGAGCATGGAATATTTTTCCTTTTTTTTGTGTCTTCTTCAATGTTTTTCAAGAGTGATTTATAGTTTCTAGAATATAGATGCTTTACGTCTCTGGTTAAGTTAATTCCAAGGTAACATATGGTTTTTGGTGCTATTGTAAATGGGATGGATTCCCTAATTTCTCTTTCTTTAGTCTCATTATTTGTGTGTAGAAATGCAACTGATTTCTGAGCATTGATTTTGTATCCCGCCACATTACTGAATTGCTCTATAACTTCTAATAGTTTGGGAGTGGATTCTTTTGGGTTTTCCATATAGAGTATCATGTCATCTGCAAAGAGAGACATTTTGACTTCTTCTTTGACAATTTGGATGCCTTTTATCCCTTTTTGTTGTCTGATTGCTGTTGCCAGGACTTCTAGTACTATGTTGAATAATAGTGGTGAGAGTGGGCATCCTTGTCGTGCTCCTGATCTTAAGGGAAAGGCTTCCTGCTTTTCCCCATTGAGAATGATATTTGCTGTAGGCTTTTCATAGATGGTTTTTATGAGATTGAGGAATGTACCCTCTATCCCTACACTCTGAAGGGTTTTAATCAGGAAAGGATGCTGTATTTTGTCAAATGCTTTTTCTGCATCTATTGAGAGAATCATATGATTTTTGAATTTTTCTTTCTGGATAAAATCTAAGACACTGATAGATTTGCGAATGTTGAACCACCCTTGCATCCCAGGGATGAATCCCACTTGGTCATGATGGATAATCCTTTTAATGTACTGTTGGATTCT
Source organism: Ursus americanus (assembly GCF_024610735.1). NCBI lineage: Eukaryota > Metazoa > Chordata > Mammalia > Carnivora > Ursidae > Ursus > Ursus americanus. Next base: position 43,290,204 of record NC_142139.1, on the reverse strand, counting down.
ATTAGCCAGGATCTTGTTGAGGATTTTGGCATCCATATTCATCAGGGAAATCAGTCTGTAATTCTCCTTTTTGATGCGGTCTTTGCCTGGTTTGGGGATCAAGGTAATATTGGCCTCATAGAATGAGTTTGGTAGCTTTCCTTCTGTTTCTATTTTTTGAAATAGTTTTAGAAGAATAAGTATTATTTCTTCTTTGAATGTTTGGTAGAATTCCCCAGGAAAACTGTCCTGGCCTGGAGTTTTGTTTTTTGGAAGGTTGTTTATCACTGACTCCATCTCTTCATAATTAATTGGCCTGTTTAAGAAATCAATTTCTTCCTGTTTCAATCTTGGTAGGTTATAGGTTTCCAGGAAGTCCTCCATCTCTTCCAGATTGCTTAGTTTATTGCCATATAGCTGTTGATAGAAGTTCCTAATAATCCTTCCAATTTCATTGGTGTTGGTTGTGACCTCTCCTTTTTCATTCATAATTTTATTAATTTGGGTCCTTTCTCTATTCTTTTGAATAAGTCTTGCCAGTGGTCTGTCAATTTTATTGATTCTCTCAAAGAACCAGCTTCTAGTTCTGTTGATCTGCTCTACTGTATTCCTGGTTTCTAATTCATCGATTTCTGCTCTAATCTTGGTCAACTGCTTCCTCGTGCATGGATTAGGTCTGTTCCTCTGTTGCTGTTCCAGCTTCTTGAGGTGAGAATATAAAACCTGCATTTTAGATTTTTCTATTCTTTTGAGTGAGGCTTGGATGGCTATGTATTTCCCCCTTAGGACTGCCTTTGCAGTATCCCATAGGTTTTGGACTATTGTGTTTTCATTCTTGTTGGTCTCCATAAATTCTTTAAATTGACTTTTGATTTCCTGGTTTATTGAATCATTCCTGAGCAGGATGGTTCTTAGTCTCCAAGTGTTTGAGTTTCTTCCAAATTTTTCCTTGTGGTTGAGTTCCAATTTCAGAGCATTGTGGTCTGAGAATACGCAGGGAATAATTTCAGTCGTTTGGTATCAGTTGATACCTGTTTTGTGACCCAGAACATGGTCTATTCTTGAGAATATTCCATGGGCATTAGAATAGAATGAGTATTCTTTGGCTCTGGGGTGTAGTGGTCTATATATATCTATGAGGTCCAGCTCGTCGAGTATGGCATTCAAAGCTCTTGTTTCTTTGCTGATTTCTTGCTTAGGTGATCTGTCTATTGCTGATAGTGGAGTGTTGAGGTCCTCTACTATTAGTGTATTTTTATCCATATGTCTCTTTATTGTGGTTAAGAGTTGGCTTGTGTATCTTGCTGCTCACCTGTTGGGGGCATATATATTTATAATTGTCATATCCACTTGTTGGATACATCCTTTAAGAATAATATAGTGCCCTTCTGTGTCTCTAACTATAGTCTTTAGTTTAAAATCCAATCTGTCTGATATGAGAATTGCTACCCCAGCTTTCTTTTGAGGTCCATTGGCGTGAAAGATGGTATTCCATCCCTTTACTTTCAGTCTGAATGTATCTTTAGGTTCAAAATGAGTCTCTTGTAGACAGCAAATGGATGGGTCATTTCTTTTTATCCAATCTGCAACCCTGTGGCGTTTTATGGGAGCATTTAGGCCATTTACATTGAGACTGATTATTGAGAGATATGATTTTAATGTGGCCATGTTGCCAGTAAAGTCTTTGTTTCTATAGATTGTGACTTTCTGTTCTGTATCACTCTTGGGGCCTTTTTACTTTTATAGAACCCCCCTTAATATCTCCTGTAGGGCTGGTTTCGTGGTTACGAAATTGGTCAATGACTGGCAATTCTGGAAGGTCTTTATTTCTCCATCAATTCTGAATGACAACCATGCTGGATAAAGGATCCTTGGCTGGCATCTTTTTCTGAAAGAGCTTTAAAAATGCCCCCCTAACGCTTTCTCTCATTCCAGGTCTGTGTAGATAGGTCTGACGTATATCTGATACCTTTGCCTTGGTATGTGAGAAATTTCTTTGCCCTGCCCGCTTTCTATACCGTATCCTTGAATCTAATATTTGCAAATTGCACTACGATGTGACGTGGCATAGGTTTGTCATGGTTGAGCTTGGGAAGGGTCCTCTCTGCCTCTTGGACACGAATGTTTGTTTCCCTTGCTAGATTAGGGAAGTTTTCAGCTTCAATTTGTTCAAATATCTCTTCTAGACCTCTGTTTTTCTCCACCCTCTTGGGGATGCCGATGATTCTGACATTGGAACATTTCATTGAGTCAGTAATCTCCCGTAGCCTACATTCCTGAGCGTGGATTTTTTTGAGTCCAGATTCTATTTTAGCTTTTTCTTCTACTAACTCATCCTCCAATTTGCTGATACGTTCTTCTGCCTCATTCACCCTGGCCGTCAGAGCCTCTAGTTTTGACTGCATTTGGCTCATAGAATTTTAAATTTCTGCCAGGTTTGTTCTCATTTCCGCCCTTGAGATTCTATATTTTCATTAACATTTTTGTTAATACTTTTTTCAAGTCTACACATCATCTTGACCATTGTTACTCTGAATTCCATTTCTGATAATTTGGTTATATCCATATCCATTAGTTCTGTGGCAGAGGCCACTGACTCATTGTCTTTTCTTTGCTGGGTGGGATTTCTCCTTCTCATCTTTCTGATGAGGAGAGGTTGCAGGGTTGTCTAGAGCCCAAATTATTGACCAGGACCCAGGCTGTGCACCCTTGTTTTATAGGGACCTTAGGGATGTGGGCTTCTGGATTTTTCAGCCTGCCTTCTGGGGGAGGGGCCTGCCGTGCCGATACTCAGGCAAACCTGTTTGGGTAGAGTCTCCGTGTCCCCTGCAAGGGGGAATGGGGGTGGGCACGCTGTGAGCCAGTATTTCCAGGCTTTTGTTCTCTGGTAGCTTTCCCTGACAGTTTGCTGTGCCTCTTCTGAGAGTCAGAGCAGCAGTGGCCGAATCTCAGCCTCTGTCTCAGAGGGATCGCGGACCGTTCTCCACTGATGATCTGGCCACTTTAACTCTGTTTCTGTCGGTGCTGCTCAACCCTGCAGCGTCCCGGGATGTGCACCCCACACCCGGCGTCCCAGCCCTCACTTCCAGGGCCAGCGCGTCTCTGTCCTTTGTGTTTCTAACACCGCCAGCTGCCAGCCACCAGCCGCCCCCTTGCGCTCCCGGAGCTCCCGGTCTCAGTCTGGTTCCAGTGAGCACTCCGGAGCTCCGGTTTTCAGTCTGGTTGCAGGCGTGTTCCCAGGCTCATGGTCTCAGTCTGCTCTCTCGTGGGTGCCGGTCTGCGAGTCCTCCCGCTCCCCAGTGCAGGTGGCAACTGCTTCCCGGCGCTGGAGCATGGGGGCTTCCTCCCCCTTCCATTTATCTTCCGATATCTGTGCACGGATTCAGGGCTCCCTGCTTCGTACCTCAATACTCAGCACTAGAGATGTTCATTTGTAGAGATCCAGATGTATCTTCCCGCATCTCAGGCTGATTCCGTGGATGTTCAGGCTGGTCTGGTACCTATCCAGCTCGAATCAGGGGACCGGCTGAAAACGGTGTCTCCTACTCCTCTGCCATCTTAACTCCCCTCCTGTCATCACTTTATATCAAGGGAACATGCTCTGGAGGTCACTTGTCACTGTGCTAACATTAGTCAGCTGGCTGAGGCCGTGCTGGTCAGGCTTCCCCACCATGAGTTACTCCCTCCCATGTGCGTACAGTGTGTCTTTTCAAGCAGGAAGACCCAAATAAGTAACTTTCTTGTCCACTGTGGGTTGAATAGGTATCCTCAATGAGACTCCGAAGCAAGGACCTGGCGGATAACTGAACAATCAGTATTTTATATAGATACGATGAAGAAATTTCAGACAAAGTCTTTGTTAAAAAAGACAAAGTTCCATGAAGAATACCTTTATAACATTGGAGAGGGAGAGGCCTTTCTAACTGACTCAAAATCTAGAAGCCATAAAAGATTGATAAATTAAATTTCAGCAAACACTCATAAGAACTCTGCATGGAAACAGCAAACTGGGAAGTATTTGCAACTCTTAACAAAGATATGGTGGTGTTTTCATTATTTTTAAAAGCCTTATTCCTCTTACAACTCAATAATAAAGAGATAAAATGTGAGCAAAGGATCTGAATAGACATTTCTCCAAAGAAGACATGCAAATGACTAATAAGCACATGAAAAATGCTCTAACATCGTTAGCCGTCAGAGAAATGCAAATGAAGACCACAATGAGATACCACCTCACGCCAACTAAGATGACTATAATAAAAAAGACGTGATAAACATTGGTGAGGATATGGAGAAATTGGAACCCTAACCCAATGTTGATGGGAATGTAAAATGGTTCAGCCACTTCGGAATACCGTCTGATAGTTCCTATAAAGATTAAACACAGAGTTACTCTGTGACCCAACAGTTCCACTCCTGGGTGTATATCTGAGAGAATTGAAAACATACGTGCACACAAAAATTTGTATGCAAATATTCATAGCACCATTATTCATAATAGTCAAAAAGTGACAACAACCCAAACATCCATCAGCTAATGAATGGATAAATGGAATGTGGTATATCCATACAATGAAATATTATTCAGCAATCAAAGGAAATAAACATGAGGGACCTTGAAAACATTATGCTAAGTTAAAGAAGCCAGTCACAAAGACCACATATGGTATAGTTCATTTATATGGTTGATTTATATCCTGAATAGACAAATGTAGAAAGTAAAAAAGTAGATGAGTGGCTGCCTGGGACCGAAGCGGGAGTTGGGGGGAAGTTAGGGGATGGTGGGTTTTTTGAGGGCAATGGCTAAAAGATCTGGGGTTTCTTTTGGGGGTGATGACAATGTTCTAAAAATTGATTGTGGTTATGGTTGCACAAGTCAGAATATACTAAAAAACATTGAGTTATATATTTAAGTGTGTGAATTATATGGTTGTGAATTACATCTCAATAAAACACAACTGTTATATAGAAAAAAAAGACAGATTTAGATAACATTAGTATAGAAGACCATTTATGATGCACTTTTTTTAGATAAAGTGCATCATGATATAGATTTGAAATTTATTTTGAAAGCAAAGAAGCTTCCCCCAAGGTGTAAATAATTTCATTGTTTAAAGTAACTTATAACCATTATAAAAAGAGAACACGGAAAAAAAGCATAGAAAGAAACACATGATCTAAAACATAGCTGTCCAATAGAACGTTCTGCAATGATGGTAGTGTTCTATACCTGTACTGTCCAATAAAGTAGCCACCTAGCTACACAAAGCTTTCAGGCACTTGACATATGCTAGTGAAAGGAGACTGAATTTTAAACTTAAAAATTTTTTAAAAGCACCAAAAACAAAAAGTATGTTTTGATTCCTAATGGAAAGTCCTCCTGAGGTCATTCCTGCCAGAAAGCTGTTTTTTTTCTTCACCTTAATGTCGAGTTTTCCTGAAAGACTTTTTTTTTAAAATATTTTTATTTATTTGAGAAAGAGAGTGAGTGAGAGAGAGGGGGCAGGGGCAGAGAGAGAGGGAGAATCTCAAGCAGACTCCCTGCTGAGCGAGCTCTGGGCTCAATCCCAGAACTCTGAGATCATGACCTGAGCTGAAACCAGGAGTCGGACCCTCAGCCAACTGAGCCACCCAGGTGCCCCCCCCCCCCGAAAGACTATTAAGTAACTCTCAAGTCATACCAAACTGAATTAAATCCCAGACAAAACAAAACAGTGTAGCACAGCTGGAATGTGGAAGCTGATTCCAGAAGGAGAAAGAAGTAAGCTCTATAAATCAGGGCAGCAGCCTAGGAAGGGAGGAAGATTATAGCCCTGAAAGAGAGAAAGCAGCAAGCCCAAGCAAGGAATTCTCTAAACCCCAGTAATGTAAGAAAAGCTCAATGAGGCTAATAAAATAATGTACTTAACTCAGACTAAACAAACAAAGCCTGATAACAAGTCCCTAGTTAGGAAATACTAATAGTCAAATTAGCTAAACGGTTATGGTGTTTAGGATATTTGAAACTGATTCCATCTTGATTTACTAAAGTGTTCAATAAATTCAGTTATTTATTTATGTTAAGTCCTTCTTACAGGAATTCCTTTTAAAGTTTCAATAATACTCCCTTGTAGTAAAAATTATGGAACTTAGCTATTCTAATGGCCATTTGGTTATAATATTGATTTTTGGTTGTAAATAGGTTTCTGATTGGATGTGTAGATGTCTACCTTTCCTTTCAGGCAGGAAAAGGCACAGTGGGAGTTAATATCTGAACACATATGGTGGAAGTTGCATCAAGTAGACATAGAAAAAAGAGACCAGTTTATATGAATGGAACTAGAGGTGTTTTAACTTTTTAAACAAGTCTTTAAGATCAACTCAGTTTTTAAAAAACCGGACAATCTAATCACACTTGTGATGAAAAGGTTAATTCTTCCTTCAACATCCTTACAAACTTGGCTCATTAGTAACAAGTGGGCCAGTAGATGTGTGAATGGGCAAAAGATGGTCAGTATGTAGTCCATTTCATGAATCTGATAGGCTGGATTTTCTTTAAAATTTTGTAGGCAGCAGTATGTTATGAAGACAGGTGTCTCATTCAAGAAAAGCAACTAGTCATTCCAAGTGAAATGTATGCTAAATCCTAAATTGAGCTTAAATATCATTTGCTACGATTTTTATCTCAATGGATTTGGAGTTTTTATTTTTGTTTTGAATTTTTAATTGCAGATTCAAAGTGATTAAGCAGGATTGTAAGCACTATATGCAACATTTTGCTGAGATTTTTATCTTTCAGTGATCATGCAAATGGATATTGAGACTGGTAAGGAACCAAATCTAAAAGGATATTTAAATGCAAATGATTCACAGTTCAAATTTCAACATAGAACAAAGGAAGGGACATTTTTATGTGGAATTCAGAATTTAATCAATGCAAATTTTCATTTGATTATCTGAAACATGCACAGAAGGCCCATGGCTAAAGAGGAAACATGCACCCTTTTAGAAATTTCAATTTTATTTAATAAGTGTTTATCCTTGTAGCATATAGAGACATAATTTGATATATATTTTTGAATCATACTCAAAACAAATTTAATTTTCAATTTTTCTCAAAAAAATGCAAGCAAAATCAAAGCTCTCTCTTACATGAAATTACTATTGGTATCTCTTGAGAGACGAGAAGTCAAAGATTTATATATAATTTTTACATATCATTTTGGAGATGGTGAAATGGATTATTGAAGTAAAATTTTTAAGTTATTAATTGAATAATGCTAGTAGGATATAATTCAGGACTCACTGTTCTTTGTTATAAAAAAGAGTTATGTAAAATCCATATGAATGTTTTACTACTCACAACTCTTACCAACAAATCCTTATTGAGTGTCTCAGTTGTTACAGGTGCTATGCCAGACAACATCCAGATAACCATAAATCACACACAAACCTGCCACTGATTGTCTCTAACCCATTAACATTTTATAGACTTTAAAATAAAGAAGTACCATAAACAGAATAAGATTCTCTAGTCGACTCTGACATCATAGGTTTGGGGCCACAAGGAAGGAATGGTCAGTTTTTGTTTATTTGTTTTTTGTGAATGGTGTGTGTTGGGAGAATCTGGGAAAGGTTTTGTTGGGGAGGTCATGCAACTCAGTGTAAACCTAGCTAGAAACCATTTTTTGGCTTTACCCAACACGGGGATATCATCTTCTTCTCCATTGCATTTACTGGGATGAGTGATAATGAGACAAGGTAGAAACCTCTGGGGAAGAACAATCATTTATTTATGTCAAAGTAAAGTTTTCAAAGTCAAAAACACTATTTGCAAACAAAATATATAGTGAGTACATACCCAATGTTTACTTGATGACTAAGAACACTGGCACAATAGTGAAGCTGGTTTAAAGTAGGATGCCAAAGGTAGAGACCTGTCTCTAGTCAATGTAAGAGTCTTGCATGGAACTGAGACCTTAGACGTAAAACTGGTTGATAGTCTGATATGCAAAAAAGCCGTAACTTATGAACTTATATATTCCATCAGACAGACACCATTTGCATCTCTCCTGGACCATAACCAAACTTAATTTTCTATAAGCTTGCATCAAACTTACAGAGACTGGGTTCTAATCAATCAATGGTAAATAATACAACAAATTAAGTAAGTTACCATCCCCTGGTAAGTCAGCTGACCTTTAGGCTCATAAAGCAACGGTCCAATCTGACATAGAAAAAGCATATGATCACCCCACTCTGTTTTTTCATTGGTGCCTGACAAACCACCCCAAAACTGAGTAGCATAAAACAGTTATTTCATGCTGCTCATTGGGGGTCAGAAATTCGGGAAACAGTTAGATGATTCATCTCTGATCCATGTGGCCACAACTGGAGAGGTGGGGCTGTAGGATTCTCTCCTAAGATGGTACCTTTACTCACATGCCGGATCTGGGCTGGCTTCTCCGTAGTAGCTGGAGGATGCATATTTCTCTCTCTTCACACGTGGCAAACTCAGAGCAGTCAGCCTTACGACATGGCTTTTGGCTTCCCCTAGAAAGAAATTTCAAAAGAGCGTATCCCAAGACACCAAGGCAGAAATTGCCAGGCTTCTCATGATCAGATCTCCCAGGTCCCAGAACGTCTCTTCGGCTACATGCTTTTGGTGAAGCAAATCTCTCAGGTCAGCTTACACAACGAGAGAAGGGGAATATACTCCACTCCTGCAGGGGAGAAGGGCACGTGTGTACCGGGAGGAAAGGAATTGATTGTGACCTGAGAGAAACGGCATCCCTTTGCCTATACATATTTTGGATATATCTATGTGTGTGTGCTTTTGTGTGTGTGTGTGTGTGTGTGTGTGTGTGTGTGTGTGTGTAATGCATCCATTAAAGAGGGGCTCTTCTGGGAAAAAAACAGTAGCCTCAGAAATTCCACAGTGAATTTTTCTGCTTTGGCTTCTAATTCATACGATCATCAGAGCCAGAGATGGCAAAATCTGAGATCTTCGCTGCCCATGGAAGCCCTAGGGCAAGAACACACGATGAAAGTAGAAGGGGTGCTTCCAACATCTGCACTTCAGTGAACACAGTGATTGTGATAGTTGCAAATAAATAACTTTAGATAGGTTTCCCCCATAATGATTTACTTAAGGTGAATGGTACTTAAACTTGTTCTTAGAAACCCCAGGTACTATGACAGCATAACATCGCTTGATAGCCAATTGCAATATTTAACTACGGCATTCTCACAGCTTTCATTGAGTAGTAGAGCCCAGGAGGAATTTGGAGACCTCTGCTCTATACATGGTCTGACTGCTGAGTCATGCACGGAAGTTGGTCTCCGAGGAGCTGGGGCGCTGTACTGAATCTGGTTTGTTCGCTGTGTGATTTGGAAAATGTCATTTAATCTTTCTGAGCCTCAGGTTCCCTGACTATAAAATAAGAGGTACATTCTTAATACTTTTAGGATAAAAGCACATTCTTAGTTCTCAAAATTCCACAGGTGGGCTTTGGCAATCTTCAAAATATTCCTTACATCTCATTACTTGTGCTATCTCTCCTTAGCTTTTCCTTAACTTATTATCCATGTTCTGTTTTCTTAAGGGCCCCCCCAGATTGAACCATATTTAAATGGTCTCAAGTATTTTGAACAGCATACTAATATTTTTAGATTAATCTTGAGAACTCTCTAAGAAAAATGGTGGGGGGATAGTATGTATTAAAATTGCTAAGGTCATCTGATAGTGAAAATCAAGGAAATTACTTAGCTTTTCCCCAACTAAAAAAAAAAAAAAAAAAATCAGGAGAGCCTGGGTGGCTCATTTGGTTAAGCCTCTGAGCTGAAGTCAGCTCAGGGCATGATTTCAGGGTCCTGGGGTTGAGTCTCCCATCGGGCTCCCCGCTCAGCCCGGAATCTGCTTCTCCCTCTCCCTCTACCCCTCCCTCCTGCTCGTGCTCTCTCTCTCTCTCAAATAAATAAATAAATAAATAAAATCTTTTAAAAAATCATATATATTACTTCATATCAAAGGGTTATTACATGATTTAAAAATAAGTTTTGTTATAGTAAATTAATCATAACATTTAATAATTTGGTGCTTGATTTGCCCTCTCTGAAAGAAGAGTTATTGATACATGCTCCTACGATGAGATGTTTCCATTAGGTATAGACTCTGAAACATATAGAAGTGAAAATTTTCAGATGACCCTAAGCCCGTTGTTCCCAAACTGTGCACCAAGGCAGCCCTGGCTACCACAACAAATTCACATGGGAGCTTGTGTGATATTTTACGTTTTAGACGAAAGCACAACCATACCTAACATCTGTCGGCATCTGATGCTTGACATCTATTAGATACCGCACAAAGTATAGTTTGGATTCAGTTCACAGTTTCAACATTACATTATACTACACACCTTGCAATGACCTCATATTTTGGGGAAGCTGGGTTCTTAGTGGCTGCCGTGATAAGAAACAATCACCGTGTGAAAAGTCAGCGAGTAAAGGAAATGAGAGTGACAGTTTCCAAGTCGATTTCAAAACGTGCAAAGTTGTCCAGGGCCCAACAGACAGACGTATGTCCCGCTAGTAAACAGCCCTCTATTTATTTAAGAATGAAAACATATTACATTCTTTCCATTTATGTGCATTCGGTTTTTCAAATGGTTATTACGCTTTTACGACGTAAATGCTTATAAAGTTATTTGTACCTAACTCCTTGATAAGTGGCACTGTCTGTGAGGTGTGTTTTGTCCTAGAAGTCATCATGACATGTCTGCCCTGGGGCCATGTCTATCTGGGAGTCACACTGTGTTCGTGCAGGAAGAGTTCATTTCACTGACTTAATCATATGAGTTTTTTAATATTGGATTTGAAAGTTTTGATTTGAAAGATTTTTTTCAGTGAAAGATACTCTCAGGAAACTATGCTAGAAATAGTTACAGAAAGAGGATATAATGAAAGCTCGTGTGCATAAGCAGACATGCACTGCCTGTGTTTTCCAGAACTCTCTGAATTATTCTGCTTCATCCCAGCCTACCACGGACAACAGAGAGCTCCTCCTAACAGGAAAGTAGGAAGGAGGGTGGGAAGGGACATACAGGCACATAAAGGAGAGTAGCAAGGGGACCCTTAACTAGCATAAATCTGAAGTACGTATGTATTCCATTTTATTGTAGTAAGAACATTTAACATGAGATCTATTCTCTTAGATTTTTAAGTGGACAACACATGATTACTGACTGTAGCTACAATGTTGTACGGTAGAGTTATAGAGCTTCTTCATCTTGATTGGCTGAAATTTTATGTCTGTGAATTAGTGAATCATACAGAGTATTCAAACTCCCATATGTGACTTTAGGATTATCCAGAAATCTGATATCTTACACATAATATAATAATAATTCAAGTGTTATAGCACTGCTAAAATCATTACTAGGAAAAGTATCAAATAATACAGAAAATGTTAGTACAATAGAATATTCATTTTTAATTGCAAAAAAGCTGGATGTTTAATATAACCCTGTATTTTTCAATATGATTCTGAAAAATGACTGGGGAGGAAATATACCCCAAAGCTAACTAATAATATTTATGCTGTGCAAACTGTGATTTTGTTCTTTCATCTTTCTTCTCAAATTTTCTTAAGTTAGCCTTTTATTTTGACTAATGAAAATAAAAAGTATCATATGAAAGTGTACTGAATCCATTATTAAGATATTCATGAAATCTCTTAAAATGAATGGGAGATTTACTGTTCTATCCACATAGTTCTTTCCTCAAACCCCACAGCCCAGGGTAGCTCTTCCAAACTGGGAGTCCCTATTAGAATCACACATGGCACTTTACAAATACACAGCTGAGAGGGTCTGATTCTGTGGCACTGGAAGGAACTTAAGTGCCCACATGTGATTCTGCCCTACACCCTCCCCATTCTCAACTCCGAGTCCATACTAGTATGCTTTCTGGTTACCTTTGTCTCTTCCCTAATTCAAACTACTATTCCAAACTCAAGTCTAGACACAAGTAAAATCACACACCCAAAGGACATAGACACCTTTCTCTCAGATTCCTATTTATTTTCAGTGACTCCAGCCATTCCAAAATCCCCAGACTTCAGTCTATAATCTCCCTCAACTTCATTCTCTTTGAGGCCATGATGACGCCACTCTATGAGCATATGTCCATTCTTGTCACCATCTTTCTTTCCTCCTTCCATGACCCCTTTGAAGTTTAAAAGGTAAAGTACGTGAATTTTCTCTTTGGTGTTTTTTTCCCCCCTTTTCTTTCTTTCCATCATAACCTGTTCTCAGGAAAGCCTTAAAGGTAATTCACGTTGAGTTGCCTGCCATGGGAAGAATCTTACCGGAAAAGTGAATTGCGGGAAAGGGACTCTAACTATGGAATGATCACTATGTAGAAGGGATGTGCTCTGGTTTTGTTTCTATGTGGGGATTTAGCAGCAGAGCTTCCTAAACCTCTGGAAACCACATTGTCACACATGGGTGATGTGTTCAAGATTTTTTGTTGACTCTGCGAAATAATTACTGAGAGGTTCAATTTAATCCTTGAACATCTAGACCACACTTGAATGAAAATTCCATTTCCTGGGGTTTGGTCTACATTTTCCTTATCATCGTTGAGTTATTCTCTCAACACCATTAAGTAAGGGCAAATATTAGAGAGTATGATACTCTTCTAGCCATTCTGTCCTCTGGCATTTTTAAATTTTCTTCTCTTTTGTGGCAGTATAAAAAATAGCTCTAATAAGGGTTTTGACCGATTCATTCATCTTGCTCTTGGCTTGCTAACACATCGAATCTGATAAGGAGATTGTTTTGTTTGGAGATGCCAATTACTTATTAAGTTTACCTGTCACGGGGAAGGCATACAGAAAATGTAAATATTGCCTTCTGTTGAGTGGATTATATATTGTATCCTAGGTATAATACTACTAAGGTAACATCTAGATAAGCATAGCAGAGAAAATACAAATGTGGAATATGGTTCCATAAACTAGGGCTACGTTTGTCCAGCCGTGGTGTTAGGCTTCCCATTATCGAAGTCGTCAGAGGTCCCTCACAGCAATGCAGATTCCGAGGCTCCCGGTAAGTCCGATAGCCAAGGAATCTCTTGGGAGTGAGAGGTGCATTCTGCAAGCTTCCCAGATCATGGGAATGTGTATCTAGTTTTGACCAGCACTCATCTGGGGGGCATCCTGCTGATATGCCAATAAATAAGGGAGCAGATAAATGAGAAAGTGACCATGGCAGAGAGAGTGAGAGAGAATACCTGAATTATTCAGACATTTTCTGTTCTTCAGAAATTGCTGAGCAATTCTTCACTTCCCATTGCTCCTGCTGATTTAATGTTACAGTGCATCTTGTTTCCATAGAGAAAATTATTTGTAGGTATAAATTATCCAGTGTCAGTTCTTGGCGATACATCTCTTTGCTTAATTAATTTTCAAGTCAGAAGTCACGAAGTAGAAGTTCCTTCCTAAAGGAAATAGTCCCGCACCAAGCCTAGCAGGTCAAATATCTCTGTCAGAGAGCAATTAGCCCCCTGTGTCTCTCTTCAACGCTTGCTAATACTTTCAGTTTTACATTTTATATGATGATTTCACTACCTGATGAACACCTCTCTTCCCAACTTGAGACCCCGAGGGAAACAAAATCAAACAATAATTACTTTTTAATGCTTTTTGTGTACAAACAAGAGAATTAAAATGGAAAACAACTACCAGTTTGCTTCATTTCCCCTTGACAAGAGGCTCGGATATTGAACCATCTGCGTGTTCATTGGTCAATATAGATATAACCTTGTCTCTTAAAGTCTGAAGGAACACTCAGGTTAAACTCCAGGTAAATTGCCATTGCTACTTAGCAATCCTGATTTAGGTCATTTAAATTAATTTCTGGGTTAATTGTGCTTGGAATGTTTATTTACATTTTCCCAATTCCTAAACTGTATTTACTCTTTTGTACAGAGAGCACAAGTTCCAGGGGTTTAATTTAAAAATTCCGTAAGAGTGTATAAGGAAGGAACAGGAATATATGACAAGCACCCTCATTTGATTTAACTGGATCTGCCCCCTGCTGACCTATAGGAAACAAGGGCAGGGTAAGGCCAAAAATAACAGGAAAGTGGTGGCGAGACCATTACCTGTTTATTCTTGAGTATTCTCTCATTTATTTAATCTACTTTATGATTACAAAATATGTCTTCAATACCTTGCTTTTCTTAAAAGTTCAAAACTCTGAAGAGCCATGTTCTTGACCCTTTCACTTAAAGGGACTAATACTTGACAATGGGTGTCTAAGCCACCCACAAGGGCTAGAATCATTCTGTAATCTTCTAAGTATTTTCCCCCTTAGGAGCACCAGAAAGACGGCTTTTTCTATAACTTGAAATATGGATTTTTAAGATGTTTATTTGAATTCAAATGTAACCTGTGAAATTTTTGTATTGTCATTGCATCATTTGCAAAAAAAAAAAAAAAACACACAAAAAAACCATTTAAAGTCAGTTTCTGTATAGGCTTCAGCTGCACCTTCTGCTCTGGGAATTTAAAAACCTTAGTCCTGATGCGTACTCAGAGACTAACACAGAAGAAGAGAAAGTATTTGTTCAATATACAATTGAAAGACAAAATTCCAGTGAGCTCTGCTTTAAAGACAACTCAGGATAACCTAAGAGCAAGAAAGACTAAAGTAAATAGATAATAACTTTATGCTTTCAAAAGGATTCTTTGCTTAACAAAAGTCAACCATAGTATTTAACTTATGAAAAATTGAATTCACAGGAAAAAGACGTATGTTAAGGATAAAGGCAACAGCAAGATGGGGTGTGTCGTGGTTTATGAGAACTAGGGCTGAACACAGATTTTTTGTTCATTTTGTATTTCATTGAACAACAACGTTGTGGCGTGAATTTACTGTGTGCATATGATGGCTATCTAATCTTCAACAATGCTGCTGTAAACAGAGATTAATGGGATTGGGCCGAGGCCATGCAAAAGCCCACAATCTGGTGCATAAGAGACAAATGATTGAAGTTAATTATATCACAAGGTGGTAAGTTCTATGACAGATAAGTGATTCATAGAGGAGATGACATTTTATTTGTATCCTGCAGATGAATAATTTGCTATGCAATGGAGGCTGGGATAGAGGATGGAAATTCTAAGCAGTTGAAACAGTAGCAAACCTACGGAGATACGAAGGGATCTGACAGGAAGAACCAGCTGCGAGTTTAGGATGTTTTTTGCAGGAGTGGCTGGGAAATGATACTGGGAGATACATAGCAGCCTGATAATTGAAGGTTTTATACTCTACCCTACATAGTTGTAATTTATTGTATTGGTGATCTGTAGTCCCTGAGGAGTCTAAAGCACCAAAAAGTGTTATTTTTTGAGTTTTGGTAAGAATATTCTGGTAGCAATGGGAGAGTTTTTTGGGAGGGTGGGGGTATGTCTTAGAGCAGTGATTTACAAAATCAAGACAAATTATACTAAAAGAATTACGTGGTGTTTCAAAACATTCTGGTTCCCACTCCAAACGTAAAGAATCACATGGGACTAGGTCCTATATTTTTGAGAAGACCCCTTATTAGTTACATGTTGCTACATAACAAATTACCACAAGCTTTTCAGCTAAAACAACAGGTACCATCTCAGAGTGTCTGTGGATCAAGAATTGGAGGGTAGTTTAGCCAGATTTTCTGCTTTTGGGTCTTTCACAGGGCACACTCAAGACGGTGGCCAAGACTAGGGTCTCCTCTGAGGCTTTCCTGGGGCAGGATCTGTTTCTATGCTCAGATGGCTGTGAAAGGATTCAGTTCCTTGTAGGCTGTTGGACTGAGAGCCCAGCTCCTTGCTAGCTGTTGCCTGGAAGATTCCCCCCTTCCCCCCTTCTCTCCTTATGTGGGCCTCCCTACAGGGAGGCTTACTTCATCAAAGCCAGCAAGGGAGAGTCTACTGGCAAAAGGGAACTTAACAGTTTTATGTAACATAATCATGAAGGGGATCTCCCATCACTTTTGCCTTCTTCTGTTGATAAGAAATAATCCACATGGTGCCCACACTCAAGAGTAGGACATCGCACAAGAGTTTGAATACCAGGATTCAGGGAAAATTAGGGAGCACCTTAGAGTCTGTCTGTGACACAATCCATGTGATTCTGATAGTCATTCAGGTTTGAAAACACTGACCTAAAGGCCTTAAGGAATATACACAAAAAATGGCAAGGATGAAACTTAGAGGACAGATCTCAAAAACTTTGGAAAAGAAATATCTATGAGAGCAGATTATTTGTAGGAGTGTGGGTGCTATTAGGGAGAGGACAGCTTGATTATCAAGCCTTGAACTTGGCGGTTGAGTGTATACTGATGGCTTTAAAAAAAAAAAGAAATGAAAAAAGAAACCTATTTTGAAAGAAAGACAGCAGCGTTAGTTTTAGACCTGTTGAAGCTGATGTGCCTATCAGGTATATTATGAAAAAGTATTTACAACTGTGAAATATGGCACACACAAAAAAGTGAGTAGCATGTGTTTTCAGTGATATATAGTAGCATTGTTTACCAGGGCCTCCAAGGGTTTATTTTATTATCTAGGAAAATGTTCTTTGTTCAACTCACTATTTACAACTGATTAAAGTTCCCAGACTTAGTGAGGTTACACGTTAACTTATATATTTTCGACCAATAGAGTCACAAATGATTTCTTTCTGGTACAAGAGATAACCCAAAGGTTGCAGCTTATTTTGCCATGGA